>NC_143478.1:74990097-75607566 GCF_027475165.1 Benincasa hispida | reverse complement strand
AAATGACCACAATACGTGGATACTTGATTTTTGAAGACATGGATCATGTTTGTTCTTCTTTACAAGGAACTAGTTCCTTCCAGCAGCTTGCTGAGGGTGAAATGACGCTCATGGTTGAAACTGGAGACACCATTTCAACTCATGCAGTAGGAGCTGCTAGGTTATTTTTTAGAAATACATTTTTATTTTTAGAAAATCTATATATAATTCTTAAAATAAAAAGGAATTTAATATCTATTTCCTGTTTAATTGAACAGTTGTATTCCATAAATTTTCATATAATGAAGTGTTCATTTCAAAAAAAGGTGTACATATTTGTTCAGCAAAACTAGAAAACAACTTGTATGTGATAAAACCAACCAAAACAATAGCACTTTTAAATCGTGAGATGTTTAAAACTGCTAATACTCAAACTAAAAGGCAAAGAATTTCACCAAGTAACAATAATACTTATCTTTGGAACTTAAGATTAGGTCACATTAATCTCGATAGGATCGAGAGATTGGTAAAGAATGGACTTCTGAGTGAGTTAGAAGATGATTCATTACCTCCATGTGAATCCTGTCTTGAGGGTAAGATGACTAAAAGACCTTTCAGTGGAAAAGGTTATAGAGCCAAAGAGCCCTTAGAGCTCAAACATTCGAATCTTTGTGGTCTAACGAATGTAAAAGCTTGAGGAGGTTACGAATACTTCATCTCTTTCATAAATGATTATTTGAGTATGGTTTGTTGGAATTGGTGTCCTAATTCTCCTGGTAGTCTTGTAGTTTGTAAACACTTTGTAAACATATTGTTATTAATAAAATAAATGTTATTTTATAAGCATTTACTCAAATCCAATAAACTAAGATCCGTGGTTATTTCATGTAACTTAAGCATCTATGTGGAGACATACAAGTGGATCATGCCTTAAGTAATAACCTAAATGGTCTGTAGTAGATGGATAAAGGAGGGATATCTTATCCTAATGACACTTCAGATACGGCCTGCTTTGTAGATGTTCAAGTGTTGTAAAGTGCTACAAATGGTCTGGTCCTGATCATTCATGTGAAGACATGCAAGCAAGAGTATCCTATGAGATAAAATATGATAAGTTTGTTATTATATTTATTTATAACATATTAATTATTCTTTTTCTCTAATAACTAAATTGAGTGGGAGGTTATTGGAAGTTTTATGGTAACTATGAGATAAAAGGAAAATGTTTTTCCAAAAATTCAGATGATGATTGATTCAAAATAATCTCACAAAAAGGCTATCAAGTAAAGTGTTCTTTTAAAGTAAGCACATAGAGCATACACGATTGAGTTACGAGTTTACTATACGATAGTTACTCGTTTACTCGTTGCTACACAATCGGGTAGTAAAGTCTATACAATAGGCTTCATCTTTCTAAACGATTGAGTATTTAGTCTATACGATAGGCTTCATCTGCCAATTACTCTATCGTCTACTTCTTGCTTTCCTCAATCCAAAATCATACAGAGTCCACAACTTCTGGATTCTCACACCGAGAATACCAAGGTAACCATTGTGGTGGTGTTCTAGTTCGATTCGAGGAACGAGTTGAACTCAATTGTGATCAAGGTGCATCCAATCGTTCGTTGAGATCGAGTTCTGATCATTGTGTTCGAGTTCTTGTTGATTGAACGATGTGCTAAACGATCGAGGGATACTTGAAGAATGGTTCTTCAAAAGTTTTCATACTTTATCCCTTGTTCAGTCTTTTAAAGAAGCATACTGTAATTTACTGTTTATGCATAATCGTTTCCATTTAGACTGTAATTTTTGTGTTGTTTCTCAATGGGATTTGGAACGATCTGCTTCCGCTCACTGTATCTCAATTCAGAATTCCTTCAATTGGTATCAGAGCCAGGTTGTTATGATATTTCATATTCCATTGTTGTATTGAACTTCCTTTACAGTCATGGTGGGTTTTAAGTGTTCTACAATGCTTTTTAGAGTTAAATGTGTTTATGGATGTTTTGATGGATGTTTACGGGATGATTGCCTCTTTTTAAAGCTATATTTAAGTTTACAAAGTGTTAATTTGTAAGGGCCTCTTCATTTTTTGGCATAATTAACAAGCAATCGAGTCTGTATTCAAAGTGTTTGGAGTGTTTTGAGTCGTTCGTGATGAAATTTTGAAGCATGGAGATGTTATTCTCATCGAGGAAGAAGACCAAAGTTTGGTCACATCGTGTAGCCTTGGCTAAACGATCGTTAAGATTTGGCTAAACGATCATGTAGAAAAGTTCTACCCGATCGTGTAGTATTTACTAAACGATCGCATAGATTGAGTAAAGCATTTACTTTATCATGTTGCGTTGGTTGCTCGATCACATAGATGCTTGGGGTAAACGATCGCATAGAATATATAATACTCGTCGCATGGTAGGCGCGCGCACTAAACAATCGTGTAGTCTAGCATGCTTCATCACATAGTCACTGGCTACTTGATCACCTGAAACTTGATGCTTTCTCTGCAATCGTTTAGACGATCATGCTTCACCACATAGTTATTGTCTACTTGATCGTTTAAGGCATGCGTTACACGATGTGTGCTACACAATCACGTGACCTTCATGCTTCATCGCATAATCATGGGCACTTGATTCATGCAAAACGATCATTTATGCTCATACAACATTGCTAGACGATCACAAGGAGTTGTTACACGATCAAGGAAATGCGTCTTTTCCTAGATGGTTCAAGACCTGGTTCGCCTATTTGAACCAGTGGACTCAATGATCTTTGTAATAGTTAGCTTTATTCTCTCGGATTTGAGGCTAATTATCCCGATCCATCAAATTTTATTTAATGTACATACAATGTATGTTTGTTTCTATGCCATAATGTATGACATATAGATTTAAAACCCATCTTAGGTTATGCATTTATTCATGCATCATCTTTATATTATAAGTGTTATAATATAGTAGATTGCGTGATTAAATTACATAAAAGCATGGTCATGCATCATATAATATAAGAGTTATATTTATGCATGCATTAAGCATATTCATGCATCATCTTTATATTATAATAGTATAAGGATATATGAGAGCATGTATGCTTGGTTCATTACTTTATTGTATAAGAGTTATATAAAAGAAGTAATGAATGAACAATGTATGAAGCATGACACATAGGTTTATTTATAAGAGTTATAAATGCCTTAAAAATGTGTTGCTTTGCATTGTGGATGGTTTTAGTTGTTTTCTTTTATAAGAGTTATAATGGAAATTAGAACTAAAATCAATAAAAAAGAGTTGCATGCGAACTTAGGTAAAATCATGTTTTAAAAGGGTTTAAAAATTTGATTGAGATAGACCTAAATTCATGGTTCTAATAAGATTAGATACCTAAGTTTAATCTTTTGAATCGGTTTAATAGGATTAAATTGATTTGAATAAAAGATTAAATTTGTAATAAATCTATCTATAAGGGACCTTTTGTCTAAGGCGGGTTTTGCCCAGGCTGGGGTATTTAAGCTGACATAAACGAAACACCCCTACCTGAGAACCTACCTGGAAAGGTGAATTAGATAGATTTACTGCAAGCATTCAACAGTTGATCAAAGAGTTCGTTAAAGTGTTTAATGAATGATGATCAAAAGTTGTTAAACTTTCCAAAGTAAAAGTTACTTTTAGGCAAACGTAAGTAGTCACTTAGTAAAAATAATTAGCCATGTTTTTCTAAGTAAACTAAACCCTAGGTTTTAAAATCCTCAGTGGGAGGAAAATATATATATATGATATGTCAATTCCACTCATGTTTCTCCCTGAATGTTCACAACATGAGATTCATGCTTGGCCTCTGGTGCCTTGGGAGAATCTCCCTTCGGATGGTGTTTGCATGGGTCAATATCGAGGTGAATGGAGAGAATATTTATAGTAAATTGGATAAGGATGTGTGTCAACATGTCCCGCGGTCTCCTTCATTGGTTTGCACCATGACATCTTCTTGCACGACCTCGTGGCACCTTAGGAGCATCCCCCTTCAGATGGTTTGTGTGGTTGGTCAATATCAAGGCAAACTCCAGAAATGGATAGGGTCGGTTTAGTTTGTGCCTCAATTGGATTTTTTTCCTTCGAATTGGCTGCTTGGGGCAGAACTCTAAGATCTAAAATGAAGGGCCACACTTATGGGAAATTGTTAAACAAGTTAATGATTTCTTGACCAAATCAATGATGGCTAGTTATTATAGGAACAAGAGTTGTTCTGGTGTAATGATTAGTTGAGAGTGTCTCAATTCAGAGGAGGGATAATTAACTACCCTTCGGTGGCTTTTTTCCTAAACCATTGAAGCGTCATTGCAAAACTAGATGTCACATAGGGTTCATTTAGATTTTGCTAAACAAGACTGGATTTTGTTTCAAAGAGTATTTGCTAAAATTTAATGTAGATCGATATGTTTGTTTTTTTAGCAACATGTCATTGTATGATTTTTCGTTAGTTGTCTTTTCTAATTTAACCGATTACATACATTGGAAAGAGTCACTTAAAACATATTTCATGGTAAACAACCTCGAATTTTTTATGATTGAGGAGTGTCATCAAGTCCCGACCCTTGATGCATCGTGAAATGTTCGTAATGCATATGAAGTGTGGATGAAGGCTAATTCGATGGCCCGACTTCACATTTTGGCTAACATACTTGATGCATTGGACAAAAGGGTTGAGAACATGGTCATTGCATGTAAGATCATGGACTCGTTGCAAGCATTATTTGAACGTAAGTTCTCACTTTTTGAGCAAAATGGGATGGATGACAATGAAACCAATGGTGTCAATTCCCAAAATAGCCTCCAGTCTTTCTTGAATGTCAAGGGACTAAAAGAGAAAGCAATTGTTGCTGACCCTAATGAAGTTTATCGACGTGAATTGTTCTCTGAAATGGAACTTGGAGCTTATATAGGTTCTGATACTGATCCCACCACTCTTCAGAAGAGGAAGAAGTCTAAAGACGATAAATGTGATTTAGTTGTCTTGGAGACATATTTGATAGAGAATGATGATTCTGCCTGGATACTTGATTCAGGTGCTACTAACCATATAAGTTATTCCTATCAAAGATTTAGTTCCTGGAAAACGTTTGAAGGTAGAGAGTTAACTCTTCGAATTGATACTGGTGAGGTTGTTTTAGCTGTTGCTGTAGGCAGGCTAAAGTTATTTTTGGACAAGAAATGTTATCTGTTACTATATAATGTTTATTTAGTTCCTCATATCAAGAGGAATTTAATTTCAGTTTCTTGTCTGATTGAACAAAGTTATTCCGACTTGTTTTCTAAAAATAAAGTGTTTATTTTTAAGAATGGTATGGAGATTGGTTTTGGTTCAATGGAAAATACATCATAAAAGCCTTGCTTAATACTGAAATGTTCAAAACAACAACTGCAAAAAGACCAAGAGTTTCTTCTAAAGAAAATGCCATCTTTGGCATCTAAGGTTAGGTCACATCAATTTCAATCGGAATGAGAAATTGGTGCAATGTGGACTTCTAAATAGTTTAGAAGAAAATGCGTTACCTATGTGAATCATGCCTTGAAGACAAAATGACTAAACGACCTTTTACTGGAAAAGGTTATAGAGCCAAGGAATCTTTAGAGCTTATACATTCAGACCCCTATGGTCCGATGAGTGTTATAGCTCGAGGTGGGTATGAATATTTCATCTCTTTCATAGATGATTATTCAAGATATGGGTATCTATACCTAATGCAACATAAGTCTGACGCTCAAGAAAAGTTCAAGGAGTATAAGACTGAAGTTGAAAACTTGTTAGGTAAGAAGATAAAAACACTACGATCTGATCGTGGTGGAGAGTATATACTTCAAATTTCAGAACTATATGATAGAACATGGAATCATGTCCTAACTTTCGGCCTCAAGTACACCTCAGCAGAATGGTGTATCAAAAAGGAGAAACAAAACCCTGTTGGACATGGTTCGGTCTATGATGAGTTATGCTCATCTTCTAGACTCGTTTTGGGGATTTACAGTGGAGATTACAGTTTATATTTTGAACAATGTTCTCTTAAAGAGTGTTTCTAAAATGCCTTCTGAGTTATGGAGAGGCGGTAAAGGTAGTGTACGCCACTTCAGGATTTGTGGATGTCCAGCCCACGTGCTTATGGCTAACCCTAAAAAGTTGGAACCTCGTTTGAAAGTTTGCCTCTTTGTAGGATACCCCAAGAAACGAGAAGTGGATACTTCTATGATCCAAGTGAGAATAAGGTGTTTGTATCGATAAATGCTATCGTCTTGAAAGAAGATCACATAAGGGAGCATAAACCACGAAGTAAGCTTGTTTTAAATGAGATTTCTAATGAGACTAGTAAGAGTTCGACAAGAGTTGTTGAAAAGACTGATAGATCAACAAGAGTTGTTGATATCGGTTCATCTAGTCAACCATCTCAAGAGTTGAGACTGGCTCGACGTAATGGGAGGGTTGTGAACCCTTGAACCCTAAAACATCAAATCTAATGATGGGATTGAGGATTTATTGACTTATAAGCAAGCAATGAAGGATGTTGACAAAGATGAGTGCATTAAAGTTATGAATCAGGAAATGGAGTCTATGTACTTCAATTTCATCTGGGAACTTGTAGATCAACCTGATGGAGTAAACCCTATAGGTTGTAAGTGGATCTACAAGAGGAAAAGAGGTGTAGATGGAAAGGTGCAAACCTTTAAGGCTAAACTTATGGCAAATGGTTATACCCAGGTCGAGGGAGTGGACTATGAGGTAACTTTCTCACCTGTTGTCATGTTGAAGTCTATTAGGATTCTCCTGTCCATAGCCACATTTTATGAATATGAGATATGGCAAATGGACATCAAGAATGCCTTTTTGAATGGTAATCTTGAGAAGACCATCTATATGGCTCAACCAAAGGTGTTCATTGATCCAGATCAAGAGCAAAAGTTTTGCTAGCTTAATAAGTCCATTTATGGGCTGAAACAAGCATCTAGATCTTAGAACATTAGATTTAATAGTGCGATCATTCATTTGGCTTCAATCAAAATGTTGATGAGCCTTGTGTTTACAAGAACATCATCAACAGCTCAGTAGCTTTCCTTATGTTGTATGTGGATGATATCCTACTCACTGGGAATGATGTAGGTTTTTTTTATTGATATTAAGAAATGGTTAGCCGCCTAACTCCAAATGAAAGATTTAGGAGAGGCGTCGTTTGTTCTAGGGATCCAAATCATAAAAGATTGTAAGAACAAAAGGTTGGCCTTGTCTCAAGCATCGTACATTGATAAAAGGGTTTATCACCTTTCAAGCATGGAATTGTTTTGTTTAAGAAACAATGTCGTAAGACACCTCGAGAGGTTGAGAAAATGATACGGATTCCCTATGCATCGGCTATTTGTAGCCTTATGTATGCAATGTTATGTACTAGACCTAATATTTGCTATGCAGTAGGGATTGTCAGTCGATATCAGTCCAATCTAGGATTAGATCACTGGATGGCGGTCAAAACAATCCTCAAGCATCTTCGGAGAACGAGGGACTATATGCTCGTGTATGGAGATAAGAATTTGATCCTTACAGGATACACAGACTCTGACTTTTAGACTGATAGAGATTCTCGGAAAATTAACATCAAGGTTAGTGTTCACTCTGAATGGAGGAGCCATAGTTTGGCAAAGCATCGAACAAGGATGCTTCGCGGACTCCACTATAGAAGCCGAATACATAGCCACTTGTGAAGCTGCTAAAGAGACTGTTTGGCTTAGGAAGTTCCTAACCGATTTGGAAGTTGTTCCAAATATGTCTTTACTGATCACACTCTATTGTGATAACAGTAGGGCTATGGAAAATTCTAAGGAACCTCGGAGTCACCGAAGAGGCAGGCACATATAATGAAACTATCATTTGATTAGGGAGATTGTGCATCGCGGTGATGTGATAGTCATGAAGATCACATCGGAACACAACGTTGCTAATTCGTTTACAAAGGCACTCATGGCTAAAGTGTTCGAGGGTCATCTGGAGAGGCTGAGTCTACGGGACATGCAGCACCTTTTCTAAGGCAAGTGGGAGATGATACTGGGGTATAGAGTATGCCCTAGTTTATTATATATTGTACTATTTTTGTATTGTACATTAGTCTCCCAAGGCATTAGGACAAGTGGGAGATTGTTAGGATTGGTGTCTTAATTCTCCTGGTAGTCTCGTAGTTTGTAAACACTTTGTAAACATATTGTTATTAATAGAATAAATGTTATTTTATAAGCATTTACTCAAATCCAATAAACTAAGATCGATGGTTATTTCATGTACCTTAAGCATCTATATGGAGACATACAAGTGGATCATGTCTTAAGTAATAACCTAAATGTTTGTAGTAGATAGATAAAGGAGCGATATCTTATCCTGATGACACTACAGATACGACCCGCTTTGTAGATGTTCAAGTGTTGGAAAGTGCTACAAATGGTCTGATCCTGACCATTCATATGGGGACATGCAAGCGAAGGTATCCTATATAAAGAGTTTGTATAAGACCGAACCACGAAATGATTAGTCTCTTTATATAATTCCGTTGATAAATAGACTTACATTTCACTAGAATAACCATAGAAGACATGACCTTAATCCTGAATGAGTTGGGAACTCTTGCTTATGAGGGTGGTCCTTGGATTTGTATGGGTGAGAGTGGCCAGATTGTCAACTCAACAAACCTACCATTTTGAGAATTCGTCTGATTGGGGAGCTGGAAACTCAGCTATACAAGACGAAATTCACTCCTTCCCTGAAGTAGGGGTAAGTAGATAAATTTCTCCCTTAAGGTTGATTCCAGGTCTTGAACATAGTGGTCACACCCTCTCTTGGGAAGATAGGACTTAGTCATAGTATGACTATGACTTATTACTCATTAGAGGAATCAATGGTACTTCAGAAGTTAGATGTAACTACATGGGGCAAAATGGTGAATTGGTCCAATTGTACTCACGAGTGATTTGTGAAGGGTTATTGCACTGTTGATTGGTCATATGGACACAGAAATATATTTGTAGTGTGAAGAGTGCAACTGTCGGTCTTTAGTGGAGTGAGAAACAGATGGTGGATCTCGTGATTAAAGAGTTTAAGTTATTCAAACTGAGAATCAAATTTTGGGTTAATTTGAAGTGTTCAAATTAACGAGAGAAAATTCAATTATATGTGATATAATTGATATGATGTATTAGATACATTAATTAGAAGAATTAATATAAATATGATTTATATTAAATACCAAAAATAGAAAAAGAAGTATGGTTTATATGTTTTATATGATAAAATATTAAAACTATAGGTTATAAATATAATCTGATAAGTTGGTTATTATATTTATTTATAACATATTAATTATATGATAATCAATTATTCTTTTTCTCTAATAACCAAATTGAGTAGAAGGTTATTGGAAGTTTTATGGTAAATGAAAATGTTTTTCCAAAATTCAGTTGATGATTGATTCGAAATAATCTCACAAAGAGGCTATCAAGTAAAAGTGTTTTACTAGACGATAGCATAGAGAGCATACACGATCGAGTTATGAGTTTACTATAGGATAGTTACTCGTTGCTACACGATCGGGTAGTAAAGTCTATATGATAGGCTTCGTCTTTCTAAACGATCGAGTATCTAGTCTATACGATAGGCTTCATCTCCCACTTACTTGATCGTCTACCTCCTGCTTTCCTCAATCCAAAATCATACAGAGTCCACAACTTCTGGATTCTCACAACGAGAATACCAAGGTAACCATTGTGGGGGTGTTCTAGTTCCGTTTAAGGATAGAGCTGAACTCGATTGTGATCGAGGTGCATCCAATCGTTCATTGAGATCGAGTTCTAATCGTTGTGTTCGAGTTCGTGTTGATTGAATGATTTGCTGAATGATCGAGGGATATTTAAAGAAAGGTTCTTCAAAGGTTTGCATACTCTATCCCTTGTTCAGTCTTTTCAAGAAGCATACTATAATTTATTGTTTATGCATAAATGTTTCCGTTTAAACTGTAATTATTAGTGTTCTTTCTCAATGGGATTTGGAACGATCCGCTTTCGCTCATTGGATCTCGATTCAAAGTTCCTTCATGGTTACTTATACCTAATGGAACATAAGTTTGAAGCCCTTGAAAAGTTCAAGGAGTATAAGGCAGAAGTTGAAACTCTGTTAGCGAAGACTAATAAAACACTTCAATCTAATCAAGGTGGAGAGTACATGGATTTAAGATTCAAAGACTATATGATAGAATCTCAACTCTCAGCCTCTGGTACACCTCAGCAAAACGGTGTATTAGAAAGGAGAAATAGAACCTTGTTAGACATGGTTCGTTCTATCATAAGCTATGCTCAATTGCCTAGCTCGTTTTTGGGGTATGCAATAGAGACTGCATTTCATCTCTTGAACAACGTTCCCTCGAAGAGTTTTTCTGAAACACCTTTCGAGTTATGAAGGGGGCATAAACCTAGTTTGTGCTACTTTAGAATCTGGGGTTGTCCAGCATATGTGCTAGTGACAAATCCTAAGAAATTGGAACATCGTTTAAGATTATGCTAATTTCTTGGTTACCTTAAGAAAACGAGAGGTGGCTTATTCCTCGATTCAAAAGAAAACAAAGTGTTTATATCGACCAATGCTACATTCTTGGAAGAAGAAAACATGAGAGATCATAAACCACAAAGCAAATTAGTATTAAATGAAGCTACTGAAGAATCAACAAGAGTTGTTGATGATGATGTTGGTCCTTCATCAAGAGTTAATGAAAGGACTAGCACTTCAAATCAGTCTCATCCTTCTCAATCTTTGGGAGTGCCTCGACGCAGTGGGAGGGTTGTAGCACAAACTGACCATTACTTGGGTTTAACTGAAACTCAGATCATTATACCAGATGATTTAGAAGTTATTGTCTTATAGGAAAGAAATGAATGACGTAGACAAGAACTAATGGGTCAAAGTCATGGACCTCGAAATGAAGTCAATGTACTTCAATTCAGTATGGGATCTTGTAGATCCACCTAAAGGGGTTAAACCCATAGGGTGTAAATGGATCTACAAGAGAAAGAGAGATGTAGTTGGGAAGGTACAGACCTTCAAAGCGAGACTCGTAGAAAAGGGTTATACCCAAAGGGAAGGGGCTGACTATGAGGAAACTTTTTTCCCTATTACTATGCTTAAATTTGTATGAATTCTCTTGTCCATAGCCATATATTATGGCTAAAAAATATGGAAAATAGATATCAAGGCAGCCTTTCTAAATAGCAATCTTGAAGAGAATATCTTTATGTCTCAATACAAGGGGTTCATAGCCCAAGGTCAGGAGCAAAAATTTTGTAAACTGAATCGATCCATTTATGGGTTGAAACAGGCATCCAGATCTTGGAATATTATGTTTGGTACTACGATCAAATCTTTTGGCTTTGACCAAAGTGTTGATGAGCCTTGTGTTTACACGAAGATCATCAACGATAAAGTAGTTTTCTTCGTACTTTGTGTGGATGATATTCTACTCATTGGGTATGATGTAAGATACCTTATTGATGTTAAAAAGTGGCTAACAGCTCAATTCCAAATGAAAGATTCGGTAGAGGCAGAGTATGTTCTTTGGATCCAAATAATTAGGGATCGTAAGAACAGAATGCTAGCTATGTATCAAGCAACTTATATCGACAAGATGTTGATTCGATATTCAATGTAGAACTCTAAGAAGGGTTTATTGCCTTTCAGGCATGGAGTTCATTTGTCAAAAGAACTATGTCCTAAGACACCTTTAGAAGTTGAGAACATGAGACGTATTCCCTATGCCTCAGTTTGGGCAGCTTAATGTATGTTATGCTCTGCACTAGGCCTGACATTTGTTATGCAGTGGGAATAGTCAGTAGGTACCAGTCCAATCAAGAGTTAGACCACTATACTGCAGTTAAGAATATTCTCAAGTATCTTAGGAGAATGAGGGACTATATGCTAGTGTATGGAGCTAAGGATTTGATCCTTATGGGATACACGACTCTAATTTCCAAACTGACAAGGATTCTAGGAAGTTCATGTCTAGATCAATGTTCACCCTGAACGGGGGAGCTATAGTATGACGTAGTATCAACCAAGGATGCATTGCAGACTCAACCATAGAGGCTGAGTATGTAGCTGCTTGTGAAGTAACAAAGGAAGTAGTTTGGCTAAGGAAGTTCCTAAGTGATTTGAAAGTTGTTCTAAACATGAAATTGCTGATCACCTTACACTGTGACAACAGTGGGGTTGTGGCCAACTTGAAAGAACCTCATAGCCACAAAAGAGGAAAGCACATTGAGAGGAAGTATCACCTAATACAAGATATTGTACAATGAAGAGATGTGATCTTCATAAAGATCGCTTCGGAGCACAACAGTGCTGATCCATTTACGAAATCTCTCTCGGCTAAAGTGTTTGAAAGTCATCTAGAGAATCTAGGTCTACGAGATATGTATATTGTGTAATATAGGGCAAGTGGGAGATGTGTAGTGGGTATGAGATTGACTAGTTTATTGTATTTTTCTTTGTATTTGTAACATCCCCGTTGTTCCGTGTAATGTACATCCCACTAACTAGAGTTTTAGTTCAAGTGGGAGTTTGTTGGGTTTTATGCCCTAAAACTCATAGATAGTGAATGTAATTAAATGACTATCATTAATAAATAGTTATTAATGTTTTTCTCAATAAGTGTTCTTGGTGTTTTATTTAATTTGATCTTATTAACTCTAAGATCCAATAAACTAACATCCTAGGTTGTCTTATGAGTCTTGAACTATATGTAGAGACATATAGGGATCAATGTTCAAGATACGATCAAGTGGGTAGCTGGGAACATAATCATACAAGATGGATTTCACTCATTCCCAACTTCAGGGTAAGTAGATGATTGTTCCTTTAAGTGGTGTCTCTGAGACTTGAACAAAGGGTCCTACCTTCTCACTAGCCCGAAAGGGGTTTCTGTTTAATGGTTGGACCATAAAAAGGTTGTTCATTAGAGGAGCATTGGTACTTAAATATTGAAGGATCTCATATCTAAAAGTTCCATGAGCGCGTTTGGATCGTTCCGATCTCACCGTGACCGAAATACATATTATACATTCAACACACACAGTTATGCAAACAAACTTTAATTATCGGCATGCTAAGAACAAGAAATTAACAAGGGAAAGAGTTCCATACCAGTTGAAGACAGTCTTCAAAACTTCGGAACTCCAACGTAGCAGAAACCTCCATGCGATCTACCAACGCCAAGAAGCAACGTCAACAAAAGCAACACAAACAACCGCGAACTCACGACCACAATGGGGATGACACCACCACTAAAGATCCCCAGGTATCTCGGAGTGAAAACCCAAAGGGTGGTCTTCGGTGAATTTGGTAGAGGAATGAGGAAATACGAATCATGTAGGCGATAAGTAAGTAGGAGGGAGGAAAACGTTATCGCATAGCAGAAATGCTTATCGTTTAGGAGGAGCTACACGATCGTGTAGGATTTACCCACGAGAAAAGCTGACTAAACTCTTTAGCCATGAGATCCACCATCCGTTAACTGTCAGGCATTTCACTAAAGACCAATAGCTGAACTCTTCTTACCACAGATATATTTCTGTGTCCATCAGATATAACCAATCATGAGTACGATGACCCTTTACAGATGCTCGTAAGTACAGCTGGGCCAAATTACTATTTTTCCATGTAGATACATCTCACTTCTTAAGTACCACTGATTTCTCTAATGAACAATACAACATAGTCCAACTGAACACCTCTCAGGCCATTAGAAGGAATCAGCCCTTAAGGGAGTTATCTATCTACTTACTCCTGCTGAATTCCATCTTGTGAAGCTGAGTTCCCAACTTCCAAATCAGACGAATCCCTAAAATGGTAGGTTTGAATCGGCGTTCTGGCCACTCACACCCATGCAAATCAAATGACCACCTCAATGGCAGGAGTTCCCAACTCACTCAGGATTGAGGTCATATTACCTATGGTCATCCTAGTAAAGTGAAGTCTCAATTATGATGGTGTTATATAACGAGACGTTAACACTTCGTGGTCAGGTCTTATACAAACTCTTTGTATAGGACGCCCCCGCTCGCATGTCCCCTACACGAATGATCAAGATCAGACCATCTGTGACAAGTCACAACACTTGTGACCATTCCACAAATCGGGCCGTATCCGTAGTGTTACCGGGATAAGGTTTTCCTTATATATCCATATACTACAGACCATTTTGGATATCACTCAAGACATGATCCACTTGTATGTCACCATATACATGCTTGAGTCACATACAGATAACCAGGGATTTTATGTTTATTGGTTTGTGGTAAAGAAAATAAACAAGTAATTGAGTAAAAATACAAGATGTGAAGTAAACATCATATATTAACAACACAAGCGTTCGTACAAACTATTTACAAACTACAAGACACGAAACTTTAGAGCATCAACCCAAAAATCTCCCACTTGTCCTAAAGCGAAGTGGGATGTACAAGAAACTAGTACAAAACAATAAACTAGGGCATAAAATCCTAGTACAAGAAAATCTCCCACTTGCCCTATTCCAACCACGGGCGATCCTGTAGACCCATGCTTCGTAAGTGACCCTCAAACACTGGAGCCGTGCGAGCCTTCGTAAACGGGTCAGCAACATTGTGCTTCAAAGCGATCTGTGTGATGATCCCATCTCCTCGATGCACTATCTCGCGGATCATATGATACTTCCGCTCTATGTGTTTGCCACGCATGTGACTTCTCGGCTCCTTGGAGTTCGCCACTGCCCCACTATTATCACAATAGAGGGTAATGGGCCTAGACATATCAGAAATAACTTCCAAGTCTGTCAAGAACTTCTTGAGCCAGACGGCCTCCTTAGCAACTTCGCAAGCCGCTACGTACTCTGCCTCCATAGTGGAGCAGCGATGCACCCCTGCTTAGTGCTTCGCCACACTATAGCTCCTCTGTTAAGAGTAAAGACTGACCCTGATGTGGACTTACGAGAGTCCTTATCAGTCTAAAAGTCAGAATCTGTGTATCTTGTAAGGATCAAATCCCTAGAATCATACACGAGCATGTAGTCCCTTATTCTCTGAAGATACTTGAGGATGTTCTTCATTGCGGTTTAGTGACCTTGGCCTAGGTTAGATTGATACCTACTGACTATGCCCACAGCGTAGCAGATGTCTAGACGAGCATAGAGCATTGCGTACATCAAACTGCCAACGGCAGACGTATACGGGACCCGTCTCATCTCTTCAACCTCTTGAGGCATCTTAGGACACATGTTCTTAGATAAAGTGACTCCATGCCTGAACGGCAGTAGGCCCCTCTTGGAGTCCTGCATCGAGTACTTGAGCAACATCTTGTCAATGTACGATGCCTGAGATAGTGCTAGCACTTTGTTCTTACGATCCTGAAAGATTTGTATATCTAGAACAAACTTAGCCTCTCCTAAATCTTTCATTTGGAATTGGGTCGCTAGCCAGTTCTTAACTGCAGTCAGAAGACCTACATCATTCTCAATGAGTAGAATATCGTCTACATACAACACTAAGAAAACTACTGAAGCGTTGATGATCTTCTTGTAGACACAAGGTTCATCAACGTTTTGGTCAAAGCCATATGACTTGATCATAGTATCAAACCATATGTTCCAAGATCGAGACAGTTATTTCAATCCATAAATGGATCGATTCAGTTTACAAACCATTTGCTCTTGACCTTGGGCTATGAATCCCTCGGGCTGCACCATATAAATGGTCTCCTCAAGATTTCCATTCAGAAAGGTCGTCTTGACGTCCATTTGCTAGATCTCATAATTATAATAAGCTGCAATGGATAAGAGGATGCGGATCAACTTTAACATGGCAACAGGCGAGAAAGTCTTCTCATAGTTGACTCCTTCTACCTGGGTATAATCCTTTGCCATAAGTCAATCCTTGAAGGTCTGTACCTTCCCATCAGCATCCCGTTTGCGCTTATAGATCCATTTACAACCTATAGGGCGAACCCCATCAGGCTGATCTACAAGATCCCATACTGAGTTGAAGTACATCGAATCCATCTCGAGATCCATGGCCTTGACCCATTCATCCCGGTCAACATCCTCCATTGCCTTCTTAGAAGACAAGAATTCTCAACGTCACCATCTACTACCATAGCAAGGATTTCTGTGAAACCCAGATAGCAAACGGGTGGGTTCGCAACCCTCCACTACGTTGAGGTACCCTCAACTCTTGAGGTGGAACCAATCTACTGGAAAACTCCCATCAACAACCCTTGTTGATGTAGCAGGCTCTTCAACAACTTTTATTGAAGTTTCAGTAGTTTCATTGGAAAGCTCACGCAACACGACTTTGCTTTGTGGACTGTGCTCCCTTATATGATCCTCCTCCAGGAAAGTAGCGTTTGTGGAAACAAACACCCTATTTTCCCTCAGATCATAAAAATAACCCCCTCGTGTACCTTTGGGGTAGCTTACAAAGAGGCATAACCTCGACCGCGGTTCCAACTTCTTGGGATTAGCCTCAAGCACATGCGCAGGGCAACCTCAAATGCGGAAGTGACATAAACTAGCTTTACGCCCGTTCCATAACTCCAGAGGTGTTCTTGCAACACTCTTGAAGGGAACACAGTTGAGAATATATCCCGCAGTCTCCACTGCGAAACTCCAAAATGAGTCTAAGGAAGCGTAACTCATTATCGAGCGAACCATGTCTAACAAGGTCCTATTTCTCCTCTCCGCTACACTATTCTGCTGAGGTGTACCCGGCACTGAGAGTTGGGAAAAGATTCCATGTTCTATCAAATAGTTCTGGAATGTCGAGTCCAAAAACTCTCAACCTCGATCCGATCGAAGTGTTTTAATTTGTCTATCCAATGCATTTTCAACTTCAACCTTGAACTCTTTGAACTTTTCAAAGGATTCAGACTTCCATTGCATAAGATAAACATACTCGTACCTAGAGTAATCATCAGTGACACTGATAAAATACTCATAGCCACCTCGAGCTCACACATTAATAGGACCACAAAGGTCAGAATGTACTAACTCAAGAGGCTCCTTGGCTCTATAACCTTTTCCAGTAAAAGGTTGTTTAGTCATCTTACCCTCAAGGCACGATTCGCACACTGGTAAAGAATTTTTTTCTAACTCACTTAGAAGTCCATTCTTCATCAATCTCTCAATCCTATTGAGATTGATGTGTCCTAAACATAGATGCCAAAGTTGGGCATTTTCCTTTGGAGAAATTCGTCGACGTTTTGATTGAGTTACGACATCTCTGAAAATTTCAGTATTATGGAGGGAATTAATGACTAACGGCCTTAGCACATATAAATTCGATTCCAAATTTGTTGTGCACATAAAAACACCATCTTTATGAATAAACGCTTTATTCACATTAAAAGAGATAGTATATTTACATTGCAATAAACACTTTACAGAAATGAGGTTCCTCTTTAGTTCAGGAACAATATATACATCATTTAAAACAAGAAATCTATTCTGTAAATCTAACTGGAGTCCTCCCACTGCCACAGCTGAGACGACGTGTCCGGTGCCTACTTACATCGTCATCTCACCAGCCTTCAGCTGTCGCCAAGATCTAATCCCCTGAAAAGAAGAACAAACATGGTTAGTGACGCCTGAATCAATTATCAAAGCAGAATCATCATTCTCCACTAAAAAAGTTTCAAGCATAAGTAAATCACATTTACCTTTATCGGTCGTGGCCTTAGCCTTGGCTGCTTTCTTCTCTTTCAGATACCAAGGACAGTTCCTCTTCTAGTGTCCATCTTGGTTGTAGTGGAAACACTTTCCCTTAGCAACTTATGGATGCCTACTTGGGGCGACAGGCGGTGGGTTTAGGAAAAGGTACACGATCTTTTAGTAAAATCGGCACACTATATAATCATTTAGGGAAGCTATCCGATCATGTAGGAAACAATGTGCGATCGTTTAGGCGCGAGGTAGACGATCGTTTAGACGGAGAGGCGACTATCGTATAGGCTCTCATTTTTCTGAAGCGATCGTTCTCTATTCTCCAGCGTACGCTCTTACGAATTCTTTGGATGACCAAATTAAAATGAAAACCATTTTCATTTTAACTCATCGGTTACAATAACCGACGTTGCCCCACTAACCCACGTCCGAACGTGAATTTTGGATTAATTATCATATAATTAACCAACTAATTAATCAGTAAATATAATCATATTATATTTTTATTCTATAGTTTGATATCACATATCTACTATAGTATTTTCTCCTCTACTTGATATAAATCATATTTATATCTAATTTCTTCCAAAATAATGTATTTCATACATTTAGCCAATTACTAGTTTATACTAGTTTTTTGTACACCCCACTTCGCTTTAGGACAAGTGGGAGATTGTTGGGGTTGATGCCCTAAATTCTCGTGTCCTGTAGTTTGTAAACAGTTTGTACGAACCGTTGTTTTGTTAATTTATGATATTTACTTCACATCTTGTATTTTTACTCAGTTACTTGTTTTGTTTGCTTTACCACAAACCAATAAACATAAAATCCTTGGTTATCTGTATGTGACTCAAGCATGTATGTGGTGACATACAAGTGGATCATGTCTTGAGTGATAACCAAAATGGTCTGTAGTATATGGATATAGGAGAGAAACCTTATCCGGGTAACGCTATAGATGCAGCCCGCTTTGTGGAATGGTCACAAGTGTTGTGACTTGTCACAGATGGTCTGATCCTAATCATTCGTTTAAGGGACATGCGAGTGGGGGCGTCCTATACAAAGAGTTTGTATAAGACCTAACCACGAAGTGTTAACGTCTCGTTATATAACACGGTTCATGACAGATACTTCACTTCACTAGGATGACCATAGGTAACATGACCTCAATCCTGAATGAGTTGGGAAATCCTTAAGGGATTGATCTGCATGGGTGCGAGTGGCCAGGTCACTGATTCAAACCTACCATTTTAGGGATTCGTCTGATTTGGGAGCTGGGAACTCAGCTACACAAGATGGAATTCATTTCTTCCCCGAGGCAATGGTAAGTAGATAGATAAATCCCTTAAGGGTTGATTCCGGGGCTTGAACGATGTGGCACCACATACCTTCTCTTGGCCCGAGAGCTGTTCACACATAGTTGGACTATGTTGTATTGTTCATTAGAGGAATCATTGGTACTTAAGAAGTGAGATGTAACTATAGGGGCAAAATGGTAATTTGGCCCAACTGTACTTACGAGCATCTGTGAAGGGTCATCGTACTCATGATTGGCTAAAGAGTTTAGTCAGCTATTCACGGACCATTGGAACTTCGAGCCACAGGTCCATTAGGTCCCCTGGGTAGCTTGGATAAAGTCGAGAACCAGTATTTGGGTTAATTTGAAATGTTCAAATTGACAAGAGGAAGTTCGATTATATATGATATAATTGGACTGGTTAATTATATATGATATAATTGGCTAAATGTATGAGATACATTATTTTGTAGGAAATTAGATATAAATATGATTTATATCAAGTAGAGGAGAAAATACTATAGTAGATATGTGATATCAAACTATAGGATAAAAATATAATATGATTATATTTATTAATTAATTAGTTGGTTAATTATATGATTATTAATCCAAAATTTACGTTCGGACGTGGGTAAGTGGGGCAACGTCGGTTATTGTAACCGATGAGTTAAAATGAAAATGGTTTTCTGTAACGACCCAACCTTTTGAGTACTCTGATAAGGGTCGTTACTTATAATTACACATTTACATTCAAAACATTTTGACCATTGAGGAAAATAAATTTCATTAAAATAATAAAGACAGTTGTCCAAAATAAATAACAAATAAGTAAAACCTTTTTTCAGGGCACCTAAAATAATGAAGAAAAAAAATAACTTAAACAAATAAAATTTTGACCAACATTGAGTTTCAAATCAAAACTTTTAAATAACTTGAAAACGTAAACTGAGCAGAAGCGATTTATATGTCCCATATGGCATGATCACAAGTCTCTCTCGTCACTCGCCGGTCCGTTCCTATCATTACCTGAAAAACATAAATTAAGAAAGGTTGAGTATAAAATACTCAGTAAGTGATCTCATTACCGGGATCAGGCTATGTATCCACGAGCAAAGAAAGATAGTCTGTGGCTCATACAGCTACATCGGCTTTTTGATGAAGAAAGGAAAACGAAAAGACGTACTATCTTGCCTTGAAACACATGTCTAGTGGCTCGTAGGCACACCGTCAAACATGATAATAACATGAACGTGAACCCGTCAAACATGATAATAAAAACAGCTACAACGTGCATGTCTAGCGGCCCGTAGACACACCGTCAAACATAATAATAACAAAAATGTGAACCAATAGACTGACGTATGTCTAGCAGCCCTAGGCACACCGTCAAACATGATAATAACATGAACGTTAACCTGTCGGTTCACATATGTCTAGCGGCCCTTAGGCACACCGTCGAAACATGAAACATGAAAATAAAAGTAACATGAACATAAACCTGTTGGCTCACGCATGTCTAGCGGTCCATAAGCACACCATCAAACATGATAATAACATGAACATTAACCTGTCGAATAATGTGGCCCGTAGGCACACTGTCAAATATAATAATAACATGCTTCAAGGCGAGACAATAAACCGCTGTACTGGTCTATTCATGCATCACATACATAATATCAGTATTGATTTGAAATTTTAACATGCTCATAATACTTGTAACTACCATGCAACTAGCAAAACATAATGTCAAACAAAATCATGCTCTAGAGTCCACCATGTAACTTGATAGGTCTAATCTAGGTCGCCTGGCACGAAGGCACTGGTAATAGTATCACTTACCTCAACTTGGTAAAAAAAACGCAAAACAAAATCTCCTTAGAACTTCTTTAGCACACTTGAATCAACCTAGAGTTGTGGCTTGGTCCAAGACAAATTTCAATACTCTATTTAATTAGCCAATTTGATCAAGAATTAAATCCACAATCAATAACTTAATTTTTCCACTATTACTCTCAATCCAAAAGAATAACCAACAACCAACTTATCCAAAACTTACCGATCTTTACCAATTTTCTGAAAAACAAAATGGTCTCTAGTTTGATGGTCAATGCCTCAAAACTTTCAAATCTTGAATCTAAGTTTCACACCAAAGAGAGGTTACTAATTTAACCAAAAATCAAATAGGTGAATTTCACCTCCCAAATTATAAGAAAGATAAGTCTTACCCAAGGTTTTTTCCAAGATTCCGAAAAAGATCGGACAGTGGCGGTAGGTGGCGCGTCGGCTAGCTAGGCAGCGGGTGTTGCTGTCAAACGACATAAATTGTTTAGACTAGCGGTTAGTAGCGAGGGTCAGGAGGGTTTGCAAGAGTGTGAGAGAAGGAGAATTTCTAGTTTTACAGATTTTATTCAGTAGCAATTGCGAACAAACCATAGCTTCAAACAATGATCCAACCTTTCAAAATGAAACTCCATATGTCTCAAATAGTCTGACCAAATTTGAGCACGATCCAACGGTTCAAACTCTAGAAATCGACAATTTTATGGAAGTTGTTGCTGAAAAACCAAATTGTTTTCTCCCCAATTTTTTATCTCTTTTCACTCTTATTTGATTTCGAAAAAAAAAATCTCAATTCTTTTATTTTTTTTTTCCAATTTTGAAAAGATAAATAAAATATTTTATCACAATATCTCCAAAATCTCCAAAGATTTTATTAAATTTATAAATCAATTAACTTTTCAAATTATCTTAATTTAGGCTTCAAAAACCAAAATTAAAGGACATAAAATCCATCAATTTGATACAAATTAAATCCTTTCAAATATTTAAATCAATTAAACTACATGAAATTAATTATCTCTTTAATTTTTTTTTAAGTTGGCCCTAAAATCCAAAATCAAAGGGAAGTAAAATTCAATATTTTCAAAATAATAAGTTCGAATATCTAATGAATTAAATTCAATTTAATCAATAAAATTTTTTTAATTATTTCAATTTAACCCCAATTTTCGAAATGAAAGGGAAATTTGAACTCAATAATTTTAGATAATTAACTTAAATTTTCCTGAAATTTAGGATGTTACATTTTCATTTTGATCGGTCGTCCAAAGAATTCGTAAGAGCGTGCACTGGAGAATAGAGAATGATCACTTAAGAAAAACGAGAGCCTATACGATAGTTACCTCTCTGCCTAAACGATCGTCTACCTCACGCCTAAACGATCGCATACTGTTTCCTACACGATTGGATATCTTCTCTAAACGATCGTATAGTGTGCCGATTTTACTAAACAATCGTGTACCTTTTCCTAAATGATTGTTCAGTAAATCCTACACGATCGTGTAGCTCTTCCTAAACGATAAGCATTTCTGCTATGCGATAACGTTTTCTTCCCTCCCACTTGCTTATCACCTACACGATTCATATTTCCTCCTTCCTCTACCAAATTCACTAAAGACCACCCTTTGGGTTTTCACTCCGAGAATACTTGGGGCTCTTTAGTGGTGGTTTCGTCCCCGTTGCGATTGTGAGTTTGCGGTTGTTCGTGCTACTTTTGTTGATGCTGCTGCTGGACATTGGTAGATTGCGGGGAGGTTTTCGCTGGGTTGGAGTTCCAAATTGTCGAAAACTGTCTTCAACTGGTATGGAACTCTTTCCCTTTATCATTTCTTGTTCTTAGCATGCCGATAATTAGAGTTAGTTTGCATAATTGTATGTGTTGAATGTATAATATGTATTTCGGTCACGGTGAGATCGGAGCGATCCGAACGCGCTCATGGAACTCTTAGATATGAGATCCTTCAATTGGCATCAGAGCCAGGTTCTGATACTCTGATTTCATCTGTTGCAACGAAATGAGATTTATATTCATGGTGGGTGCATTTCTACGTTGTTTAATGGTTAAATTTTTCTATGGATGTGTGGATTAATGGATGTTTTCGGGATGATTAGCCTCGGTTTGATTTAAATCCTTTTACAATTGTGATTGTTTGTGAAGGCCCCTGCGTTTTTGGGCATTAATAATCATTCTCGAGTTTGTATTCAAAGTTTGTTTGAAGTTTTGAGTCGTTTGTCGAAGAAGCAGATCTGTGTAGGCATTGCATAAAAGTGGTACGCGATCTGGGCAAGTGTTGCGGTTCTTCAAAGAAGGAGGCATCCTAGGGTTGATCGCATCGTGCAGAATATGTGCTACGCGATCACTGTTGATCGCATTGCAAAGATGAAGGAGTACGCAATCGCTTTTGAACGCATCGTTTAAACAACGAGGTATGCGATCAAGAGTTGATCATATCATGTTGACGATTGGGTACGCGATCGTTGAGTATCGTTTAATGCGCACGCGCTAGATGATCATTTAGGTCAGCAAGTGATGACGGGTAGAAATGCACGTCATTATAGGTCTTTTATTTAGAATTATGAGGGTTGTTAAGTAAATATGCGGCGAATATGTTAAGAATTCATGAGAAAACGAGTTTGCGTCGATCGGCATTAAGAATCTCGGCTAACCCACTATTATGCATTATTATGCGTTCAATTGTCTATCTTTGTAGCTAACGCAAGAAGCAGACGCATATGCGAAAGTCGGGCTATCATAGAGACGACCGCATGCAAGGAATCTCTCCATCGCAAAGGCGAACACATACATTCGACACACGGATGTTGCGGCCATCAACCGCATACGTCCATCGCATAGAAGTTCTGGCCATCAAGTGAATGTGGTCATCGCATAGAAGTTGCTGCCGTCGAGCGAATGCGGTCATCACAAAGAGATTGCAACTACATAATGATGACCATAATAGAAGAGTGACCACAAGGTTGGTGGAATGCATCATGAACGCATACCTCGGGAGTATCAAAAGATGATGTTGACATTTCACCTACCATACCATTAGTAACAAAGAGTCAAAAAAGGACCATCGTGCCGTGAATGTCAGAATCAGAGCAGGTCCATTAATGTTGTCGGTGATCAGGCTCTATAAATAGAGGCCGTTGAGCATAATTTCAGATGATCTAAGTTTCTACCTTCGGGTAGATCCTTGTGATCCAGACGAACGCGTGAGAAGATATCTTGAGAGTTTTTCATCCCCTTCAATCATTCCAAGTGACGACCGGAGCCTTCGTCGGAGTTAGAGCTCAAGAGAGTCTACTCTACCGCCCTTCCCTGGCACCACCAGTAAACTTGACACACATCTGTTGGAAGCAAGACATTGCTTCCAGCTGGCCCTCCGTTTCTCTTCTTTCCTTGTATTGTTTTGTATTACATTTTGGCTTAAGGAATTAATACATTTTTTTTATCAATGCATTTCTATATTTCCTTCGATTCCATCTCCATCTTCATTTACTTAGCATCCTTAACTTTCATTGCATCACTTAGTGAGACTGTTAGCATATCGCATACTTAATCATGTGGCATAGGAATATGAAGCTTGTAGCAAACCACCAAGAGGTGTGCGTTACGTGAGTGTTGTGAGAAAACCTTATCTGCTTAATGTGAAGCTATAGCAACGCTTGTCTATAAGCGGACGCAATGCTTGTCTATGAGTAAAGTCAGCAGCAACTAACTGCCCGGGAGGGTAAGTGGTTGGTCGCATTAAGCAATGTAAGCAAGTGTTCAACAGGAATAGGAATAATCTTATGTCAGTCAGGTTTATGCGATGTCTTATGAGCGCATCATTCATCATTTAGTCATACTTGGGAGAGTAGTCTAAAAACCAAATCTAAGTCTCATAAGAGCGGATTGGATTGCATAAGCAAGAATGGGGAACTTAGAGATAAGCTTCGTTTGCTATTACACAGCGTACGCACCCTACGGATAGGATATTGCATGCGTCCAGAAGTAGAATACGGTGGTATGTGGTCATCACGCTTATGTGTGAGAGCACGTGAGTGGGTTATGGAGGCTTATAAATAGGTTTCTCGACACTATCACATATACATCGCATGTGTCCTAGAATTACGCACAAGTGTGTGTAGCATAATTGCATAGCTTGCGCTGGCTGGGGTTGCCCTTGCAGTCAAGCTCAGTGTTGCAATGAAGACATCCTTACCTTTTCATCTATTTTTCCATTCATTTACTATGCATTAATAGTTGTCGTGTCTCTACCTCTCATTCATACTTCCACTGCTTTGTCTGTTAGCTAGGAGTAGGAGTAGTGCTTAGGGTATCACCCCAATCATTCTTTTATTTATCCGCCGCAAACACATCACCGCATACCATTTAGCTACAAGTCCCTGAGTTCGACCTCGCATCACCCGAGAAACTTGCGTTCTTGTTATACTTGGCGAGAATGCAAGAGAACTTGTGGCAAAAACGCATGGTCATTGCATATGAGATCAACGCATACATTCCATTCCAACGCATGACCATCGATGCATGAGAACTAATGCATAACCTAAGACATGCATCACATATTGTGTTCCTAATTTTACGTCATCAGTAAGCTTCATCACTTAGAAACTGACTAAACGATCGCTTAGTATCTCAAGGTAAATCATTTACCTGGTTGCATGCATCGTGTAGACGATGAGATGCTCGTGTATCGTTTAAAGCATGTGCGCTAGACGATCGTTTAGGTCAGCAAGCTTCATCGCTTAGTAACTGACTAAACGATCGCTTAGTAATGCAAGGTAAATCGTTTACCTGTCGTTGCGCTACACGATCGCATAGACGATCAGGCTTTGCAGCCTCGTCATCGTCTAGGCGATCGTTTACTAATGCTCCTATCGTCTAGTGCACGCTGAATGATCGTCTACCTGCGGCATTTGCTACACGATGGAGTCCTCCTAATGGTTCAAAACCGATTTGTTCGATGAAAAATGTAACAGACCCTTCATTCTGTTTTTTGTCAAGGCTCATCCCAGTCCATTAATCCTTTATTTATTGCATGCGATGTATGTTTTTTATATGTCATATAGTATGCACATATAGTAAATCCCACCTTAGGTTATGCAGCGGTCATGCATCATCTCTTTATTGTAATTATTATAATTTAGAGAAGCATGATTTTAATTATGTAAGTGCATGCTCAGGCATCATATAATATAAGAGTTATACTTATGCATGCATAAAAAGCATTGACATGAATCATCTTTATATTATAAATGTTATAGTATAAGGGTGAATGATAGCATGTTTCTTGGTTGTTATGTGTTATATAAAAGTTATATATAGTAATGACCGGACATTGCATGAAGCATGACACATAGGTTATTTTATAAATGTTATAAACACCTCGTTGTGCGCAATGGTTTTAGTTGTTTCTTTTTAAAAGTTAAAAAGAAATTAAAACTAAAAGGAATAAGAAAGACATGCATGCTCACTTAGGTTTAATTCATGGTTTTAAAGTGTTTAAAACTTGGATCACCTAGACCTAAGATCACGGTTCTAATGCTATTAGCAACCCTAAGGCTTTAATCTTTTAATTAGTTTAGTAAGATTAAATTGGCTAATAAAAGGTTAAAGTGTAGCAAATCTATATATAAGGGACCTTTTGTCTAAGGCGGGTTCTGTCTAGGCTGGGGTATTTAAGTTGACGGAAACGTAACACCCCTACCTGGGATCTTACTTGAAAAGGTGAATTAGATAGATTTGATACATGCATGCAAGTTAAGGACAGTCTATTAAAGTGTTTAAATGTGACTACTTGAACTTGTTCATATTTCATAGACAAATATTGTTTATTAGCAGAGTTTAAAAAGACGACTTAGACTAAAATCAGTAGTCGGATTGTCTAGGTTAATGAACCCTTGGGTAGAACATTCAGTGGGAGGTACTTAGGGCATGAAATGTTTCACTTAAACCTTTCATGTTTCTCCTAAATAGTCCACACCGTGAGATCTATCCTCGGCCTCGCGGCACCTTTGTCGTGTCCCCCCAATAGTTGGTGTTTGGGTAGGTCAATATCAAGGTGGATGGAGAGAGTGTTCATAGTAAGTGGGAGCGGGAAGTGCGACAGCATATCGCGCAGTCTCCCTTGTTAGGTTGAATAAAGTTACTGTGCATCGCCTCAAGGCACCCTGGGAGTGTCCCCCTAAAGGATGGCAGTTTTGTGTGTTTCTTTATTTGATCTTCTGTATGAGGATAAGGTAACTTAGTCTCTTATCCTAATTTGCTTCTTCCCTATGGTGGGCTCATTAGGGCAGGACTCTGGCATCGAAAGCGAGGGGTTACACTTACACGGAATAGTTAAAGGTTAATGATTCTGGACCGAAAAATGGTGGCTGTTAGGTTCAGTTCCAAGAATTGGTTCTGCCTAATGGTTGAGAATGTCTCATCCCAGCGAAGGGGCAACTGATCACTCCACCGGTGGCGTTTGTCCGGCCTCACTGGGGCATCATTGCAAAATAGAAATCTATAACTTAGGGTACTTGAAACTGTTTTACAAAACTGATTGGTTTAAAAGTGGTTTAGATAAATCTAATAAAGTTTTGTTTGTATTTTCAGCAACTTTTTTAAAATGGCAACAACCATGTTGCCATTACTCAGCACCGAAAAACTTACTGGCGATAATTTTGCAACATGGAAACATATGATCATGATGATTCTAATCATGGAGGATTGTCCTCCTATTCCAGCTCCTAATGTCGCTCGAAGTGTTCGGGAGGCATACGAGCGATGGACAAGGGCGAAGAGAAGGCCTGAGCCTACATCTTGGTAAGTCTTTCTGATGTCTTGACCAAGAAACATGAGCTCATGGTCTCAGTGCGTGAGATCATGGAGTCCCTACGGGGGATGTTTGGACAACCGTCTGAACAACTTATGCATAAGGCTCTTAAAAACATATTCAACTCCAAAATGAAAGAAGGCACCTCTGTTCGTGAACATGTGCTAAATATGATGGTACACTTTAATGTGGCAGAGTTGAATGGATCTACCATCGATGAAGGCATCTAGGTTAGCATAATCCTGCATTTTTTGTCGGAGAGCTTCTTGCACTTTGTTAGCAATGTGATTGTTAACAAAGTAAAATATAACCTTACAACTCTCCTCAACGAGTTGCAGACCTATCAATCTTTATTGCAAAGTAAGAAGAGGCAGAAGGGTGAGGCAAATGTTGCTTCATCCTCTAGGACGTTCCATAGAGGTTCGACTTCAGGAACGAAGTCTGCACCTTCTGCTTCTAACTCTACAAAGAGGAAAAAGAAGAAGGGTGGTAAGGGAAAAGGGAAGGCACCTGCAAGTATATAGAGGTAAAACAGTAATTTGACCCTACTGGTGTTACGAACACTCGTGAAGGACTAACTTGTTGTTATTGATCTATATTCATGGACACAGAAACATATTGTAGTGAGAAGAGTGTAGTTATGGGTCTTAGTGGAGTGTACCCATAGTTAACAAATTGATTAATTTGATTAATGAGTTTAGTCAATTAATCTCACATCGTTGGAGCTTCTGATCTGCAGGTGCATTAGGTCCCCTTCCTAGCTTGTAAAGGGTATTGAGGTAATTTGTGATTAAATTGAATTTGAATTGTTCAAATTCAGAATTGGGATTTTTTTAATGTATATTCATATATTTTAATATAAAGCTTAATTTTAGACTTTATTATTAATTTTGGATATGATTCAAAATTAATAAATGAGAGAAAAAAATATTTGAAAGGAGTTCAAATATCAATTTAATATGAATAAGATTCATATTGAAAACTATAGGTTAAAAATAATGTACATTGGATGCGCATTAAAACTATAGGTTAGTGAGAGAAGTGTTTTTTAATATGATTCAAATGGAAAATTAAATTAAATATGTGATATTTAATTAGATGATTGATTAATTAATTAATTAATTAATTTTGAATTTAGTTAAACTGATTAAATCAAAACTATAGGCTAAAATTAATGCACATTTGATATGTATTAAAACTATAGGTTACGTGAGAAGGATCCATTTAAATATGATTTAAATGGTTATTGGATTTTATTTATTTAATTAAATTAAATAAATAGTTTTATTTAATTTTAATTAAATAAAAATGTAAGTTCTCACATAGGGGAGTTATAGATGTGGGATCCTCACTTCTCTCTCATTCTTTCTGTATTAAAAAAAATGTATGAAGAAGAGAATTTTTTTATCTTTCTTTCTTTTTTTTTTTTTCGTAGAAGCAAAAACTCTCTGCCCAAAATCCTCCAAATTTCTAAAGAGAATCTCACAATTCTCAAATCCTCAATTTTCCTGCAAGAATAGAGAGGACTCCAAGTGATGGTGCCCATTCCCAATTCGTACAGAAGAATTCCACAGAATTCCCAAAAGGTTTGCAAAGTAGGGTTTCTTCTCTTTGTAGGTTTTGTTTCTAAAATTGCATGTTTAATCTATTTTGATTCGTAGTTTTTATTTTTTAAAAATTGTTTTGATTTTAAATGACATTTTGAAATACGTTTTAAGTTCTGTATGTTATAGCTTCCGTTGTGCCTTAGGGTTTTTATCCCTACAGAATTTGACTTGTAAACTTTAAAAATCCCAAAAGTATTTTTCTTTTTCTTGTGTCTGCTTGTTTTCTCATGGCAAACGATCTAAACATTTACTATCTGCCCAAAATCCTCCAAATTACATTTTGCGTGAACTTGTTGATAGTTCTTCTTAGTATGTGTAGGATTCTATTAAGTATCACTTGGAAACTCAAGCCCCCATGCTTGTTAAGGTTGGTCATGTTCCTCAGCCTGCAAATTCCATGCTTACACTAGAGAATTATTCAGAGCTTCCCATCATTCATACCACTGAGGCTGAGTTCGTGGAATAATTTTACCCTTTCAACAGTGATTACGGTGTCTATCCCATGCCATGCCAGGAACAGGTCAACAAGGTAAAGTGTGAGCTCGTGCTTCATCTCGAGGAGTCTCAGGTAAAAGAGTTAGAGGCTTCCAAGCCTCGATATGTTCTTTCTCCTGGTATCTCGTATATTTTCGATTTTTGCTCATATTTTCCTTATGAGTTAGAGTCAGTTGTTGAGTCTTTTCTTTATTTCAACTCTCGCTTGAGTCTTTTGATTCTTTCTTTTTCACTTTTTTGCCACAAATTGAAAAAACCAAATTCGACCTATCTGGTTCTTTTCAACAGATGGGAACCCTTATAACCTTATCGGGCTATATTGACTCATCCAAGAAGGCACCAGAGAAATACGAGAATCTTTTTGTGCCTTGATAGGGGACATGTCATGTCAAGTAACCAATGTTAAAAGTTTGTGCTTCTTGGAGGCAGCCAGGTGACAAATTTTAGTTGCTTTCTAGAAGTAGAATTTAAACTAACTTCTTTTTGTATATAGGTTTCTTTTGTTTTTTTGTTTTTCCTTTGTTTTCTTTTTTGTAGGTCTTTTCAAAGCCTAAAAAGAAATAAAACCAAATTGAAAAGAGCAGTAATCCAACCATCACCCCGTGCACGAGAACATTATCAAGGGAGGTTTTCTATTCCTTTGTACTTTTTACTTTGTAGCTTTATTTATGGATACATTGGGATAATATATCATTTTAAGTTGGGGGTGAGGTACTCGTTGGGTAGTTTAATCTTGATATGATGTGAAGTCTTTAAGCATTGTACTCGGACATTGTTATGTGCTTGATTGTTTATGTTTGCTCTGTTGGTTAGTTTGTTATGATGAATAGTGAATGAGACACTCTTGTTGTGATAAAATTTGTACGAAAGAATGTTATCCGAGCATTATCATGAATTTAACCCCATTTTCAAAAAAAAATCTTATCCCTCTGCATCTCTAAGTCATTGTTCTTGCAAAACTAAAGTCTTAGATGCTTAGAATTGTATTATTAGGTTTATATTTCTGTTATCGCCCCGAAAGGTTCACCTTTGACTTAGGAGTAACCTTACTTGTTTTAAAGCAAAATTAGACAAAATTGATAAAAAAAAAAAAAAAAAAAAAAAAAAAAAAAGGCCTAGTGTGTGAATAAAAAAGTATATATAAGAAAAGAAAATTAGTTGCTTGGAAAAAAATTTTTAAAGCAAAGTGAGGTAATCATCGACTTGCCTGCAAAAAAAAAAAAAATAAAAAAAAAAATTGTGTGTGTGTTGGCGCGTTATTTTATTAAGTGGAAATATGGATGATATGCATTGATGGAATTGCGTTGTGCACTCAAGTTTCCCCAGTATAATTCAAGTGTAAATTCCTTCGAGTTTCCTAGTAAGTCCAGGGTCGAACATAGGGACTTGTGAAAATAGATTGCGTTGATAGTTTTTGATGAAAACTTTGCGGTAACGAGGAAAATAAATAAAGTGTTTGGTTTGTTGATTGCGTTGATTAAAGATAAATAACAAATGCGGCGGAGTTTGAAAAGAGTTGGTAAATGGGAAATGCGATGAATATGCGATGAACGGGTTGACAAAAGTTTCGGCTAACACTCCCTATTATGAGTTCATGCTTGCGATCATGCAACATGCATACAACAGTAAACCGCCTCTCGGTGTGAATACTACGGCTTCTAAGACTAGAATGCATGCGATATATATGTGATAAGTCTATAGGGTTTACACATAAACCTCTATTCCTATTTACAAAATGACATCCACACAAATATGCGACCACATAATATCATTCCTATTCCTAGGATGCATGCGATGCAAGTTGACAAAAATAGCTTATCTCTAAGTCCTTATCTCTTGTTTATGCAAGCCTAATCTTGCTCTTTCGAGTCCAGATTCTAACCTAGCTCTCTCGAGACATTAGGTTCTTTCTTTAGACTTTCTCTCGAGTAACTCTAAAGGGTATTTTGTACAGTATAAAACAAGACAATCGCAAGCAATGAACTTCCTAGGTCATGTTAGCTTAATTCTTCTCAATCCATTCAACTAGTTTAGCTACTCATGCATATTAAGAGAGTGAGCGGATGTAGAAATAGAACTTCCATTGAATAGAAAGGAAGATGAAGTACAAATAACAATGCAAGTATAATAAAGAGCATGGTAACAATTTCTTGCTGCTAGGCGTTTACATTGTTTCTACTCGTGCTCTAAAGATATTCTCGCTCTCGCCCTTACGCCCAAGGTTCTCTCTCGAGTTGCCCTGAGCGATCTCCGGCGCCACCACTCTTCTCTTGCTCCACCTTAAAATTGGAAGAAAACTATGAACAGAAGACGGTGAATTGGTTATATATCGTGAACTTGTTAACCCTTTTTCTGAAGAATGCACTTGGAATTTATAGGGCATCAATGGTGAAAGGCGGCTTCTCTCTCCTAGTTGTAAAATGGGATAGCTTTAATTCTTGATTGACGCAATGAATGATTGTTACCAATAAAGCTGAATGTACTTTGTGACCGTTATCGGCTGTCAACTTAATTTGGATTCGACTGTTATCAGCTTTCTGTCTCATCGCTCTTAATTGACCTTTCACCCAGATGCGCCCACCATGTTGCGCTGACTAAGTTGCGGCGATCCTTCTCGGACGAATGTTTGCGAGCATGATCAACGCAAAGTCTTGCGGTGAAGTTGCGCTCAACCGATAATTTCCTATAATCGCAATCTTGCATTGCGTTATATTCTGCACAAAATTACAAAAATCAATAGTTCTCATGCGTTGAATGCATGCGACCGTAATATTATAGAATTTATGCTTAATGGACACAATTTAACATATTTTATCAACGCAATCCAACATTGTTTAATAACTTAGCACTATGATAACATGCATTTCTGCCCGTTATCATGTGTGTGTGCATGGATAGAGGTGAAAAGAGTTACCTCCACCGTGTCTAGTTAGGGCCCTACAAGAAAATAGTAGTTAGGTTTTCAGTTGTTGAGTGTGAAAGCTAACTCTCTAGGTAAGAGAAATACCTTTTAAAATTTGTGTGCGTAAGTTTAGGCACCCTTGTCTTAGTGTTGCCTTTTGTTTACAAGTTTGGTATGGTCAAGGTCAATAATTGAGTTAGAGCAGGAGGAAAATGGATTGAAGACCTTATAAAACCTTTCCAGTTCGTGCAAGCTTAACTAGCAAAACTCTAGGCTAACTCATACATGAATAAGTTTAGAATCATTCTTAAAAATGCACTGCATTGATTGATTGTAATTTAATTTCATTGTTGATTGCAAATTTCATCCTTTTTTACTGTTGAGACTAGAGTAACAACTAAGTGTAATTTTAGAGCAAGCATGATCTTTTTTAATAAATTTTTGTTTTAATGTGTGTTTCTACCTTACTCCAAACGAGCAAGAATTAAGTTCGAGGTGTTTGATAGCTCTAAAAAAGAACTATAATTCTTAGTTTAACGTAAGCTCGTTAGTAGATTTTTTAGGTTAATTATCCTATTTTGTAGACATCGAAGAACCAAGAGGTAGAGCCGAGCGTTTGGAGTAAAATGGAGTTAATTTGAAGCAATTTGGAGTAATTTGAGCATTTGGGCTTCAAATGAGTAAAAATGACCAAACTGCCCTTGACATAAGCATCGCAACGCTCATCATGCCAAAGCCCGATGTTATCCCAACGTTGAAAGACAGTAGCTGAATATATAGAACAATATTGCAACGATGCCAAGAGTGTTGCAATGCTATGAACTTTTGACATGATTCCAACCTTTCGCGCATGTGCCTCTTGCGCAAGCCAACGTCAAGCCAGCATCGCACGCCCATCCAACGCTCAAGGGCCAGTTGCATAATAGCGTTGCAACACTGTCCCTAGCATTGCAATGCTACGATTGCTTCCTATATATAGCTCTTTTCACTTTAGGTCAAAATAATGTTGGATTTCATGGAGGCCGAGGAGAAGGTTGGTTTTCTTCTTCCTCCCTATCTTTTAAGCATCATTAAGTAGGTTTTATTCATTTTATTTTGGATTGTAAGCTTTGATTGGATCATCTCTTGAATTTGTCTATGAATTTTTCAGGTCATTTCCATCTAGTTATTAGATTAAGAATTCTTTGCTTATTTCTTGGGTTTTCTGGTTCTATTGGTGTTTTGCATTCTGAAATTATCTTTTCTTTGAATCATCTTTAATTTCTATACGCAAGGTTGCGGAGTTAACTTTTCACGCATAATCATGTATGGCTAATCCATTTTTAGTTACGTCATGTTCTTACTTGAATGTCTAGCTAAAATCAATCAAGTAGCATTAGTTAATTGTGCATTTGATGACTATTCTTAGGATGCATGAATTGCTAGGTTCAAAGATAAAATTGGTTAATTGAATATAGTTTTCTTGACAATTAATCAACATAATTGAATCCTAAATCATAATGCATGTGTTTTTAGTTCTATATGGCCGCTATTGAACCCAATAGAATTTAGAAGCATGTAGATTAGTTAGGGTATGACCTTTCTGACCTTAATTAATAATTAGGACACTTTCTCAGTTAAGTCCTTGCTAGTTGTCCGCCACTATGAAGGCTAGCGGTGAAGTCATTGCTAGTTGTCTGCCACTGTGGAGGCTAGTTCGGTCAAATCAAGCGAGTAGTTGTGCATGCATAATTTAATTGCATTATTAATTTGTAGAAGACGATGATAGAAATTGCATTGAATGTCTATCTTGATTTGAGAACTAGATAAACCAATCCTTATTTACATTTATCCATCACATTTTAATTTATTGTATGTTTTCATTTTATCCAAAACCAAAACCCCGTTTTTACTACTTTCCACTGTCAATTTTAGCTTAGGAGTGATTTAATCTTGGTCTCTTTGTGGTTCGACCTCGTGCTTGCTACTTGTGCTACTTTGTAGTATAAGTAGTAGTTCGGTGATTTATAAGCATTCTTTTGATCGAGTTTGGGGCTTATTAACGACATACATTTTTGGACGAACAATATTCTTAATCGCAGTTCAGTAGGCGGTATCTTGAACATTGAACCCTTTGTGTCTCCACATATAGTTCAAGACTCATAAGACAACCTAGGATGTTAGTTTATTAGATTTAGGATTATTAAGACAAAATTTAATACAACACAATCAATAACATTTATTGAAATAACATCGATAATTTTTTATTGACGACAGTCAATTAACTACATTTATTATTATGAGTTTTAGGGCATAAAACCCAATAGTTAATGAAATATCTTATTTATTATAAAGAATTGATTAAAAGTGTACATCTTTTAGTACAATCGTTTGATTTTTAACCACCCTTGTATGAATGTAAAAACATTGAGAAAGTATGAGGGGAGACGGGGAAACTAAAATATTACAAAAGGCAAAGCATCCAAATGATTGAAGTCAGAAGTGAGAGAAAAAACAGAAAGGAAAATGAGAAGAAGGACTCACCAACAAAGTGTATTAGAGGAGATAGTGGAGATTTCTTAAGATAACATGGAGGAGGAAGACATATATAAATAGAAGGGATACTGAGGGGTGATTGGTCAGGGGAGTTGGGTGTAGTGCACCTAACTTTATTAATTGTGAATAGTAAGTTCATTAAGTCGAAAACAAAGAGGGTAAAATCAGTATTAACCAAAGCAGGTAGGGTCAAGTCAATATTAAATGGGTGATTTAGCATATTATTAATTATCATTCAATGAATATTGTATTAACTAAAATATAATATATCACATGAAATTGTCAAAAAAAAAAAAAAAAAAAAAAAAGACAGAGGCATCAAGGATATGATTTTACTCTTTCATTTGAAGAAATTCAACGCTAATAAACAAAATCAATATTATTGAAAGCAAAAAAATCAAAAACTAATTTCAATTTCAAAACTAAAAAAAATAAATTAGAACAAAAATAGGAAATTGCAACTCCAATAAACAAATTCAACATCACATTATACGATTTATAAAAAAAAAAAAAAAAAAAAAAGATTAGTTAGCTGAAGACAATCTAAATCAAAACAAAAACAAATCATCATTGAATTTAGACCAAAAAAAAAAGATGATTTATATGTATATTTCTTTTAATAATATAGATCAACGCACAAAATAGAAACAAGAACAGAGAATGAATTAACTGAAGTGAAAATGGGAAAACATGAATTTTAATCCAAACTCAGATATTTTAATACGAATTTTGGAACACGAGTGACATATTGAAAAAATAAAAATAATCATCATCGGCCTCTAGAAAAAATAATAGAAGACAAATCTGTTGTAGGGATAATTGAACTCCCCCTACCAAGCTCCAATACATAGAAAGTAGCCCCTACCAAGAATTTAATTGTACATCAAATTTGAAGAAGAGCAAAAAAACGACAAGGGATGAATTTGTTATTGAAACGACGAGAGAATACCTTTAAAAAAGGAAGGAAAACAAGGGTTGAACAGAACCAACAAAGGACATAGTAAAAAAGGGGAAAAAAAAACATAAAAGTAATGAGGAACCTTAATAAAGAAATCGAAACAAAAAATCTCATTAAATAAAAAACCTATAAATCTAACATATTCTTAAAAAATCGAAACCCAAAAATCTAAAGAAAAACCTACTTGGGACATCCACCAAAAATCCATTGAATATAAAATCCTACAAATTTAACATGCAGATAAATCTGATTGGGGGCCAAACGTTGTGCAGATAAACCCACCTCAAAAGATCGTGGGAAAATCAAATATGTAAGGAATAATAAAACGTGGGGAGATGACAAATAAAAAACCCATAACAAAAACTCCAAAAAAAAAAGTAGATTTGAACAAAAAAAAATGAAAGAGGAAGAAGAACTTAGTCGGATCTACAACAAATAACCACATACGTAGTAGATCTTCGAAAGAAATCATCAAAACAGCCCTAGAAAAATATACAGAGAAGAGCAAAGAGTGATTCAACAAGAAAATACCCATACGATCGAGCAAGAAGAGAAACGAAGGAAACGAAGAGGACGAACCAGACGGATGAAGAAGAAAGAAGATGAAAAAGATAAGAATGGGAGTAATGTAAACAGACAGATGAGTGAGAGAGAGAAACAATAGGAGAGTTAAGGGGAGAGTACTTTCAAATGCACCAAATTAGGGGAGTTAAATTGGGAGTAAAATGGTGAGTTTAATAACTCACCATTTTTGTTTTATTAGTGGGTCAAACACTAAGTGGGTTTTCTTTTTTTGCCCTCCTAACTCTCCCAATTTTACCAAATGCCCCTCAGTATTTTTATATAATACAAAGTCTACATCATAAAATAATAAAATTTGACATGTAGTTTTGATGATTTTTCTACGCTTGGGACTAAATTGTTACAAATTTGAAAGTACAAATGCCACATTGTTACATATTAAAATTCAAAGACTAAATTGATACAACATTGAAAGTATAGAGACTAAATTGTTATAAACCAAAGTTCAAGGATTAAATTGTTACTTCATGAAAGTTTAGGGACCAAAAGTGATTTTTACAATTTTCAAAACAATAATGCAACATTTCAATGTTGGGAATGTCCGAGAACTCGCAATTCGTGTTAAACATTCGATTTTATCAATAACAATGACTTGTTGTTTTTGCATCTTATTATGAAAATTTATTAAACGCATCTTTGGCTATAGTCTGAATGTTGTAACTTTATGTGGTGACATAAACAGGATCAATTTGACAATACATAGCCTAAATGGTTTAATAAGCATATGGATGAAATTAGGTATCTCACTCCTGGCGACACTATTGGATGCGGCCCACCCTGTAGTTGTTACAGGAAGTTGTAAGGTGCTACAAACGATGTGATCCACAAATCGTTCATATTGAGACATGAGAGTGTGGGCGTCCTATGCAATGAGTTTGCATATAGACTAGACCACAAAAATAGTCACTTTTCTTTGACCGTTTACTATTAAAACTGACTATTTCATTTGTTATATAACCTAGGTTAACTCGATCTTAATCCTAAGCTAGCTATGAACTCCTGTTTATTCGGGATTAACCTTTGATCTGCAAACGGTGAGAGTAGTCCAACAACACTGCTCAATAAGCTTATGGGGATAAGACCGGATGAATAACTGGGGACATAGCCTTGTAAGATGGAATTCACTCCTACCCTATTTAGGGTTAGCAGATAGGTTGTTCTCTTAAGTACTGACTCCAGATCTTGAAAAATCAGGGCCCGCCTTCTCATGATAGAGAAAGGATTTGATTCAAAGAGATTATGAATCAGAGTTGTTCATTAGAGGATCAGTAGGAACTTAAGGAACAAGATGTATTCATAGGGGTAAAACGGTATTTTTGACCTAGCTGTGATTACGAACAATTTGTGAAGGATTGACTTACTGATTATGGTTATTAAGTGGACATAATATATCTACAGTGAGGGGAGTTCAACTATGGACTATAGTGGAGTGTCCCATTAGTTAACGAATGAGGGTTAGATCAGACTAATGAATTTAGCTGATTATTCTTGAATCATGATCTGTAGGTCCGTGAGGTTCCCCTACTAGTTCATAAATAGATAAGCTTTAGGGTAGCTTGAGAAATTAATCTGAAACGTTCAAATTAAAGGGAACAAGAGAATATATATTTAAATATGATTTAAATATATGAATATGATAATTGTGCAAAAATTAATTTAATATTTGATATTAAATTAATTTATAAAATTAATTTAAGAAAATAATTTTTTATTTAAAGTTGTTTAGAAGTCATTTTATGTTTTAAAGGAAAAAAAAATGGAAAATCGTTTTGCATGGTTGCACAAAATGGAGATTGAATTTTCTCCATTACCTTCATCTTCATGCTCACACAAAGGTCATTATCCTCTCTACATTGATTCTCCAAGCATGAGCTGCAAGCCAAGCACTCCACTTGTTTGCATACTCATCTACTATATATAAAGAAGATCGGAGTCATTTGAGAAGAATTAATGAAGAACTTTTTAGAGAAAAGTTACTGTGAGAAGAAACAGTTCTTATCGGCTGCTGTGAGTTCTTCTTAGTTTTTCATCTTTTCAAGTTGTTCTTGAGTCCCACAACTCTGCCTAAAACTTGAAGAGGATAGTAGGGAAGGCTTTGAGGTGGTTCACGGTGATATCAAGTGAAGACTGCTGCTGTACACTCGTTTTCTTGGAGAGTTCTTCAAAGGTATGATCTTAAAACTCACTTTTTAGAAAAGTATGTTTAAGTTTCTGCCAAAATTAGTGAATTTGAATATTTATGGATCCTTGATACTTCCGCTGCATGTTATTTAACTCTTTCATTCAACACAAAATGGGATTTTAAAAAATATTTTTTAATAATATATTAAAAATTATTCATTTCGATAATTTTTAGTATTCGTGTACATTTGATTTAACTTTTTACGTGTTTAATTTTAGAAATAAGTCATTTTGGAAAAAGTTGTAGTGTTTGGCAACAACTCAAAATAGTTATTTAATCTCTTCCTAATTTATATAATTCTTAAAATTACCAAAACATCGTCAAAAGTCATCTACCCCACTTTCACTATGTTGTCTTGGCTACCATCGCCCGTTGGCCACTTCTAGCCACCATTGTCGTGGGCTAACTCTGACGACCATCACTACCAACTTTGGCAGCGTCCACCCCAAACGATTGATTCCATTGACCACTATTTTAAAATATTAGTTCATAGTATTTTATTAGTTATTCTTTATAGTAATTTGACGTTAATAAAAATATTTTTAAAATATAACAATCCAAACAAACCTATATATAAAAATACTTTTGAAAAAGAGTTGTCAAACATACGAGTATTTTTTTTTGTTTAAACAATTCTTTTTAATGAAAAGTGTTTTAAACGAAAATGAATTTTTTTAAAACAATATTTTTTCCTCAAGTCAATTCAAATAAGTAGAGATATCTGAAAACCTTAATGTTTGAACAAAAACATACAAAGTCCACAAAAAAAGTAAAGAATATATATATATATATATATAGTTTTAGGTTTGGTTCCACTTGGGTCTCTTAGAGCCCGTTTTATAATGTTCTCATTTTCTGTTTCCTATTTTTGTTTCTTATTTTTCAAGAAATATACTTGTTTGATAATCGTTCCCATTTTTTGTTTCTAAAATTTGAATAATGTTCCTAAAAAATGGACCAATTTTAAGTAATTTCTCCTTATTTTGTTTCTGTCTTATATTAAACTATTTCTTTTATTTAATAAAATGCATCCTTGACTTGTTGGTAGTTTTGCATGTCCATGGTTTCCTTTTACCTCTTGATTGTGTGTTAAAGTCCTAAGTAGAGACTTTTACTTTGTTTTGTTTTATATTTATTTCCATCTTTCATATTTATTTATTTTTTTCTTAATTTTATATTTGCAAAAAAAAAACTACTATATTTATATTTTATTTAATTTTGAATTTTAAAATTCTCCAAGATTTAGATTTATATATTATTTTAATTTTCAATATGTATGTTATTTTTTTTATATTTCAAATTTCAACTCTCAAAGACACTTTTATTTATTATTTGTTTTTATATTTATTTTCATCTTTTATATTTTATTTATTTTTTATTTACAAAAATAATCTTGCTATATTAATATTTTATTTAATTTTGAATTTTAAAATTCTCCAATATTTAGATTTATATATTACTTTAATTTTCAATATGTATACTAATTTTTTTTTTTATATATATTTCAAATTTTGATTATTAAATTTTGCAATATGCATATTTATATATTATCTTAATATTAATATTTTAGTTTATCTGAAATCGAGTAGACTTTTATCATATATATAAATTTTACCGACTAAGACATTCATTTAGCTTAACTTTAATATTTTACAACCACAACATTTACATAATAATATAAGTAAGTTAGATTTGACTTAACATCATTTAAAACAAATGACTCGAGTTAAAGATAATAATGCTGATTAAATTTGACACCATGAAATTTGGGCAACATATGAAGAATAGGATACAATTTGTTATTATATTTAGTTTTCATTTGCATAAATTTTTTATAATATCTTTTTCGATGTTTAATGTATGACATATCTTCTCTTTTTATATTATATTGTTAAACACATAAGAGAAAAAAACAAGAAACAAAAAATAATTATCAAATAAGTTTCTGTTTTTGTTTCTTTTTTTTTTTTTAAGAAACATGAAACAATAATAGATATCAAACATTTTCCTATTTTTTATTCTCAAAAAAGAAGAAATGGGAAACAAAGAACAGTAAATAGGAAACAGGGAACATAAAACAGAAAACAAGCACGTTATCAAACGGGATTTTAATTTTCAAATGTAACACTTTAACTCCGAGCTTTGAGTTTAGTAGCACTTTTGGTCACTCTATTAAATTTATAGTTAATCCATAAAAGAAAGTTGATGCAACACCTATTTATTATTAAAAATATACATTCCTTAATTTTGTATAAAAAATATTTTTTTTATCACTTTTTCTTTTCATTTCCCTTCATCTCCTCCTTCCCTCCTTCTTCCTTATATCAATGGTTGTCTGGCTACAGAGGCCGCTAGCAACTAAATTATTTTTTTCTCCATTTTTTCTCATCCTTTTCTTCTTCTCTCCTCCTTCCTTTCTATTCCCTTGTGTTCTCCCATATTAAAAAATATATAGAGGCACATTCTAGATCTGGAACGACAAAGGATATTTATATAGGTTGGTATATTTATATTCTAGGGAGTATTATTTTCTTGATTATTATTTCGTTTTGGCCACTATAATTTAAAATGTATTTTACTTTAGTCATTAAACTTCTAAATAGAGATGGGAATGAAAAAGCCTTTTCCGTCTCCATCCCTGTTTCATTCTCTATCCTCGCAAAATTCTCCGCAAAGATTAGGATGGAAATTTTCCGCGAAAATTTATGAGTATCAGATTAATTCACATCAAATTTTTTTTCTTAATTTTCTTATTGTTTAACAATTTTTTCATATAAAAACAATAATATTATAATTAAATTATTTCATCTCATAATTTCTAAAATTTAAATATTACAACATTGTTATGTAACCTTCAAACTTAAACATTATAACATACATGTCTTACCAATAAGAAAACTTTATATATTAAAATGAACGTGTGGTATTGACATTATTTCAAAAAAAAAAAAAAAAAAAAAGGTGAATGTGAGTTATAAACTCACTATACTTTGAGTCTCACAATATCAAAATATATATATAATCAATTTTTTATGCGGGGTGGGGCAGAAAGTCGGGGTAGAGCAAGGGCCTGTAGATGTATTTCCTATCTTCGTCCCCATTTAATCAACGGGAAAAAAAGTCTCCCCACTCCCTCCTTTTAGACGGAGATTCTACGTCTCATTCGGAATGGATCCCCGCGAAACTGTATATGGACATCTCTACTTCCTAATGTCCAAATTTAATTTTCGTAGTTTGAATAAATCTTATAATACTATTAGTTTTAACTTTTTCCTTGTATTCTCTATTAGTCTTGTATCTATAAATTTTTGAAATATATTTACATTGTATCTTTTTGTTGAATGAAAATTACTATTATTATTTTACTAAACTTGATAAAAATTAACTTCAAACTAACATATTAGAACTTTGTTATTCAAAAGTGCAAAAACTATTTGTTCATGTGATATTAGAAAGATTAAAAATAAAACGATAGCAAAGTATAAGAAATCAAAATGATATTTTAACATTTTTTTAGTTTTATTTTATAAGTATAATGAATATAAGATTTGTAGGTTGAGTTGGGTTAGGTTGAAGCATTTTTAGATCCATCCGACTCTTGGGTTGTAAGTTTCTTCTATTCAATTAATTCTTAGTAAATAATAAACCTAATTTAATCCAACCATGAAACATTTGGTTCAAGTTATTTGGTCATTTATTTAAATTTTTATTCTAAAAATGAGTAAATTATTAATATGTAAAAATTTTATTTTATTATTTTCAAATGTTGAATTAAGATTAAAAACTCAATTGCAATATATATTATGATTTTTATTTTTTCTTCAAATGTGTTCAAAATTATTTTTAGGAGTTTTTGAAGAATAAATATCTAAAAAAATCATGAAATTAAATATAAAAAAAAATTAAAATAAATATATGTATATATAATTGTATTAAAAAAAACATAGTTTTTAAAACCAACATTAAGTTTGAGTTGGTTTTAGTTATTTTAGGCAAAGCAATGAACTAATTCATCTTATAAAATTTTCATTTATGAATCTAGCTCAAATAATACAATTAAATTGGGTTGATCGGATTTTTAGATGGTCTGAACATCCTATATGAATATATCAATTATTAAAGTTTAGAGGTAGATAATTTACCACAAATTTAATTTAATATAATGTATAATTTGATAAATCAATTATTAAAGAGAAAACCAGAGGGTGGTTTTACGAAAATGTCCAGGAAGATAACGAATTTGAAGGAGGGCAGATGTGGGTTGTCGAGCGAGTCAACAAACTCGGGGTGCGGCTCTGTGTTTCCTCCCAATTCATATTCTTGTAATTTAATCGATTCTCCCACTCTGTTGTTTCACCGAAACCCAGCGCCACCCTCTCTTCATCATTACAATTTTCTCACCTGATCATCACTGCCACCCGACCAATTAACCAATCTCAATCCGGTGAAAACCCTAGTCAATTCCTTAACTTTCACCATTTCATATCAGGTATTTATTTCCCACTTCATACCAACTTTTCTATTTACTTTCTGCTTTTTGTTTCTCTCTACGTGTGGGGGTTTCCGATTTCTCTTCGATTTTTCCCCCGATGCAGCCGGCGCCTTTCTCTATTGTCTTCTTTTTCCGTCCCCCGTCCAATTATTGTTCTTGGGTCATCCTGATCTGAACCTGCGGTGGATTACAGATTGATCACGGATTCAATTCTGAAGAACCCACCATAGAATTTTGTGAGATTTTTTGTTTTGTTCATGGGGTTTGAGGTTTCTCAATTTTCGACAAAATTGCCGTACTTTATTTTAATTGCATTATTCGTTTTATTATTATTGTGATTAACATTTAACCTTTGGGGATGGATGATTATGATACCATTTCATTCCGATGATTTCTTGTTAAAAATTTTAAGTACTTAAAGGGGAATTCTGCTGCGCTTGTTCTATTTGAACTTTTTAACAGGTTTTTGCTTATCTTGGATTCGTTTATTATTTGTTTTATTATTATTTTGTAGACAGTACTAATCATAAATGAAATCACTTATTGATTCAATTATTGCGCTTCTGTCTTGTATGAAAAATTTTAAATGGGAAAAACAAATGCTGTATTAAATTTGAAGGATTAACAGCAGAGGGCCTTGTCAACTGGCACAGTGAAGGGTGGCTTGAATAACAAATAATTACAAGCAATCGAATCTAGTGCTGACTCGGCATTGCTTGTTCCTACAGTTTTCTTTGTATGTCTCATTGAAAGTATTATTTCTCATTTATAAGTATAAAAGATTTGTATTGTCTGTATGTTTTCTGTTATAGAAATTTGCTGCACTTTTCACTTTCCTGAACTAAAAAGTTTTCACAATGCATGCTTTCTATTTAAGAAATAGACATTTTCTCTTTGGAGTATTCAAAACCATGACTGGTACTGTATTTGGGAAAATAATGATTTACGGTGTTCATCAGTTTTTTGCCATAATTATTTTCTTTTCCCCTCTGTTTGTCACCTTACCAGGCATTGTAACTGAGGTTGGAGAAAGAACAATAGCAGTTGATTTTCTTTGTCGATAGTTTGTGGAATGGCAGATAAAGCATGTATCAAGAGGCTTCAAAAGGAATATAGAGCTCTTTGTAAAGTATGTGCCCATGTTTCTGTTTTCTTTCTTCTTTTTGAAATGCTAGTGTTACAATGCATGGATTTATCGGATAAGTAAAATTATTGGCTAACGTTGACAAAGTATTGTTACATTGGTGTTTATCTTATGACCGATTTTATAAGTAAATTTTTATTTTATTATCATTTTTCTTTAATGAGAAACTGAATATTCCAACTCTTCCTTTGCATTTTTCTTGCTGAAATGCTGAGACATTTTTGTATTTGTCTCACAATTGGTGCTGACTTTGCTATTTGTGAATTTTTAGGAGCCTGTTTCACACATTGTTGCTCGTCCTGCTCCCAGCGACATTCTTGAGTGGCGTAAGTTTGTTCTTATTGCTATTGTTTTGGTGTTAGTCACGGAGCTCCTCCATTTTTGTGTGCATGTAGGAATTAGGATACGACAATGGATTTTGGAAGTTGACTTCAGTCCTTTGTTATTATTTTATTTAAGGCAAATATGAATTTATACCCCTAAACTTTGAGGGTGATATCAATTAAGACCCTGAACTAATAATTGTATCATTTTAAACCCTGAATTTTTGTAAGTGTATTAATCTACACCCTCCATATTTCGTTAAACCAATATCGTGTGAAACTTATAATTTGAGTCAACTAAACTTCTACATTTTTATAGGCCAATCAATTTAGATCCTTCATTACCAATTCCTTTGAAAATCATCTACACATTAATTCTCAAACGTTTGTAGACTTCTTCAAATGCCGGTTTTACAAAATGGACAATGGGAGTAATGTATGGATAATTCTAAAAGGAAATTTTGACTAAGAGTCTAAATTGATTCATTTATGAAAATTTAGAGGTTTAATCGATCCAATTGTAAGTTTTTCCAAACAGAACATAATGTGATACACTTACAAAAGTTTAGGGTTTAAATTGATACGATTATTAGTTCAGGTTTAAATTGATACAGAGGTTATGAATTGATATTTTCACTTCTATTTATTTATAAAAGAGACTTCGTCTAGTTTTTACAAGGACAAGTATTATTATGTTGTGTGTGGGAAGATTGAGAGGAACTGCTAGATCATTGTGATAATGAATACTGGTTAAATTGTGAGAATTCTTGGCTGACTGGAAAAGTTGAGGTTTACAATGTATTTGTCACTGAGTACTGCATGTGACGTAAGTAATATGTTGGCACTGGGAGTTTGTGAAGCATTGATTTCCTGTTCTACGGCATAATTAAATTCTTATTTTTCTTGCATCAACATTCTCTCTCTCTCTCTCTCAAATTCCAACTTCTGATTTGATTTTCTCTCTTTTCTTGTCATGAAATATGTGTTTTTTGCTTATCATATAGACATTATAGTTTGCATATTAAATGTTGTTCCATTTCAGATTATGTTCTGGAGGGAAGTGAGGGAACTCCTTTTGCGGGTGAGTTTATTTACTTTATCCCTTGTATTATGGACCCTTCTCTTCTCAGTTCAATTCTCTGTTTCCTTGGGTAGATTTTTAGTTGAAGATCTCTTTAATTTTGCTCCTTAGTTTCCACTGGGGTTTCAACCTCTTTTTATTTTTATTTTTTTTATTATTATTATTATTTTAAAGGAAATCATTGAAAATCTTTGTTAGGAGGGTTCTACCATGGAAAAATTAAATTTCCTCCAGAGTACCCATTCAAACCTCCGGGAATCAGGTATAAGCATCTTGGATGTGTGTAGCGATCTTTATTTGGGAAGAGATTTTTATAAAACATAGCCTTAGCTTTCTTATCTACTCATATTTACTGTGATTTCTGATACTACGATTCCTTCGTACTTCGTAGCATGATCACCCCAAATGGTCGGTTCATGACACAGAAGAAAATTTGCTTATCTATGAGTGACTGTAAGTTATGGATTTTAAAGATGATCATGGCTGCTTGTCTGTAGAAATTATTCTAATTGGCTTGATCTGTCTGCAGTTCACCCAGAAAGTTGGAATCCTATGTGGTCTGTGTCCAGGTAAGACAATCTGCTTCATTTGTCTCCCTGAGGTGTTGCTATTACTTTGTAGTACTCGTACTCGTGTTTTCTTCTTCTGAGAAATTTTTCTTTAACTTAATAAATTGTTGCTTGGTGTGACCAACTTTTCTCATGGTGCTTTTCATCCTTTGTTTTCTAACAATTGCAGCATACTTACCGGGCTTCTTTCCTTCATGGTGAGTACATTTGATCTATTGGCTCATTTGTGGCTGCTTTTGTGGTTTTATCTGTTCTTATTATCTATTAATAATGAGAGATGATCTACTTTCTTATGTAGATGGACAACAGTCCTACTACTGGCAGCGTGAATACTACTGCTGCTGAGAAGGAACGCTTGGCAAAGGCATCTCTTGCATTCAATTGTAAAAAGTAAGTTCATATACAGGATTTTGTGTCCTTGAACGTAGTTCCTCTTCAGCTAAGGTTCCATCTGCCATCGACATTCCCTTATTTTGATTGGTTTTCATGGATTCTAGAGACGTGCAACAATGATTACTCTACTTTAGGCCGTAAACTTGGGCGTCCTTGAGTGTGTAAATTGCAAGTTATCTTTCTTGAATTTCGAATTCACACTTACTTTATTGCCATGTCCTTTGCAAAATCACTTTTATTCTTTTTTCTTTTTTCTTTTCCAACCCACCCACCCCATCATCGGTTTTCTAATTGTACAACTTCTAATCTATCGCAAACAACCTATACTTTTGTATAACAGCCCAACCTTTAGAAAACTGTTTCCCGAATACGTGGAGAAATACAATCAGCAGCAGAAATCAGAACAGCTGGTTGCAGAACAGGCTTCACCGAAATCACCAGAGGAAGGTGAAGGCAGGCACATAATGGAAAAGGTCAAGTCCGCAGAAGAGAACATTAACAAAGCAGATAGAGAGGACATGAAAAGAAATCGGAAGCAGTCGTTCCCTACATGGATGATGTTGCTACTCTTCTCGATCTTCGGCGTTTTAATGGCATTGCCTCTCCTTCAACCATGAAACTCCAAAATGGAAGGTCGCATAGGTAATGATAGACAGACTAGTTTATGCCAAGTCAAGGATGCTCATATTTTTGCATGTACTTAACATAGTGTCTGTATAGATGGTCTGGTGTCTGTGATGTGGCTTTTATTTTGCTGAGAGTCTGTTATGTTTGGAATAGTTGCTTGAAAACTAAACCTCTTTGTTTGTCTATATATGGTTTTAAATACTATTAAGTATTATAAGTTGAGGCAGAACTCTGGATAGGGCTCCAGGCTCCACTGCAGAGTTGTTTCTTTTTTCACTTTTTAGATTGGAGAGAGCTCCTCAGAGCCATCCCAAAGTTTAGCCGTGTTTTACGCTCCACTGCTTTTTCCAACCCCCATGGGCCATGATCCATTTTTCTATATTACTTTTCTCTGAAACATGCGCCTATTTTTAATTGTGACCAAACATTTCATGGAGTTTACAATAATGTCAAACTGTGGAATTTCATCCATTCACTGTGCTGAGGAACCTTGCTTGTGGCGGCAAATATCTACAGTTTGAAAGGGTTAAAAGCGCATTCAAACTTGCTTTTAATCATTCTAATTAACTTAATATTAGGACTAATTATTAAAAGCATGTTTTGAAATCAATTTGAGTATGACAAAAGTGATTTCAATATTTTTTAAATCACTTTCAAATATGTTTTAATATATCCAATCGATGAGATTCATATCGTGATGAGGTTCATAGGTATTTGTCATTTTTCGTGTTTGATGTTTATCCGTTTCTTTCAGCTATGTGATTATCTTGTTACATTTTGGCATTTACGGATACAAGTTATAAAATGCTTTTTCTAAGAGAGCACATTAATGTGGCTAATTTAATCATAGCTTATAAGTGAAGGCATTAACAATACGCCTCCTCTCAATTATTACGCTATATAGAAAAAGGAAAACAGTGCTTTGAGTTAAATCATTCCACTTTATATAAACCTATCTTGAAATTGTAAATCAAGTATTGATTTAAAGGATGGATTTAGCTTTAAAATAGTAAATAATTCGTCTACAAGTAGCGAAATTGGAATAATTAAGAGCAGAATATAAAAAGGGTTACCGATGTATATATGAGTTAAATATGTAGTAGACAGGTTCAGATTATGTGTTTTACCACACAAAGGAGCGACAAGCTCTCTTTATTGTAATGAAAACATAACAGTCATCGAATCCATAGGATAAATAATCATATTGCAATGCTCATGTGTACTGCGATCAAATATTTTACTTTTGCTTTGATGATTATGTTTGGTAGAATTGGTTGCTAACAAATTTATTACTTTCCCATTTCCCTGAAACTTTATTCCTTAATTTCTTAGTAGCTGTCTACTGTCTGCCACTTTTGGAAAGATAACAAGGTGTAATTGAATCCCAAATGGAGTTCTTCAATTGGTAGTAGTTGAAGTTTGCTCCTTTTGATTTAGATTCATAAGTTAAGAGCTTCTTCTTCTTCTATTTGCCTCTTTTGAAGCTAGAATTTCTTCTTTTTTATGCTTTTTTGGCTTCATTCCAGAACTCTACCTGCCATTTCTTCTGAACCAAGCTTCCATATTTTGCTTTTCTTTTTCCTATTTGGGGAGCATTAGCAGAAAAACATGAACCACAAGAAATACAAAAACATCCTGAAAGCTGACAAAAGTTGATCCCCAAATTTCATGTGTCCCAATTCTTTGTTGTTTCTTGTCTCCTACCTCTTCTGTCTGATATTTTTTCTGGACTTATTTAGTAGTTTGGTTGGCTGTCTTTTGTTCATGATGAAATCTGTTTCTCCTGATTATGAGATGGACGATCCTGGTTTTGATGACATTGATCTTAGCCTCAACTTTTCCAAGGTGAGTCAGTAATGTAGTTTCATCTGATATTCTTCATGTCTTAGTGAAATGTGTTTGTAAATTTCAGTTCTTGAAAGAAGCAAAACGTCATGCAATAGAACAAGATTTCAAGGCCTCTACAGAAGAAGAAACAGGAAGGAAATGGTTGGCACAAGAGAAGAAGAGCAAGAAATCATGGAAAAACACCCTCTTCTCATGGTTGAAAAGTGAAAAAAAGACTAAGCCAATGCCTAAACCAGAGAAAAATCCTCACACACCTAATAAAAGACGTGTTCATGTTTCTGGTCCAATTTACACCGGAGCTACAACCACCGACAGCAGACCCCGACGCCATCCGATGTCTGGACCGATCGCTAGTCTCTTCAATCCTAGTATGAGAACAGATATGGAGATCCCATATATGTATCTCCACCAGCTCAATACCCCCAATTCTAATCACATTTATGGTCCAATTTATCTTGTTACATAGAACTACATTGTCTCATTTCATCGATGCTGAGGAAGCTTGCTTGAAATCTTGTGTGTTTTGTTTTGTATGTGTGAAGGTTTTGAATGGCCTGTTAAATGTTATAGTTATTATGTTGCCATGTTTGCTTCTTTTTCCACAAACTTACAATTCCATCAGCAGTTTAACAAGTCAATCCCATTCCATCACATACTAAAACAGATTAAAATGATTCAAAGGATTGAAAGCTTCTGAAAACAACCATGTTTCTAACAAAATGGAAGAGTTGGTTGGAGAACATTCATTTCAGAGATGATCTCAACAACACTATCCCTCTCATTACTAGAAAACAAAGAAATTTGTACAAGTTTTGTAAACTTAAGTTGTTTGTGGCATTTATGAATCAGACCACAGTTTTAAAACTCTGTTCTCAGCCTCTTAGGGCACTTGTTCTATTTCAGCATTAGCTGAATTTGGATTACAAGGATTCACTCTTCTTTGCCTACTCAAAAGCCTTTTCAAAGATCTCAATCTGGTGACTACAGGTAACTTTCCATCTTCATTAGTTGCTATCGGCAGAAATTGAAGATCACTCTGAACATCAATTACTAATTCTGCATCTGAGTAACTGGCTGATGCCGATGAAGAAGCTGCCGGAAAAGGGTTTTGAGAAGAACCCTCTTCCACTTCTAGACAAGCTCCGGCAGAGGTGACCTGCGCCTGATTTCCCCAAATCAATACATTAGTTGGGAAAGTAGGAGATTCTGAAGACAACCCAGAAGTAGAATCTTCACCCTGCAACTCGCCGGTGTCTGCGGCGGCGGCTGTGACGGGGTTGCGGCAGAGAGGGCAAGTGGAATGTGACTGAAACCACATATCGATACAATCGCTATGGAAGCCATGGAAGCAATCATGAAGCAGCTTTGCCTTTTCACCTTCAACAAGCTCGGAGAGGCAAACGGCACATTCAAGCCCATCTTTGAAGTTATCGGGATGGAATATAAGAACAGGAAGTGAGCGGAGGACAGTGGGGTCTAACCCTCTTCCGGAATTGGGGTCTTGTACGGCGGAGAACTCGAATCGACGGCGGCGGCGACGGCGAGTTTCAAGTGGAAGAGGGGTGGGATCCTCAATGCGAGACCATAACCATCTGGCGTAGAGTTGGAGAAGAAGAACAAAAACAAGGACCAAGAAGAAGACTAAAATGGCTGTGACAATGACCATTCCAGGTAGCTCGATGTTGACCGAGTCACCGGAATGTTGAGTCATCCTGTACTCGTCTCCCATGGCTGCCGAGTACAGAGAATTGAAATTGAGGGCAGAGGAAGAAGAAGAAGAATGGGAATATGGGTTGAGTTCAAAATTTGGAATTGATTACATAGTGAAGCGAATGGATTCAGTCGAGTAACAAAACAACAACTTCAAAACCAACTTTTTTTTCCTCTGTCTTTTTTTTTTTTTTTTTTTGGTAAGTTCTACTCATGACTTATGAGGTCTAAAGTTTGTGCTGCAGCAATCATGCCGGGTTTTTTCACACGTAAAAGGTAGGGATTTCTTTTTTTCGAAAAATAACGGGGATTCTCAAAAATAGAAAAAATGAGTAAAATTATTTATACAAACTAACGAAATTTTGATTTTTTTTTATAGAGGTTGATAGAAGTATTTCAATATCTATCATTTATAGAAATTGATAGAAGTCTACAATTGATAAATGTTGATAGAAGCCTTTTTTTTTTATTTTTGTAAATAGTTTAACATTTTTTATTTGTAAAAATTTTTCAAAAATAAATTTGGGACAGTTTGATTTAAGGTTTTAAGAATGTCTTATGTTTGGGAATAAGAAGCTTTGAAATAAAATTGTTGGGAATCAAAGATGTTTAGTTATAAATGGGAATGTTATAAAAAAATCTATGGTAACAAATTAGCTTTGTATTTGATTTAATTGTTGACACGTCTATAAAATTTTGATAGATTAATTGATAAACAATAAATTCAATTCAAAGTTCTGAGCAAAATTAATTTTTTAACTATCAAATAATAATATTTATTACAAATACTTGTAAAATGAGTAATTTATAATTAAAGTTACTTGATTATGTAATTTGATGAATTTATATAAATATGATGTGTTAATTAATAAAACAATCAAAATCAGTCTAAAAAGATCGATATAACATTTTGTGATTAAAAAATAATGAATTATAATTAATCAATGATAAATTAATTATAATTATTAAAAAAATAATATCATAAAATATTAATCATAATGATAATTAATTAACTATATATATAATTTATTAATGAATTAATAGTATTAATGCATCGGTTCTGTATGGTTTATTATATACATAAATTCAAATATTATAATTTAAAATTTAATATAATTTTTAAATTATAAATTTAATATTTATATATTAATTAATTTTAATAATATAAACTAAAAGAATAAATTCATGTATTAAAAGGAGAGAGAGTGAGTATCAAGAAAATCCACACTTTTGGATAGGTATCATTCATGAGTATGAGGAATGCATGAGAATAGTTTACTGTCATATCTAAAGCTTCAAAACTCGTACCAAACAAGGAATGTGTATCCTTACCCATTCTCACTCTTATTCTCATTCCAATTCCCTCGAATCCAAATGCCCCTTGTGATAATTCTTGTGTAGCACATTACATAGAATTTGTACTATCAACTTCAAATAGTTAGATCTTTCACCTATATATTGTCCCCAAAAAAAGTTCAAAATGAGTTTAGATCATAGTTAGATGTAGAGAGGAAATTTTGAAATAAATAATTAATGATCATGGTTAGTCTTTTTAAATTTTATATTTACGTCTATTTAACCATTAGCTTTAAGAGTGTTCAATAAATTCTTGAAGTTTCAATTTTATATCAAATAGTCTCTAAAACATTTAAAAAGTGTATAATAAAATTTTAAATTTTATGTCTATTAAGTTCATGAATCTTAAAAAGTGTCTAATAGATTCTTAAAGTTTCAATTGTGTCAATAGATCCTATCTTTTTTACTATATATATATTATAAGCTCTTGACATATTTAATGTATTTTTTAAAAGAAAAACCACATGAATATTACACTACAAAAATATATATATATATATATATAATAAATCAATATCAATTATTTTTTTTTTAATAAAATGAATATATCAAGGTGATATATAAAATTGAAAATTTAGAGTAAATATAAAGTTGGAAGGTTACATGCTAAAGGGGCGTTTGGGACAATGAGTTAATCATTATACTCCTTAGTTATTATAGTTGGGTTTTAATAGTTTGCGTTCAGGTGTAGATTATTTTAGTTTAAGTTATAATAGTATATGTTTGAGATGTAAACTATTTTAGTTTGAGAAAAAAATAGTAAACATTATAACAAAAAATTAAAAAAAAAATGATGAATGTAAAATAGTAAAAACGATAGCAAATAGTAAATATTATAGCAAATGGGATTTTGAAATAGTGTTTACTCAACTAATTTGAGATTTTAAAATAGTATTTGGGGTGGTTATTATAATCTTATGATAATTTTGACCCATATGTCCTTGATAGACAAACAAATCTTAAGACTAAAATATTTAGAATATAATCGTAATTTAACCTATTGTTATAAAATAGTGAATTTGATAAAGCATAAGTGGAGGGGGTGGGTGGAGAAGAGGGGGCCGGGAGAGAGAGAATCATTAATAGCTATGAACTTTCGGCCAAAATTTTGCCCCATAAACTCCGGAAATACAAGACAAAATTGTTGAACTCAATTCAAATTTCAACCAACAAAGATATCAAATTAAAATATATAATTAAAGGCTAAAGTTAGTAGGTTATTATTATTATTATTATTATTATTATTATTATTTAAGAAAAAACTTTAAAAAATTATTTCAAATAGTAAAACTGAAAATAGACAATGATAGATTTCTATCCGTGTCTATCAACATCTATCATTGATATTCTAAAATTTTACTATATTTTACAAATATTTTGATTCATTTTTCTATATTTAAAAACAGTTTAAGAAAACTTATTATTTATTTAAAATTTTGATTAAAAATTCAAGTCTTTAATTAAAAAAAATGTAAAAAGTATACTAAAAAGATAGTACAAATATTTGTAAACTGGTTACAACACGATATTTTCAACTAAATATTAGCGGTTAAACAATAAAGATTGCGCCATGTGAAATTAAATAGGATATCAACATTTGAAATTTCGACTTCAAACAAGGTAAGTATGTTAATTTTCACTTAATAAATTGAATGTTTTACTTTAATTACTTTAATTTTAAATCTCACCCAAAGCTCTATTTAGGAGAAAGCTGCGGATCACCAACTATTTTTGTCTCAATATTTCAATTTACTTTGACACACGTATCCCTCTTTAGTTGCTAAATTTCAATTCTAGCCCACAAACACTTTCGATCTTTGGTTATTATTATTTTTTTTAATCAGAAAAACTTTTTCAGAAAATTACCTTATACAAAAGAATTATTAAAAAAGGGAGAAAAAAAAAACTCCTTTAAAGAGTACAATGTAAAAACTGTAAAATAGCCCGTGCAACTTAGAAATGTAAAATTGTAAACATGTTACTTACTTATTATATTTTGTACTTATGTCATTTTATTAAAAATTTATTTTAAATTTCTGTCCATAATAGAACCAACTTTATCTCCTTTCCTTCTTCCTTTTTCGGCCTGCTAACCCCATCCCACCACAAAAATTATTTACACATAATTTTTTTCTCAAGATTTCTTTTAATTTAGTTTGCCTTAGTCTTCTAGGTTAATTTTGTTTTGTTTGTTAAATTTTGGATACTATATCTTTTATGATATACCTTATATGCATGATATTTTGTATATTATTTAATTGATATACTTTTTTTAGATTTTAATATTGAGACACTTTTATGTTAATGTGATGATTTTAATTAGAGTATTAATAACATCTAATTTTGATTAATAATGAATCATTAGTCCAAAGTTCCAAGAGGCAAGTATGTCAGGAGTATATCAAATATGAATCATGTTTCGAATAAATAGTATATCAACAATGTATCACATATCAAACAACTTTCAAGTATAATAGATATCAAACAACTTACAAGTACATCAATTGTTGGGGGAAATGATATATATAGAACTAAATACACTAGCAAACTAATTACACCTCAATTAGTAGAAACAATACACTTGATGTATGATATTCATACTCAAACGAAATCTAGATGGTGTAATAAGACTTAGATATAAAAATAACCAAAGACTTGAAAGAACTTCAAAACCTTTGGAGACTCAAAACATAGTCAAGACACGCTTCCGGTAAATGTTATCCTGAAGATAAATATTCGCTCTGCACGGGCTGCAAGCAGACTACAATGATCATCTTAGTAGGATACAACGACTGACTCTGATAGAACTACCATCTCGAACTACTTGGATCTGGCAGAATCTTAGGGGCTATTTGGGGTGCTGAGATGAGATAGAATGTCTAGAGTTCATTTGTCTGTAGAGTTCATATATTTGTGAGTTTATATGTTTGTGTTTGGGATGCAGAGTTATTTAGCCTGAGTTCATATGTCTGTGTTTGGGGTGCAGAGTTGAGTTTATATGTCTGGGTATCTGATGCAGTTTTTTGAATAAAATATGAATTGTAATTTTTGTCTTTTAATTTTTAGAACTTTTCTTTCTTTCTTTCTTTTTTGGGCAATGAACAACAATTAACCCATTACATTTCTAGTAAAAATATGGTTAAATAAAATGAGAAATTAAAGCGAAATCAAAACTTTATGGTCAATTTTTCTCCATGAATTTCATATTATCATCTTCTTCTTTTTCTTTTTCTTCCTATTTTTGCTCTATACTTTTATGATGTCATGTATCTTTTTAATTAAATATCCCCCATCATCGTAACGGCCAATTGAATCTCACCATATTTCTTCAATAGTTTCACTTTTATTTTCTTTAAATTTGGAGGATCATCAGAGAACAAATCTCTATTTTTCACTAATTCTTGCTGAAAAATGTTCCAGGAAAAAAATTCATTTTATAGTTTTTTTTTGTTATATGTTACATATTTTTCAACTACATACATATTTTTCGTCTAAATATTCTTAACACATTTGATATGTGAATTCATTACGTATACATATTGCACTTAATGTAGACAATACTACAAGAAAAATGAGTTCTCCCAACACTTAAATCGAGCGTCGGGAGTCCCGGGGAACTCCCGACAAGTAAAAATGGGCATCGGGAGTTTCCCGGGAACTCCCAACGCCATACGTTAGCCGTTGGGAGTTCCCTTAGAACTCCCGATGGCTCTCCCGACGTCCGTCGGGCGGCGTCGGGAGATGGGATCTAGTTTAAACCAAATCCCTTCTTCTTCATTTTCTCCATTTCTTCCCTCTCACTTAACCTTAACCTTCACCATCGCGACCTCCCCCTCGCCGACCGAGCCTGCCCGCACCTTTCCTCTCCCTCTCTCTCCATTCCCCCCCCCCCACCCCGCCGCCGCCGCCGCTGCACGTTCACCCTCCCCCCACTCTTCTCCCTCCCTCTCCCATTTTTCCCCTCTTTTACCGCCGCCGACACCGCCTCTTCGCTGCCGCCCCACTCCTCTCATTCCCTCTCCCATTTTCCCCTCTTTCCCCGTCGCCACCGCCCCGTTCGCCCTCCCCCCACTCCTCTCCCTCCCTCTCCCATTTTTCCCCTCTTTTTTCACTACTGTCGTTCCTCCCTTCGGTCAACAGCTACAATCAACTGCTCGCCGCCACCGTAGTCTCCTCGTCTCGTTCAGCCGCCACCTTCAACCAGCCGCCGCCGTCGCCGACAATCTTCTCATTTTATTTTCTCTTAAATATTTATTTAAATCATTATTTTCTCTTGTATATTAATTTATTCATTATTGGTTGATTAATTGAAAAATCATGATTTAAATAATTTATGCAAATTGTTATTGTGTTATTGTAGATATTTCAATTAATCATTGTATATGTTTTAATTAATCATTATTGATTGATTCCCATTTTTTATTAAATGTGAATTAATTTGACTTTCCAAATACCATTTTCAAAAGCTCCAAAAATTAAACCAAAACAAGATTTCCATGGATCGTGGATGTTTCAATTTATGGATTGAGTTGTTATTGTTGTTGAATGTGAATTAATTTATGGATTGAGTTGTTATTGTTGATTGTAGATGTTTCAATTTATGCAATTTTTTGTAGATTGTGGATTAATTTATAGCATGTTATTATGGATTGAGTTGTTATTGTGGATTGTGGATGTTTCAATTTATGCAATTTTTTGGAGTATGAATGTTATTGTTTATTGTTTTTAATTAGCATTGTTTTTTATATAAGTCATGGATTGTGGATGTTTCAACTTACTTAATTTTGGACTTAGTTTAGGGAAAAAACATCAATAACATTAGGGGAAAAAAAGTCAAATCACGTATTATAAATTAGTTTGAGTTTTATGTGTGTTTGTCATTGTTTACTCGTTTTGTGTGTTTTTGATGTTTGGGAGGTTCCATGTTTGTCGTGAGGGGTGGGTAGAGTTTCATTACACCCGTCTTGTTCTTGAACTCGGAGTTCTTGTGTGTTTATGAATGTTTACGAAGTTTAATGTGTTGTGGTGGGGGAGAAGGGTTGAGATTGGGTTAAACCATTTTGGGGACAAAGTTTGAGTTTTATGTGTGTTGGTCATTGTGTACTCGTTTTGTGTGTTTTTGATGTTCGGGAGGTTACATGTTTGTCGTGGGGGGGTTGATAGAGTTTCATTACACCCGTCTTGTCCTTGAACTTGGAATTTTTGTGTGTTTATGAATGTTTGCAAAGTTCTGATGTATTGTTGGGGGGTGGGTTGAGATTGGGTTAAACCATTTTGGGGACAAAGTTTGAGTTTTATGTGTGTTGGTCATTGTGTACTCATTTTGTGTGTTTTTGATGTTCGGGAGGTTACATGTTTGTCGTGGGGGGGTTGATAGAGTTTCATTACACCCGTCTTGTCCTTGAACTTGGAGTTTTTGTGTGTTTATGAATGTTTGCAAAGTTCTAATGTATTGTTGGGGGGTGGGTTGAGATTGGGTTAAACCATTTTGGGGACAAAGTTTGAGTTTTATGTGTGTTGGTCCTTGTTTACTCGTTTTGTGTGTTTTTTATGTTCGGGAGGTTCCATGTTTGTCATGGGGTGGGTAGAGTTTCATTACACCCGTATTGAAGTTTGAACGTGTTGTGGATGCTTACCGATATGACATTTGAATATTTTTGTTTTATTGTAGAATGTTGTTCGGAGATGAGCTGGGACAATTGTTGAAGATGCTGTGTTCCAGACATGTTCTAGATGTTGTTTTCATTTTATTTCTTTTATGTATTTATGATATGAATGTTTATGAACTTCTAGTATCGACTTCGTTTGGATATTGTAATTTTTTTTATTTATTTGTTATAATATGGGCTTCATTTTCGTTGTTTAATTATGTGAATCTTTATTTGGTTTATTATGTTTTACAGGTTATTCATATCAAATTTTAAAAAATTACAAACGATAGATTAAAAATATTTGATAGACAATTTTCAACTAATGAATGAACTCCCCACGCATCTACGTCAGGAGTTCTTGTAACTCTGCATGAAATAAAATCGTGGGGAGTTCTAAAACTACAGATGCATAGAACAACTGTCGGGAGTTCGGGAACTCCCGACGTACTTTAAAACGGCGTCGGGAGTTAGTCGGAGAACTCCCAACGCATATATAGGGTGTCGGGAATTCCCCGACTAACTCCCGACGCCGTTTTAAAGTGTGTCGGGAGTTCCTCTCCTGATGGATTTCTCCCGATCAAACTCTCGACGACCCTTTATTTGTTGTGAGAGACTCTCCCGATGCATTTTCCACACTTTTCCAACGAATTGTGACGTCGGGAGAAGTCAGATTTCTTGTAGTGCAAAATAATATTTTTTATATAATCAACAACCCTACAACATACTTTAATAGTCATCAGTCTTATAGTAATCGGAAGTGGTTATCGAAGTTGATTATCGAAGATGATTTTTGCTGGAATGAAGGAACTCATTTTACAGAGATCCTTGAGTGGAAGTGGATCGTCCAAATTCCATTTTTATTGAAAACTAAATTTACAGTAAACATACAAGATATGGATTCATAAACAAATTACATCATGCTTTTTACGAGGAAAAAGGGTTCAAGATATATCACCTTTGAAGAACTTTTCTTCATGTAAATCCCTCGAACAGTCACGAACTCGAACACAGCAACCCTTGAAGAATTTCTTCAAGAACTTCACGAACCAAACGAAGACACTACCATAGTGAACCTTTGGTATTCTTAGGGTGAGAACCCAGGAGCGGTGTACTCTGACTATTTTGGTTTGGAGGGTTTGTTTGAGTTTGAAGGAGGAAGAAGATTGAAGAAGACACATAATGTTTCTGTGAAAACTCTTTATCGTATAGCAATAACCTTCAATTCTTTAGTCTCTTGTATCGTGTAGATCTTTTAAAGTATTGTAGGAAGAACAAGAAAACTTATTTTCTTTTATTTCTTTGTGCTATAAAACCAATTAACCACTCATTAAGGTGGTTGAGAGAAAATAGAAATAGTTATTATTAAAAAAATAAAATAAAATAATGTAAATAAATATGATAACTAACCTATCATATTTTATTTATATTAAATTATGTTATATCAAATATAATACATAACCTATAATTTTAATATTGTATCATATACAATATAAACTATAGTTCATTTTCTCTATTTTATGGCATTTAATATAAATCATATTTATATTAAATTTAACAACTATGAATCACATTCATAGAAAATATATTTGAATCCCATTCAAATATTTATTTACTCCAATTAAACTATAATGTATCAAATACATTACAACAATTATATCATATATAATTGAATCAATTTAATTATATTATATATAATTAAATTTTCTCTTATTAATTTGAACAATTCAAATTAACCAAAAAACTGATTCTCAACTAAATCCTTTTGAACTACCAATGGGACCTTATGGACCTGTAGCTTGAAGCTCCAACGATATGTGAATAATTAATTAAACTCTTTAATTACATTATCCACCATCCGTTAACTGCCAGGCACTCAACTAAAGAACGACAATTGCACTATTCGCACTACAAATATATTTCTGTGTCCATTGGATATAACCAATCAACAGTATGATGACCCTTCAAAAATTGCTCGTAAGTACAACTGGGCCAAATTACCATTTTGCTCCTGTAGTTAAATCTAACTCCTTAAGTATCATTGATCCCTCTAATGAACAATAGATCATAGTCCTACTATGACTAAACCTCTCTCGGGCCAGGAGAGGGTGTGGGGCCACATTGTTCAAGACCTGGAATCAACCCTTAAGGGAACAATTTATCTACTTACTCGTGCTTCGGGGAAGAAATGAATTCCATCTTGTGTAGCTGTGTTCCCAACTCCCCAATCAGACAAATCCCCAAAAGGGTAGGCTTGTTGAGTCAACGATCTGGCCACTCTCACTACAAGAAAAAGGAGTTCTCCCGACACCTAAATAGAGCGTCAGGAGTTAGGTCGTCAAGAGAGACGGCCTCTCCCGACGAAGTAAAGGACCATCGGGAGTTCCCCAGGGAACTCCCGACGCCGCGTGTTGACCGTCGGGCGGCGTCGGGAAACCAGACCCCTTCTTCTTCCCCACTCCCCCATTTTTTTCCTCTCCCTCTAAAAAAACCCTAACCCTTTTCTTCCATCCTTTTACACGTTCCATTTTTCCCATAAAATTTTTCTTCCATTTCTCCCTTTTCTTCCATCAATTTTTGCTGTCCCCACCGTCGCTGCAATCAACTGCCTGCCGCCATCGTCTCCTCGCCGGTAATTTTCTCATTTTATTTTATCTTGTATATTTATTTAAATCATATGTGAAATGCCCATTAAAATGTGTTAAATATTGTATTCGCTTTCGTTAATTTTCTGAAATTGTTGTACAAATCATGCCCATCAATATTATGCCCATTAAAATCTTATCTGAATTTTTTTTTTTTACAAATCATGTCCATTAAAATCATGCCCATTAATATCTATCAATTTTGCATAATATATTTATTTTACAATTCTCTGAAATTGTTGAGAGTAATTTTATAACGAACATATTATATGATGTTGATTATTTGGAGCCTAAGCATGCATGATTTAACATTTCGAAGATGTTGAATGAAAGGCCTATATTAATCTAAAAAATATAAAATAAATCTTTAAACCTCCAATTTGGTACTTAACACATTTAATATTTTAAAAAAGTTTAAAGAATCTACTAGACATAAAACTAAATTTTGTGTCTAATAGAAAATTGAACTTTAAATTTTGTGTCCAATAGGCTTGTAAATTTTAGAAGATGTTGAATAGATAAAAGGCCTATATTAGACACAAAATTGAAAGCTTGGAGACGTACTAAATAAAACATTTGAAAGTTGTTAAGATAATTTAAGCAGTATAGGGACCTATGTGTTTATTTTGCCTTAAGAAATGAAAATTATGAAACTCAATGCTTAATAATACTTTGTACTTTGTCCTCTAATACTTTGTACTGGTTATTGTTTTGGATTACAAGTTGGTCAGAAAATATTTATTTTTAAGAATGAATAAAGAATGGATTAAACTAAGGAATAAGTTATCAGTGGAGTATAGAGAAGGAGTATCACAGTTCTTAGATATGGCAAGTTTTATATTAATGATTCCAAACGAATAAGATGTCCATGCAAGAATTGTATGAATTCAATTTAGGAAAAGATAGATATTGTGGAACGACATCTATTAACATATGGAATATCTCCCTCATATTGTGAATGGGTATATCATGGAGAGCCAGTAAACTTATCTAGAAGTCATACAAGCCATTCAATACAGGATGTTGAAGTAGATAGTATAGAGAGTAATGCTGTTGAAGAAAATGAGATGTTGAATCTTATAAACGATTTACAAGTTCCAATTGAAAACGAAAATGCAAATGAAGGAAGGATTGAGAATAATGAAATGTCCTTTAATGGTCAAGAAAGAGATACCACGAACTTATTCGAGGATTTAATGACCGAAGCACGTAATGAATTATACCCTGGGTGTTCGCAATTTTCGTCCTTAAACTTTTTAGTGAAGTTGATGCATATCAAAGTTCTGAACGGCTGGAGTAACAAATCGTTTGACATATTGCTAGAATTGTTAAAAGCAACATTTCCGCTGGCACCTCTATACCTACTTCCTTTTATGAAGCCAAGTGAAAATTGCGTGATTTAGGTCTAGGTTATGAGTCTATTCATGCGTGCAAATATGATTGTGTATTGTATTGAAAAGAGTTTGTAGATTTGCAACAATGCCCTATTTGTGGTGAGTCTCGATACAAAGTTAATGATGGCAAGGGTAAAAAAATACCACATAAGGTATTGCGTCATTTTCCATTGATACCGAGATTAAAACGATTGTTTGCATCAAAAGAAGGTGCTTATGACATAAGATGGCATAAAGATAAGCGAGTTGAAATGGAGGATGTATTGCGATATCCAACTGATGCAGAGGGGTGGAACCATTTTGATCGTGAATTCTCTCATTTCGCTTTAGATCCTCGAAATATTCATTTGGAATTAGCTTCAAATGGCTTCAATTCGTTTGGAAATATGAGCATTTCTTATAGTATGTTTCCTGTGGTGATAATTCCTTATAATTTACCCCCTTGGAAATGCATGAAGGAAACAAACTTATTCATTTGGAAACATTTTGATTGTGAATTCCCTCGTTTTGCTTTAGATCCTCGAAATGTTCATTTGGGATTAGCTCTATATGGCTTCAATTCGTTTGGAAATATGAGCACTTCTTATAGTATGTGGCCTGTGGTGATAATTCCTTATAATTTTCCCCCTTGGAAATGCATAAAGGAAACAAACTTCTTCATGTCTTTGCTCATACTTGGTCCAAAATCTCCTAGAAAGGAAATTGATGTTTACTTGCAACCGTTGATTGAAGAGTTGAAAGAGTAGTGGACAATTGGTGTGCGAACTTATGATTCTGTTGCTGGTGAGTTTTTTCAACTATATGCTACCTTATTATGGACGATTAATGACTTCCTTGCATACGGTGACTTATCTGGGTGGAGTACAAAAGGTTATCAAGCATGTCCAATATGCAAAGAAGATAACTTGTCCTTCGGGATAAGAGGGAAAATATCATTTATGAGACATCGACGTTATCTTCTAGAGAATCATAGTTGGTGTCGAAGTAGACAATATGATGGAAAAGTTGAACGTAGACCTCCACCAGTCGTAATGAATGGAGAAGAGATATTACAACAAATAAATACGCTAAACTTTTCTGTGCTTAGCAAACATCCATCGAAGCAAGATAAAAAAAAGAAAGCGAATTCTAAACTGGACTAAAAAAAAATATTTTTTTCCAACTTCCATATTGGTCCAGACTATTGTTACGACATAAATTGGATATAATGCATATTGAAAAAAAATATATGCGACAATTTGGTGGGCACATTGTTAAATATTGAAGGAAAGACAAAGAATACAACGAACGCTCGATTAGACTTACAAGATTTGAAGATAAGAAAGGACCTACACTTGATACAGGTCAATAACAGATTTGTAAAACCACACGCAACATACACATTAACAAATGGTGAACGGATTTCGTTTTGTAAGTATTTGAAATTAGTGAAATTCCCTGATGGATTCGTATCTAACATATCACGATGTGTCAATGACAAAGATGGAAAAATATTTGGGCTGAAAACACACGACTGTCATGTGTTGCTTCACAGGCTACTCCCTATTGGTATTCGAGCATACCTACCGAAGAACGTATCCATTGCTATTGTTGAGTTGTGTACATTCTTTCGCGACTTATGTGCAAAGACAATATGTGTAAGTGATTTGAACAGATTACAAGCAGACATCATAGTCATACTTTGTAAATTGGAGAGAATATTCCCACCTGCCTTTTTCGATGTAATGGTACACCTTGCAGTTCATCTACCATATGAAACCAAAGTGGTGGGTCCAGTTAGTTACAGTTGGATGTATCCTATTGAAAGAAGTCTATGAACATTAAAAAATTTGTACAGAACAAAGAACGTCCCGAAGGGTCTATAGCGGAAGCATATGCAATGAATGAATCATGGAACTTCTGCTCGCGATATCTAAGTGGGATTGAAACGAGATTCAATAGAGATGAACGAAATGATGATAACATTTTCGATCATGAGATATTTGGTGAATTTGAATTATTTAGGCAGAGGGTACGACCATTAGGAGCGTCAACTTTACGGACGCTATCAGCGGAGGAAAAGAGTATTGCACATTGGTACATTCTCAACAATTGTAAAGAAATAACAGACTATCGCAAGTACGTTTCAAACTTTTTCTTTTTCTAAATTCTAGGGTATCTCCTTTGATATAACATTTAAATGATCAATTTTGTAGGCAACATTTGAGGTTAATTCGTCGTGAAACTCAAAGCGCCTCTGATTTATATATAAAACATCAATGCAAATTTTTCGATTGGTTCAAATCTCAGGTATACATAGTCATTTTGTAGGCAACAGTTGAGGGATGATTCATTTTTCATATTTATTTTTAATGTATAAGTAATTATCAGGTTCTACAATGGCGCGAGAGAGAAGATATCTCCGATGATTTCTTTTCACTTGCAATGAGACCTTCGTCTGAGGTATGCTCTTACAATGGATGCATTGTTAATGGGGTACGGTTTCACACTGTAGAGCGTGATAATCATCGAGCTACACAAAACAGTGGAGTCCTAGTGGCTGGGGAGATCAGTGAGAACACAAGTGTGGATAATAATTTCTACGGTGTTATAGACGAAGTATTAGATTTCCAATATGTGAACAGAAGACGCGTTTTCTTGTTGAAATGTAGATGGTTTGACACAGATAACAACAAAAGTAATAGGACACATATGGATTTAGGATACAAATCGATCAATACATCACACTTTTGGTATATCGACGAGCCTTTCATCTTTGCTATCCAAGCACAACAAGTCTTTTACATTGATGACATCAAACATGGTAGCAATTAGAAAGTTATTCAAGTAGTCCAAAATAAACGAATATGGGATGTACCAGAAGTGGATGATGTTGAGAACGCACAACTAGATTTACTAGAAATTGTTAGTGGCATCCGAGTGGATGAAACCATTGAGGAGGTTACTTTATGCAGAGTTGACGTTGATCCTACAGTTGTGGAAATACCAATTATTGTACATGGCGATCATGACTTCATAAACGATGATGATGAAGAACAATTATCTCCCAATAATACTTCAAGTGCTGATAAATAATTTGAATTAGATTACGATGATGAGTAATGATGTATCTACTCAATTCTCTTTTTCTCTAGCTTACACTTATTTATTGTTAATTTAATATTGTTTTCTCTTTTTTGTGTTTGTATAGATACGATGTCAACCCCTAATAGGCAACGGGAGGCTGATGAAGAATTCCAGGAGTTATATCTGGGCAACACGGTATCTTCTGTGGGTGATACTTCAGGTTAGTATATTTTGAAATATATTCTGTTAACTGAAATACATCATAAACTGTTTTAAATTTTTTATTCTTCAGATAGTAGCTCATCATCCAATCGGAAGAAACGAGAGCATTCACGGAACATCGAGTTGGAAAGATACTTCAAAAAACATGGGAGAATTACAATTGTGATAAATGAGGGGGAGACAAAATCGATATCTCAATATTCGGTACTATTTAGTAATGCGATCAGCGTCGCCGTGAGATCTGCATTTCCAGTACGTTGTCGTACTTTTGCTGAGGTTCCAAACAAGTTCATAGAATTGGCTAAAAGTCAATTATTGGTAAGTAATTATACGTTTATTCTTTTACAGTTATGAACATCATCTATGCTAATTCTTCCATCCCTCTTTTGTAGGCTCATTTCAAACTTGATCTATCCAGTCAACGACTTAACCGTTTTATAGAACATCAAATGCAAAACTCCTTCAAAGAATTTAGAGCAGATTTGCATAGACATTACAGAAAATGTGGAGATCCTCAGCAAGCACGTGCCAGTTTGCCTAGTTGGCTTAAAAATAGGCAAGAAGATTGGTACTTTTTGTGTGACTGCTTCGAGAGTGAAGCGTTTCAAGTACAATATTTATGGTGTGTATCATTTGCTGCATTTACTAATATATCACACAATTGACATATTTTTTTTCCTTCAAATGTAGGAAATGTCTGTGACGAACAGGAAGAATAGAGAGAAATTACCATTCGACCACGTAGGTGGATCGAAGTCATTCCTGCAAATTCAAGCAGAGTTGCAGGCAAAGAAGGGTCGAGAAATAGGAGGTGTTGACCTATTTAGGGAAACACACTTTAAAGGTGGCAAGTTTGTGAACGAGGCAGCTGAAAATGCACATGTAACATTTTTTGTTTTACTGTCGTGATTTTTTTTCACTTTTAACTTTAGTCGCTCGTTCTTACCCATTTAATTATTATGTCTAGCATCAAATGTTGGAATTAAAATCCAGCCCCACTCTAGAAGGTTTTCAACCACTAACCGGGGATGAAATCTGTGAGACGGTTTTTGGTAGACGACCCGGATATTCAAAAGGTCTAGGTTGGGGCCCTAAGCCTAAGTCAATGCATCGGGAGTTCCCCCATAACTCCCGACGTCGTTTAAAAGTGCGTCGGGAGATCCTCTCTCGACGGGTTTCTCCCGACCAAACTCTCGACGACCGTTTATGCGTCGGAAGATCCTCTCCCGACGAATTTTTCACACTTTTTCGACGAAATGTGACGTCGGGAGAAGTCAGATTTCCTGTAGTGTCTCACCCATACAAATCAAAGGACCGCCCTCATAGGCAGGAGTTCACAACTCACTTAGGATTAAGGTCATGTTACCTATGGTCATCCTGGTGAAATGAAAGTCTCTATTATGAACGGCGTTATATAATGAGACTAAACATTTCATGGTCCGGTCTTATACAAACTTCTTTGTATAGAATATCCCCGCTCACATGTCTAATACATGAATGATCAGGATCAGATCATTTGTAGCACTTTACAACAATTGTAACACCTACAAAGCGGGCCATACTCATAGTGTCACCAGAATAGGGTACCCAACCTTATTCATATACTACATACCATTTAGGTTATCACTTAAATATGATCCACCTGTATGTCTCCACATACATGTTTAAATTACAACAATAACCTTGGATATTAGTTTATTGGTTCGTGGTTAATGCAACTAAAATATCACATATTTTATAGACAAAGTGAATAAAAATATCATATATCATTAATCGCATAAGAGTTTGTTCATACAAAGTTTACAAACTATAGAACCCTATGAGATTTAGGGCATCAACCCCAACATGGAATTTGTAGCCGGAGGTGGTTGTTTGAGCATGAAGTTGGTCACATGATGGTGTATTGGAGTTGGTTGTCGAAGTTTGTCATCGGAGATGGTTTTCGAATCCTGAAATTGGGCGGGCGAAAGTGGTCGTTGAATTTGATCATCAAATATGATTTTCGCTGGAGATTGTAGTCGGAGGTGACTATAGGAGCCCAAAGTTAGTCACATGAAGGTGGTATTAGAGTTGGTTGTCAGATTTTGTCATCGAAGGTGGTTATTGAAGCCTTGAGTTGGTTTTTAGAGTTACTCGCTCAAAGGTGATCATCGAAGGTGATTTTCATCGGAGTTTGTAGTCAAAGGTGGTTGTCGGAGCCTACGAAGATGGTTGTCAGAATTAGTCATTAGAGTTTGTTGTCAAAGCCAATTAGTCGTCAGAGTTGGTAGCGCGAAGGTGGTCATCGGAGTTGGGTCACAGGAGGTGGTTGTCGGAGTCTGAATTTCGTCGTTGGAATTTTCATCAGAGGTGGTTGTCGGAGCCTGAAGTTGGTCGTCGAAGTTGCCACCGGAGGTGGTTGTCGGAGTTTAGAGTTGGTCGTCGGATTTTTATTAGAGGTGGTTTTCGGAGTCCAGAGTTAGTTCTTGGAGTGTGATAGTGGCCGAGGGGTGGAGTCACTGAAAACATGGGAAGAAGGGAGAGTTAGAGTGAGTTGGTAAAATATACCAACTTAACTCCACCAACATTTAAAGTTGGTGGGCCAAACAATGAGTTGATATATTATACCAACTCAACTCAACTCATGTTGGTGAACGAAATACCCTCCTAGATAGTTGCTCTCAACACTACTCAAGAACAAAATAAAGAAAGACAGACAAGAGAGAACTCTTGGCCAAACTTTCACTTTCTGTCGCTATATATATCCAACAATCCCCCACATGAAAGAAAGTGAGAAAAATCAAATAAAACCATTAAGAGCAAACAAACAAGTTATCATAAAGAGAGGTGTCTTCTGGACTTGAACCTTCCTTAGTGAATATCCATCGAATCTACCAAAGAAATAGTGAGACTAAGCTCTAGAATTATCCTTCTCATTAGTGAATTGAGACAACGAATATCACACACAACTCGTTGTACTTTGAGTTATATACGTTTATGTCCATTTTGGTCATGGACAAAATCCTGAATCCACGATAGCTTTAGAGAACATAAGCCATTTGAAAAGTTCTCATAGAAGCAACCCCATTTCTACTCTCATATATAGTTAATATTGATTAAGAACATCCTCTCACTGCCCCTCTTGTAAAACAAGATATCAATATAACCTTAACATCAACATATCACACACTCTAGAACATCATAAAAATGGGAAGAAACTATAAGTTTCTTAGTGTGTCAATTATGAATTATCTAACTAGTTTGCCTATTGAACCTAGATCTTGGGATCTCCAGTCAATGAGGTTAGGTTACCACCAGATAACTTATTTCACAGGCTTTAGCCCCATATCCCTTGATGTATATGTGACTTGCTCTCTGGACAATTCTTTCATTAAAAGATCTGCAATATTTTCTTTCAACTTCACATAATCAATGGAAATTATTCCATTATATAGCAATTGCCTTATTGAATTATGTTTGTGTCTAATATATCGTGACTTGCCATTATAGACATTATTCTTGGCTCTCATAGAAGCCGCTAAATTGTTACAATAAGTACATATTGCATTTATAGGCTTTAGCCACAGTGGAATATCTTCAAGAAAATTTCGGAGCTATTCGGCTTATTCCCCTGCTTTATCAAGAGCTATAAACTTTGATTCCATAGTAGAACGTGCTATACACGTTTGTTTTGAAGATTTCCATGATACAACTGCTCCACCTAAGGTAAAAATATACCCACTGGTTGATTTAGTCTCCATGCTTTCAAAAATCTAATTAGCATCACTAAATCCTTCCAGTACATGTGTGTTGGATGGTAGCAGCATGCAGCGGAAGCGACGAGGATCGATAAGCACTCTAGTTGATTAATTTTGGCAGAAATGAAAACATGCACAAGCAGAATTTAATGGGTTTCAAGTCATACCTTTGAAATTTGATTTCCAGCTACAATTTCTCCAAATCTTTGTGCAGACCACCACAAGATCTTCCCTACTATTCTCTTGATGCTCTAGATTGAGTTGTGAGACTCAAAATAAGTTGGAATCAAAGGAAACTTGGAGAATGCTCATAACTGCAACCCAAAGGAAGAACACCTTCTTCACATGAATTTTCAGCTAAAATTCTTTCGGTTGCCTTGCTCCAAAATCACTCCAATCTCTTTAATATATTGCAGACTATCATGCAAAGAGATTTGTTGCATGGGATGCAGCTCATGCTTAGAGTTATTGAAGCTTGAAGATAATAGGTTGTTGTGAGTTACTTTGAAGATGAAGTTGAAAAAATCCAATTTTTCCTTTTGTGTATTTTCTATTTCTAAAATCTAATTTTTATTTTAAAATCATATTTTATTTCTAAAATCAAAATTTATTAATTTCATAAATTAATTTTCTAATAAAATTAATAAATAATTATTTTAACAATTTAAATAATTCTAATTAATTTAATATCCAATATTAAATTAATTTTACACAAATCCATCTTCATATATTTAGATCATATTTAATATATATATATATACTCTCCAATTTCATTTGATTCTAATTCGAACGTTTCAAATTAAGTTATCACGCTACTCTAGAGCAAATCCATTTTTGTGCTAGTAAGGGGACCTCGTGGACCTACAAATCATGGGTTCCAACGATCCGAGATTAATTGGCTAAACTCATTAGACCGATCTAACCCCATTCGTTAACTAATGGGTCACTCCACTAAAGCCATAGTTGAATTTTCCCCATTATAGATATATTATGTCAACTCGATATAACCATGATTAGTAAGTCAACCATTCACAGGTTGTTCTTAATAACGGCTGGATCAAATCTCTGTTTTACCCCCGAAATTACCTCTTGTTCCTTAAGTCCCCACTGATCCCTTAATGAACAATTTTTTTGTGATCCAATTAACAAAATTGAGTCCCTCTCGGGCTAGTGAGAGGGCAGGGCTCCTTGTTCAAGACCCAAAATCAACACTTAGGAACAACCTCTCTACTATCCATAAAAGCGGGTAAGAGATCCATAAAAGCGGGTAAGAGTGAATTTCATCTTGCACCCTATGTCCCCAGCTATCTATCCAGTCTTACCCTTGAAATGGAGCCGCTGTTGAGCTAACCCTCACCTATGCAAATCTAAGGATAATTCTAAATAAACAGGAGTTCATAATTAGCTCAGGATTAAGGTCAAGTTACCTAGGTCATCGCTTTGAAATAGTCAGCCTTAAACAATAAACATCATTATAAAGTAAGAGTGACTGATTTCGTGGTCCGATCTTGTACAAACCCTTTTGCATAAGGATACTCATACTCCACTTGTTTCAATATGAACGAATTAGGATCACTTCGTTTGTAGCACTTTACAACTCTTTGTAACAACTACAGAGCAAGCCGCACCCAATAGTGTTACCAGAATAAGGTACCCAACCTTATTCATATACTATAAATCATTTTGATTATTTACTCGAACCTGATCCACCTTTATGTCTCCACATAAAGTTCAAGTACTCATCCAATAGTCAAGGGACTTTTAGGTTTATTGGATTTCTATCAAGCAAAACATCCATTGAATAACACCTTATTGAATTTTCAGAGTAAGTTCTATAGTTTACAAACTACGAGTTTTAGGACATAAAACCACATAAAACCCAATAATGTGGATACCTTGTATAATGCAATCCATAGTCTAGAGTGTACTTCAAGTACCTTAGAACTCTGATTAACGCATTCCAATGATCATGCCAAAGATTGCTAAAGTATCTTGCTAACCTTCCTACTGAATAGGCAATATCAGGTACATTAAACTACCAATAACTCTAGAATATTCTGGAGAAGACACACCTTCATTATTTTTCTTCAAATTACTCATTAAAAATAAAATTTCAAATATAATATTAGTGCATTGATAGTATATCATTAAGATGATCACCTAATGTGAGGTATATCAATAATAGAAGGGTATTGTATACTTCTAGCTTTTTAATTTTTCAGTTGGTATCATGTTGCTAGAATTGCAAAAGGAAAAAGGTTGGAGACACACTTGTAATTTCTATTTTCTTTTTTGCATTGGTGCAACTGGCCCTATATTGTTGTAGAAGTTGATTTGAATAATATAATTTTAACTAAGTTGCAAGTTTAATCCTGCATTGCACATGTTTCATAAGTTGAAAATAAAATGTAACTCGTAAAATTTTACAATAAAATCTAATCACTTTTATCAAAAAAATTTAAAATAAAACCTAATCAATTTTAAATGTCAAATTATCTAAGATAACTTTATTATCATCAACTAAAAGGAGCCAAAGGAAAACCAAAATAATGGATAACTTTTAATTTTTAAAGTTTGTTATTTTTGTGATAATTATCTCTTAGTTATTATTATTATTTTTTATTTTTATGATTTTATAATCCTTTTAAATTTTGGTTTAAGATTTGTTTTCTTTCTTTTCTTTTTTTTTTTTTATTTAAAAAAAACCTTTTATTGGATGATTTGATTACCTTCCCACTCTAACTTTGAATTAAATAAAAATATTTTATTTAAATTTCATGATAATTGTTTCCTAGTTATTTTTTTTATTTTGATTTTCATCATTTGATTATCTAGTTAATTTCAAACTTTGATTTTATTTTTTTTTTAAAAAAAAAGAAAATCAAACTTTGATTTAAACCAAGTATTTTTTTAAAAAGTTTATTTTTATTTTTAAAGAACTTTTTTATTGAATGATTTGATTAGCCTCTTCATTCTAAACTTTAACTTAAATAAAAATATTTTTCTATTCTGTTATTTATTTTGGATCAGATATTTTGATTATTTTCTTAATTTTAAATTACAATCTAAACTAAAGTATTGCTTTTGTTTGGTGATAATCCTATATTAATTTTTTTTAAAAATTGATTTAGAGATGTGATTATCCTTTTAATTTCAATCTTATCTATATTACTTTTTTATATTTTCGTATAAAATTTCGTAATAATTTTGTATTGTAGTTGAAAAAAGATTATCTGATCATCTTCCTAACTTTAATTATTGAAATATTAATTTAAACACCTAAAATCTTAAACCTCTTTTTATTTGTAAAGATTTCTTCTTGATTTTAAACTTTATTTCAAAATTTTATGAAATGAGAAAAAAAAAAAGTACGTAAACATAAAACTAATCTATCACTCTTTTCTCTATCACTTTGTCGACTTCTAAATCGCTTAAACTTTGTTGAAGCTCAAAAGTAAAGTCTTCTTCTCCCCCACTTCAATATTTGAAAATGAATCTGCGTGTATAAAAAAGTACAAAATAATGTAAAAAAAAAAGAAGACATAAAATCATTCTATATGATTTAATAATTTAACAAAATTAAAAAGTGAAAAAATTGAAAGAGAGGTCATACTTTAAAGAGAGAGAAGTTATATTTCTTCTAGACCTAGAAGAGATACCTTAAGCAGAATAATTACAATCTTGCAAAAGAAGAAGGAAAATAATAAACATTGAAAAAGATGTTACTATTGATGCTATAACAAAAATTCTAAATGAAAGCAAAAATGTTAGGAGAGTAGGTTAACAAAATTTACTGAAAAAACAAACAAAAAAAAGAGATAAGAGATAACCGATGATAATGAGAGGTTAAATTTAACTATTTATAAAGAAAATTTAGATTTCAAATCTTAATTTGATTTTATTTTCAATCAAATTAGATTAATGAGATAGCATGAGATATAGATAGATTATTAGAAATAAAATGTATTTAAAAAATCTTTATTTTAATGTGTATTTGAGATTTTATAGATAATTTGTGGTTTTATTTTATTTTTCTTTTATTGGATATGAATTTGAGATTTTATAAATAAAATGTGATTATTCATCATCAAAATTGAGGAAACAAATCAAAATTGAAATCAAATTATTTTTAACGTGATTATGGACAAAATATACATACTATTTTGAAATAATAAATTGTTTGATCATTATAATTTAAATATATATTTTTTTCAAAGGAATTTAAATAGATATAGATAGATATACATTTTTATACGAAATGAGAGTTTTTTAAATGTCACTTTACGGGAATGGTTTTTTCTTTTAGAAAATGAGATTTTCTTTCTTTCTTTCTTTCTTTTTTTCCTTTTTTTTAAAAAAAAAAAAAAAAATTGTTATGCATTTGACTTAAAAATAATTGGATCAGTTAAAAGATTTAAGGTGAAATTACCCCATATATCCTCATGACCATTTATTAATGGGAGTAAAAGAGGAAATCAAATGTTTATTTTCCATAGCCCATTTTAGATAGTATAGATTTGGTCTCTAAACTTTAAAAACCGTCTAATAGATTCTTAAACTTTCACATTTGTATTTAATAGACTTTTGATCTTTCACTTTTGTGTTTAACAGGTCATTGACAAATTTAAAATTCTTAAAAAATTGATTGACTTATTAGTTATACCTTGAATTTTGTGTATTATAGAACCTAAACTTTCATGACTAGCATCTATAAATTTTAGAAGCTCAAGACCTAAATTTGAAATTTTAAAATTTATGGACCAAATAAACACACATTCAATAACCATTTTATCTTTGGTTTTTGGTTTTTAAGATTTAAGTCTATTTCGTCCTATTTGCATATTTTTAAGTACAATGATCGAAAATTTAACCAATTTTTTTTTTTAAAAAAAAATTAAAAGCTACTTTTTTTTTTTAGTTTTCAAATTTTGACTTGGTTTTTTAAAATATAAGCAAAAGGTAGATAACAAAGAAAGAAACTTAGACCTGAAAATAGTGTTTATAGGCTTACTTTTCAAAACAAAAAACTAAAACCAAACGGTTATGAGACCTAAATTTGTAACCTACAACAAATAACTACACAAACCCCATTGGCCTAAATTTGTAATTTCCAGCACATAATTTTTCTTACAACAAATAACTACACAAACCCCAATTTCATAAAATTGAAAATTAAGTTCGAAACGAGATTAAAATATCGATGTTGATGTCAACATTTCAATTTTATAGATATTGACGATATTGAATGATATTTCTGTAACTAAATTATTTTGTAAAATTGAAGTTATTTTTACTTTTACTTCCAAACTCAAACTTAGTTATAAATCTTATTATTAATGCATATCTTCATATACTAAATTTCTAGATGATATTCCTTATGTTTTATAGATATTTATAAAAGATATTGATATCCATCGCCAAAATTTTTAGGAGGCATTTTGGGAAGGAGTTGGTCATTATAATCATAGGTTATTGTAGTTGGGTTATAATATTTTGTGTTAGATTATGTTAGTTTGGGTTATAATAGTATGTGTTTGAGGTGTAAACTATTTTAGTTTGAGAAGGAAAGTAAATATTATAGCAAAGAATAAAAAAATGATGAATGTAAAATAGTAAAAACTAGGGATGTACATGGGTTGGGTTGGGTTGTGGTGAGGGTATTTTTTGAACCAACTCGAAAATTATTAATTGAGTTGGCAACCCAAAATACTCAAATAAAGTCTCCAACCCAACCCAACTCAATCCTTAAAATTCGGGTTGGGTTGGGTTGTCGGGTTACAATTTTTTTATTTTTAATTAAAAATATGTAAATTTATCCACAACATGCCTAATAACTAAAATCTCATAAAATTCAAATGTTAAATACCAAATATCTATGATATTTATTATATACTTTAAACAAAAATAAATACCATAACAATTTTAAAAGAAAAATATTAAAACTTCACAAGTTAATCAATACAAAGTAATCAAGCTTCAAATAAAGAGAAATACTTTTTTTTTTTTTTTTTACTAACATATATATAATTTAGATCGGATAGGATCAACCCAATTTTTTTAGCTAAGTCACATCTAACCCAACCCAATAAAAATGGAAAAGGTTTAACCCAACCCAATCCAACTCTTACATTTTGGATTTGGTAATTCGGATTGTTCGGGTTGTTAGGTCATTTGAACATCCCTAGTAAAAACTATACTAAATAGTAAATATTGTAGCAAATGAAAGTTTTGAAATAATGCTGACTCTAGCTAATTGAGAAATACAAAATAATATTTACTGTAATAAGATGTGATTATCATAGTTTTAAGATAATTTTTACTCCAAACACACTATAGATATATTGAAAAATGTATTGAAATATTGACACATATCTCAATCTCGTTTCATATGGTAAAAACGATGATTTTTTTTTGGATATATTTTCTATTCCACTCACTCATAAATCATAAATGCACAAAAAGTATAAAGTACAAATTCCATCATGCAGTTCACTAGTACGAGGTTGATGGTAAATTTTATATTGTTGACTTTATATTCTTTAGAAATTTTGACATTCAGCCCAGTTTGAATCCACATGGCATATTGAATATCCCTCTTTGGATACTATGAAGAACTCCACAAAAACATACCCATCTATAACGTTCGATAAGTAGCATATTTAGTGACATAAATTAGAGATGGTCGTTCAAATCATAAAAATCGAATTGTTTCTAAAAATTGAATCGAATCGAATAGAAAACACAGTGAAATCGAAAAATGTGATTCGGTCTGATTTGAAGAAATTTTGAAACCGAATTAATTCAGTTATGTTCAGTTTCAATTTCGAAAACCGAACCGAACCGTTTTTAACTAATATATATATTTATTCATTTATTTATATATTTTTTTAAAAAAAGTAAAACCGAATTTAAAACCGACCTGTTTTAATTTAAAGAACAAAACTGAATTTAAAATCGAACCGAATTGAACTATTTTTTAATTTAAAAAATATAATATAGACTTTTTAAAAATACCAAAATTGAATTTGAAACCGAACCGTTTCCACCCCTACCATAAATAACTCTCCATTTTTGCTTTACTTTTTAATTTTGAGATTCTTGATTTTCAAGGCATCCAACACAATATCTATGTATAGAGAATACTTTTCATAACTTCTCGAAACGTAATTGGCAACGAATTCAAAAGAATAACCACTTGATTTTCATTTGGCATCTTCTCATCGAAGTTATTGAGATCAACAATAATCTTTTGGAATTCATTCAAGTTATCTTCCAGACTTTTACTATGGTTCATCTATATATATATATATAATTTATTTGGTAAGGACTTAATCAAATACGGACTCTTTAATTTTTTTCATAACTCCATAGTGGTAGTAACTCATCTACTACCTTAAGCACCCCATTTGAAAGATAGAGAATAATTGTGAATAGGCAAGTTGATCCATATCCTTTTTCTCAACTTCTGGGGATGTAGTTGGAAGGTCTTTTTTTGCCATATAAGATTTTTGCTACTTTTGTTGTAGTAAAAGAGCTTTAATCTTTTTCTTCCATGAACCAAAATCACCCTTACCATCAAATTTAGCAACCTCAAAATGTGCCAACAACGAACATATCTCACAAAGTAACCTGACATAAAGAATATATAAAAGGTATACAATCACACACTTTTCTCTTTTGATCAAATGGAGCTCTGTTTCACTTGCAAATAAATCGAACTCTAAATTTCCTTAAATAGAATGCTATGACAAGTAGAATAAATCAAAGCAAGAAACTAAAGAATATAAAGATATATAATGGTTCAACCTTTTGGTGTACAACCATTTTGAGAATCTTAAGAGTAATCAGTCACAACTAGAAAGATTTAACAATAATCAACCATTTGTAATTTTTCATTCAAGAAGAATGAGAACCACGATTTTCCCCCTCTTTTACCTTTAATATGATGTATATAAAAGGTAAAAGACGGCAAGTGCGAGAGCATACGAAAACTTAACTTGATTAAAAAAACAAGAAAAATGAGGATGGGTGAAAAAATACGCACAAAACATATATTCATTCTTTTTCTAAAAAAAATATATATCAACTTTCAGTTGGGTCTATTTGATCGTAAATATACAGATATACTTGCATATAAATGGGAATGAAACTCTCTGCTATATTTTTTTAAAATCTGTTAGAGAAGGATAAGAAAATACACAACATTCCTTTTTTTTAAAAAAAAAATAAAAATAAATAAATAATCAATTTTCGGTTGGGTTGATTTTACACGAATATACCATGGATATAAGGGGCTGTTTGGGGCTTATAGGATGTGGGGAGTTCTGATGTCTATGTTTGGGTATACAGAGTTGTTATGGAAATGTTTGTGTTTGGGTGCAGAGTTGTTATGTCTGAGTTCATATGTCATTGTTTGGGTGTATAGAGTTGTTATGTCAGTGTTATGTGAGTTGTTATGCCGTTATTTTTCTACATTGGATCTTAACTGGATAGTAGGACTTCCCACATAGGATTGCCCAACGACCTTTGAGTACGCCAAATGCTCTTTCTATGCAGTTTCTAGCGGATGAATGTTTCATATTGAAAAATTCTCATGGATTAGTCGATGCATTTCTAGCACCACGCTATTCTGAAAGATGACACCACTCTCTCCTATATGGTGCCAAGAATCCCTCAGCATTGGGATATCCAACGTCACATAGATAATAATAACTTAGGCATAGTATACAGAAAATTAGTTGGCAAACTATTTTGTCTTGAATCCAGACAATGGAATCGGCTACAGACCCTTCCCACCCTGACAACACAAATATGAACTCACCAGTTGGTGAACAGACGGCAAGCACATTCGTGGCTATCTCACATTTTCAGGTACGATAGCGACCTTTATGTATGTGGCATCCAATGCACCCAAATAGCTCTGTATGGGATCATACATTGACAAAGGGATAAACATTTCCTAGTTTCCTAAAAATCTAGAATTTAATATTTAACTGGGAGTGGAATTTAAATTGTTGTAATACCTTAAAGCATTTCCACCTACTGTTAGTGCAGTCGCTCGTGATAGGCTCCGGGTTTTTCAGCAGTAACCCATGAGTTTTAGTACTGTAGTAAAAACAAACCTAAAATGCCTCGAAACAATTTCACCAGACCGTGTGAACTTTCGTCCAACTACTCGGTTCTTAATGTCGTGCGTTAAAATGTGGAGAAAAATAGCTACCATCTTTTGGACGTCAATGTATTGAGTAGGTGTCAGATGACCGGTCGTCCTAAGCATGTTATAGAGGATGAAAAAAGTTCGTCTATCCATTTGCGTGCTCTCGCGACAACATACGTCAATCTCATAAATAAGTCGAAAGAAGTTTAGTTGTCTAATTCGATGTCCAATGTAGGAGGGTTGGTTCTCTATTCTACGATGGTCATTTAGTAATAGAGCCAATGTTTGGAATAGTTATCGTTGGAATGTGGTGATGATTGAAAGGATAGTAAAGGCTTCTTCATTTTCTATATTTTGGGATAGAAACCTAAAACCCTAGGATACAAAAGGAAAAATACTTTTATCAGGGATTGAGCCTTAATTGAAATTAAAGATTAATTGTAAATAGTCAACAAATTAATTCTTACTAAAATAGTTTTATCAGGGATTGGGCTTTAATTGAAATTGAAATTTATATTAGAATTATTACTTAAGATTATTTTGATTATTATCCTTTCTTCAAAACGTCTTTTAAATAATTCTTTATTATTGTTGTTTAAAAAAAACTCAGTCAAAATTTAAGATTAATCGTAAATAGTCAACGAACTACCAACTTTTTAATACTAAATTGAATAATACGTGCCAACTTTTTTTCTAAACCATTTTTCCACTTTTTAATACTAAATTGAATAAGGTGTATCAATTGTACTATATTAAGAAGTTTTACCATTTTTCCACTTTTCTAAAACATTTTTCCGCTAATATTTTCATTCATTAAATTGTACCTTAATTGAATAAGGTGTATCAATTCTACTTTTCTAAAATATTTTTCCACTTTCATAATTATATGCTTCATTTATAACTATTTAAATGCAAAAGATGGTAACCATAATGATTAATACAAAATTGTTATGAGTTGTAGCACTTATAAATATTCATACGTCATAATTATCAAACACACAAAAAAAATTATAATTTATGAGTCAGCTGTCAAATGTCCATGTCCAATGGGCAGTGTATGAAAAAACCACAAATTACAAAGAATATGAAAAAACCACAAACTAATAACCCAAATATACAACATTTAAAATTAGGAAAAACATACGCAATACTCGAACCTCAAACTAATGGCGGTGTTTTTAGTTTGGGCTACAAAACAACAAAGAAAGTATTTAGTTAGAAACTCACGGTATGTAAGACTAATAATTTAGGAATACATTATGGATAAACGTATACATAACTATTTTACTTGAGGACTGTAGTTTGAGGATCAACGAACCACCGGATCGACTCTAGCACTGAAATAGTGTCGCCGTTAGTGCCTATTAAATAAACCATGAACACATAGATAAGCATAAGTGAATAGGAAGAAAATGTATATAATCTAAAAACAATGACAATAAGGAATAACTCATCAGACTAACAAGGAGGGTAGTAAATTGTAGAGATTCATCAAGTGTACACAATGTAGGATACAAGTGATTTGTAAGAGAATAGGTGTGATGGACCACATTTAAACTCAAGTAGAATATGTATAAATATAGCCAGCCTCAGACATCCATGACATGTAATTCATGAGTACGAAAAAATAAACATTGGATAGTTGACACCATGATATAGGAAATACAGTACAAATTCACACATACAAGTAGAAAACAACTCATATAAATAATTTTAAAATACTAAAGTATCAATAGAACAAGTTTGTAAATAGAACCGTGGAAAATCAAACCACTACCACATTAATATATGAAACCCTAATAAATGATAGACAGAACAAAAAAGTAGAAGATAAGTAAGTTGATGGAAATAACTCACTCACTTGCTTGAGAAAAAATATAAAACAATGGAGGATTCTCAAGTCAATTTAAGCTGGACAGAAGTCGTTTTATAGAGGGAGAGAAGTGAAAGGGGGTGGTTGTTCACCCACCATAATAATGGAGAGTAATAGAAGTAGTTCAACATTACATCAATAGATAAAATAATCAGAACAATGGTGAAAAAGGAACCAACCTCCTATTAATTTATTTTTTATTCATGAATAAAAGAACCGGCTACCATTAATGAAGTGGTTGAGTCATTAATCAAGTGTAACAACGCAACCAAGTTACAGTTAGCAAACAGAGGCAATCAACAGAAGCAAGTCATATTAATGAAGTGGTCGAAGAAATTGTTTACATGGAGTAAATATGCAATCAACACATACCAATAGGGATCAAAGAGAATTCAGTCAAAATTACAGAACAAATGAGAAAGAATCGAAATGAACAAATAGAAAATGAAACTGATTCAAACAAATACGTATGAAACTGATTCAAATAAATCTCAACAAAACAAATATGCAATCAACACATACGGTAAGATACGTATGAAACTCATTCAAACAAATCTCATCTGAATAGAGGACCATCGAATCGACAAGAGATTGAAAGTGAATGAATGAGAAGGAATAAAGAAAAAGAGACCGAATATGAAAATAGTGAAGAAATTTCATAAGAAATCATAATAGGTACTCATCATCGAAATTTTTGAAAAAAACTCATGGATAGGTAGTCATCATCGGCCGACTGGGGTTTAGAAAATAAACCTGGATGGTATTCTCCCCCACTAAGCTTCAAGGACTAAAATTAGTCCCCTACCAAGACTTCTATGCCAAACATTCGAGAAGCAACATGCATCGAGCCCCACAAACCAAACATAGAATGGGTCATGGGTGAACAGAGGACCATCGAATCGGCAAGAGATTGGTTTCAGGTTTTCATTGAAGCGACGAGGGTGAAAAGGGGATGGTACTCATCATCGACCGACTGGGGTTTAGAAAACAAACATCGATGGTATTATCCCCCACCAAGCTCTAATGACTAAAACCATACCCCTAACAAGACTTCAATGCTGAACATTCGAGAAGCAACATGCATCAAGCCCTACAAACCAAAATAGAATGGGTCATGGGTGAACAGAGGACCATAGAATTGGCAAGAGATCAGTCTTAGGTTTTCATTGAAGCGACAAGAAAAAGAAAAGAAACCTTTCTCCATGGAAGAATCAACCACGAGGAATTGAAGCGATTTCAGAGGGTGAGAAAAAGAAAGAACGAAAGAATCAATAGATCTGAAAAAGGAAACCCCCACTAAACTCGAAATTGAACACCCATTCCATGGAAACCCTTCTCCATGAAAGAACCAAAGATCATGCATCGAAATGGAGAAAGGAAACCCTTCTCCATGGAAGAACCAACGCTGAAAAATGTTTGAGGAGAGAGAAATAAGAGAACTAAACAGAGGGTGGGAAGACGAGTGATGTGGGAAGATGAGTTGCGATAGCAGTGGGCAAAACCTAGCACTATGGGGATGTAGGATATCAGAAGTGGGTAGTTGTGATGTTGGTGGCCCAAACGGTGAGATGTAAGTCACCCACATGATATGTCTTCTCAACTTGGGCCCCCAAACGGGCCCTAAATGGAATAAAACTCCATTCTCTTCCTCTAAAAATCTATAAGGTATTTTTGCAATACACACCCTCAACTTAAATATTTCTAATTAACATGTTTCTTTGTTGTGAAACACAACGTGAACACGGATACCAATAACATATAATATTAATATAATATAATAAAAATATAAAAATAAATTAAATACAATATATAAATAAGCAAAATATATAATAAGAAATTTCTCTAAATTCTCCACTTTCTCCAATTTTTATGGACTTTACCCAATATATGTGTCTTCCAAAGCGCATCAAATGCCACTATTTATAGGCAATTTTGGCAAGTAGGAGGTGGATTACATGGACACTAATAATGTGTAATGTTGAGACACATAAATAATACTTTGGAAAATTGGGGCATGATACATGGTCAAAGGACACTAAGCATGAGCATCTAATGGGTATCTATATCATAATATTTTTAATACTCCCCTTAGATGCCCATTATATATATGAAATATGCCTCATTAAAATCTTATTAGGAAAAAACTCAATGGGAAAAAATCCTAGTGAAAGAAAAAGAGTACATATTTCATATAATTTATAATCCTAAAAAGTATATTTACTCCCTCTCATGGAAACATCACTTGAGATCTCTGAGTCGTCGCATTCCAATGTTGTGCACCAGTTTTTCAAAGATTACAGTAGGTAATGCTTTTGTAAATAAGTCTGCTAGATTATCTTTTGAACAAATTTGTTGTAAGTGATGTCATTTTCTTCAAGATCATAAGTATAGAAAATTATTGGTGAATGATTTATTCTATCTCCTTTAGTATATCTTCATTTGATTTGGAATATGCATGTTGTGTTGTCTTCGTATAATATTATTGGAATATTTTTATTAGAAGACAAACCACATGTTTCACGAATGTGCTGAGCATTGATATTAGCCATACATATTCTTGACTAGCCTCGTGAATTGCAAGAATTTCAGTATGATTTGAGGAAGTGACTATTATGGTCTGTTTCATCGATCGCCAAAATATAGCAGTTCCTCCATATGTGAACAAATAACCTGTTTGAGATCTAGTTTTGTGTGGATCAGATAAATATCCAGAATATACATAACCAACTAGATCAAAATTTGATTTATTTGAATAAAACAAACTCATATAAATCATTCCTCGGAGATAATGGAGTATATGCTTAATTCCTTTTTGTTGGAGAAGAACTATATCTAACTAATAAATTTATTGAAAAATGCAATATTTGGTCTTATATTATTAGCAAGATACATAAGTGCACCAATTGCACTAAAATATGATACTTCAGGACTAAGTAGTTCTTCATTATCATATCGAGGTTGAAATATATCTTTCCTCACATCTAATGAACAAACTTCCATTGGAATGTTTAATGAATGTGCTTTGTCCATATAAAATATTTTCAAAAAATTTTCCCGTATAAGTTGACGGATGAATAAACATCTCATCTACTAAATACTTAATTTGCAAACCAAGGCAAAATTTTGGTTTTCCGAGATTTTTCATCTCAAATTTTTTTCCTTAAGATATTCTATTGTATTTGAAAACTCTTAAGGAAACTCAATTATATTTAAGTCATCAACATATACAGTTATAATAGCAAATCCTGAAACTGTGATTTATTTATAAAAGCACATGAACATATTGGAGCGATTGTACCACATTCGTTCTGATTGTTTCAATCCATATAATGATCTCTGTAGCTTTATTGAATACAATTTTCAATAATCTAATTTATATGTTTTGGGTACCTTTAATCCTTCTAGGATTCTCATATAAATATCATTATTAAGATATCCATATAAATATGCTCTCACTAAATCCATAAGATGCATGTCTAGATTTTCATACATAGTCAGACCAATTAAATATCTTAATGTTATTGCATCCACCACCAGAGAATACGTCTCCTCATAATCAATACCATGTCTTTGTAAAAAAAAATTGTGCAACTAGTCTTGCTTTATATCTTGTGACTTCATTATTTTCATTTCTTTTCCTCACAAATATCCATTTGTATCCCACAAATTTGACACCTTCTAGTGTTCGGACTATTAGTCCAAAAATCTAACGTTTTGAAAGTGAGTTTAATTCTGCCTCGATTGCTTATTTCCACTTAAGCCAATATTTTCCATGTTGACATTCTTCAACAGATTTTGGTTTAGATCCTCATTTTCAGATATAATATCAAGAGCAACATTAAATGTAAAAGTGTTGTCAATAACTACATGAGTTTGGTTCCAATATCAAGAGCAACATTAAGTGCAAAAATGTTGTCAATAACTACATGAGTTCGGTTCCATCTTTTTCTTGTCATGACATAGTTTATTGAAATCTCATTATTATCTTTAGGTATTTTACCTTTCTCACTAGTCATGTCAAGTATTTCTTTATGGGTATTTACATCCTCAACCAAGTCTTTTTTACTATTAATTATTTTTCTTTCTCGAGGATTTTTATCTTTGGAACCAATGGGTTTACCACGCTTTTGGCATGTTCCAAACTCATTAGTGGCAACTTGCTATGTTGGGATATCAATTTTCGATGGAATATTTGTAGCAATATGATTTAGTTACTTTATTTGCATCTATAAATGCATCAGTTGCTATATTTTGTAAATGAATTATCTTCTGAACTTCAAGTTCACATTGATTTGTATGAGGACCTAAATGAGACAATAACGATGCATTCCATGTAATTCTTTTTCCAACTTCTTAATTCCTCCCTCTAATGTTGGAAAATCTGTCTTATTAAAATGACAATCAATAAGTCGTGTAGTAACTACATCACCCATTTGGGATTCAAGATATTTAATAATTGATGGGGAATCATATCCAACATATATTCCTAACCTCCTTTGAAGACCCATCTTAGTACATTGTGGTGGAGCACTTGGTACATATACTACACATCTAAAAATTCTCAGATGGAAAATATTTGGCTCATGACCATAAGTAAATTGTAATAGCAAGTATTTATGATAAGATACTGACCTAATGTGTACAAGTGACGTTGCATGCAAAATAGCATGTCCCCATACAGATGTAGAAAACTTAGTTCTCATAAGCAAAGGTCTAGCAATTAACTGCAAACGTTTTATGGATGATTCTGCTAAACTATTTTGTGAATGAACATGAGCTATAGGATGTTCAACATTTATCCCAATTGACATACAATAATTATTAAAAGCTTGGGATGTTTCACCAACATTATTAATATGAGTGGTCTTAATTGTATAATCAAGAAATTGTGCTCTTACCTTAATTATTTAAGAAAGTAATCTTGCAAATGCAAGATTTCGACTTGATAATAAGCACACGTGTGACCATTTGTTAAATGCGTCTATTAATACCATAAAAATTTCTAAATGGTCCACTTAGTGGGTTAATATGTCCACAAATATCACCAAGAATTCGTTCTAAAAATGTAGGTGGTTCAGTCTTTACTTTGACTGGTGATGGTCTAATGATTAATTTGTCTTGAGAGCAAACATCACATGATAATTCATTAGATTGAAGAATCTTCTGGCTCTTTAATGGATGTTCATTTGAATTCTCAATAATTTTTCTCATCATAATAGACCCTGGATGACCTAATCTTGTAGGATCGGTATGGCAATCCTAGAGGGGTGAATAGGGTTTAAAAAAACTAATTTAAAACTTTCTACTAATGTGTGGGCTGAATTAAATAAATTAACAAAATTTTTGCTAACAAATAATTTAAACCTTAAATTCATGCAAATAAATTCAACTCAAAATAATCAAGAAGTTAATAATAGTACCCAAATTGGTTCTCATAACAAAATTGATAATGGATATAAAAATTCAATAACAATAATCCAATATGAACAATTAATTTCTAGAATAAAAACTGCAATTAATTTCAAGCAATAGAATATTATAACAAATTAATTGCAAAGTTAAATAAGGGAGGGATAGAGAAATTGACACCGAGAATTTTATAGTGCTTCGACGCAACTGCCCTACATCCACTTCCCAAGCTCTTCTTGGATACGTCACTAGGAACTTGACTCTTTCCACTACTTAGAGTCGAACCGCTACAATATTTTTTTTTCAGGAGTAAGAATGAAGCCAATCCTTTCCACAGTTGAAGATTAAACCGTTACAACCACTCTTTTCTAGGGATCAAGAGCAACCATTACAATGACTTTGAAAATGAAGAACAATATGAGAAAAACTCTATTGAATAGTAGATTTACAAATTTAGCATTAAATGAATTAATCCTCACAAAATAAAATATCTCTTTCAAAAAGATGAAAATAAGAAAATTGAAGCTTGGAGAGAGAGCAACAATGATGGCTTAATGAATTATGGAGGATTGAAAATAATAAAAATTGTTGTTATTGTTGGGAATGTCCTAGAACTCGCAATTCGTGTTAAACATTCTATTTATCAATAATAATAAATTGTTGATTTTGCATTCTATTATGAAAATTTAATAAATATATCCATAGCTATAGTCTCAATACTGTAACGTTATGTAGTGACATAAACAGGATCAAGTTAACCTACATGGTCTAATAAGTGTATGGATGAAATTTGGTATTTCATCCTAGTAACACTATGGGGTGCGACCCACTTTGTAGTTATTACAAGAAGTTGTAAAGTGCTACAAACGATGTGATTCACAGATTGTTCATATTGAGACATATGAGTGGGGGCATCCTATGCAATAAGTTTGCATATAGACTGGACCACGAAAATAGTCAGTTTTCTTTATAACGATCATTTACTGTTAAAACTGACTATTTTATTTATTAAGTAACCTAGGTTAACTCGATCTTAATCCTGAGCTAGTTATGAACTCTTGTTTGTTCGGGATTATCCTTTGATCTGCAAACGGTGAGAGTAGTCCAACAGCACTGCTCAATAAGCCTCCCATTTTGGGATAAGACCGGATGAATAGCTGGAGACATAGCCCTGCAAGATGGAATTCACTTCTAACCCTATAGGGTCAATGGGAACTTAAGGAACAAGATGTATTCACAAGGGTAAAACGGTTATATTGACCCAGCTGTGATTACGAACAACCTGTAAAGGATCTATTTACTGATTATGGTTATATAAAGCGAACATAATATATCTATAGTGAGGGGAGTTCAACTATAGGCTATAGTGGAGTGACCCATTAGTTAACGAATGAGGATTAATTCGGTTTAATGAGTTTAGTTGATTAATCTCGAATTGTTGGAGCCCATGATCTATAGGTCCGCAAGGTCCCCCTACTAGCTCATAAAAGGATAAGCTTTAGAGTAGTTGGATAAGTTAATTTGAAACATTCAAATTAAATTAAACGAATTAGTAGAATTTATATTTAAATATGATTTAAATATATGAAGATGGATTTTTGCAAAAAAAAATTAATGTAATATTTGATATTAAATTAATTAGTATTATTTAAAAATTAATTTTATAAAATTAATAAAATTTTCAGTTTTAAAATTAAAATTGATTTTGAAATCGGTTTTGATAATAGAAAATTGAAAAGTTGAAAATCATGCACAAATGGAAAATCAATTTTTTCCATTACCATCTTCTACTTGCTCACACAAACACCATTTCCTTTCTCTTCATTTACTCCAAGCATGAGCTGCAACCCATGCAGTGTTCTTCTTTGCATGTTCACCTGCAATAAATAAAGAAGATTGAAGTCAATTTGAGGCATGCATTCAATAGAAAATTTTGAGAAAATTTTGGGTTGAAGAAGAGTTCTTCAAGCAATGTGGTGCTGTGAGCTTCTCCTTGTTTACTCATTGGTTCAAGTTGTTCTTGAGTCCCACAGCTCGTTCTAAAGTTCCAAGAGGATAGTGGGGAAGAATTTGAGATAGTTCAAAGTGTTTTTTGGAGGAGACAACTGCTGTTGATCAAGATCTTGAAAAAATCTATAAAGGTAAGACTACAAATCCTCTTATATTTAGCTGAGCATGCTTTAGTTTCTACCAAAATTAGTGTATTTGAATGCTTATTGATCCTTGTTGCTTCCGCTGCATGTTAATACACTCTTACAGTTATATGATTTGGAGGAGAAGATGAGTTTAAATAGAGAGGAAAAATTGTTGAAAACCATATCTAATTTGGATCATTGGATCTTGGAAAAGAAAAATCAATGGTGTAGATTTTAAACTAAACTGGCCGTTGGATACCAACAAAATATAATATTAAATTCTTTTTCTTTTTAAAAATCCAACAAATGTAAAAATCCATCATGTGCCTAAAACTAGCCGTTAGACACAAACATAAAATAATATTAAATTCATTTTTCTTTTAAAACCAATCCAAAAATCAAAAGTTCTCCATTGCTCCAAGTGGCATCTTCCAATTGGTCCACTTTGATGAAAAAAAATTTCCACGTCATCAACTCAGGACTTTTTTGTTAAGTTTGTTTCGATCATATCTTTTTCGTTTGAACTTCGACTTGAATGATTTAAATTGCGTTGGAACCGTTGTTCCAAACTCTACGCAATAGACACTTCAAAATACTCAAATTATTAATGAATAAAAGTAGGTTTGTTATCGTCATAATATTAATTAATTAATTAATTTGAGGTTAAGGGCCAAAAAGCCAACAAATCTATCATGCCAAATTGTAAATATGTCTGGATTCATGAACTTCAGGTTTATTATTGCATATGTTTTAATTACTCATATATGATTATAATATAATCAGAAGATAAAGCAAGCAACTCTTCCAGTATATGTTTTTCATATGAGATAGTAGATATGATATAAAGATTCTCCATATTATTCTTTCTATCAGTTTCAATATGATTACCATTGCAACGTATATCTTTAAAACTAAGTAGAATTCTTTTTGATTGAGTAGAGAACAATGCATTGTCAATTGTAAATATTATTTCTCTAGGCAAATAATACTTGCTTTTCCAAATTCTTCAATCAGGTTTGCAGAACTTGATATTGTATTTACTTTTGCTTCCAGTATTGTCAATTTGGAAAAATATTTTCTACTTATAAGTATTGTATGTGTAGTTGTACTATCCGCCAGACATAGATATTTTTTGCTCATTTTGAATCACTCAACATATGAAAATGATCCAGGTTTCTTCATTACAATTCTACCGATTTTCTCTTCATGAGAATGAAAGAAGTCCGCCACATTCAAATTTGTCATATGGATTAAGTCAAATATGTCATTATCCTTGTACGTAAAATTTGCTTTCACACTTTTCACTTTTTCCTTCAGGGATGCTTGATAAAGATCCACTAAGTGTTTTGACATACAACAGGTAGTGATCAATGCCTAGTCATTCCGCATCGAAAGCATTTATTTTCAACACTTTTTGAACTCTTATCTTGTGGAGCTTTTCCTTTGTGATAATCATTTTGTGCGGTTCTTTTAAAATTTGAATGATTAGAATGACCACCACAAAAATAATAATAATTTCTTCATCTTCCACGGTTACGACCTCGACCTCGACCACGATTATTATTAAAATTCACAGTATTCACTTCAGAGAATGGTGTCGTTTCGGTTGGTCGAGATTCATGATTTTAACTCGTTAATTTGTTCGGCCACGAGAAGACATGAAATTAGTTCAGAATATTGTTTAAAACATTTCTCTCAATATTACTGCTACAGGAGATATTCGAACATGAAATGTAGGAAATGTCTTCTCTAACATATTAGCATTAGTAATTTTCTCTTCGCATAACAATAGTTTCAAACTGATTTTAAATAATGCGGAGTTGTAATCACTTACTAATTTGAAATCTTGTAGCCTCAGGTGCACCTACTTATAACGAATTTTAGGAAGAATAACTGTTTTTTTTATGATCATACCTCTCTTTCAAATTTTTTTACAAGATACAGGGATCTTTTATATAAGATACTTCGTTTTCTTGGAGATGATGACGAAGGAAAAACATAACTTTTGCTTTGTCTTAACTGGATATCATATTTCCTTCTTTAATAGTTTATTCAAGATTCATAGCATCCATGTGGATTTCGACATTAAGTACTCATGTCAAAAAATTATTGTTGTTAATATTAAGGGCGACAAATTCTAATTTTGTGAGATCTATCATGGCAACACTATCATAAAATATTGTATTTATATTAGAAATTTAATAGATATTAAATATGCAAAATAACATTAAATTTATTAATTATAACGAAAAGGAAAAAACTGACATACCTTTAAGACTTACCTTTAGCAGAAAAAATAATAGGAGCTCGTGCTGATAACGTGTTGTGAACTTGAAGAGCACCACGGGAACACGGATACCAATAAAATATAATATTAAAATAAATATAAGATAATACAATATAATAATAAAATAAATAAATATTAAAATAAATTAAATATAATATATAAATTAACAAAATAAAATAAATTAACAAAATATAAAATAAGAAATTTCAATAAATTCTCCACTTTCTCCAATTTGCATGAAATTTATCCAATGTGTATTCCAAAACCCACAAAATATAATTATTTATAGGCAATTTGGCAAGTAGGAGGTGGATTACATAGACACTAATAATGTATAATGTTGAGACACATAGACAACACTTTGAAAAATGGGAGCATGACACATAATCAATGGACACTAAGTATGAACATGTAATGGGCAACTACTATCATAATATTTTTTTCTTTTTTAAAATTTTGGTAGTTATTCCCCTATCGATCCAAACCATGGGCAGTTCTAGTGGGCTTCAGACTGGTAGAATGGTCTGCTTTCTAGTGGGCTTTAGAGTGATATTAATGGGCTAGTGGGCTACGGTGGCCGTTATGTTATCCAACGCCTTCATCAAATCGGACAAAGGCGGGTGGTTCCTTCCTTGTGTGGCTCAGGCTATCGGTCTCACACTGCCTTCGTCTCTGCTCCCCTAATCCCTTTGAACGACGTTCCCCATCTTCCAACAACTCACTGTAATGCTACTTCCTCACCTGCTTTCCGTCCATTGTTTTTGAATTCCAGTGGTTGATTTCGGCTGAATGAGCTCCCATGCCTTTGTTAGGTATGCTTCTCTTCTTTGCTTTCAATTTCTTTATTCAGGCTTTCATTTCATACTGACGCTTTTTATATTGCTTTTGCTCTCTTTTGTAGCTGGGATTTCTACTGCTCAGCCTGCCTTCCACAATTTCCATCGTACCGTCACTGCCCGTTCATGTTTTCATGTTAATAAGTCATTGGGTTCACTTACTTTTGGGAATGACAAGGAATTATCTTCTTCTTGGAAGTCCCTGATTATTCCGAAACGGGTGAACTTCAGTGCTCACCCTGAGATTTCCAGGCGTGTGTTCTTGATTAGAGCAGTTGCTACTCTTGAATCCAAGCGTGTGGTTCTTGATGGGAACAGGGACGTTTCTATGGGGGAACGGACTGAATTTAAGAATTCTCAGGTGGGTGTTGCCCCGAGTACTTCAGAATTTCAGCTTACGTCTTCCAGTGGAGATTCGGAGGAATTGGATGAGAGAGAACGGTTGAGGCGAGAGAGGATTTCCAAAGCAAATAAAGGAAACACGCCTTGGAACAAAGGGAGAAAGCACAGTGCTGGTAAAACATCGACTATTTCACCCACCGTCTATACACTTTGAGGATTTATCGTTTACTTTTAATAAGCAAGTCATTTGCAGAGACACTTAGACGAATCAAGGAGCGAACAAGGCTTGCAATGCAGGATCCTAAGGTGAAGTCATGTAAGAATGGTTTTATGTATTCTTGTGGATATAAGAATAGTTATACATATTCTTGTTGAATGACCTTGATATCTTGTAGGATAATTTGTCCGGCTTTTTCCATTTACTTGAAAGGGAGTAGCTAGACATTGAGCTGGCCGTGCTGTTTAAATTAGTTAATCTTTTATTTATTTATTTATATTTTTTTTAACAACCATATCACAGATTAGCAGTTAATCTTCAGTATCCCGTTAAATCTTAAGTATGACAGTTGATGCCTCGTATCTGTATGGTAAAAACTACCATCTATTTTTACTGTATTAAGAGTATGTGTGATCAATCTAACTTGTACGATGTTGCCCTCTACTTTTATGGTGGCCAACTGGCCATGATTCTGAACCATGGACAGTGTTACACGGCCTAGGATTCAAGCAGTTGGCCGTGAATTGAACATTTATGATTTATCTAGGAATATTTGATATCTCACCACTTGTAACTACCCTGTTCTCGTCATAATTTATACTATTCTATGTGCAGGTAAAAATGAAGTTGGTTAAGCTTGGCCATGCTCAGAGGTAGATATCATCTCATTCCGTTTGTTTGGATGGTTTATATCTGTGATTGTGCAGTAATACTATCTAAATATGTGATCTCTGAGCCATTGGATTTCAATTGCCCTTCCTTTGTGATGCCACAGTGAAGAGACAAGGCTGAAAATTGGGGTTGGTGTGCGAATGGGCTGGCAAAGACGTCGTGAGAAGCTGGTATTACAGGAAACTTGTCATTTCGAGTGGCAAAATTTAATTGCTGAAGCTTCAAGACAAGGCTATAAGGGTGAGGAAGAACTGCAGTGGGACTCCTACCAAATCCTTAATGAAGAACTTAAAAAGGAATGGGTGGAGAGTGTTGAGCAACGAAAAAAAATGCCAAGGCCGGTTGGAAGCAGGAGAGCACCAAAGTCAGCTGAGCAGAGGAAGAAGATATCGGAATCTATCTCTGCAAAATGGGCTGATCCTGTACGTTTTGTTGTATATCCTCCATTGGTTGCATTAAATCAAACCCTTTTTTCTCATTTAAATGCCCTCAGGATGGTTTTCAGTTGTCAAGAAAATACTTGGATTTAATTCTAGGCCTGATCATCATTTGCCAATATGCCACTTACAAACCAATGCCCATGACTACCATTTCAAGATTTTACCATAGTGTATTTGTACCCTAAGGCATCACAACAATTTATTTTATCAAAATGGGGTGTGACTCCAACAGTGACCTGAGCATACTCTTTATCCTTTTTTGTTCTTGCTGTTAGATTTGATTTTATGCAGTTTATCATGATCCTATAATTCGTTCCTAACAGCTGCTACCTCTTCTGAATTCTACTTGTTTATTATATGTCAGGAATATCGTGATCGAGTTTGCTCTGCCCTGGCTAAATATCATGGCACGCCTATTGGAGTCAACAGAAGGCCAAGGAGAAAGCGCAGTGAAAGTACGGATACCATGAGAACCAGCCAGAAGAAAGAAAAGAGTGATGTTAACTCTTCTTTTGCAGGTGGTTCTAGAATTGAAAATCAACGGTTGAAACTCAGGAAAATCAAAGCACCACGATTTAAAGACCCTTTAGCAAGCTCGAAGCTGGAAATGATAAAGAGTATCAGGGCACAGAGAGCTATCGCAGAAACTCAAAAAACGGAAGCCGTTGAGCAAGCTAGGTCTGTACTTTCTTTTATTTTCTTATTTACTTGCAGTTTCTTAAATAGATTAGTGGATGGCCGGTCTATCTCGTAGGCATGTCTTTTGTAACTATCGAGAAATCATTTTCTGCATTTTAAGGTTCAGCATGTGTGCTACTACGTTGACAGCTCTGCTTCTGAGCGAAAGAACCTCATTGAGATATGTGTTAAGCATGTATGCTACTACATTTTTTGAAGTCGTAAAACTCGTGAGGACTTCTATTCTAGAATGATGCCTTGAGGGAAATGAAGCACCGACTGCATCTGTAGCATTTGACAACCATAGTTATTTTCGAGTTCCCTTTTTTGTGACCGACACTTATATTAAACAATATTCATTACTCACGAGTATAGCCTTTTCGATACCAGCTTTTGATTGAGAATGCGACTGCCTGATTTACATTGAACAGTTAACGACATTCCAGTTTGTACTTTGCAGACTCCTGATTGCTGAAGCTGAGAAGGCTGCCGAGGCCCTTGAGGTTGCCGCTACTAGAAGCCCTATTGCTCGAGCTTCTCTGTTAGAAACAAGGAAGCTTATAGCTGAAGCAATACAATCAATTGAATCCATAGATATCAAACAAATGGCATCCCCAAAGACTGAAGAACCGAATGCAGAAGCCTCCCACTCCTACGAAGTGGGCACCCCAAACAACGAGGGAGAGTCACTTGGGGGAAAAGAAGATCAAATTAGAGCAGTCCAAACAATAGCAAATGGAACCCAGTTGTTTTCATCGAGCATAGATGAGGATTTTGATTTCAGTAAGTTTAGTCTGCAGGATCTAATCGGTGGAGAGAAGGAAGTTCCAGCGAGCTCCAATGGATATGGCGTATCTCACTCAAGTTTTTCAAGTCTGGCAAACCAACCTAATGGAAATAAGCCATCTTCTTCCTTAAATGGGACCAAACTTCATCACTTGGAAGAGAGAGCGGATTCCCAAGTGATTACTGTCACAAAAAAATGGGTTCGCGGGAGGCTCGTTGAAGTAGCCAAAGGATGTTAGGCCTCGATGTTCAATGAAGCAACACCCAGCGATTAGCATTTTATCGTCACATCTGTCATCTGTGTAATACAAACTAGCTGATTCTGTTGAGTTCTTGGAGCATTTCATCATAGTCATCATAGTAGTATTGACATTAGAGCAGCATCCTCTGTCTGGTTCGATTTCTTTATGTAAAACAATCTCAACAGTGTTGACTATGATATAATTCATTTGCTCCCCTTCACATCTCTACCTCTATTGCCCCATCTACGGTTGTGCAAAATGATGCAATTGAGGGGAGCCAGAGTTTTGTGGATAATGTTTATATTATCTCTGCAAATTATTTGGGACCTTATTTGATTTAGCTTTGAAAAGAGGTAACTAGGATTCCAATTGCTAAAAATAATACTCTTTATTGAATCTTTTAAAATAAAAGTGTTTTCATTGAATGTTTGGTTATGCTTTGAGGCTTGCGTTTTGATGTGGTAACTCAATTGGAATTGGCATCGATGGATGTGAAACTTGTTTACGGGAAGACCTACGTGAATGATAGATTGGTGTGTGAAAGAAGTTATAAGTGTTTGGCCTTACAAGGCTAAAAGTAATGGGAATGTGAAACTCGTTATTCGTTAGTGGGAAGGCTTTACACAATGTTACTCCTACGTGATTGAAATATTGGTGTGTGAAGAAAGTCACATGAATGCTCCATAATAAGTATTTTGCCTTACAGGACTAAAACCGAAAGAACGTGTTGTGTGAGCTTGTATTTTGAATATATTTTTTCTAGTGATGATCGATATTCAAAGTTTTGATTATATATATATTGATTGATACTTGATATTTGTTTTAGATCGATTGGTTTTTCTTAAAAGGGCTTTAAAAAAAAATTTGTGAGAGTTTTTACTACCTATTTTTGTACTCACCCTTTACTTTTTTTAAAAAAATATATTTTTTTTTCATTTTTTTCAATGATATGGACTCAATTTCACGGAAACGGTTCGCATGGCAGATCTGTTATGTGAGTTTTTTTTTTTTTTCATTCGAATTTTTTTATTTCCTTTTTATGACTAGGGTTTGTGGTTTTTCTTCGTGTCAGCTACTTTTTTCGATCGTTATATGTTTTTCCTTTTCGTCCCTAATATTTTTTGTTTTCGCTTCTATTACGTTTTTTCCTCGTCTCTAGGGTAGCTTTTTTCCACTTGTATTATGTTTACCCTGTTATTTTCTCCTAATGATATCTTCTTCTTTTCCATGTGTGCTACCTCTTTCAATCATTATATGTGTTTATTCTTTGTCTCTTATAATTTTTTTCACTTATGTTATGTTATTACAACCAAGTCTCTCTTATTTTTTTCCATTTCTATTATGTTTACTTATTCGTTTTTGTTATTACTTCCCCTGTTGATATCTGTTCTGGTTCATCTCTATCTTCCCTACCTTTTTTTTTCTTCAGATCTCCTCTTATCGCTTCAATAATAAACCATGTGTCTTCCCCTTGCTATTTTTGCTACCTTTACATCAAAATTGGACATTGAAAAACATTGAAAAGAAGATAGACTATTGCATAATAATGGCACATAAAATAAATTTATATTTTGAAAACAAGATAGACTATGATATAATGATTGCACATAATATAATGTGCAAAACTTTGAAATATAAATTTGATTGCACATAATTTAAAAAGAAGATAGACTATGGTACAATGTTAGGAGTTTTGATTGGGTCAACAATTTATTAAAAACTCATGAATAAAAACCATAATGTTAGTAGATTAGAATTTATTAATGTCTATAAGCCTTTAAAAAACCATAATCGAAGGATAGAACAACCACCATAATAAGATTGAGCAGACTCGTCACGTGGAAAAGGGAGAAGTACGAGTTGGAATTTGGACTTCGGAAGAAGGTAGTTAAAGCCATATTTGGTAATGATGGACTGACTGAGGATGATAGATGTGACTTAATTGATATCATTTGCACAAATATATAAAAGACAGATCTCTTCCTCATTGTATTAGAAAAGGCATAGAAACGGTATTGCATCCATCAACTTGCTCGGAAACCCTTTAGATTGACCACCTAATATTTCAACCCAAAAATGTATATTTTGTGATTTTTTTTTTGAAACGGGCATATGTTCGGCCGTTTGATATTATTTGTGTGATATTCAAAAGGATGTAACTTTACTATACTATCACATTATCAACATCATTATGAAATAATGGGTAAATATTCTATGTATAATTTCATTTTGACATAGATGATATATATTAAATAAACATAAATTGTTAAGTTATCGAGTGCTTCAACATTTATATATAGAACATGTTATTTTTTTTATATATAATAATGTTAAGTTAGCAAGATTTTATATAGGTATATAATCAATCCATAAGTAATTAAAGGTTAAAAAGTGATTGTCAGATAGAAAGAAAATATTCATTTTATTGCAACATGACATGTATTTTGGTGTATAATAAAAAATTAATCAACAATAGCAAAGCAAAAAAAAAAAAAAAAAAATCTTTATAAAAACTACATTAGATACCTCAATTCAACTCAACTTAGCACCCCAAACACAGACAATAATTATTAATTTAACTCAACTCTGTACCTCAAGTACAGAAAATTTCACCCTCTAGATAATGTAACTCCTCATACAATAATTACAAACTCAATTCAACTCAACTTTCTATTTTCATCGCCCGCCAAATACCCTCATAGTGATTGATTTATAGAGTTCGAACATGACGTAATAAATTAGATTTTGTTTGGAGTAGTTTAGGAGTCCTTTTCATTGTCTTTATTCCTTTATTGTTACTATAGAATTTGGTTATTTGTTGGACTAGTTATTATTATTTTATTATTATAGAATTTTTGTAATTATGAAATATCAATTTACACCTCTAAATTTTGAGATTTATATCGATCAGAACTCTGAATTAAAATTTCAAAGTGTATCAATTTACACCCTTCCCCATATTTTGTTTGAAAAATACCGTTTGAGAAGTTTAATTGTTTCCTAAATTGTCATTAGTGAATTGATTAAGAATCTTTATTAAGATTAAATTTGAAAAATAACAATTCATCAATTCTACACGTGTATAGATTTCTTCAAATATCGAATTAAAAAATTGGACGATTAGAATTGATGCATACATGGTTTTATAAGAAAATCTTAATTGAGAATCTAAGTTGGTTCGCTTATGAAAGTTTAGGATCTAATTTAAAAAATTATGAGTCTTACATAATGTTTATCGAAATAGAACATAATGAAAAATATATGTTGATACATTTACAAAAATTTAAAGTTTAAATTATTTTAATTATTAGTCCAGGTTTAACTTATATATCCCAAAATTCAAGGACATAAATCTAGGGGCATAAATCAATACTTCAAGTTTTTATATGATGAGATTTGACTTTTCATGGAAAAGGAAATCTGATGAGTATTTACCCGAGAAGTGGAGGTGTTACACCTACTTGCATGTTATGAGGAAAAAAAGAGGGAAGAATATACTTTTAGTCCCCAAAGTTTCAAACGAAATGTTTTAACCTCTGAGATTTGAAATATAGTTCAATATTATCCTTGAGTTACTTTTATAATTAAATAATAATAACCTAAATGGTTTATAGTAGATGGATTAGGTTGGGTACTTTAGCATGGTGACACTACGAGTATAACCTGTTTTGTAGGTGTTACAATTGTTGTAAAGTGTTACAAATGATTTTATCCTGATCATTCATGTATAGACATGTGAGTGGGGATATTCTGTATAAAGGAGTTTGTATAAGACCGGACCACGAAATGTTCATTCTCACTATATAACGTTGTTCATAATAGAAACTTACATTAAACCAAGATGACCATCGGTAACATGACTTAAATCCTGAGTTAGGTGCGAACTCCTGCCTATAAAGGTGGTCCTTTGATTTGTATGGGTGATAGTGGCCAGATCGTCGACTCAATAAGCTTACTATTTTAGGGATTTATCTGATTGGGAAGCTTGGAACACAACTACACAAGAAGGAATTCACTCCTTCCCTGAGGTCTGGGCAAGTAGATAAATTGCTCAGGGTTGATTCCGGGGCTTGAATAATATAACGCCACACCCTTTCCTTACCCGAGAGGGGTTTAGTCATAGTTGGACTATGATTTATTGTTCATTAGAGGGATCAATGGTACTTAAGGAGTTATATGTAACTACGAGGGCAAAACGGTAATTTTGGCCCAGCTGTATTTACGAGTAATTTGTGAAGGGTCATCGTAATGTTGATTGATTATATCTAATGAACACAAAAATATATTTGTAGTGCAAAGAGTACAACTGTCAGTCTTTAGTGGAGTGCCCGACAGTTAACAGATGGTGAATAATTTAATTAAGAGTTTTATTAATTATTCATATACAGTTGAAGCTTCAAGCTACAGATCCATGAGGTCCCCTTGGTAGCTCAATAGGATTAAATGAGAATCAGTTTTTGGATTAATTTGAATTGTTCAAATTAATTGGGAGATTTAATTGTATATGATATAATTAAGTTATTGTAATTATATATGATATCATTATTATAATGTATTTGATACATTATGGCACCTATGAGAGGAAATAAATATTTGAATAAGATTCAAATATAAATTATATGAATTGGATTCATAATTGTTAAATTTCATATAAATATGATTTATATTAAATGTCATATGAGACAGAAAAAAAAAACTATAGGTTATATTGTATATGATACAATATTAAAACTATAGGTTATATGTCATATTTGATATAACATATAGTTTAATATATATATTATATGATAAGTTAATTATTATATATATATATATTAATTTAATTGAATTAGGGAGGGAGTTACAACTTCCTCCCCTCCTTTTTCTCTCCACCCACGTAAGTGGTGAAGGATCTCTTACCGAAAAGTTCAATGAGCACGTTCGGATCGCTTTGATCTTACAGTAACCAAAATACATATTATACATTCAAATCATACAGTTATGCAAACAAACACTAATTATCGACATGCTATAAACAAGAAAAGAACAAGGGAATGAGTGTCATACTAGTTGAAGACATTCTTCAAACTTCAGCACTCAAAGCAGCAGAAAACTCCAAGCAATCTACCAACGCCAACGGAAGCGTCGACTGTAGTAACACGAACAACCGTGAACACGAACGTCGTAGGGACGACACCACCAGTAAAGAGTCCCGGGTATTCTCGGAGTAAGAACCCAAATTGTGGTCTTTGATAAATTTGGTAGAGGAAGGAGGAATACCAGATCGTGTAGGCGATAAGCAAGTGGGAGAGAAGAAGACGCTATCGCATAGCAGACTGCTTATCATTTAGGAGAAGCTACACGATCGTGTAGATTTTACTGAACGATCGTTTAGGAAACGGTATACGATCGTTTAGCAAAATCGACACATTGTACGATTGTTTAGAGAAGCTAAGCAATCGTGTAGGCGATAGTGTGTGATCATTTAGGCGCGAGGTGGACGATCGTTTAGGCGGAGAGTGCTATCATATAGGCTCTCAATTCTTTAAGCGATCGTTTATCTTTTCACCAGCGCGCGATCTCGAATTCTCTTGGGCGATTCACCAAAATGAAAACAATTTTCATTTTATGGTTACAATAACCAACGTGCCCCACTAACCCACATCCGAACATGAATTTTGGATTAATTATCATATAATTAATCAATCAATTAATTAATAAATATAATCATATTATATTTTTATCCTAGTTTGATATCACATATCTACTATAGTATTTTCTCCTTTACTTAATATAAATCATATTTATATCTAATTTCCCTCAAAATAATGTATCTCATACATTTAGCCAATTATATCATATATAATTAACCAGTCCAATTATATCATATACAATCGAACTTCCTCTTGTCAATTTAAACATTTTAAATTAACCCAAATACTAGTTCTCGACTTTATCCAAGCTACTTAGAGAACCTAATGGACATGTGGCTCGAAGCTCCAATGGTCCGTGAATAGCTGACTAAACTCTTTAGCCACGAGATCCACCATCCGTTAACTGTCAGACATTCCACTAAAGATCAACAGCTGAACTCTTCTCACCACAGATATATTTCTGTGTCCATCGGATATAACCAATCATGAGTACGATGACCCTTCACAGATGCTCGTAAGTACAACTGGGCCATATTACCGTTTTGCTCCTATAGTTACATCTCACTCCTTAGGTACCACTGATTCCTCTAATGAACAATACAACATAGTCCAACTATGTGTGAACACCTTTCGAGCCAAGAGAAGGTGTATGGCGCCACATCATTCAAGCCCTAGAATCAGCCCTTAAGGGAGTTATCTATCTACTTACCCCTACCTCGGAGAAAGAGTGAATTCCATCTTGTGTAGCTGAGTTCCCAGCTCCCAAATTAGATGAATCCCCAAAATGGTAGGTTTGAATCGGCGAACTGGCCACTCGCACCCATACAAATCAAAGGACCGCCCTCAATGGCAAGAGTTTCTAACTCACTCAGGATTGAGGTCATGTTACCTATTGTCATCCTAGTGAAGTGAAGTCTCTGTCATGAACGGTGTTATATAACGAGACGTTAACACTTTGTGGTCAGGTCTTATACAAACTTTTGGTATATGACGCCCCTACTCGCATGTCCCCAACACGAATGATCAGGATCAGATCATCTGTGACAAGTCACAACACTTCTGACCATTCCACAAAGCGGGCCGCATTTGTAGCGTTACTAGGATAAGATTTCTCTCCTAGATCCATATACTACAGACCATTTTGGTTATCACTCAAGACATGATCTACTTGTATGTCACCACATACATGCTTGAGTCACATACAGATAACCAAGGATTTTATGTTTATTGGTTTTTGATAAAGCAAATAAAACAAGCAATTGAGCAAAAATACAAGATGTGAAGTAAATATCATATATTAACAACACAAGCGTTCGTACAAACTCTTTACAAACTACAGGACACGAGACTTTAGAGCATCAGCCCCAACAATCTCCCGCTTGTCCTAAAGAGAAGTTGGGTGTACAAAAAACTAGTACAAAATAATAAACTAGGGCATAAAAGTCTAGTATAAGAAAATCTCTCACTTGCCCTAGTCCAACTGCGGGCAATCCTGTAGACCCATGCTCTGTAGGTGTCCCTCAAACTCTGTAGCCGTGAGAGATGTCGTAAACGGGTCAGTAGAATTAAAATGGCCTGGGTTAGATTAATCGATCTCATCTCCTCAACCTCTTGAGGCGTCTTAGGACATATGTCCTTAGACAAAATGACTCCATGCCTGAACAGCAAAAGGCCCCTCTTGAAGTCCTGCATCGAGTACTTGAGCAACATCCTGTCAATGTATGATACCTAAGACAGTGCTAGCATTTTGTTCTTACGATCCCGAAAGATCTGTATACCTAGAACAAACTGAGCCTCTCCTAAATCTTTCATTTGAAATTGGGTCGCTAGCCAATTCTTAATTGCAGTCAGTAGACCTACATCATTCCCAATGAGTAGGATATCGTCTACATACAATAAGAAGAAGACTACTGAAGCATTGATGATTTTCTCGTAGAAACAAGGTTCATCAACGTTTTGGTCAAAGCCATACAACTTGGTCGCAGTATCAAACCGTATGTTCCAAGATCGAGATGCCTGTTTTAGTCTATAAATGGACCGATTCAGTTTGCAAACCTTTTTCTCTTGACTTTGGGCTATGAATCCCTCGGGTTGCACCATATAAATGGTCTTCTCAAGATTCATGGCTTTGACCCATTCATCCCGATCAACATCCTCCATTGCCTGCTTATAAGACAACAGATTCTCAACGTCGCCATCTGCTACCATAGCAAGGATTTTCGTGAAATCTAGATAGCGAACAGACGGGTTCGTAACCTTCTCACTACGTCGAGGTTCCCTCAACTTTTGAGGTGGAACCGACCTATTGGATGAATGCCCATCAACAACTCTTGTTGATGTAGCAGGCTTTTCAACAACTCTTGTTGAAGTTTTAGTAGTTTTATTAGAAATCTCACGCAATACGACTTTGCTTCATGGACTGTGCTCCCCTATATGATCCTTTTTCAGGAAAGTAGCGTTTGTTGAAACAAACACCCTATTTTCTGTCGGATCATAAAAATTACCCCCTTGTGTACTTTTGTGGCAGCCTACAAAGAGGCATAACCTCGACCGTGGTTCCAACTTCTTGGGATTAGCCTCAAGCACATGTGCAGGGCAACCCCAAATGCGAAAGTGACGTAAACTAGCTTTACGCCCATTCCACAACTCCAGAGGTGTACTTGCAATACTCTTGGAAGGAACACAGTTGAGTATGTATACCGCAGTCTCTACTGTGAAACCCCAAAACAAATCCAGTAAGGAAGCGTAATTCATCATCGAGCGAACCATGTCTAACAAGATCCTATTTTTCCTCTCCGCTACACCATTTTACTGTGGTGTACCCGACGCTGAAAGTTGGAAAACGATTCCATGTTCTATCAAATAGTCCTAGAATGCTGAGTCCAAAAACTCTCCACCTCGATCCGATCGAAGTGTTTTAATCCGTCTATCTAATGCGTTTTCAACTTCAGCCTTGAACTCTTTGAACTTTTCAAAGGATTCTGACTTTCGTTGCATAAGATAAACATACCCGTACCTGGAGTAATAATCAGTAAAACTGATAAAATACTCATAGCCAACTCGAACTCACACATTCATAGGACTACAAAGGTTAGAATGTACTAACTCAAGAGGCTCCTTGGCTCTATAACCTTTTCCAGTAAAAGATCGTTTAGTCATCTTATCTTCAAGGTAAGATTCGCACACTAGTAAAGAATTTTCTTCTAACTCACTTAAAAGTCCATTCTTCACCAATCTCTCAGTCCTATTGAGATTGATGTGCCCTAAACGTAGATGCCAAAGATGGACATTTTCTTTTGGAGAAATTCGTCGACGTTTTGATTGAGTTACGACAACTCTAAACATTTCAGTTTTATGGAGGGAATTAATGGCTAATGGCCTTAGCACATATAAATTCGATTCCAGATTTACTGTGCAAATAAAAACACCATCCTTATGAATAAACGCTTTATCCACATTAAACGAGGCAGTATATTTACATTACAATAAATACTTTACAAAAATGAGGTTCCTCTTTAGTTCGGGAACAATATATATACATCATGTAAAACAAGAAACCTATTATGTAAAGCTAATCGGAGTCCTCCCACTGCTACAGTTGAGGCGACGTGCCCGGTGTCTACTTGCATCTTCATCTCACCAACCTCTAGTTGTCGCCAAGATCTAATCCCCTAAAAAGAAGAACAAACATGGTTAGTGGCACCTGAATCAATTATCCAGGCAGAATCATCATTCTCCACTAAACAAGTTTCAAGCACAAGTAAATCGCATTTACCTTTATCCGCATTGGCCTTAGCCTTGGCTGTTTTATTCTCTTTCAGATACTGAGGACAGTTCCTCTTCTAGTGTTCATCTTGGTTGCAGTGGAAATACTTTCCCTTAGTACCTGTGGACGCCTCCTTGGGGTGACAAACGGTGGGTTAGCAGGTGCCTTCCCTTTTCTCTTACCACCCTTCTTCTTCTTCCCCTTTGTAGAGTTAGAAGTAAAAAGTGCAGACTTCGTTCCTGAGGTCGAACCTCTATGAAATGTCCTAGAGGATGAAGCAACATTTGCCTCACCCTTCTGCCTCTCTTTACTTTTCAGTAAAGATTGGTATGTCTGCAACTCGTTGAGGAGAGTTGTAAGGTTATATTTCACTCTGTTAAGAATCACATTACTAACAAAGTGCAGGAAGCTCTCCGACAAAGAATGCAGAATTATGCTAACCTGGCTGCCCTCATCGATGGTAGACCCATTCAACTCCGCCACATTAAAGTGGACGTCCCATCATGTTTAGCACATGTTCACGAACAGAGGTGCCTTCTTCCATTTTGGAGTTGAATATATATATTTAAGAGCCTCATGCATAAACTGTTCAGATGGTTGTCCAAACATCCCTCGCAGGGAGTCCATGATCTCACGCACTGAGACCATAGGCTCATATTTCTTGACCAATAATTTAGAAAGACTTGTCAAGATGTAGGCTCGGGCCTTCTCATCCGCCCTTGTCCATCACTCATATGCCTCTCGAACATTTTGAGCAGCATTCGAAGATGGAATAGGAGGACAAGCCTCCGTGAGAGCGAACATGAGATCTTCGATGATCAGGATTGTCGTGATCATGTATTTCCATGTTGCGAAATTATCGTCAGTAAGTTTTTCGGCACTTAACAATGCCAACGTGGCTGTTGCCATTTTGAAAATGTTACTCAAAATATGAACAAAGATTTATTAGATTTTGCTAAACCACTTTTAAACCAATCAGTTTTGCAAAACAGTTTCAAGTACCCTAAGTTATCGACTTCTATTTTGCAATGATGCCCCAGTGAGGCAGGACAAATGTCACCGATGAAGTGATCAGTTGCCCCTTCGATGGATGAGACATTCTCAACCATTAGGCAGAACCAACTCTTGGAACTGAACCTAATAGCCACCATTTTTCGGTCCAGAATCGTTAACCTTTAACTATTCTGCGTAAGTGTAACCCCTCGCTTTCAGTGCCAGAGTCCTGTCCTAATGAGCCCACCATAGGGAAGAAGCAGATTAGGACAAGAGACTAAGTTACCTTATCCTCTTATAGGAGATCAAATAAAGAAATGCGCAAAACTGCCATCCTTTAGGGTGACACTCCCAGGGTGCCTCGAGGCGATGCACAGTAACTTTATTCAACCTAACGAGGGAGACTGAGGGATATGTTGGTGCACTTCTCGCTCCCACTTACTATGAACACTCTCTCCATCTACCTTGATATTGATCTACCCAAACACCAGCCGAAGGTAGATCTCACGGTGTGAACTATTTAGGAGAAACGTGAAAGGTTTAAGTGAAGCATCTTATGCCCCAAGTACCTCCCACTGAATGTTCTACCTAGGGATTCATTAACCTAGACAATCCGGCTACTGATTTTAGTCGAAGTTGTCTTTTTATACTCTGCTCATAAATAACGTTTGTCTGTGAAATATGAACAAGTTCAAGTAGTCACATTTAAACACTTTAATTGACTGTCCTTAACTTGCATGCATGCATCAAATCTATCTAATTCACCTTTCCAGGTAAGTTTCCAAGTAGGGGTATACGTTTTCATCAACTTAAATACCCCAGCCTAGACAGAACCCGCCTTGGACAAAAGGTCCCTTATAGATAGATTTGTTACACTTTAACCTTTTTTTAGCCAATTTAATCCTATTAAACTGATTAAAAGATTAAAGCCTTAGGGTTGCTAATCGTATTAAAATCGTGATCTTAGGTCTATGTGATCCAAGTTTTAAACACTTTAAAACCATGAATTAAACCTAAGTAAGCATGCATGTCTTTCTTATTTCTTTTAGTTCTAATTTCTCTTTAACTTTTAAAAAGAAACAACTAAAATCATTGTGCACAACGAGGTGTTTATAACAATTATAAAGTAATCTATGTGTCATGCTTCATGCAATTTTCGGTCATTACTATATATAACTTTTATATAACGCGTAACAACCAAGAAAACATGCTATCATTCACCCTTATACTATAATAATTATAATATAAAGATGATGCATGTCATTGCTTTTTATGCATTCATAAATATAACTCTTATATTATATGATGCATGAGCATGCTTTTACATAATTAAATCATGCTTCTCTAAATTATAACAATTACAATAAAGAGATGATGCATAACTATTGCATAACCTAAGGTAGGATGTAATACCATATGACATATAAAAAACAATATCGCATGCAATAAATAAAGGATTAATGGACCAGAATGAACCTTTTACAAAAATCAGAATGAAAAAACCCTATCTATTACATTTTTCATCGAGCAAACAGGTTCACAGGCAAACCGGGTCTTGAACTGCTAGGAGGTCTCCATCGTGTAATAAACTCTAGTAGGTAGACGATCGTTCAGCGCACACTAGATGAAAGAAGCATAAGTAAACGATCGCGTAGATGACGACAAGGCTGCGAAGCCTGATCGACTATGCGGTCGTGTAGCGCGACGACAGGTAAACAATTTTTCGTGCGTTACTAAGTGATCGTTTAGTCAGTTACTAAGCGATGAAGCTTGCTGACCTAAACGATCGTCTAGCACATGCGCACGTTAAATGATCCGTGAGCATCGCATCATCTACACGACGCGATACTCAACGATCGCATACCCAAGCGTCAAAACTATGCGATCAACACTTGATCGCATACCCCATCGTTTAACTGATGCGTTCAACAACGATCATGTACTCCTTCATATTTACGATGCGATCAACAACGATCACATACCCCATCTTCTACACGATGTGATCAACCCTAAATCGCCTCTTTCTTCAAAGAACTGCAACGCTTGCCCAGAACGTCTTCAAACGACTTAAAACTTCAAACAAACTTTGAATATAGACTCAATAATGATTATTAATGCCCAAAAGCACAGGGACCTTTACAAACAATCGCAAATGTAAAAGGATCTAAATCAAACAGAGGCTAATCATCCCAAAAACATCCATTAATCCGCACATCCACAACAAATTTAACCATTAAATCAGTGTAGAAATGCACCCACCATGAATGTAAATCTCATTTCATTGTAACATATGAAATCAGAGTATCAAAACCTGACTCTGATACCAATTAAAGGATCTCTTACCAAAGAGTTCCATGAGCACGTTCGAATCGCTCCGATCTCACGGTGACCGAAATACATATTATACATTCAAATCATACAGTTATGCAAAAAACACTAATTATCGACATGCTATAAACAAGAAAATAACAAAGGAATGAGTGTCATACTAGTTGAAGACGTTCTTCAAACTTCAGTACTCAAAGCAGCGAAAAACTCCAAGCAATCTACCAACGCCCAACGGAAGCGTCGACTGCAGTAGCACGAACAACCGCGAACACGAACGCCATGGGGATGACACGACTAGTAAATAACCCCGGGTATTCTCAGAGTGAGAATCCAAAACGTGGTCTTTGGTGAATTTGGTAGAGGAAGGAAGAATACCAGATCGTGTAGGCGATAAGAAATTGGGAGGGAAGAAGACGCTATCACATAACAGACTACTTATCGTTTAGGAGAAGCTACACGATCGTGTAGATTTTACTGAACGATCGTTTAGCAAAATCGGCACACTGTACGATCATTTAGAGAAGCTATACAATCATGTAGGTGACAGTGTGCGATCGTTTAGGCGCGAGGTGGATGATTGTTTAGGAAGAGAGTGCTATCGTATAGGCTCTCAATTCTTTAAGCGATTGTTTATCTTTTCACCAGCGTGCGCTCTCGAATTCTCTTGGCCGATTCACCAAAATGAAAACTATTTTCATTTTAACTCATCGGTTACAATAGCCGACGTTGCCCCACTAACCCACGTCCGAATGTGAATTTTGGATTAATTATCATATAATTAACCAATTAATTAATTAATAAATATAATCATATTATATTTTTATCCTATAGTTTGATATCACTTATCTACTATAGTATTTTCTCCCTTACTTGATATAATTCATATTTATATCTAATTTCCTCCAAAATAATGTATCTCATACATTTAGCCAATTATATCATATATAATTAACCAGTCCAATTATATCATATACAATCGAACTTTCTCTTGTCAATTTGAACATTTCAAATTAACCCAAATACTAGTTCTCAATTTTATTCAAGCTACCCAGGGGACCTAATGGACCTGTGGCTAGCTCCAACGGTCCGTGAATAGCTGACTAAACTCTTTAGCCACGAGATCCACCATCCGTTAACTATCAGGCATTCCACTAAAGACCAACAGCTGAACCCTTCTCACCACAGATATATTTCTGTGTCCATCGAATATAACCAATCATGAGTACAATGACCCTTCGCAGATGCTCGTAAGTATAATTGGGTCATATTACCGCTTTGCCCCTATAGTTACATCTCACTTCTTAAGTACCACTAATTCCTCTAATGAACAATACAACATAGTCTAACTATATGTGAACACCTCTCGAGCCAAGAAAAGGTGTGTGGCGCCACATCGTTCAAGCCCCGGAATCAGCCCTTAAGGGAGCTATCTATCTACTTACCCCTGCCTCAGGGAAAGGTGAATTCCATCTTGTATAGCTAAGTTCCCAGCTCCCAAATTAGATGAATCCCCAAAATGGTAGGTTTGAATCGGCGAACTGGCCACTCGCACCCATACAAATCAAAGGACCACCCTCAATGGCAAGAGTTCCAAACTCACTCAAGATTGAGGTCATGTTACCTATGGTCATCCTAGTGAAGTGAAGTCTTTGTCATGAGCGGTGTTATATAACAAGACGTTAACACTTCGTGGTTAGGTCTTATACAAACTCTTTGTATAGGATGCCCCCGCTCGCATGTCCCCAACACGAATGATCAGGATCAGATCATCTGTGACAAGTCACAACACTTCTGACCATTCCACAAAGAGGGCCGCATCCGTAGCATTACCAGGATAAGGTTTCCCTCATATATCCATATACTACAGACCATTTTGGTTATCACTCAAGACATGATCCACTTGTATGTCACCACATACATGTTTGAGTCACATACAGATAACCAGGGATTTTATGTTTATTGGTTTGTGGTAAAGCAAATAAAACAAGCAACTGAGCAAAAATATAAGATGTGAAGTAAATATCATATATTAACTACACAAACGTTCGTACAAACTGTTTACAAAATATAGGACACGAGAATTTAGGGCATCAACCCCAACAACTGGGTGGTTGGTGATATTTGGCTTATGATAGGAGGGAGTCTCCTTCTTCATTAAAAAAAAAAAAAAGGACAGAAACGTTTTGTGTGTAAGATTTTCTCAGAGAACAATCAAAATTCTTCATCCTCCTTTTTTCGCCCAATCCATTCCCTCATTCCGAAATAGCGAGAGGCCACTACTCTTGGGTTCTCTATCTGAGAATACTGAGGTTGCCATCGTGGTAGTGCCTATTTCTAGTTCGAGGGATTCTTGAAGACCTGTCTTCAAAAGTAAAAGTTTCTAAACTCTTTTTTTAAGAATGATGTAATTTATATAAATGTGTATTTTATTTTTCTTTCATGTAAAAAAATTCATTCTATAAAAATGGGAATTGGGACGATTCCGCTTCAGCTCAAGGTTCCCTTCAATGAGATCCTTTGGGCAATGCAAGGAGAAACATGCAAGAAGGTGGAGGTGTCAAGAATTGGGTGACTTTGGACGAGCATAAATAGGACAACTTGGGAGAGTTAGTTCTCACAAATTACTCATGCAAATTAAGTGCATTAGTGTGAGAGTGTCAAAAAGAGAGTGTAGTTGGTGACCCTAAGCTGCCATTAAGTTTGAAGTTGTGAAGAGGGAGGAATCTGCATTGGAAGAAAGAAAGCCAGTCAGACGCATAGGGGGCAGGCGCCAGTGCTATCGACCTGACGCCCAGCACATACACGCGCGCCCCAATTCTATCGCACAGTGCATGGACACTCATCGCTAGGCACACATGGACACCTCTTGCCAGGCGTGCGGACGCTCGTCAGCATGCATGACTATGCGGCCGAGCGCCTTAGCGCACGCTTGCGCGTGTCACACTGCCCAGGCCTGTGCACGCGATCACCTAACACCATGCTAGCCAAGCGCTGTGTCACACCCACCCTATGTGAGGCCTGACGCCCAGTAGCGCCCGTCTACATGTTATAATGCCCAGCCCTTCGCCACAGAACCCATTAGCCTACAAAATAACCTCAATAAGTTGTGTTTGGAAAGTTAGGCTTGTTTTTGGGTATTTTGAAGAGGGTAAGCTGATTATTTTACTTTTAGATTATTTTTAAGACTAAAATGGAATTATTGGAGGAACTTTGGACTAAATTGGGATTTCTTTGAAAAGAAGTGGAATTCAAGGAATCCGGATCAAGAGTTGTTCTAGGAGAATTCCTGAGAAAATAACAAGAAGACCGTGAATGGTTTTAATTATTTTCATATGTTTGAATTATATATATGTGTAAAGTTTGGAAAATAGGCATGATCAAGAAATGTATTTTTCTGGATTTTATTGGTTGATGTGATTCTTGTTATTTTGCTTGTGATTTACATTGAAAACTGGGATTGTATCCTGGAAAATTTTTAGCGTGTCTATAGCACGTCTAACGGGATATTGTCAACATGTGCACATTTGACAAACTATAAGGGTATTGAGATTGTTTCCACATCATTCATATCGGAAATTCATGGGAATACCCAGGGAAATATATGATCATGCCAGGGATATCCAGCTACCAGGCTTGGAGGGTTACATCCTTATATGTGATGATTGCTTGAGTGTAAAATTGGTTTCCCAAAAATAATTTCTTAAGACGAAACTTATTTTCATTTAAGATGTGCCACTCACTGGCTTTGTTAGCTCACGTTTTCCATTGTTTTATCCCTCCCCCCCCCCCCCCCCCCCCCAGGTAGGAGAAGTAGGACGTTCTAGGAAAAGCCACCCAAGGTCTGGAATTGCTACTCTCTCACAAAGCGAGACTCGGATTGGGTTATCTTTGAAAGTTTTTAGGATTGTTAAAGCTAATATCATGTAATAGTATGAACCTTTGTAATTGTTCATAAAAATTAATTAAGATTCATACATATTAGCTATCTGTAGTGATGAAAGTTAGGCAGTTGATATCATAAAGGTGGTGTCAGCTATCCTCACATCTTCTTTCGGGTCTGGGGGACAAGGCCTGGGAGGGGATGTGACACCTCCCAGATTACCCTCTTAACTTAGAAGGAAGTGTGACTGCAACAGTTACCAACCCTTTTATTGCATTATTGCCCTCTACCTTGCTTAACTTGTCTTAGAAATCCTGAATACTTCTCGGGTTTCTTTAATTTTGATGATCCTTCTCTTTGAATTTCTTTACAGTAGTCCTCATTCATAAAATACACTCAATTCCTGAGATTTTGGCTCAAGAATCACCCAATTTGCAAAGTAGTTGTTTGAGAACAATCCTTGTTTGAATTTCGTGCAACAATATTTATGACTGCACACTGTGAGAATTCCTTCCAATGCCTGGAGGATGATCTTCAATGCCCATACAACATTTTGGACACCTATTGGTCCTTGCTCAATGCCTAGTTAGTCTCCCTCCCCTCTCTTAAGCTCTTTTTTGGAGGATTTTTGAGTTGTGCGGTGGAATGAAAGCCTTGGGGTATTTATAGGCTCTCTAAATCATCCTTGTCATCATCTATTATAACCAACGCATGACACCTCCTCCTTATGAACTTTTGGAGTGTCTTCATCTCATTGTGCCACCACCTACTTCCATGCCACCTCCTACTTTGAGGTGTCTTCCACTTCTTTATCCTATACATGTATACGTCCACCTCCTACTTGGTTTGGCCAAGATTTCATTTGGTTGAGTCACCTAACTTAGCTTGTTGTCATTTTGTTTCTTAACACCAAGAATGTTCAATCTCAACGCATAGGTCCTAAATTGGTCGCATGGTTGCTTCAATAACCACCCCATGCGTCCATCATGCATCTTTCTTACTCATCGTTAGTCTAATGCCAACACTTAACCTCCCTTGCCATATCCCTTACTTAACCTCGCATAGACTCAACGCATGGCTCAACCCTTCTAACGCATAGCAAACCTCATCGCTAGCCCATCAGTCTTGGCATTGACTTACCCATCGGCCTTAGCATCGCATAGCCTTAGTAGTATCACATAGCTTGTAGCCACACGCCTCAATGCATATCCAGTGCCTTGTGCTCAGCGTCTTGCGCCCACACTCGTGTAATCCCTTTGGCCGCATGTCTCAAGACCATCGCATACTCCTTTGGTTGCATGCCTTCTCGGCTAACACATGCCTTGGCATGCCTTGTGCCTAAAGCATCACCTAGCTTTGCTCACTTACACTTGCCATCGCCTAAGACACCCCTTCAACTCATGGGCCTTTGCCATCGTTGGCCATGCCCATTGCCTAGCCTAAGGCTAGCGCTTCACAGCCCATTGCCTAAGGCCTTGCCTTGTCGCATGCATAATCCAACCAACTAACCTTTTATGACCTTTGACTAGTGCATCATCCATGCTAATGCATGACACCCTACTCAGGCAACACTTAGCCTAAAAATCAACCTCTTCTTCCACGCCTACCATGCGATTTACTAAACTCCATTGAGCATGACTTCTACCCACAAGGCCTCATGCACCAATGCATCAAAATCCCAATGCATGACCACTTTGGCTTCCACTTAGCCAAAATCCCAATAGTATTACCCAAGAACTCTATTTCAACACTTAGAATTTTCTTCTTCCCTTGTCAATTAAAATGTGAGCACTATTTTCCACTCAAATGATCACAATCAAAGTCATTGTCACATCATTTTTGTAATAATCAACCAACTTCAAGTGAGGGTATTCAAATGACCCGACAATCCAAACAACCTGGACTACCCAACCCAACTAACCCACACTGTAAGAGTTGGGTTGGGTTGATTTTTTTTATGTTTTTTCGGGTTGGGTTGGGTCCGGATTACACATTTAAAAATTCGGGTTGACCCAAGCCAACTAACCTGAGTTTCTAATATTATTAGAAAATAGGGATTTTTATAGATTTAATCTCTTTTGAAAATTTATTTTCATAAATGTCTAAATATTCAGATATTTTTATATAGGGATTTAATATTATTTTCGAACAAAAGTACCCCTTGTAGTGGGCGGCTGGAGATAGAAAATTAGAGAGAGAAAGTGTATTTATTATATACTTTTTCACATGCATTTATTATATACCTTTTCATATTTACGAAACGTCTTTTATATTAGAGAGAGAAAATGTATTTATTATTTTCTATTAATAATTTGAGATTTCTTTCCATTTTTAAATAGAGAGAGAAAATGCATTTAATATGATTCTATTTTTCATGTAACATATTTGACGGATCAAGCAACTGATTTTTCTGATAAATTCATGGTTATTTTAAATATATCTTAGAACATTGTTTTAGATGTTTGCAAATGTTTTAACCAATATATAAAATATACTACAATATACAAATTAGAAATTGATTCAATGTTTAACATAAATTACAGTATATATCGTAATTTCTTTTATATCATAGTATATATAATCTCAATAAATCAAAATTTAACAACTCCCTAACATAAGTGAATTCAAAATTAATTTAACAACTTCAATATACCACAATATATCACAATATATCATAAGTTTCATTTATATCACAATAATATCATATATTCTATATTTTCAAATAAACAAAGGTATGTACGAATACATATATCAGAGAACATATATATTTATGTTTGAAGTCAAACTTGGTGACAAAAAATCACATTAATTTCAAATGGTAAAAAATCTCAACTAATTAATAATATATAATAAATACATTTAAAGTTGTTAGGTTTTATGTCCTAAAACTCGCAATTTGTAAAAAGATAAACATTTTTTTTATAGTCAATAAACTTATTATTGATTTTATAAATTACATACATAAAAGTCTAAATTCAATAAAATAAGATCCATGGTTATTATATGAATACTTGAACTTTATGTAGAGACATAAAGATTGATCAAGTTCGAGTAAATAGCAAAACGATCTATAGTACATGATTAAGGTTGGGTACCTTATTTTGGTAATACTATTGGATGCGGCCTACTATGTAGTTGTTATAAAGAGTTGTAAAGTGGTACAAGCGAAGTGATCCTAATTCGTACATGTTATGACATGAGGAGTGGGGGCGTCCTATAAAATGGGTTTGCATAAGATCGGACCAAGAAATAAGTCACTCTTACTTTATAACATTGTTTACTATATGAGATTGATTATTTCACTTAGATGACCTAGATAACTCGATCTTAATCCTGAGCTAACTATGAACTCCTGTTTATTCGAGATTATCCTTAGATTTGCATAAGTGAGGGTTGGCTCAACAGCACCAGCTCAATAAGTCTCCCATTTCAGGGGTAAGACTGAATAGATAGTTGGGGACATAGGGTGCATGACGGAATTCGCACCTACCCGATTTGGGATAGGAGAAAAGCTGTTCTCTCAAGTACTAAATCCAGGTCTTGAACAAGGGGCCCCACCCTCTCACTGAGTTGAGAGAGTTTTGGTTTAGTGACTGGATCACAAACCATTTGTTCATTAGAGGTTCAGTAGAAACTTAAGGAATAAGACGTAATCTCAGGGACAAAACAAACATTTGACCCGACCATTATTACGAACAACCTGTGAAAGGTCGACTTACTAATTATGGTTAAATCATGTGGACATAATATATCTACAGTGAGGGGAATTCAACTATAGACTTTAGTGGAGTGACCCATTAGTTAACGAATAGGGGTTAATCCGGTATAATGAGTTTAGTCAATTAATCTTGGATCGTTGGAGCCCATGATCTGTAGATCTGCGAGGTTCCCCTACTAGCTCGTAAATGGATTAGCTTTAGAGTAGCGTGATAAGTTAATTTGAAACGTTCAGATTAGAATTAAAGGAATTAGTAATTATATGAGACATAATTACATGTTTAATTTTAAGAATTAAACGAAATAGAAGAATTAATAAATATTTAAATATGATTAAATATATGAAGGTGGATTTGTGTAAAATTAATTTAATATTTGATATTAAATTAATTAGAATTGTTTAAATTGTTTAAATAATTATTTATTAATTTTATTAGAAAAATTAATTTATGAAATCAATTTTGTAAAATTATAATATTTACAATTTTTGAAATCAAATTGATTTTTAAATCATTTGGTAAAAATTGGAAAAGTTAGAAAAACACTAAAATGGAATGTTGGTCTTTCCCATTACAACTTCAACTTACTCACACAACACCCATTTCATTTGACTTCAATAACTCCAAGCATGCTTTGCATGAAGGTCTATATTGAAAAGATTGGAGTGGAATTGGAGTATGCATCTATAGAATTTTTGCTAAAAAATTGTATTGAAAAAGTTGTTCTTCAAGTGGGTTGAAGCAGTGAGCTCTTTTCTAAGTTCCTTTTGTTCAAGCTTATTTTGAGTCCCACAACTCAATCTAAAGCTCTAAGAGAACAGTGAGAAGATCTTGAGATGGTCTACAACAAGATTTAGAGAAGTTTGCAGTTGTGAATCAAGATTTCAAGAAGTTCTACAAATGTATGGCTTGAAACCCTCTTGCTATAGTTTGAGCATGCTTTAGTTATTGCCAAAATTAATGAGTGCTTATTGATTCTTGTTGCTTCTATTGCGTGTTGATATACTCCAACAAAAGTTTAAATGGGGTTTATTGGGATTTATGACTAATTAAATTGAATTTCTGATATATATTGGATATAAATGAAATGTATGATATATACTATGATTTATGTTGAACGTTGAATGATTAATATACTTGGTATATTGAAATTGTTGAATTAATTTTCAATTACACTTCTATTAGGGAGCTGTTTTTAAATCTTGATCTATTGGATTATACATACTATAGTATAAAAAGAGATTTACGATATATGTTGGGATTTATGTTGAACATTGAGACAATTCTGATTTATATAATGGTAGTTGGAAAATTTGCAAACATCTAAAACAATGTTCTAAGGTATATTTAAAATAACTATGAATCCATTAGAAAAACTAGTTACTGATACGTCTAAATGCATTTAATGAAAAATAAAATCATATTAAATGCATTTTTCTCTTTAATTGAAAATGAGAATAAATCTCAAATAATTAATAGAATATAATAAATGTATTATCTCTCTCCAACATTAAAAATACTTCATAAATATGGAAAAGTATACTATAAATGTATTTTTTATTTTTAGTCGTCCACCACAAGAAGTATAATTGTAGGTTGGGGATTAAAAGGTAATTAGATCCTAATTTTTGTGTAATTAATCAATGTAGTTAGACATTTGTGAAAATAATAGAAAAGATTGACATAATTAAAATATAGGGTCTTTATTAGAGTATTTTGTGTTGTTATCCCTAAAAAATATATATTATAATTTATAAATATTATAACTCATATATATTTTGTGATGTTTGTTTGAAGTTTGTAATAGATATCTTTGTTTGATGTTTAATTTTAGTTTTATAAAATTTTAGTCATTAATATGTGTTGTTCACAAATTTAAATATTTTAAGTTAATAAAAAATTCAATAAATAAAAAAAAAATAAATAATCTAACAACCCAACCTAACCCCAATTTCAAGTGTTGGGTTGAGTTAATGAACCTATTCGAATCATTCGATAGCCAACCTAACCAACCCAAATTTTTGTTTAAATGAAACTTTTTTAAATAAATGTTTAGGTTGGTTCAAAAAAATCTCAGCAATCCAACCCAATCCAAGTCGTATATACCATCAACAAAATTGTATTTTGCTCAAAGGAAAAATTGTAAAATAAATTATTATTATTATTATTTTAAAAAAAAAAAAAAAAAAACAGCGTATATATTAAGCATAAGGCGAGAGTTAAAAGTTGATTGGTGAGAGGCGATGGGGTGTCAATTTCATTCACCGACGGATTTTGATTTGATGATATTCCTTCATCGTTGGGCTTTGTATTTCTTTCCATCTTTCTCGCTAAGTCACCGTCTCGTCGACACAGTCCAACACAAGACTGTGTGGACTTCCATTGAAATTTGTCCAACAAAACTCTACTGAACAACGATCCAAGGAACCAAGCGGAAGCACTGGAGAAGGTAATGGATAGATCTGATTCCTCCTCCGACGAAGAAGACGATCGCCAAAGCCTTGTCGAACACAATGACATCAAGCGCGTCCCTTCTCCTCGCACTCGCTCCACATCCTTCGACATTGACATCGATCGCCATTTTCGCCCTCCCATTCACAGATTTCCATTCTCCGTTCCCAAATTTGCATTTGACAAGAGGTACTACTACCTTTTAGTGGCTGCCCTCCCTCTATGTATTCTCGTTTTGTTTTTCTCTGCCGATATCCGGAGTCTCTTCTCTACTAGTATCTCTTCCTCCCTCAAAAGTTCCGATTCCCTCAGTGACCGAATGAGGGAATCGGAGTTGAGAGCTTTGTATTTGTTGCGGCAACAACAACTGGGTTTTTTCGATCTTTGGAATCACACCTTCCTCCTTCAATCTAACTCAACTTTCAATTCGACCCCTACTAATAATTTGAGTGCAAATTCAGCCTCAGGATACGCATTCACGGAAGATCTCAAATCTGCTATATTGAAGCAAATTACTTTGAACAAAGAGATCCAAAACGTTCTTCTGTCCCCCCATCGGTCTGGTAACTTATCAGACGAAATTGGTGTTGCTCGTACCATGGGGACCTTCGCCCTTGATAGATGTAGAAAGATGGACCAGAAATTGTCCGACAGACGAACAATTGAGTGGAAGCCAAAATCGAACAAGTTTTTGTTCGCTATATGCACCTCGGGGCAAATGTCTAACCATTTGATCTGTTTGGAGAAGCATATGTTCTTCGCTGCTATTCTCAACAGAATTTTAGTCATTCCTAGTCATAAAGTTGATTATCAGTTCAGTAGGGTGATTGACATTGATCATATTAATACGTGCTTGGGTAGAAAAGTTGTCATCTCTTTTGAAGAGTTTTCTGAGATTAAGAAGCACCACTTGCACATTGATCGGTTCATCTGTTACTTTTCAAAACCAGATCCTTGTTATGTGGATGGTGAACATATTAGTAAGTTGAAGAACTTAGGGGTCTCTATGGGCAAGCTTGAATCTGCTTGGAATGAAGATACTAAGAAGCCCAATAGGAAGACAGTTTCAGACATTGAATCCAAGTTCTCTTCCAATGACGATGTTGTAGCTGTAGGAGATATTTTCTTTGCTAATGTAGAGCAAGAGTGGGTGAATCAACCAGGAGGTCCGATCGCTCACAAATGCCAAACTTTGATAGAACCAAGTCGTCTTATCAAGCTGACAGCCCAGCGATTTATTCAAACATTCCTAGGAAAAAATTATATTGCACTCCATTTTCGACGACACGGTTTTTTGAAGTTCTGGTAATACATTTACAATCAATAAGTTTGTTCAAACTATATTGTTCGAGTCTGTGTTCTTCTAGATGGCTGCATTACTAGTTTCTTTTGACGTACAATGTTAACAAACGGTATCAATGTTTCTTGTTGTTTGAAGTACTTTGCAAGTTAGTCTTTTTCATAGGGAGATTTTATATCAAAGTTGGTAATGAAATTTTCTGTCTTCCAGTAATGCAAAGCAACCAAGCTGCTTTTACCCCATTCCTCAAGCAGCAGATTGCATAATTCGAATGGTTGAGAGGGCGAATGTGCCAGTCATTTATCTTTCCACAGATGCAGCAGAGAGTGAACATGGGTTGCTACAGTCACTACTTGTGTTGAATGGGAAGCCCATACCTCTTGTTAAAAGGCCTCCTCGTAATTCAGCTGAAAAATGGGATGCCTTGTTATACAGACATGGGATTGAGGGAGACTCTCAGGTCAGCCAAAAAGTCTCTAGTTTTTTCTTTTACAGACACCTTGGTTTTATAGGATAACAAGTTATTTTAATACTCAACCTTTTTGTTATTATCAATATCGATATTTTATGTGCAATAACTAGCAGAGTTTAGAGTTAGTGTGTTGATGATGCTCCAGTTCTTTCAGCATTGTGCTGTGTGACTCGTGTTCAAAGTCCTACATACACGCATGAAGATTGAATAATCGAATTGAGTTGTGTGGTGTGGAGTAGTATTTCCCATATAATTCACATGATAACTTCCTAATTTATAATTAAGGTCTGTTCATGATCAAGTTTAGATGTTGGTTTTATCTATCTGATTGTTCAATTCATTCAGCATCCCGAGCTCAACTCTAATGAGCTAATTTTCATTGTGTAGGTTGAAGCCATGCTCGACAAGACAATCTGTGCTATGTCTAGCACATTTATCGGTGCATCTGGGTCGACATTCACAGAGGACATTTTGCGGCTACGGAAGGACTGGGGCACTGCATCTCTGTGTGATGAGTACCTTTGCCAGGGCGAGGAACCAAATTTCATTTCAGAAAATGAATGATATGTAGAAATTCGATGATGTATAGAAACTGTCACTCTTATCCTTTTTTAGGCTTGATCTGGATTTAGTCTACTGTATGATATGGCACCTGGGCAAGTTTGCACGAATTCTTTTCCATGTATCAAGTCCCTCGTTTAATAAGATGTTCACGGCTGTAATCAGTGTATATATAGAGAGATACTTTCCTTTGCAGTAATTGTCTTGCGAGAAATTGCGAGATTTATCTTTCCCTTTTCATTTCCTTTAACACTAAAGCAGGCGGTGCAATCAAATTGGCCAATCAGGACAAGGTCCATGAATATCAACTTGTACACGTAATCTATTGGAAACCAAAAATTATGCCCCATACGAAGATGTATACAGTGGAATGGCCAGTAAGATCTGCATCAGTCGTCCTTGTACCCTACCCGAAAACATTTAACTTTACATGACATGCTACTGTATAATCCACATTATTTCTAGTAGGGAAGCCTGTGATTGAGTAAATAAGATCTTTGCAGTAAGATGCTTCTATTAAGCGAAGTGGGTCCTAGAATATCTGTGCTTAGTTTTCATTGATTGCACCACCAGGGTTCACTTACGATAAACTATATAGCATAAAGCTTGAAAAGCAATGTGAACGTAAAACACAAAACATTATCATGCTTCTGTCTATGAAGGGGTGTATCTGCATGAAGTTCTAATAACATCGTGTCTTTGATGCAAATGATTAAGCATTCCTTCGCCGTAGATTGCTCAAAGAAGAGAAATTTGTTTGTGGTGAGAAGCCAGTTAAGTTGTCTCGCGTGCATCAAGATCATCAGTTCTAAAAGATGATCCATGATCACTTCCAAATGTTCTTCTGCTCATGTTGGATCTCTGCACAAGCCGAACCAATGCTTCCACCACCTCTGACATGGGTGGTCTGAATTCAGGCTCGGGCTGCCATAAAAAAACATTATTTAACTTTCATTTAGCTGATTGATGAAGGCTGAATAAGCTTTCTGTGCTTCTTAACTGGTAGTTTGAAGTAAAATTTTTTAATTTAAGGCTCAGTACCTGGACACAAAGAGCTACAACGTCTGCAAATCTTGAGAGAGACTTGACTGGGTAGAGCCCTTTAAGTGCAGGATCAACCATTTTCGTCAAGGCGTCAATATCATGGAGCTGAGGCGTAGCCCATCGAACCAAGGATTGCTCAGCTCTTAGCCTTGAACTGCAGTGAAATGTGATTAAAAAAAATTTTTTTAAAAAAAAGACTAAACAAACTAATTACTCTTTAATTTGAGGATTTGAATGTGCCTATTTTACCTATCAAATGGCTTACGTCCACTTAGAAGTTCCAACATCACCACTCCAAAGCTATATACGTCACTTTTTAATGTATATTGACCAGACATGGTAACCTCAGGAGCACTGTACCCAGATCCTACCTGCTGATCTAATGCCTGAATGTTCGACAAAAATTCATAGAAATTTATAAATGGACCTATTCGATGCCTTTCCAATAAATTCATTACACATTATGCAACTTGGTGCATCAACTTTGGTCGAGTGCACACGCAGAGTCTATTGACTAATGATCACAAAAAAATACAAAGTAAATAACTTGTAGAAAAGTTTTGAGAAGTTCACCTGATCTAGATTGTTTATAAAGCTAGACAGGCCACAATCGGAGAGATGAGGGTTAATTTCAGCATCTAGTAAGATATTGGCTGACTTAATATTTCTGTGAACAATTGACGGTGCACAAACTTCATGTAGGTACCTACAAAAGTTCTCTGCAACTTCAGGTGGTTGAATAACAAATATAAATAAATTTATGTCTAACAAGGTTGTGATTAATTGAGAACCTCAAATTGTATGGTACGGTTTGACCTTAAAGCTTTGCATTTTTAAGTTTCCAGTTTTACTTTTAGAAGTATACATATGCATCTTGGGAATTGTAAGCATATCAAAATGTAATGATAGTAGTAGTACTAAAATTTGAATAAGCATCGATTGCCAAATTGCTAGAAATCACCTCATAACATTATCGCAGAGAAACAAATAACCTTGAACTTACTCTAAAGCACGGGCCGTCCCCAAAGCAATCTTGACACGTGAGTTCCAAGTCAGTGGCTTACTATATTCATCTGATATGTGCAAGAAGTCATGTAGTGAGCCATTCTTATGGAACTCATACAGTAGCAAATGCTGGCCATGCTCCGAGCAATAACCCATTAGCTCGGTTACATTAGGATGATGCAACTGAGATACATTAGCAACGATCTCTGTGAAATTTTCCAACAATTCTCTAGGGAAGGCAGCTGAATCTATTTTCTTCACGGCAAGAACCTGTATCATTGCCAAGAGGAGAACAATTGATCAAGTTGGGTTTTGTTCTTGCTTGCTAGTAGTTGTTCAATATAAAATTAATTCAAGAATGCTTAAAGTCAGATTGAACTAGCATATCAAATTGATCTAAAAACTCACATCAGATAGATCACAGATAGACACTAAACGAACTCATTATTCTGCTGAACTTTAGATGGGAAAAAAAGGGTTAAAAGTACCTTCCCATTGTTGAATTGAGCCCGATAAACGCGTCCAAGCGACCCCTCACCAAGAAGGTTTTCTACATTGAAACTACCTGTAGCCATTTGCAGATCTGCAATTGAATATGATTTCACACTTATCGGAGTGGTGACATTGGTCTTCTTCACCTCAGGAACCTTTGATGTATCATTGTCATCGAATGATTTATGACGATCAATAGGTGGGGGTTTAAGATTGACTGAAGCAGGAGAATCCAATTCTTTTGCATCAAATGAGGATGAAGTATGAACAAGCTTCATCTCTGCCAATGTATCTTTCAAAAGAATTTTTATTTCGTCAGAATACGAACTTGAAAGGCAGGCCAATAACATTGACACTGAAGATGTTGAATTGCATTTGACTCAAAAGTTCAAAAGTTCTCATAGAGTTACATAACTTCAGTTTGACGAATTCCACTTCATTATTCATTGAAAAGAAGAGATAGAATGGATACAACATCAATATAGGGTAATCAACAGTGAACTCAAAATGCAATTAATTGGAAACTAGGCATTACAAACAATTTTGGTCTAGAGTGTGTGTTTGTGGTTTCTTTTCCCTCCCTCTCTCGTATGCATTGCCAACAATTTTATTTTGTGCCAAAGGAAATAGAGTTTCATTAAATCAATGAAACATACAGAAAGAGGAGAGCCTTCATGGAAGCGGAGGCTAATTAGCATTACAGAAAGGCCCATCAATTAGCTCATATATCAGTTTAGTTATAAAATATATTGCTAAGCTTACACCAAAAGACAGCTATAAGAAGGATGCGATTAGTTAGGTAATGGTAGCTATAGCTTCTTTCAATCCACCAAGATTCTGAGGCTTCCTACCAAGTATTCCATAAGAAGCTTCTAATGATGTTTAGCCAAAAAAATTTGATTTTATTGAAAGGATGGTTAAGAGATAGGGAGAGAAGGTTGAAGATAATTATGTTATTGAGTGGTGGGGCCCATCCACAGTAGTAAATTGACCGTGGACAAAAGATGTGGCCTTGTGATTCTAAATTTTGTCTGCAAAGACCACACCGATCAAGTGAAACAGCCCGAAGGGTCCATAGGCCATGTCCAAGAAAACAGGTAATTGGGGGAACATGCTTCAATATGACCCATAAGGGAGAGCCAATCCATATATTCCTCTTTCATGACGTTCCTTTAAAGTTGAGGTTCCAAGTTGAGAGCTCTTTCCTTCATAATTGAGGTCTGGGCTTGTGGGCATCAGAAGAAAGAGCATAAAGGTATGGAAAGAGGGAGGAATCGGGGTGTTAGTGTTAGCTCTCAAGGATCTACCCAAAAGTTGATATCGTATTTGAGGATGTTCCTACAATTCTTAAAGAATTTAAGGGGAAATCATAAGAACCGGGCTCTTTGTTCTTGCAGAGTCTCCCTTGCAGGCACTGCCACCTATTTGGTTATCTAAGGTGTGTGGTTTTTTATTTACCTCCCTCATGCGCATCACCGATAAAATTAGTTATCTACCATTCCCCCCTCCCGGAATGAACGAAAAAGAAAATCATAGCATTAAAGAAAAGGCATAGGTAGAGCGTGGACGGGGTACATTGGACACAACTTGAGAAATGACGGGATGTAAAAAGAGCATGTGCAAAAGAGAGAATTATTAGACGTTGGTGCAACATATGAAAATAGCAAACAAATTATTACAGCAACAAGGTGGGGAAGAGCACAAGCCTTTTCGTAGAGGGTTAAATCACCGATTGATCCAAAAACTTAAGTTGATGGATGAAGGTAAATTTAATATTATATCAACACTCTAACACCCAACTTGTGAGCTTAAATATATAGAAGATCCAACAAGTGGACATCAACATTAATTGGGGAGGAAATAACATTACAGGGGTTTGAATACAAGACCTACTGTTATACCATGTAAAATCATCAATTGACCCAAAAGCTTAGGTGGATGGGACTGATGGATGAAGGTAAATTTAATTTTATATCAATACTCTAACATGGAGAGAGTGTCCATTCAGTTCAAATTTGCAGAAACTAAATATGTACAAGGGAAAAGTACTCGAAAGCCTTGGAAAAACTAGAAAACAAAATACATTGATCAAATAATTATAAAATGCATACTTCCCAATTAATAAGGAATCAGTTGAACATGGTTACCTTGCACTTCATTTGAAGCAGGAGATACGCTAGGCCAGTTCCCATGCTTTTGCTTTTCTATGTCTGTGGACGACCTCTTGAGTCTTCTCTTTACAAGGAGATATGCTAGTACTGCTCCTACCACTAGCACAGATATAAGAATTCCAGCAATGGTACCACCACTCATTCCTGATCTATTGCTACCTCCACCAGTAGCATCACTACTCAGTGGGCTGAAATTGTTCCCAGCCTTGTGATATCTGTAATTTTGGTTTGCTGGAGGTGTCCCAGGCGGAGGTGGGGGTGCAAGCCCAAAGCTCCAAGAATTGCCACCCTCCCTGTCATAAAGTTGCTCAAGTTCAATTGTACTAGAACATTTAGTTAAACAAAATATCTTAGAGAAGATAATAATGTTGGTCAGGTACTCACTGAATATTTATATTCTTCAATCGTTCAGGAACCCACCCAGTAAAATGGTTGTTCTCGACATTCCTGAGAAGAATGCAATATAAGTTGTTTGTACGTGCTAAGTTCCTACTAAAAAGTAGTCATATAAGAATACACACAAATTTTGTAGCGGAAGATTTGCAAGAACATCAATAGTGCCACTGAATTGGTTGTTTTGCAGAAACCTGCATAAATTTAGATGGAAAAACATGGAGGATCAGCATTAACTACATTTTTTATCCACACTAAGTAATTATGTAATACTCACATAGCGTTCAGACTGGTAAGGTTGCTAAAACTCTGGGGGAGGGCACCTGACAGAAAATTGAAAGAGACATCCCTGAAGAAGGAAAAGGAAGTTATTGACAGTTTGAATTCAAAAAGAACCAGCTACAATATCAAGATGAATGTTAGTTCATTTGTTTTAACTGAAGCTAATTACTGTCGGAAAGGCTTTTCGAGAGAACTTTAGAAAAGGAAACTTTGGTGAACAATGGGAAAATATCATCCATGCCTGAGAAATGAAATAGAAGGAAGTGATAAATTTAACCGAGTGGTAAAAAAACTATGAAATATAATTTAATCCTTTATAGGTATTTGTTAATGTAAAAGGCTTCAGAAAAATCCAGTAATGCTATTACCAAAAGGACCAACAGAAAGGCACAAAAAGAAGGATAGCGATCAGATATTTAGTTAAATTCATCTGAATTGACGATAAAATGAGAACTCACAACATGGCCAGGGAAGAAAGCTTCCAGAACATATCATTCACTTGATTCTGAAGCTGATTGTGGCTCATGTTCCTACAATTCCAATTCAGGAGGTGAGGGGGAAGAAAACAGAATAGCTTCGCCATGCAGGTAGAATGCCTAAACGGAAAGAAAATAATTAAAAAAAATAAAGACTCGGAAAGTTTCTAACAAGGAAATAAGCGAACTCATTTGAGAAATAGAATAGGGGATGCTTCCGCTGAAGTTATTCCATCCAAGGTTTCTGCAGAAATAAATTAATTTTATAAATTGAAATGAAAATATAACTTTGTCAGAATAAACAACAATAGAAGCATACAGTTTTTGCAAGTTTTGAGGGAGTTGATAAGGTATGTCAGGTCCAAGATTGTTGTTACTCACATCTCTGCAAATTGCATTTATTGATAATTGTTCATATAACAAATAGTGATTAAGAAAGATAATTTATATCCATTTGATAAACACGATCATAGATCTTACAGATTACTTAGAGATGTCAAACTTGAGAGCTGGTATCCCAGTGATCCAGAAAGTCCTAAACCAGACAATGAACTAAAAAAATTATATAGATAAGTCCACCACAGAAATGTTAATTTGCTTAAAATGATATCTAACAGGGCAAGCGAGAGATACATTTCTGTGACCCGTGAACCTAAGCAAGTAATGCCTTTCCAAATTTGTCCACATGGATCTCCACCACTTGAACTCCATTGTGTTAGAACTGGAGGCGAGTTTAAACTATTGTACATGGCATTTAGAGCCGAGACTGCATAAATAATGTAAGTAGTAAGATATCATGTGTATTAGTAACTGAGCGTGCGTGCAAATGATGCTTACAATAACTTTCCAACGGGTATATCTTCCGCGAGTATAGGATAAGTTGCATTACAGTTCATACAATAATTTAAGATGCCATGAATTTTTACATTCCCTGATTTAGGTTCAACACACTTGCTAAAATATAAAGATTCCAAAATATCACTTTTGAAGCAACAATGCATAATGATGTCTTTAACATCGAATAGACAAGTTACTTTGTTCAGGTTACAGCCAAGAAGCAGATACAAAGTCAGTCTTAGGGGGAGGGTAGGGGGGGCAGGTTTCTTCATCCATATATTTTAGCAAAAGTTTCTGCAGCTCCAGCGCTGGATAAAGTACACATACGGTCATTTAAGGTGATCACTTTACCCTACAACAAATGGGTACGAGGTGGTGTTCTTGCTCAATATTCATTGTTTTTCTGCAGTAACAAGGTCTACTGAGATAGTATTCTAACCAAAATCCAAAATAAGGCATCTCCAAGTACTATCACATTCCTATAGGCTGAAAGTTGTGGCATGGCAAGTAGTCATTTCGCTTACTCTACAAAAAACCACCGGTCTTGAAGAAACTCATAGCACCGGAGGAAGAAAGTTCTTCATATCTTGAGATCTCTAATAGCAATAGAAGCAACATTCTTTGAACTAGAACCCTTGTTACTGTGAAAAGTTGTAAAGTCATTTTTCCTCTTAAGGGGGGGTCTTCTGATGTAGAAACTAAAGTCTGAATGAAAAAAATGTATGTAAGAAACATCCAGGTTACTTTCCAGTATACAGGGCAGGACATTGAGGAGCTGAGGATAGACGAAGAAGAAAAGAAGTGCCTGAAAGCTAATGTAAAAGAAGGAACTTCGAATGGCACGAGAACTAAGCAGAGAAACAAGATAGAAATAAAGTCAGGTACTGACCATCTCCTGGATCCGTAGCTCCATTGATAAAACTGACCCTCCATCCCAAAATGCAGATACTGATTAGCAGCAACGGCTCTCTCCAACTCCACATCTTCACCATTTCTCTCTGTCACTAGCTCCTCTCCCCCTCTGCCTGAAAAAGCAGAAAGCAAATCAGCTTCCTCTTTTTTTCTTCTCTCTTTTATTTCTACTCCTTACCCTTTTTTAAGAATGGGAAAAATGTTTCTTTATTGCTCTGGCAGACAGGACTTGTCAGATAGTATCCAAGGCCTTGGAAAGCTCTCTCCTTTGCCACTGTTGCCACTTATTTTGTCTCTCTCGTTCTCTCTCTCTCTCTGGGGTAATTTGATTTTTGCAATGTGTTACTTTTTCGTGAATAGAAAAAGCGAATACAGTCATGGTTGGTGGAATATTTTAATTCTACCATCGATTCTGATGGGGAGGATATTGGAAATAAATAATCACAAGAAACAGACATTCGAGGAGGATTACCAGCTCTAGTGTTTACAACTTAAAAGATAAAACAAAAGATGTATGCAATTAGTTAAGTACAAATAATTAACAGCGAAGTTTTAAATAGCTTTCAAACACATTTCCTAAGCAAGTCCAAACAATTAATGGAAGAACTCTTATTTCTCAACAATTAAACTCCCATTTCAGAATGAAAAATAAAAAAGCAGGCAGCTGATTTAAACTCTAATTTCATTTGAGACGCATAGACCAATATAGCCAGCACCAAGCTCCACAAAGCAGACTGGGAATATCTGAAGGGGTCAAAATCAAAATCAAAGGCAAAGCCCAACAAAAGGGCTGAAATCCGGACGAATGGTGGGACTCTTAAGAGGCAGCAGAACAGCAGTGTCAGAACTAGTGTTTGCTTTCATTTTACCTCACTGCTGCTTTCAATGAGACATTTGGATTTGGAAAAATTACAAGTTGGAATCAATACAGCGAAATAACAGGATCTTGGGGATGGGGAGTGTCAAGATATAGATAGATAAAATAATGAGCCCCTTTTTTCAAAGATACAACGAACTGAAGGATCATTACTATCAATGAAGACTACTTTTTTTTCTCTTCTTTTGCGAAGATTGAAAGTTTTTAATTTACAATACTCAGCTTGTGAAAAGAGTTGCTGAAAAATGGTAGTGTCGGTGATGGTGAGTAAAACCCAAGAAAAATTGGAAAATGAAAGGGGCAATCAGAAGAGAGAAAAAGAAGACAAATAATGGTGGGCCGATGATGGGGCTAAGTGTAGGTGATGTGGTGGGTAATCACGAGCTCGCAAGAGTTGCGCTCCACGACAACTTGGGAGTGGGGTCTGCCTCTGCGGCATTTTCACAAACAGCTTTGCTACAGAAAGCACAAAGCTTGGAAATTGGAAGGAGCCCACGCCTACGTATTTCGCGGCCCCTACTTCTTCCCGTCGGTGGTCGAATGGCAACCATGAATCCATATCTCAATATGATGGAAAATTATTGGATGAGGCTGACTGCTCCTCGTTGTATTTTGATACAAATTCGGAAACATTGTACATTAAAATTTAGAAAATTTAGGGGGCAGTCCAAGCTACAACCGATATAAACTTGTTGAGTGACAATTTCATTTTTTAAAATGATTTCTTCTCCTAAACTTTTTGTGTCATTATATAAAATTATATAAATAAATCTATAAATGAACCCAAATAAACAAATCTATAAAAGCCCAAATATACAAAATATTAGAAAAAGAATAAATAAAAAGTAAAAAAATGAGAATTACTAGGGTTGGATGCGGCATAACTTGCACTTTATCATTGCTCTTAAAATTTGTGATGTGACAAACAATTTTTTTTTAAAAAAATAAATTATTATTTTTCTTTTAAGTAAAAAATGAAGTGTTCACCTCCTATTCTCAATAATGATGAATGATGATGAGAATGAATGATTGTGATGGTAGATGATGAGAACATGCTATGCATTGAACTGATGGTATGTGTGCACACCTTACTAATGCGTACAAGTCTTATTAAGCTAGACCCAAGTATAAATCTAGCCTAAGTTTCCTAGTAAGTCCAAGGTCAAATGCAAGGATTCTAGAGTTACTAACGTAGGGTTGGCCTTTGAATCTGTTGCAGAAGGTTCCTAATTACTTGATAGTTGTTGGATATTTACACTAACTATTGGCACGCATGCAAGAGGATATAAGAGTTTATAGAGGTAAAAATGGGTATGGATGAATGACTTATGCGTAGGTCGTATGCGTCGATTTCCTAGGGGGAACAACAAGCCTATATGAGTGCAATGACAATGAGTATGGAGGTGGTATGGATGTCTACTAAATCAAAGTGTATATGTGATACGTTGGAAATCTATCCTTAATTTATGTCCAACATCTCTTGATGTAATAACACACTTAATCCTATCTCTAGGGTGCATGCGTTAGTTGCAAAGAACAGATAAAAGGCATGAATAGTTTTTCTCTAAAATTACTTCACACCCAAACTTGATGCATTCAACAATTAATTACTCTCTCGAGTGACTTAACTCACTTCAATCAACTAATCAAGTAGATTCAAGCATGAATTCTATGCATTCATCAAGCCAGAAAGTTCTCAAACACAAATAACTTAGAAAATAAACAGATGGAGATGTGGAGAATGGTCGAAAATGAGATTGAATTAAAGATATAAGTTTGATACAAATACTTAGTTCAATCAGTGTAGTGGTAAATAAGAATGTGAGGAAAAATGAAGAAGTCAAGCCGCAGAGTTCAATCTCTTATCCTTTTTGGCTTGTTTTTAATGCTTGTTTTAGCTAACTTTGTGAAGGAGTTAAAGGAGATGTTGTCAGAAATGTCATAGAACTCGCAATTCGTGTTAAACATTCTATTTCATCAATAGTAATGACTTGTTGATTTTGCATCTTATTATGAAAATCCAATAAACGCATCCTTGACTATAATCTGAATGTTGCTTTATATAGTGACATAAACAGGATCAAGTTGACAGTATATAGCCTAAATAGTCTAATAAGTATATGGATGAAATTAGGTATCTCATCCTGATAACACTATTGGATGCGGCTCACTCTATAGTTGTTATAAGAAGTTGTAAGGTACTACAAACGATGTGATCCACAAATCGTTCATGTTGAGACATGAGAGTGGGCCATCATATGCAATGAGTTTGCATATAGACTAGACCACGAAAATAGTCACTTTTCTATATAAACGATCGTTTACTGTTAAAACTGACTATTTCATTTATTATATAACCTAGGTTAGCTCGATCTTAATCTTAAGCTAGCTATAAACTCCTATTTGTTCGGGATTATCCTTTGATCTGCAAACAGTGAGAGTAGTCCAACAGCACTACTCAATAAGCTTACCATTTTGGGGATAAGACCGGATGAATAGCTAGGGACATAGCCTTGCAAAATGGAATTTACTCCGACCCTATTTAGGGTTAGCAGATAGGTTGTTCTCTTAAGTACTGACTCCAGGTCTTGAACAATTGGGGTCCCACCTTCTCATGATAGAGAAAGGATTTGATTCATAGAGATTATGAATCAGAATTGTTCCAGATGATCAGTAGGAACTTAGGGAACAAGATGTATTCATAGGGGTAAAACGGTGTTTTTGACCTAGCTGTGATTATGAACAACCTGTGAATGATCGACTTACTGATTATGGTTATTAAGTGGACATAATATATCTACAGTGAGGGGAGTTCAACTATGGGCTATAGTGGAGTGTCCCATTAGTTAACGAATTGAGGTTAGATCAGACTAATGAGTTTAGCCGATTAATCTCGAATCGTTGGAGCCCATGATCTGTAGATCCGCGAGGTCCCCCTACTAGGTCGTAAATGGATAAGTTTTAGAGTAGCTTGAGAAATTAATTTGAAATGTTCAAATTAAACGAAACAAGAGAATATATATTTAAATATGATTTAAATATATGAAGATGATTATTGTGCAAAAATTATTTAAATATTTGATATTAAATTAATTTATGAAATTAATTTATGAAATTAATTTAAGAAAATAAATTTTCAATTAAAATGGTTTTAAAATCATTTTATGTTTTAAAAGAAAAATGAAAATTCATTTTGCATGTTGCATAAAATGGAGAATGAGTTTTTTCCATTACCTTCATCTTCATGCTCACACAAACGTCAATATCCTCTCTTCATTGATTCTCCAAGCATGAGCTGCAAGCTATGCACTTCACTTCTTTTCATGTTCATCTACGATAAATAAAGAAGATTTGACTCATTTGAGAGATATGGAATGCATAATTTTTTAGAGAAAAATTATGTGAGAAGAGACTGTCCTCTTTGTCCGGCTGTTGTGAGTTCTTCTTGATTCTTCACTTCTTCAAGCTGTTCTTGAGTCCCACAACTCTGCCTAAAGCTCCAAGAGGATAGTAGGGAAGGCTTTGAGGTGGTTCACGATAATATCAATTGAAGACTGCTGTTGTACACTCATTTTCTTGGAGAGTTCTTCAAAAGTATGATCTTAAAACCCACTTTTTAGAAAAGCATGTTTTAGTTTTTATCAAAATTAGTGAATTTGAATACTTATGGATCCTTGATACTTTCGTTGCATATTATTTATCTGTTTCAAATTTTTCTCTCGAGCTTCTCTCGGTAGCACCTCTTTATCAACGGTGGAAGATGGTAATCGTCCTTCTTATTCTTTGCTTGTAAATGGCAGAGGTGAAGACTAACTATTTTGCTAACTGTCTACTGTCTGATTTTCTAACTCTTTCTCTTTTTCAGGTAGCTTCTCTTTATATATGCAATCACTTAGCCACTTGATGATGTGATTGTATGAAATTCCATACCCTGAGATAGTCGCTTGCCACTTTGCTTCAGTTAGATGTCGTCAGTCAGATGCCCATGCCTGCAAGTTGATGACTTGACGTAGATTGCACAAGTCGAATGTATCTTCCATGCGTCAAGTAGTTAGGACGTATACCCCTTAAATTGGCCTTATTTGTGACACTTAGTAGACTTTTCTGATTCTTGCATTATAGTGTTAGTGAAGTATTTTTTTTACTTAAAGGATACTTATGTATGAATTTATCGTATGTATATAATTTCATGTCTTTTTCCTTTAACAAGAGTGCATTTACAACACTATTAATCCTAATTATTCTAACTTTGAAAGAACAATAACTTGTATTTCTACAAGTTATCACACCCCCAAATTTTGAAAATGTTCATCCTCGAACATTCCAAAAATAATTCCTTGCATACTATTATGGTCTTAACGCACTAGCTCCACCTCTCATCATGTCCTTTAACCTATAAGTGTTTGAGATTGGAGTTTAAAATATGATTTTGTTCCCTTCCCAAAGAAATATACTTGATTTTTTATGCGGCAAGCAGATTCTTCATAAATTCTTTTGCTTTCTAAAACATTTCCAGGTTTCAAGTTCAGTAATGCAATGGAAGGTTTTTATTTTTTGTTGCAAAAATCCTTACAAAAACAAGTTTTTATTTTTATTTTTAGAGGATAACCCATACATCGATTCAAGTAACTCACCTTTATTTTGGCTTACCCCCGTGGGTGTCATACAGATATCCAACTACGAGCAAGTGCCCTTTACGACTAAACTCTTATTAAGTATTGTGTTTTCTTCATTGGCTTAGATAGCGGAGTTTGGGATGCATTGATCCTGGTTATTTACTTTCGTTTTGGCTTACCCCACGGGTGTCATACGGACATCCAACTATGAGTATGTACCATTCTCAATCTTAACTCATATTAAGTTGGGTTTTCCTCTGTGCGTTGGTAGTGGAGTTTTGTTATTATGTCCAAAATTTAATGAACTTATGATGATTTTTGCAAACTCGAGAACACATCAACTCAAACCTCCCCACCCTTAAATTTTAGAGGTCAATAAAGTCCTCATTACTAAAAAAGAACTATAAAAATGATTTAGAAATTTCAAAAGAAGGTTTGAAGTGAGGCTTGCACGCATGGAAAATAAAAAATATGTTTCATTTGATGACGTTTTTAGACTTTAGTGTTATCATTGAGGTATCAAAGCACGACACAAGACACAAAAGCAATAAAGGAAGGATAAGAGGAATATTAAAGACAAACACATGGATTAAAATGTTGTAAATTGTTGGGTTTTACGTCCTAAAACTCGTGGTTTGTAAACAATAAACTCATTCTGTAAGTTGATAAAGTTGTTATTGAATATATGAATTGCTTATTTCGTTTTAGAAATAAATCCAATAAACTAAAAGATCCATGACTATTACATGAGTACTTAAACTTTACATGGAGACATAAGAGTGGATTAGGTTCGAGTAAATAGTCAAAATGATCTTAGTATACGAATAAGATTGGGTGTCTTATTCTAGTAACATTATCGGATGCTACCCACTCTATAATTGTTACAAGGAGTTGTAAATTGCTACAAATGAAGTGATCTGAATTCGTTCATGTGGTGGCATGAGAAGTGAAGGGGCATCCTGTGCAATGAGTTTGCATAAGATTAGACCAAAAAATAAATCACTCTTACTTTATAATGTTGTTTACTATTTAAGATTGACTATTTCAAAATGATGACCTATGTAACTTGACTTTAATCCTGAGCTAACTATGAACTTCTATTTATTCAAGATTATTCTTAGATTTGCATGGGCAAGGGTTGGCTCAATAGGGTCGGCTTAATAAGCTTCCTATTTCAAGGGTAAGACCAGGTAGATAGCTGGGGACATAGAATGTAAGATGGAATTCACTCCTACCTGCTTTCAGAAATAGTAGAAAGGTTGTTCTCTTAAATGTTGATTTTGGGTCTTAGACAAGGGGTCCCACCCTCTTATTGGCCCGAGAGGGATTCTATTTATTGATTGGATCACAAACAAATATTCATTAGAGGATCAATGGAACTTAAGGAACAAGAGGTAATTTGGGGGTAAAACAGTCATTTGACCCAACCGTTAAACGAACAATCTGTGAAAGATTAACTTACTAACTATGGTTATATCGAGTGGACACAACATATCTACAGTGAGGAGAGTACAACTACTGGGCTTTAGTGGAGTAACCCGATAGTTAACGAATGGGAGTTAATTCGGTGTAAAGAGTTTAACCAATTAGTCTCGGACCGTTGGAGCCCATGATCTGTAGGTTCATTAGGTTACCCTACTAGTTCACAAACGGAATTAGCCTTAGAATAGCGTGATAAGTTAATTTGAAACATTCAAATTCGAATTAAGGGAATTAGTAATTATATGTGATATAATTATACGTTTAATTTTGAAATTAAACGTAATTGGAGAATCGATTAATATATAAATATGATTTAAATATTAATTTCGTGAATGGGGATTCATGGTGATGGATTTGGTGAGAAATTAATTTAATATTTGATATTAAATTAATAGAATCAATTAAATAATTTAATTAATTATTAATTTTATAGAAAATTTGATTATTGAATTGTTTCTTGTAAAATTAATAAAATTTCAATTTTAATTAAAGAATTAAAATTGGAAAAAGTTTTGATTTTGAAAATCAATTTCAAAATCAAAAGGGAAATTGAAAATTGAGAAAAATCCCAATGTGGGATTTTCCTACTTTCAAGCAAGAAGGTTAATCACTTTCTTACACATAATTCTACTATCAAATTCAAGGAGTAGCTAGAATCACTTCAAGTGATCAGTTTGCATGAGAGTCATGTAATAAAATCACTCTTGATTGAGTGAAAAAGGACATACTATTGCTAAATTGTCGAGTTTTGAAGGTTGAAGAAGTTGTTCTTCAATAAGCTAAAAAACCTGAAAACCTCTCTTTCAGTTTCCCTACGTTTAGGTTTGTTTTGAGTCCCACAACTCAACCTAGAGAATAGTAGAAAAGCTCTAGTGATGGTCCACAATAATAATTGGAGAAGATTGCAATTGAATTTCGAGTTTGAAGAGGATCTTCAAAGGTATGTAATGAAATCCTCTTGATACCCCATGAACATGCTTAATTTGGTGTCAAAATTGAGGAATTAGAATGCTTAATGATCCTGTTTTCTTTCGCTGTATGTTTCTGTAAACCAACATAAATTTCATTCATTGGCAAAGATGTACATATGAAATTTTAACGTAGACAAACACATACAAAAATTATAAGAAAGATGATAATGAAATCAAAAGGCCAACACCCCCAAATTTATTTACGAGGCAGGAGCGTCGTCCTTGTGTTCAGGTGCATGGTCTTCATCCATGAATCCTAAATGGATTTGTTAAGTGTTGTGGCAACAAAGGTAGGGCGAACATTTCCATCAAGACTTGGTTGATATATTGCATTGAAAATTGAACTGGTCTTGACTTCTCTACGTCTGGTGATGCATGTAATCCCTTAGAACAATGTTTTTGCCTAGCAAAGTCGCCAAGTGCATGTGAAAGGCTTCCATGGTACAACTAGGGGTCTAATTTGTGCTTGGATGAACTGTTTAAGCTCATCCATGTTGGCTTGTAGGAGGTGTAGGTGTGTTAGGCTGGAGCGGTTGATGCATGACCAACTAGGTTGTTAGTGGTGTGGATGTTGCTTGTTCCGAACCCAGTTAGTTCGTAGATGATTGTTGAGGGATCAAAGGTAGGTGGTAAGGGAGAGCGAGAAAGTGAAAGCTGAGGACTTTTTGTTTCGCCAATTTGATCACTTTGTATTTCATCGTGGGGACTTGGGTCAATTGGTTTATTAATAGAAGATGTGAGATTGGAAAGGCTTAAGGGTTGAAGGGGTAGGTTAAGGTCCACAAGGTTGGTGTCCTTGTATTCTAACGCAAGCTTAGCTTCTGATTCTTGTTCATCAGGTGAAGCTTCATTGTTTGGTTCGTCATCAGGAGTCTCGATGCATCTCTTCTTTGTTACGTGCTTTGAAGGTCGAGGCTTTGAAGTCTTAGGCTTGGGAGCAATTCAGGCTGATTGAGTGAGCCTTTTAGCAGACACTTATGAGCTTTATATCCATTATCTCATCAACCTCTCCAAAGTCATCCCCCAGAGGGATGCCAGCGCGTTCACATAATGCACATACGAGCCACAGAAAATAAAGTTGGTCGCATGGCTTCCCATTGAAAAGTTTGATTTGATCCACAATGAGCTTTTCCACGTTAAGGGGTATGCATTGCATTAAGCAGTAGATAACCAATATCCTCTCTCGCAATACAGTTTCATCATGTGTTATTGGCATGATTCCATTCTTGATTAAGAACAACCATAGGTTGGCATCGGGGAGAAGATTCCTAAGAGTCATGGTCCTGATGCCTGTTGTCACACCCATTTCCCAGATTACCCACTAATCAAGAAGAGATGTGAAGACAACAATTGCCTACCCTTTTGTGACAATTATTATCCTACTAACTCCTACAACCTATTTCCCGAGCACCTGCTAGCCTGATAGATAGTGCAAAACTTGTATCAGATACCTTCCACATTTATAAATACTTAACATCATAGGTGCCAACATTCATTATTCACAATCATTTATATAAACAGCCATATTAAGAACATATATTAGTATTCACAATTTTAGACTCAAGCCTCTACCTTGACCCCTTAACATATACATATAAAATCAGGGTTCTAAGAACTTAATGGATCACCTATACTTCAACTTCTTAGGAAGATCCTGTTAAACGACTGACTGACAGATCTACTTGGCTCTAGGACGTTGACAACTTACTGAAAGAAAACATTTAAAGAAAGCACGAGCTTAAATATGCTCAGTGAGTGACTATCATGAAAAAAAAATAATATTCATAAATATCATAAGCATGCTTTCATATAAAACATCTTCATGTTGCCAATCAGGGTTTGAAAATGGAATCATATTAACTGAAAATCCCTGAAAATAAGACTCATTGTTATCATGTTGTAAAATACCACTCCACTATAAGAACATGGGAGAGAGCCCTTTTACTCAATCCCTAATACTGTTTCCTGTGCTAGAGTGAGAGTCCTCTTGCTCAATCACCTCCTAGCCTGAGTTGAGAGAGAACCCTTTTGCTTGATCTCACGAACCTTAATAACATGGTCATACGTGCATGTGGAGCTGAACAAGGTCCTGACCACTGATGGCATGCAGAAATGTATGTCATCTTAGGCCTTTTAGAATTATGAAGGTTGTTAAGCAGAATATGCAGCAATTATATTAAGAATTCATGAGAAAATGAGCTTGCCACGTTCAGCATTAAAAATCTCGACTAACCCATTATTATGTGTTATTATGCGTTCAATTGTCTATTTTTGTAGCTAATGCAGGAAGTGGACGCAAACGCGAAAACTAGACGACCGCATGCGGAGAAACTCTCCATTGCAAAGGTGAATGCATTTGATCAACGCATGGGTGTTGCGGTAATCAGCCGCATACGTCCATCTCATAGGAGTTGCGATCGTCAAGCCAATTCCGGTCATCATGTAGAAGTTGCGGTATCAAGCGAATGCGATCACTGCACGATTGCAGCTACACGATAACGCATAATAGAAGGATCAATGTAGGGTTGGTGGAATGAACGCATCAACGCATATCTCGGGAAAACTAAAAGATGATGTTGACATTTCACCTACCATGCCGTTAGCAGTAGAGATTTAGAAAAGGACTAACGTGCCGCGAATGTCAGAATCAGAGTAGTCCATAAATGCTGTCGGCGATCCAAACTCTACAAATAGAAGTCGCTGAGCAGAATTTCAATTTATCCAGGGTTATCCCTGCGATCCAGACTAATGCGTGAGAAATAAGCTTGAGAGTTCTTCACCTCCTTCATCCATTCCAAGTGACGACCGGAGCCTTCGCCAGAGCTAGATCTCGAGAGATTCAGCTCCACCGCCTTTCTATGGCACCACCGGTAGCCTTGACACATATCTGCTGGAAGCAAGACATTGCTTCCAGCTAGTCATTTCTTTTTCTCTTCTTTTCTTATATTGTATTGTATTACATTTTGGAATTAAGAAATTAATACATTATGTGTTCAATGTATTTCTATGTTTACTTCGATTCCATCTCCATCTTTAACTTTCATTGCATCACTTATTGAGATTACTAGAGTATTGCATACTTAGTCATGTGGATTAGAGATATGAAGCATGTAGCAAACCACCGAGAGGTGTGCATTGCGCGAGTGTGTGAGAAAACCTTATTTGCTTAGTGTGAAGTTGTAGCAATGCCTGTCTATAGGCGGACGCAACACTTGTCTATGAGTAAAGTCAGCAACAACTAACTGCCCGGGAGGGTAAGTGGTTGGTCGCATTAAGCAATATAAGCTATTGTTCACTAGAGATAGGAATAATCTTGAATCAGCCAAGTTCATGCGATTACCTTGTCTTATGAGCGCATCATTCATTATTTAGGCATACTTAAGAGAGTAGTCTAAACCCAAATCTAAGACTCAAGAGAGCGGATTGGAACGCATAAGTAAGATTGGGAAACTTAGGAATAAGCTCTGTTTGCTATCACACAGCGTATGCACCCTACGAAGAGGATATTGCATACGTCCAGGAAGTAGGATATGGTGGTGATATGCAGCTATCATGCTCATGTAGCGAGATCACGTGAGTGGGTTATGGAGGTTTAGGCATAGGCTTTTCGGCACTATCGCATATACATCGCATACGTCCTAGAATTAGGCTCAAGTATGTGTAGCACAATTGCATAGCTTGTGTTGGCTGAGGTTGCCCTTGCGGTCATTCTTAAGGGTTGTAATTAAGACATCTTCACCTTTTATCTATTTTTCCATCCATTTATTTCACGTCAACGGTTTTCATGTCTCTACCTCTCATTCATATTCTCATTGCTTTGTCTGTTACTTAGGAGTAAGAGTAGTGTTAGTATAGAAACCCCTCCATCATTCTTTTATTCAACCGTCGCATACACATTACTGCATAGCATTTAGTTATAAGTCCCCAAGTTCGACCTCAGATCACCCGAGAAAATTGCGTTTGTGTTATACTTGGCATGAGCGCAAGAAAACTTGTGACATGAACACATGGTCATCGCATACATTCGTTAACACATAGTTCATTCCAACGCATGACCACCAACGCATGATAATCAACGCATACATTTAGAACATGCATCGCATATTGTATTCACCTTAATTTTAGTTATCAAGTCCTTGACAATTTGATAATCTAAATTTCTGTCATCAAGTTTTTGGCGTTGTTGTCGGGGACTTGGCAGCTAATTGTTTGTTGAGTTTTGTGTCTCTATAGGCAACCTTTTTATCTTGGGAGTACTATAGCTTGTGCGACCAAGTTGCAACCAATATTGAACTGTGGGCGATGCGCCGAAAGCCAGTATTGACCCCAAGATAGAAGGGCAATTAGTCTCATGAGCTGAAGGTAATTCTAAGCACATGGTGGCCAATATGCGCCCAACAATTGCCAGAAGTTCCAATGGTCAGGACAAGCTCTTGGCCCAAGTAGTTGAGAGAAATCTCCTGCACGGAAGACTCCTTGCGATGACAACACTCTAATTTTTCTAGGGACGTCTTCTACTCTATCTTTACCTTGCTTTCATAGTTTAGTTTATTTTTATTTTTATTTTGGATATGCGGCTGCTTCCTTGGTTGTGGTGCGTTTTCTCTTTGCAGGTGCAACAATAAGTCTCCTCGGTGTGCAGTACAACGGAAGAATTCCTTCCATCCTTCAACACATGGCTTCGATCGCATGAATTCCAATGCATGATCTCATGCATTATTTCGCCTAAGGTTATTTTCTTGTTATCTTTTATGCATTATCCTTTTGAAATTCTCCTTGTCCGATTGCGTTGCTTTGCGGTGTTTCTATGATGGTACGTATAATTCACTGCATCTTCTAACTAAGCATCGCAAGGCGCTCCTTACTTTTAATTGCTTCTTCAAATTTTGAAAGTCTTTGCGTGCAAACCTTTGCTCAAACATTTATTACCGCATTCTTGTGAAGTTTATTTTTAGCTTTACGGTGAGAACGTTGCCAACCTTTAAGTTTGGAGGTGGCAGCGGTCTCAGAGAATTCCGTTCATTACATTGCGATCATTTGAACATAAAAAAAAGTGAGAATTTTGAGAATAACAACTCCACTGTCAAGGCAATGGGGAAACCTATGTTAATAAGAGTTAAGTCAAATAACTGGACTACCATAAAAGAACCTTGATTGATTCCCATTGTACTCGCATACTATACTGAAACTCCTGGTGTGAAAGGCACTTACCCGTAGTTGGATGTCCGCATGGCACACGTGGGGGCAAGCCAAAACGAAAGTAAGTCGCCAGGATCAACGCATAAGCGCAACTCCTCTGTCGGGTGCAAGCCAAATCAAGCAAGACAAGAGTTGAGTTGAATATGGAATGCAACCAAAGTTGGATGCCTGCATAACACACGTGGGGGTAAGCCAAAACGAAGAGCGTAACCAGGTTCAACGCCACATTCGAATAAGTCATCATAAATTTTTGAAGTGTTTTGAATGAACGCATTCTCAAAAGCTAAACGCAAAAATGCGGTGAATGAATAAAAAGTTTTTTAGCAAAGGCTTACTAGATTTAAACTTGGAAAAGATCTTTTTGAAGAAGCAACCAAAGTGGAAGAGAGCATTACGGCGATGGTTAGAGGTATGAGGAAATTATATTCTGAGAAGCTGGTCATCGCAAAGGAAAGCAAGACGTGAGTTAAGATTTTCTTGAGTATAACGCATGCTTGAGGACAAGCATGATTCTAAGTTTAGGGGTGTGATGACATGCAGAAATGCATGTCATCTTAGGCCTTTTATTTAGAATTATGAAGGTTGTTAAGCAGAATATGCGACAATTATGTTAGGAATTCATGAGAAAATGAGCTTGCGGCATTCAACATTAAAAATCTCGGCTGACCCATTATTATGCGTTATTATGCGTTCAATTGTCTATTTTTGTAGCTAATGCAGGAAGTGGATGTAAATGCGGAAACCGGACTACCGCATAGACGATTGCATGCGAAGAAACTTTCCATCGCAAAGGCAAACGCATTCGATCAATGCATGGGTGTTGCGGTAATCAGTCGTATGCGTCCATCGCATAGGAGTTGCGATCGTCAAGCGATTGCGGTCATTATGTAGAAGTTGTAGTATTAAGCGAATGCGGTCACTGCACGATTGCGGCTACACGATAACACATAATAGAGGGATCAACGTAGGGTTGGTGGAATGAACGCATCAACGCATATCTCGGGAAAACCAAAAGATGATGTTGACATTTCACCTACCACGTCGTTAGCAGCAGAGATTTAGAAAAAGACTAATGCACCACGAATGTCAGAATCAGAGCAGTCCATAAATACTGTCCGCGATCCAAGCTCTATAAATAGAAGCCACTGAGCAGAATTTCAACTTATCCAAGGTTATCCTTTCGATCCAGACTAATGCATGAGAAAGAAGCTTGAGAGTTCTTCATCCATTCCGAATACACACACACACACACACAGATATATATATATATATATACACACACATATACATACATACATATATTCATAAATGTTTAAACATTCCTCATAATTTCATATCATTGCATAGTGCCTTGTAAAACATTAAACATGCTTATAAAACTCCTTTACTGAAATAATCAAGCTTCATAACATAAACATAAACATACCAAAAACACATGCTAAATTCATACTTTAAAACTCATTCTTTTAAGTCATGGATCATGCGATCAACATGTAAGTAAGCATGCATAAAAACTTTCTTGATAAAAACTTCATCATGCTATAAACATGGCATAGGCTTCGTAAGTTGAGTTCATAACTCATTTTATCATTAAAATATGGATCATGCGATCATCATTCTTTTAAAAGCCTGTGTCAATCAAAACATGATATAAAAACTGTGTTTAGAATGCCTATGTGTTTAAACTGCTCATGGAATTGTCTTTGAAAAACGTTTGTTAAAACTAGTCACTCACAATCTTAAGCTACTTAACCAAGGGGTTTATAAGCCTCTCCTACTTGCGCCTATCTTCTAATAAGAAGAGGTCCCTTGGTTAGTATCATTAGCTCCCTTTTGAGCTTAACATAACACTTAACCTAACATTATCACATGCATAATCTCATCGCATTATGCTAAGCTCATCACATCTCTTATACTTAGCCATTTTACCTTTCACTTGGCTTAAGCCTAGCCACCCTCTATATCGAGTGCACAAAGTCATGCGGACATACCTTTGTGTCTATACAAAAATCGAACCTTGCATGCCTCATTTTACGCCTATGCGTCAATCAAACTTTGTAAGCCTTACTTCACGCCTGTGCGCACTACCGCATACCCTGGTAAACTATTTGCTTGCTTGCTTTTCATATGCAGCTGCTTTCTTATTCATGAAGGAAATCGGACACGAGGATTTTCATGAGCAATGGAAGGATTTTTCCAAATTTCAATCGAATATGAAATTACAATTACAATTACAAATGGAAACATAAGGTTATGCATAATACAGAAATTACAACATGCTTTACTATAGATCAAGGACAAGAATCAACAAATCTTTGTAGAATATTCTTCAAGTTCCTTGATCACGAACGCTCGATCATAACAACACAACAACACATGAACATTCGTCCAACACGACCGCTACACTGCACGAACACCACGCACTCGAACTAAGCAATGTCCAAGGTCACGAACACCCCAAACACCATGAATAGCCTCCATAGAACCTCGACTGTCTCAAGTTGAGTATGACACCACCAAGAAGGTTACCTTGGTATTCTTGGTGTGAGAATCTAGAGGGTGGGCTCTGTGTGGACTTGGTTAGAAGCAGAAAATCGAAGGAAGAACAATCGTGTAAACGATTGAGCAAGTGGGAGATGGAACAACCTATCGTATAGGTCGATGTCCAATCATTTAGGAAAAGCTATATGATTGTCTAGCAAAAGCTATGCGATCGTTTAGCTCATCGTCTAGCTAAGTGTTTATTGTGTAAGCACACTTCATGATCGTTTAGCTAACTTTAAGCCATCGCTTAGTAAATCTAATTTACTTGACAATCACCGTGAGTAATTCCAGAGAGAGGAAAATCTCAAATTCATAAAATGCAAATCTTTTCTTACTTAAATTAGGAAAACATTTTTCCTTTTATCTCATAGTTACCATGAAACCACCAATAACTTCCCATTCAATTGGTTATTAGAAAAAAAAGAGATAATTATCCAATAATTAATATAATTATAAATATAAATGATAACTAACTTACCATAATATATTTATAACCTATAGTTTTAATATTTCATCTCAAGAAACATACAAACCATAACTCTTTTTCTATTCCATGGCACTTAATGTAAATCTCATTTATATTAATCCTCCACTTGATGTATCTCATACACCATACCGATCATATCATATATAATTTAACTACCTCTTATCAATTTGAACAATTCAAATCAACACCAAGAACTGATCCTCAACTTAAATCCATTGAGCTACCAAGGGGACCTTATGGACCTGTAGCTCGAAGCTCCAACGATACGTGAATAACTGACTAAACTCTTTAGTCACGAGATCCACCATCCGTTAACTGCCAAGCACTCCACTAAAGACCGACAGCTAAACTCTCCTTACTACAGATATATTATGTGTCCATCTTAACCAATCAACAATGCGACAACCCTTCACAGATCACTCGTAAGTACAGCTCGGCCAATAACCATTATACCCCTGTAGTTACATCTAACTTCTTAAGTACCACTAATCCCTATAATGAACATAAGTCATAGTCCTACTATGACTAAGTCATCTTTTTCAAAGAGAAGCTGTGGCCACTATGTTCAAGCCTCGGAATCAGCCCTTAAGGAAGCAATCTATCTACTAAACTCTACTTCGGGGAAGAAGTGAATTTCATCTTATGTATTGAGTTCCCAACTCCCAAATCAGACAAGTCCCCAAAAAAAAGGTAGGCATGTTGAGTTGGCAATCTGGCCACTCTCACCCATACTAATCAAAGGACCGCCCTCAAAGGCAAGAGTTCCCAAAACACTCAGGATTGAGGTCATGTCACTTATGGTTGTTTAGGTGAGATGTATGTCTCTAGTATCAACGATATTATATACAAAGTCTAGTCATCTCGTGGTCCAGTCTTATACAAACTCTTTGTATAGGACACCCTCGTTTGCATGTCTCCACATGAATGGTCAGGATCTACCATCTGTAGTAGTTTACAACACTTGCAAACCGCTACAAAGCGGGTCGTATCCATAGTGTTACCAGGATCAGGTATCCCACCTTAATCCTTATACTACAAACCTATTTAGGTTATCACTTAAGGCATGATCCACTTGTATATCTCATATGCATGCTTAAGTTTACATAAGATAACCATCGAGATTTGTTTATTGGATATGAGTAAATGCCATAATGAAATAACAATTATTTTATTCATAAACAATGTGTATAATTACAAACAGCGAGACTCCGAGAGAATTAGGACACCAATCCCAACAATCTCCCACTTGTTCAAATGCCTCGGGAGACTAATGTACAATACAAGAAAAAACATGTACAATATACAGTAAACTAGGGCAAACCCCAGTATCATCTCCCACTTGCCTTAGACAAGATGTCACATATTCCGCAGACCTAAACTCTTCAGGTGACCTTCGAACACTTTAGCCGTGAGAGTCTTTGTAAAGGGATAAGTAACATTGTGCTCTGAAGCGATCTTCATGACTATCACATCACCGCGATGCACAATCTCCCTGATCAAGTAGTATTTTCGCTCTATATGCTTGCCCCGATGATGATTCTGAGGCTCCTTCGAATTTGCCACAGCCCCGTTGTTATCACAATACAAAGTGACAGGAAAATCCATATTTGGGACTTTTGGAGAGGTACCAGCACGCAGCAGAAAAAATCAGGATCCATAAGCACTCTAATTCATTAATTTTGGCAGAAACGAAAACACGCTTAAACAGAATTTAATGGGTTTCAAGAACATACCTTTGAAGAGCCGTTGAAATCTTTATTTCCAACTGCTAACTCCTCTAAATCATTGTGCAGACCACCAAAAGATCTTCCCTACTATTCTCTTGATGCTCTAGATTGAGTTGTGGGACTCAAAATAAGCTGGAATCATAGAGAATTTGGAGAAAGCTCATTGCAACAACCCATATGAAGAACATCTTCTTCTACCCAAATTTTTCAGAAAAAATCAATCGGTTGCCTCCCTTGACTTCACTCAAATCTCTTCAATATATTGCAAACTATCATACAAAGAGATTTGCTGCATGGGATGCAGCTCATGCTTGGAGTTATTGAAGGTTGAAGATGGTGGGTTCCTTGTGAGCTAGTTGAAGATGAAGATGGAAAAAATCCTATTTTTCCTTTTTGTGTAATTTTCTATTTCCAAAATCTATTTTTGATTTTAAAATCATATTTTATTTCTAAAATCAAAATTTATTAATTTTATAAATTAATTTCATAAATTAATTTTCTAATAAAATTAATAAATAATTATTTAAACAATTTAAATAATTCTAATTAATTTAATATCCAATATTAAATTAATATTTACACAAATTCATCTTCATATATTTAAATTATATTTAAATATATATTCTCTAATTTCGTGTGATTCTAATTTGAACTTTCAAATTAACTTATCACACTACTCTAGAAATAATCCATTTATGAGCTAGTAGGGGGACCTCGTGGACCTACAGATCATGGGCTCCAACGATCCGAGATTAATCGACTAAACTCATTAGATCAATCTAACCCCTATTCGTTAACTAATGGGTCACTTTACTAAAGCCCATAGTTGAACTCCCCTCACTATAGATATATTATGTCCCTCGATATAACCATGATTAGTAAGTCAACCCTTCACAGGTTGTTCGTAATAACGGCTGGGTCAAATCTCTGTTTTACCCCCGAAATTACCTCTTATCCTTAAGTCCCCACTGATCCCCTAATGAATAATTATTTTGTGATCTGATCAACAAAACTAATTCCCTCTCAGCTAATGAGAGGGCGGGATCCCTTGTTCAAGACCCAAAATCAGCACTTAAGAGAACAACCTCTCTACTATCCCTAAAAGCGGGTAGGAGTGAGTTCCCTCTTGCACCCTATGTCTTCAACTATCTATCTAGTCTTATCCCTGAAATGGAAGTCTTATTGAGCTGGCGTTGTTGAGTCAACCCTCACCTATGCAAATCTAAGGGTAATCCCGAATAAACAGAAGTTCATAGTTAGCTCAGGATTAAGGTCAAGTTACCTAGGTCATCGCTTTGAAATAGTCAGTCTTAAATAGTAAACAGCATTATAAAGTAAGAGTGACTAATTTCGTGGTCCGACCTTGTACAAACCCTATTTCACAAGGAGAACCCCACTCTTCATGTCCCAACATGAACGAATTAGGATCACTTCGTTTGTAGCACTTTACAACTCCTTGTAACAACTACCAAGCAGGCGCATCCAATAGTGTTACCAGAATAAGGTACCCAACCTTATTCATATACTATACATCATTTTGACTATTTACTCGAACCTGATCCACTTTTATTCTTTCACATAAAGTTTAAGTACTCATCCAATAGTCAAGGGACTTTTAGGTTTATTAGATTTCAATTTAAGCAAATAGATCTATTTAATAACACCTTATTGAATTTTTCAAAATAAGTTCCATTGCTTATAAACCATGAGTTTTAAGACATAAAACTCAATAGGAACAACTTTCAAATCTGAAAAGAATTTTCTCAGCTAAACAACCTCCTTAGCTGCTTCATAAGCTACTAAGTATTCGACTTCCATAGTGGAGTCTGCGATGCATCCTTGCTTGATGCTTCGCCAAACTACAGCCCCTCTATTCAGAGTGAACATTGACCTCGATGTCAATTTGTGAGAATCTCTATTAGTCTGAAAGTCAAAGTCCGTGTATCTTGTAAGGATCAGATCCTTGTCTCCATACACGATCATGTAATCCCTCGTTCTCTGAAGATACTTGAGGATCTTCTTAACTGACATCTAGTGATCAAATCCTGGATTGGACTGATACCAACTGACAATCCCTACTACATAGAAAATGTTGGATCTGGTACACAACATTGCATACATTAAGCTTCCTACAGCTCAAGCATAGGGAATCCGTCTCATCTCTTCAATTACTTGAGGTGCCTTAAGACATTGATTCTTAGACAAAACGATTCCATGCTTGAAGGGTAACAAACCCCTCTTGGAATCCTGCATTTTGTACCTAATCAACATTTGATCGATGTATGATGCCTGAGATAGGGATAACCTCTTGTTCTTATAATCCCGAATGATCTGGATCCCTAGAGCGTACTGTGTCTCACTCAAATATTTCATTTAGAACTGGGCAGCTAGCCATTTCTTAATGTCAGTCAGATACCTTACAATATTCCCAATGAGTAGGATATCATCCACATATAGTACAGGAAATCTACTAAGCTATTGATAATTTTCTTGTAGACACAAGGCTCATCAACGTTCTGATCAAAGCCAAATGACTTGACCGCAGTGTCAAATCTAATGTTCCATGATCTAGATGTTTATTTCAGCCCATAAATGGACCTATTAAGCTTGCAAACTTTTTTCTCTTGATCTGGAACTATGAACCCCTCTGGTTGAGTCATATAATGGTTTCCTTAAGATTATAATTAAGAAATGCAGTCTTGACGTCCATTTGCCATATTTCATAGTCATAAAAGGTGGCTATGGACAGGAGTATCCTGATAGACTTGAGCATGACACCAGGTGAGAAAGTTTCCTCATAGTCAACTCCCTCGACCTGGGTATAACCATTTGCCACGAGTCGAGCCTTAAAGGTTTGCACCTTTTCATCTACACCTCTCTTTTACTTATAGATCCATTTACACCCAATAGGTCTTATCCCATCAAGCAAATCAACAAGCTCCTAGACATTATTGAAGTACATAAACTCCATTTCCTGGTTTATGGCCTTAACCCATGCATCCTTGTCAACATCCTCCATTGCTTTCTTAAAAGACAATGGATCCTCGACCTCATCATTCAAAATGACGTTGTGGGTTTCAGTTAAACTTATGTAGCGATCTGGTGGGTTCATAACCTCCCACTACGTCAAGGAAGTCTCAACTCTTGAGTTGGTTGACTAGATGTACGGACCTCAACAACTCTTATTGATCTGTCGGCCTGTTCAACAACTCCTGTTGAACCCTCAGTAGTCTCAGTCTCACTAGAAATCTCACGTAAAACGAGCTTACTTCGTGGCTTATGATCCCTCATGTGGTATTCTTCTAAGAAGATAGCATTTGTAGAAACAAACGTTTTGTTCTTATTGGCGTTTGTGCCCTAAAGTCTCGTGTTCTGTAGTTTGTAAACAACTTTGTAAGAACGCTTGTGATATATAATATATATGATATTTACATCACTTTTTGACCTTGCACATTTAAATGTTTTTATTTTACCACAAAAAAATAAACTTAATATCCTTGGTTGTCTTTATGTAAATTAAGCATGTATGTAGTGACATACAAGTGGATCATGTCTTAAGTGACAACCAAAATGGTTTATAGTATATGGATATAGGAGGGAAACCTTATCCTGGTAACATTACGGACGTGGCCCGCTTTGTGGAATAGTAATAATGTTGTGACTTGTCACAGATGGTCTGATCCTGATCATTCATGTGGGGGACATGTGAGCTAGGGCATCCTATACAAAGAGTTTGTATAAGACATGACTTCGAAGTGTTAACATCTCGTCATATAACTCCATTTATGACAGAGACTTCACTTCACTAGGATGACCATAGGTAACATGACCTCAATCCTGAGTGCGTTGGGAACTTCGGCCATTGAGGGCGGTCCTTTGATTTGCATGGGTACGAGTGGCCAGAGCGCCGACTCAAACCTACCATTTTGAGGATTCGTCTGATTTGGGAGCTGGGAACTCAACTTCACAAGATGGAGTTCACTCCTTCCTCAAAGCAGGGGTAAGTAAATAGATTGCTCTCTTAAGGGCTGATCCCGGGGCTTGAACGATGTGGCACCACATACCTTCTCATGGCCCAAGAGGTTTTCACACATAGTAGGACTATGTTGTATTGTTCATTAAAGGGATCAATGGTACTTAAGGAGTAAAATGTAACTACAGAGGCAAAACAGTAAATTGGCTAGCCGTACTTACGAGCATCTATGAAGGGTCATCGTACTAATGATTGGTTATATCCAATGGACATAGAAATATATCTATGGTAAGAAGAGTTCAACTGTCGGTCTTTAGTGGAATGTCTGGCAGTTAACGGATGGTGGATATCGTAGCTAAAGAGTTTAGTCAGCTTGTACCACCCCACACATTTTTCTTAGTAATAATGTAATTTCAGTAACTTTATTAATTGGAATTTCAATAATTGTTATTAGTTGGAGGGAATTTTTGGAATTTTGGACTTCAACTATAAGTGCGGGAATTTAATTGTTGGCATGAAATTATTCAATTTGAAATTCAAATTGAAAATTAATGGGAGGAATTAATTTTCTTTTGAAATGGAAAGGAATTTAATAGTATAAAACGGAAAGGAATTAAATGTAATTATATTTACTTCCTTTTTTGTTTTTATTATTATTATTATTGTTGTTGTTTTTTTTTTTTTTTTTTATAAAAAGTCAAACCCCACTCCCATTTTCTTCCTCACGTTCGTGAGCCTGTCCGATGCCGCCCAAAGCCACCGCGTTAGTTTCTTTTTGATGACCTCCGTCCACCACTGCTCAAGCGTCGTTCGCTTTTACTGTCACTGGATCTATTGATTTGGGTAAGATTTCTGCCGTTTGGGTTTGTTTTCGGTTGATTCTTGAATACTCATTTACTTTTGGCATCAATTGGTTGATACCCATTGTGTTTCAACTTTAGATTCAAGTTTGTGAAGGTATTGAGGTGTTGTTCAGTGAAGTTGGAGTTTGTTTTAGCGAGTTTTGGTAAGTTTTATGCTCTGATTACTCTCTTGTGGATTAATTTTGGTTGTTGAGAAATTTTGGTAAAGTCATTTGGAAGTGATTTTTTTGACGAAGCTACATGTGGATATTTTATTTAAGACATTGGTAGTGAAGTATGTATTTGATTCAAGCTTTAATCATGTGAGCCTAATTTTAAATTATGATGAGGGGGTTGATTTAAGAATTTCATTCAAGATGAAAAAGAGTTTGGTTTGCTAAATATTTGGACTTAAAATTGGAGGTTTGGAAAGTGAATTCAAATTGGACCACACCTTAGGTAAGGTTATCTGGAAATGTTTTGTAATATTTGGGTGTTTGGAATTTGGCCTAACTATTAATTTTAAAGCTTGGTTTATGTTTAGGCTTGATTAAGGATTCAAGAATTTCACAAAGATTCAATTGCTTTTTGGTTCGACCTGATAGTAAGTAATCTTACTACTGGAACTGCCCACGGGCCAAACATTAGATGTATGCTAGCATGTTAAATAAAGGTTATGGTAGAATGACAGCATGAAAGATTGATAGTATAACATGATTAAAGTATGTTCTGTTACGAGATCTGAATTATTTATTTATGCACGTAGACACTTGAATGCTAGTATGAGATGGTATGTGCTTCCATGGTTGTATTTGATCTGATGATGTTAAGGTATACATGTATGTTATAGAACCATGATTTTGAGGTATATGTGTATGTTGTAGAGCCATGATGTTGAGGTTTATATGTATGTCATAAATTTGTACAATGATGATTATGATGTTGAGACTGTGCAAATGTCCTTACTGATCAATTAAATGCCCATTAGATTTTGAGTTTCCTTCGGGATTCACCAGTTTGTATCTCCTTTGGGATTCACCAGTTTGTGTCTCCTTCGGGATTCACCAGTTTGTGTCTCCTTCCGGATTCACCAATTTGTGTCTCCTTCGGGATTCACCAGTTTGTGTCTCCTTCGGGATTCACCCGAGGTAGTGGACATACTTAACTACAGTAGGATAGGACTCAGTCTTCTTCTTGTTTCATGTGCATATGTGTCCCATGAGGACTAGAGCAGTTTATATGTTTCACCAAAGGTGGGTATCTAGAGGACATAGATGCCTAACCTGACCCTAGTAGTGGGGTTACTTACTGAGTATTTTATACTCATTCTTTCCCATGTTGTTGTTTCAGGTAAGGGTAGAGATGCACTAGCGATGGACAAGTGAAATTCGTGATCGAGCCACTGGGACTAGTTTTTACACTTCCGCTCATGAGATTTAAAGTTCTTTTCATGTTCCTCTTAACTTTTAGTTTTAATGCTTAAAACTTACTTTTAAGAATTGTTTTCAGACTTATTTATTGTATTTTATAATTTATGGGTACTCTACTATTGTTTTAGTATTTGAATTTAATGAAAGACTTTTGAACACACCTTATTTAATTAACATTTATTTCGCCATAACCGAGTGTCGTTTTGAGCTCCATGCATGCATGTATTTAGTAATGACCTAACTTATGTCCTAGGGGGTCGAGTCGTTACAGTTGGTATTAGAGCCCATGTTTGGGTTCTGTAGACTGACTTACTATGTAAGTCTAGATTGTCTCTGTGGCCCATGAACAGATTCCTTGTCATCGCCAGGCACGTCTTATCAATTACAAGTTTTATGATAGTTGTGCATTAAAATATTTGTTTAGCTTAAATGCACTAGTTATGTTCTAATGCTAGGTCAGTGACTCGTTAAAAGCTATTATAAGAGGATTATCAGGTACAACACTACAAAAGGAGAAAAATAAAATAAAGTAAATTATGGGATCACTTGGTGCTAGTTAATCTCATGGAAATTATATTAGAAACGAACAAATATATACCTCAGTTCAACAATGCTAAAGATTGATGAAACTATGTTGAGTTATGACAATTTAGGAATGAAGGTATTTAAATTTTTAAGCCAAAGAATAAAATTGTCGAGACAAGAATTGATCAAGGACTAGCGTTATGTTTTGTGTTGGATAGTGCAATCGGTGGTAGTATAAATTTCTTCACAGGCCACATACTCAAGTATAAGGTTAAAAGTTGTTTTATGGATAAGAAGGAGAAAAAGAAGAGACTATGGATTTATTAAAGTTTCTGAGATATTAAAACCAAACATTTTGAGAGGAATTTTGGAAAGGATTAATAAGATAATCACTTTGGTAATACTACGACTTGATGGTTTAGGTAAAGTATGTGTAGTGATATGAAGGATTCTTTTGGAATATCTAGCTAAGTTGATGTCATTAAAGGAAGCCAAAATAGTTAGACATGAGTTTAGACTTAAAGGGAATAAAGCAAAGTGTTATTTGTTTGGGTTGAAGGATTATTTTAGAGTACCTAGATTAATTAAATCCATAGCTTTATTGTGAAAAGGAGATCCAAGTTACACAAATTTGAAGAAACAAAAGTCTTTTGGAGTTTAAAAGTATGCAAATTGGAAAAGGAGAATTCTACGAGATGGAAATTCTTAGTGAGAAAGATAAGACTTATAGACGAGTTAAGTAAAATATAACTTAGTAAAGAGATTATGTTCCAATTGGATAGTGGAAAAAAAAAAGGTGTCTTGAATTTAGTGGTTTTATCAAAGATAAGTGTAAAGGAGAGAGAAGTATCCAAGGAAGTTTACTTTTTGGAAAGAGAAAGGAATTTAATGTGTTCAATACTCCTAGTTAAGTATGGTTTGGAGGTAGGATATGAGGAGTTACAAGGTATTTGTTTTGGTGTAAAAGAAAAATATCTAATGATCATGTGGGACTTTGGGACAATATGTATTAGATGGAAAGATAGCTTACATAGATGATTGTTATGGAACTTTGTTTTAACACAAGAATCTATTACCGAAACAGAAGGTTGAGAAGGAATAAGTTAAAATGGAGTTATTAGTAACAGTAGATGTTCGAGAACTATTGATATGGTATGTTGAGGCTTCATTAGTTTAGACATAAAACATTGAGGGCATTAGTAAGATTTAAGGGATTTTGACTTTGTGTGCAAGTGTTGGAAACATGAACTAGCAAGACCATCAATTTGGTTGAGAAAATAAAACAATCCAACTCAAGGTAGACAATAATGGTATATGCACAAAAGTAAGTAAGTTGGATCTTCCAATATAACCATTGGTATAAGGGATAGACTTGGCAATAAAGTTGAGTTGATAGTAAGAAGTTACTAAAAGTGGGTTTGAAGCATTACAAAATAGTATGTATTCTCTTGCATGGGCAATGAGTTAACTAGCGTTAGGGATTACGAGTAATCCAAGCTAAGACTTATGAATCAAGAAGGTTTTATCGTTAAAAAAAATGACTTCAAGGATCAATTACGGTTATTACGAGGTTATGAAAATGTGTTATCAATTGACTTATGCTTTAGCATCCAGGGACTTCAAAACCTCATTTTCGGTCTCGTTTGCAGCGGGGTCTAAATAATGATATGTGATTATTTCAAGCCTAAAGAATAATATGAGGATGGCTCAAGCAAGTTTTATAGCTCATGACAGCATAGAGCCTTATGATGAGTTTCTCATGAATGTGAGACTTAATTAAACAGAGTTATTCTCAGACATGTAGACCCTAGGAAAGACATCACAGTTGGCATTTCTAGAGTAGAAGCAGTTTTCAGTTGACTAGATTTGTTCTGGTACGTATCTTCAGATGACGCATTATACAGTATGACTAGTTTCTTCATTGCACATATGAAGTTTTCCCTGTGACATGGTAGGCTCAGATATATGTTTTTAGTATATAAGACTTTCTTAACTTCATGACCGTTTTCACAGTTCTCAACTCGGACGTGTAGAAGTGTTACTGATTTTCAACATCTTAAGTTTCATAGTTATTTATGGAAGGGGTTGTTACAACTCTTTTGGTACTAGTTTTAGCTATGTCAAATGATGACCCTCATTTTGCATCTAGCTCTCTCCAGTTAGCATTGGGTACGCGATTGGATTTTGGTACAATTTTTCACCCATAGACTGATGGTCAAATAGAACGTCTGAACCAGATATTGGAAGATATGTTGTGCGCTTGTGCACTAGAATTTTCAGGGAGTTGGGACTCTCACCTGCATTTAATGGAATTCATATATAATAATAGCTATCTGACTGCCACTGGCACATTGCCATTTGAGGCCCTATATAGAAAGAGTTGCAAGTTTCCAGTATGCTGGGGTGAGGTTGGTGAGAGGAAGTTGCTAGGTTCTGAGCTAGTGCAGACCGAATGAGGCAATACAGAAGATCAGAGCTCGTATGCAACAAGCTCAGACCAGATAGAAGAGCTACACCGATGTAAGACGTAAGGACCTGGAATTTGAGATTGGTGTGAAAGTGTTCTTAAAAGTGGCACCCATGAAAGGTATTCTGAGGTTGGCAGGAAGGGGAAGTTGAGTCCGAGATTCATTGGACCTTTTGAGGACTTGGAGTGAGTTGGCCTCGTAGCTTACGGTTTGGCATTACCCCCAGCACTATCTTCAGTTCATAATGTCTTCCATGTTTTAATGCTAAAGAAGTATGTGACAAACCCATCCCATGTAGTTAACTACGAGCCCTTACAGTTGAATGACAACTTGAGCTACGAGGAGAAGCTTATAGAGATCCTCGCCAGAGAGGTAAAAACATTGTGCCGTCTGGAGATTGCACTTGTGAAAGTCCTGTGGAAGAATCATCAGTTCAAGGAGGCCACTTAGGAGTGAGAGAATAAGATGAAGGCCTAGTACTCGGAGCTTTTTCAAGAATGAACTTTCGAGGACGAAAGTTCTTTGAGGAAGGAAGAATGTAACACCCCGCATATTTTAGTAACTTTATTATTTGGAATTTCAGTAATTGTTATTAGTTGGAGGACATTTTTGGAATTTTGGACTTCAAGTATAAGTGCGAAAATTTAATTGTTAGCGTGAAATTATTCAATTTGAAATTCAAATTGAAAATTAATGGTAGGAATTAATTTTCTTTTGAAATGGAAAGGTATTTAATAGTATAAAACGGAAAGGAATTAAATGTAATTATATTTACTTCTTTTATTGTTTTATTATTATTATTATTATTATTATTATTATTATTTATAAAAAGTCAAACCCCACCCCTTTTTCTTCCTCACGTTCATGAGCCCGTCCGACGCTGCCCAAAGCCACCGCGTTAATTTCTTCTTCATGACCTCCATCCACCATTGCTCAAACGTCGTTCGCTTTTGCTGTCACTTGATCTATCAATTTGGGTAAGATTTCTACCGTTTGGGTTTGTTTTCGGTTGATTCTTGAATACTCATTTACTTTTGACATCAAATTGTTGATACCCATTGTGTTTCAACTTTGGATTCAAGTTTGTGAAGGTATTGAGGTGTTGTTCAGTGAAGTTGGAGTTTGTTTTAGTGAGTTTTGGTAAGTTTTATGCTTTGATTACCCTCTTGTAGATTAATTTTGGTTGTTGATAAATTTTGGTAAAGTCATTTGGAAGCGATTTTTTGACGAAGCTACATATGAATAATTTATTTGAGACATTGGTAATGAAGTATGTATTTGATTCAAGCTTTAATCATGTAAGCCTAATTTCAAATTATGATGAGGGGGTTGATTCAAGAATTTCATTCAAGATGAAGAAGAGTTTGGTTTGCTAATTATTTGGACTTAAAATTGGAGGTTTAGAAGGTGAATTCGAATTGACCACACCTTAGGTAAGGTTATCTAGAAATATTTTGTAATATTTGGGTGTTTGGAATTTGGCCTTAACTATTAATTTTAAAGCTTGGTTTATGTTTAGGCTTGATTAAGGATTCAAGAATTTCACAAAGATTCAATTGCTTTTTGGTTCGACCTAATATCAAGGTAAGTAATCCTACTACTGGAACTGCCCACAGGCCAAGATTAGATGTATGCTAGCATGTTAAATGAAGGTTATGGTAGAATGATAGCATGAAAGATTGATAGTATAACATGGTTAAAGCATGTTCTGTTACGAGATCCAAATTATTTATTTATACACGTAGACACTTGAATGCTAGTATGAGATGCTATGTGCTTCCATGGTTGTATTTATCTGATGATGTTGAGGTATACATGTATGTTGTAGAACCATGATGTTGAGGTATATGTGTATGTTGTAGAGCCATGATGTTGAGGTTTATATGTATGTCATAGATTCATACAGTAATGATTATGATGTTGAGACTGTGCATATGTCCTTACTGATTAGTTAGATGCCCATTAGTTTTTGTGTTTCCTTCGGGATTCACCTGCCCATTAGATTTTGTGTTTCCTTCGAGATTCACCAGTTTGTGTTTCCTTCAGGATTCACCAGTTTGTGTTTCCTTCAGGATTCACTAGTTTGTGTTTCCTTTGGGATTCACCAGTTTGTGTCTCCTTCGGGATTCACCAGTTTGTGTTTCCTTCGGGATTCACCAGTTTGTGTCTCCTTCGGGATTCACCAGTGTTTGTCTTCTTCAGGATTCACCAGAGATAGTGGGCATACTTAACTACAATAGGATAGGACTCAATCTCCTTCTTGTTTCATGTGCATATGTGTCCCATGAGGACTAGAGTAGTTTATATGTTTCACCTGAGGTGGGTATCTAAAGGATATAGATGCCTAGCCTGACCCCAGTAGTGGTGTTACTTACTGAGTATTTTATACTCATTCTTTCTCATGTTGTTATTTCAAGTAAGGGTAGAGATGCACCGACGATGGATAAGCGGAATTCGTGATCGAGCCACTGGGACTAGTTTTTACGCTTCTGCTCATGAGATTTAAAGTTCTTTTCATGTTCCTCTTACCTTTTAGTTTTAATGCTTAAAACTTACTTTTAAGAATTGTTTTCAGACTTATTTATTGTACTTTATGATTTATGGGTACCCTACTATTGTTTTAGTATTTGAATTTAATGAAAGACTTTTTAACTCACCTAATTTAATTAGCATTTATTTCGTCATAACCAAGTGTCGTTTTGAGCTCCATGCATGCATGTATTTAGTAACGACCTAACTTAAGTCCTAGGGGGTGGGGTCGTTACACAGCTATTCATGTACCGTTGGAGCTTCAAGCCATAGGTCCATAAGGTTCTCTTGGTAGTTTGGATACAAGTTGAGAATCAGTTTTTGGGACAGTTTGAAATGTTCAAATTGACAAAGGGAGTTCGATTATATATGATATAATTGAACTAGTTAATTATATATGATATAATTAACTTTATGTATGAGATATATTAATTTGGAGGATATTGAATATAAATATGATTTATATCTAGTGAAGGAAAAATACTATGATTAATATATGATATTAATCCATAGGTTATGAATATGATGTGATTATATTCATTGTCTATTAATTGGATGGTTAAATGGGTAATAGGACGACGCTCTTCTATTTTCATAACGGATGAGTAAGTTGAAAAATAATTTTGAGACGCTTAAATATCTCACGGTGTGTTAAGCATTGTATGCGCGGTCATTGTGTTGAAGAGTGTCATCGCTTAGCAAAACCTATGCCTATATGATAGTGCTTGAACGATTGCTTACCTATACAATAGTGCAGAGTGATCGCTTAACGATTACACCCATGCACGCTATTTACTAAACGATCATTTACCTTTTCCTAAGTGATCGTTTAACGCTCGATATTTACTGAACGATCGTTTACTTTTTTCTAAACGATCGTTTAGTGCCCAATATTTACTAAACGACCGTATAGATGATTGCTTAGCTTTTCCTACACGATCGTTTAGACAATAACTTACTTTTTCTTACACGATCGTATACTTCACTTAAACGATCAAGCATTTTGTCTATACAATAGACGAGCCTATCTCCCACTTGCTTGATCATTGTATACGATCTCCCTTCCTCATTTCATCTACCAAATCTGAAAAAAGACCACCTTTTGGATTCTCACTCTAAGAATATTGAGGGCTTTGAGTGGTGGTGTCGTCCCATTTACTTCTGTTCGTATGGAGACTGTTTGAGGTAGACGATTGGGTTTTGCTGAGTGATAGCTTACCGTCTCAGCGAAAGCGAGATTTGCTATGAGGAATAAGTCTTCAACTGGTATGATCTCTCAATCTTTTATTTATTATTCCTTTGAGTATATCAATAATTTAGCATTATGAATGCATATTAGTATGTTTGAATGCATATGTGGAAATTCTGTCACAATGAATTAGAAAGATCCGCTTTCGCTCGTAGGTACTCTTGAATAAGAGTTCCTTCAGCTCTCACTTGGATCATAGAAGTATCCACCTCTCATTTCCTTCGGGTAGCCTACAAAGAGGCAAACTTTTGAACGCAGTTCCAACTTCTTTGGGTTAGTCACAAGCACATGTGCCGGATAGCCCCAAATCTTGAAGTGACGTAAACTACCTTTACGACCTCTCACAGCTCAAAAGGTGTTTCAAAAACACTTTTCGAGGGAACATTGTTTAGGATATAGCATGCTGTCTCCACTACAAAACCCCAAAACGAGTCTGGAAGATGAGCATAACTCATCATAGACCGAACCATGTCCAACAAGGTTTTGCTTCTGCTTTCTGATACACCATTCTACTGAGGTGTACCGGGGGCCAAGAGTTGGGACACGATCCCATGTTCTATTATATAGTGCAGGAATGGAGGTTCATATACTCTCTACCATGATTAGATCATAATATTTTTATCTTTTTACCTAACAGGTTTTCAACTTCAGCCTTATACTCTTTAAACTTGTCAAGGGCTTCAGACTTACATTGCATTAGGTAGAGATACCCATACCTTGAATAATCATCTATGAAAGAGATGAAATATTCATACCTACCTCGAGTTAGAGGTCTGAATGTACAAGCTCCAAGGATTCCTTAGCTCTATAACCTTTTCCAGTAAAAGGTCGTTTGGTCATCTTGCCTTCAAGGCATGATTCATACACCGACAAGAAGTTTTCTTCTAAACTTTTTAAGAGTCCACTTTTCACCAACTTCTCAATCCTATTGAGGTTGATGTGACCTAACCTTAGATGTTAAAGATGGGCATTTTTCTTAGGAGAAACATTTGTCTTTTAGCTGTTGTTGCCGTACTGAACATTTCAATGTTAAACTGTTGGGCATGAATGACCTAGTTTATTGAATTCATATGTTGATTGTACTCATATGTAATATTAATTTCTCACAGTTAAATTCAGCATCGTTTGATCCTACTATGAGTTTTAGTCCAAGTGGGAGTTTGTTGGATTTATGTCCTAAAACTCGTAGTTTGTAATATCATATTCTTGTTCAATAAAGCTGTTATTGAAAATCTTTAGTAAATTTAAATTTTATATTCATGAATCCAATAAACTAAGGTTCCGAGGTTATTAAGTTTAAGTTTGAACTTTATGTAGTGACATAAATGTGGATCAAGTTCAAATATATATAGCCAAAATGGTCTATAGTATATGAATAAGATTGGACGCCTTATTCTGGGGACACCATGGATGCGGCCCATTTTGTAGTTAGTACAAACGATGTGATTCTAAACCGTTCATGTGGAGACATGAAAATGGGGGCATCCTATGTAAAGAGTTTACATAAGACTGAATCATGAAATAGTCACTTTTTACATTCTAAATGTTGTTTAATGTATAAAACTGACTATTTCGTTAATTGATGACCTAAGTAACTTAATCTTAATCCTGAGCTAACTATGAACTCCTGTTCACTCGGAATTATCCTTAGATCTTCATAGGTGAGGGCAGCTCAATATCGCTAGCCCAATAAGCCTCCCATTTCAGGGGTTAGATCAGGTGGATAGTAGATAGGTTGTTGCCTTTAGTACTGAATCCAGGTCTTGAACAAAGGGCCCCATCCTCTCATTGGCCCGAGAAGAGTTTAGTTTATAGATTGGACCTTAAACCAATTGTTCATTAGAGAATCAGTAGAACTTAAGGAACAAGATGTAGTTTTGGGGTAAAACGGTTTTTCTGACCCAGTCGAGATTACAAACAAACTGTGAATGATTAGCTTACTAATCATGGTTATATCAAATGAACATGGATATATCTATAGTGAGGGGAGTGCAACTACGGGACTATAGTGGAATGACCCGTTAATTAACGAATGTTGATTAGCTCCGTCTAAAGAGTTTAGCCAGCTAATCTTGGATCATTGGAGTCCATGATCTATAGGTCCATTAGGTTCCCCTACTAGCTCATATGGAATAAACTTAGAACAGTATGATAGAATGATTCGAATGGTTCGAATTAGGTGAAGAGAGAGAAACCGACAAGTATATGTGATATAGTGGTCGGGTTCTTCAGTTTAGAGAAACAGCTTTAATATTTATATGTGATTTAAATATCAAGAATATGAATACATTCATATTCGGAAGCTCAGAAATAATGGAAATGGTCAAAAATGTAAAAAGTCAAAGAGCTGACTTTTGACTTTGAAAAGTCAAACTTTGACCGACCTTATATCGAGAAAATGAATGCGGATTCATGCTCGGGAGGTCAAAATTAGTCAACACGGAAAAATTCATAAAAAGTCAAAATGTTGACTTTTTGGTCAAAGTTTGACTTTGACAAAATGACTATTTTGCTCTTTGACTAAAGTTAATGGGAAAATCCAAACTTTTGTTGGATAATTCCACTAACAAAATAGTAGGCTAGGTGTTGGCTTATAGTGGAGACATTAAGCCCACTTAGATAGTGGATTCTAGGTGTGGGGTTTTTATGAATTGATTTCATGCAATTTTTACATGGCTCTTTTTTATAAATATGGGCTTTGAATTTGGATTAAAAACTTTTGGCCATTTTTCCAAAATTGTTTTCTAAATTTGGGTTGGAAAAATCATTACTTTGGAGCAAATTCAAAACCCAAACCTAACCTAAAATTCCATTTCTTTTTCCATCTCTTTCTCTCTCTCGGTTTCTTCATCCACCAAATCTCACAACCCGGTTCTGAGTCCAGAGGATAGTAGGTCAACTCTAGTGGTGGTTTGAAAGAGTTCGGATCGAGATTCAGCAAGGAAAAGTGGTTTTCGGAAGCTTCAAAGGTAATTTTTAATTACAGTTTTTCCTTTAATTACATGCTAATTTCCTTTTAATTAAAAACAATTAGAGTGTAATTAGGTCCTTTTTCCGCTGCGCATATCTCGTGTTCCATTATAAACAAGAATTTTATGACTAACGACCTTAGTACATATAAGTTACTTTCCATTAAACCATAACCAATCTCCATTCCATTCTTGAAAATAAACACTTTATTCTTAGAAAAGGAGACGGTATACCCTTGTTCAATGAGACAAGAAACCGAGATTAAATTCCTCTTAATATGAGAAACTACGAAAACATTATCTAGTAACAGATAACGTTTCTTGTCAACAAATAACTTCAGCCCTCCTATAACAACAACTGAAACAACCTCACCAGTAACGACTCGTAGAGTCATCTCTCCCTGTGGCAATGTTTGCCATGAAATAAATCCTTGGTAAGAGGAACTGACATGGTTGGTAGCACCAAAATCTAGGAGCTAGGCAAAATCATCATTTTTTACCAAACACGTCTCCAAGACTAATAAGTTAGATTTACTATCTTTCCTCCTCTTTTGGAGAGTAGTGGGATGAGTGTCAGAACAATTGACACTACTGGTTTTATCATCCATCCCTTTATGCTCGAAAAGTAAAAACTGATGTTCAAATAAATCTTGCAACGAGTCCATGATCTCACGTGCAATGACCATGTTCTTAACCCTTTTGGCCAAAACATCATGTATGTTAGCCAAAATGTGAGGTCGAGTCAATGAATTAGCCTTCATCCACAACTCATATGCATTATGAACACTTCTCGATGCATCAAGGGTCGGGACTTGAGGACATTCCTCAACCATGAAAAATTCGAGGTCGTTTGCCACGAAATACATTTTACACGATTCTTTCCACTGTATATAATCAGTCATATTAAAGCAATAAATGGAAATACTAACGAGTTTTTGAAAAGAAAAACATATTGACCTACGTTAGGTTTTAAGCAAATACCCAATGTAAAACAAACAACATCCAATAAGGTTTTAGCAAAACTAATACGAACCCTGTGTGACATCTTGTTTCACAATGACAGTTCAAAGGTTTAGGACAAAAGCCATCGAAGGGAGGTCAATTATTCCTCCTCTGAATTGAGAAGTTCTCAACCAGTCATTAATACCATAACAACTCCTGCTCCTATAACGACTAGCATCATTGATTTGGTCAAGAGATCATTAACTTACTTAACAATTTCCCGTAAGTGTGATCCGCCATTTTAGGCCCTAGAGATCTGCCCCAAGCAGTCAATCCGAAGGGAAAAAAAATCTGATTGGGGCAAACCTAAAGCGACCTTATCCATGGAGTTCACCTTGATCTTGACCAACTACACAAAACCCATCTAAAGGGGATGCTCCCAGGGCGCCACGAAGGAGTACAGAATGATCTCACTGTGTGAACCAATGACAGAAACCGTAGGACGTATTGACACACACCCTTCACCCACAAACTATAAACACTCTCTCCATCCACCTTGATATTAACTCATGCAAACACCATCCAAAGGGGGATGCTCCCAAGGCACTATGAGGCCAAACATGAATCTCACGGTGTGAATATATAGGGAGAAATGTGAATGGAATTATAGACATATAAGATACATCTCTTCCTTCCACTGAGTATTTTATAACCTAGGGTTTAATTTACATAGAAAAAACACAGCTAAGGATTTTAACTAACTGACTTTTAGGTTTGCCCAAGCGTAACTTTTACTTGGGATAGTTAAACAACTTTTGATTATCATCCATTAAACTCTTTAACGGAGTCTTTGACCAATTGTAGCATGCTTGTAGAAAATCTATCCAATTCACCTTTCCAGGTAGGTTTCCAGGTAGGGGTGTTCCATTTTTGTCAACTTAAGAACCCCAGCCTAGACAGAATCCGCCTTAGACAAAAGATCCCTTATAGATAGATTAAAACAAATTTAATCTTTTATGTCAATCAATTTAATCCTATTAAACCAATATTAAAAGTTAATCTAGGTTACTAATCTCATTAGAACCAATTGAACTTAGGTCTATCTCAATCCAATTTTAAAACCCTTTTAAGAAACTTGAGTTCACCCTAAGTTCGCATGCAACTCTTTCTTATCGATTTTAGTTCTAATTTCCTTTATAACGCTTATAAATGGAAACAACCAAAACCACAACACAAAGCTAACACATGCAAGGCATTCATAACGATTATAAACAGCCTAAGTGTCATGCTCAATGCATTGTTCATTCATTGCTACATTTTTATAGAACGCTTATACAAAACAGCAATGAAATAAGCACAACATGCTTCCGTTCACCCTTAGACTATAACACTTATAATAAAAGGATGATGCATGAATATGCTCACTGCATGCAAAATATAACTCTTATATTTCATGATGCATGCACATGCTTTCATGTAATTTCTTCATGCAAGAGTATAACAATTATAATACATGATGCATGAACAATTGCACAACCTAAGGTGGGTTTCAAACTATGTGTCAAACACTTTTCCATATAAACACCATACATCACATGTATGATGAACAAATGTTGATGAACCGGGTAAAATTGCCTCAAATCCACAAAAGTACAAGCTAACTATTACAAAATCAAGGAATATTCGGTTCAAACAGGCGAACCGGGTTTTAAACCGTTTGGGGGCCCTTACAAATTAACATTTTGCAATTAAAAAAAAAAGCTTTAATAGAGGCAATTAAACCCATAAACATTCATCAACTCCATCCACAAAGGTATTTAACAATTGTAAAAGAAGTTCAAAATAGAATTGAAATTTGGAATATCAGAACAACCTGGCTCTGATACCAATTAAAGAAAATCGGACACGAGGGTTTCCATGAGCAGGGGAAGGATCTTTCTAAATTTCAATCGTATATGAATATTACTGAACAATAACAAACGAAAACATAAGGTTATGCGTAATACATAAATTACAGCATGCTTTATTATAGCTCAAGGACAAGAATCAACAAACTTTTGTAGACTCATCTTCAAGTTCCTTGATCATGAGTGCTCGATCACAACAACACAGCAACACACAAACGTTCATCCAACACGACTGCTACACTACACGAACACCGCACACTCAAACTAAGCAATCGCCAAGGTCACGAACACCGCGAATGGCCTCCATAGAACCTTGACTGTGTCAAGTTGAGTATGACACCACCAAGAAGGTTACCTTGGTATTCTTAGTGTGAGAATCCAGAGGGTGGGCTTTGTATGGACTTGGTTAGAGGCAAAAAATCGAAGGAAGAACAATCGTGTAAATGATTGAGCAAGTGGGAGATGGAATAGCCTATCGTATAGGTCGATGCCCAATCGTTTAGGAAAAGCTATGCGATCATCTAGCAAAAGCTGTGCGATCGTTTAACTCATCATCTAGCTGAGTGTTTATCATGTAAGCACACTACACGATCGTTTAGCTAACTCTAAGCAATCGTTTAGCTATCTCTAAGCTATCGCTTAGTAAATCTAATTTACATGACAACTCTCCGTGAGTAATTTCAGAGAGAGGAAAATCTCAAATTCACAAAATGAAAATCTTTTCTTACTTAAATTATGAAAACATTTTTTCTTTTATCTCATAGTTACCATGAAACCACCAATAACCTCCCACTCAATTGATTATTATAGAAAAAGAGATAATTATCCAATAATTAATATTATTATAAATATAAATGATAAATAACTTACCATAATATATTTATAACCTATAGTTTTAATATTTCATTTCATGAAACATACAAACCATAGCTCTTTTTCTATTCCATGGCACTTAATGTATCTCATACACCATACCGATCATATCATATATAATCTAACTACCTCTTGTCAATTTGAACAATTCAAATCAACACCAAGAACTGATCCTTAACTTGAGTCCATTGAGGTACCAAGGGGACCTTATGGTTCTATAACTTGAAGCTCCAACGGTATGTGAATAACTAACTAAACTCTTTAGTCAAGGGATCCACCATCCGTTAACTGTCAGGCACTCCACTAAAGATCGATAGTTGAACTCTTCTTACTACAGATATATTATGTGTCCATCTTAACCAATCAACAATGCAACAACCCTTCACAGATCACTCTTCAGTATAGCTCGGCCAATAACCGTTATGCCCCTATAGTTACATCTAACTCCTTAAGTACCACTAATCTCTCTAATGAACGTAAGTCATAGTCCTACTATGACTAAGTCCTCTCTTTCAAAGAGAAATGTTGGCCACTATGTTCAAGCCCCGGAATCAGCCCTTAAGGGAGCAATCTATCTACTTACCCCTACTTCAGGGAAGGAGTGGATTCCATCTTGCGTATTGAGTTCCTAGCTCCCAAATCAGACAAGTCCCCAAAAAGGTAGGCATGTTGAATTGGCAATCTGGCCACTCTCACTCATACTAATCAAAGGACTGCCTTCAAAGGCAAGAGTTCCCAAAACACTCAGGATTGAGGTCGTGTCACCTATGGTCGTTTAGGTGAGATGTAAGTCTCCAGTATCAATGGCGTTATATACAAAGTCTAGTCATCTCGTGGTCCAGTCTTATACAAACTCTTTGTATAGGACACCCCCGTTTGCATGTCTCCACATGAATCGTCAGGATCTACCATCTGTAGTAGTTTACAACACTTGCAAACTGCTACAAAGCGGGCCGTATCCGTAGTGACACCAGGATCAAGTATCCCTCCTTAATCCTTATATTATGGACTTACTTAGGTTATCTCTTAAGGCATGATCCACTTGTGTATCTCATATGCATGCTTAAGTTTACATAAGATAACCATCGAGCTTTGTTTATTGGATATGAGTAAATTTCATAATGAAATAACAACTATTTTATTCATAAAAATGTGTAAAATTACAAACAGCGAGACTCTGGGAGAATTAGGACACCAATTCCAACTATAGGATAATTTGAAATATACGTTATATTTATTGTACTGGGCTTTTATGCCCTAGTTTATTGTTTTGTACTAAGTTTTTTGGACAAACAACGAGACTCAGGGGTTACACTTACACGGAATAGTTAAGGGTTAATGATTCTGAACCGAAAAATGGTGGCTGTTAGGTTCAGTTCCAAGAGTTAGTTCTGCCTCATGGTTGAGAATGTCTCATCCTAATGAAAGGGAAACTGATCACCCCACCGGTGGCGTTTGTCTTGACTCACTGGGGCATCATTGCAAAAAAGAAGTCTATAACTTAAGGTACTTGAAACTATTTTGCAAAAAAATTGGTTTAAAAGTGGTTTAGCAAAATCTAATAAAGATTTGTTCATATTTTCAGCAACTTTTTCAAATGGCTACAACCATCTTATCGTTGTTAAGCGTCGAAAAATTAACTGGAGACAATTTTTGCAACATGGAAACACATGATCATGACGATCCTAATCATTGAGGATCTCATGTTTGCTCTCATGGAGGCTTATTCTCCTATTCTAGCTCCAAATGCTGCTCAAAATGTTTGGGAGGCATATGAGTGATGGACAAGGGCGAATGAAAAGGCCCAAGCTTATATCTTAGCAAGTCTTTCTGACGTCTTGGCCAAGAAGCATGAGCCTATAGTCTCAGCCCGTGAGATCATGGAGTCCCTGCGGAGGATGTTTGGACAACCGTCTGAATAGCTTATGCATGAGGCTCTTAAATACATATTCAACTCCAAAATGCAAGAAAGCACCTCTGTTCGTGAACATGTGCTAAACATGATGGTCCACTTCAATGTGGCGGAGTTGAATGGGTCTACCATCGATGAGGGCAGCCAGGTTAGCATAATTCTGCATTCTTTGCTGGAGAGCTTCCTACACTTTTTTAGCAATGTGATTCTTAACAAAGTGAAATATAACCTTATAACTCTCTTCAACGAGTTGCAAACATACCAATCTTTACTGAAAAGTAAGGAGAGGCAGAAGGGTGAGACAAATGTTGATTCATCCTCAAGGACGTTCTATAGAGGTTCGACCTTAGGAACAAAGTCTGCACCTTCTACTTCTAACTCTGCAAAGGGGAAGAAGAAGAAGGGTGGTAAAGGAAAAGGGAAGGCACCTGCTAACCCACCGCCTGTCGCCCCGAGGAGGTGTCCATCAGTTGCTAAGGGAAAGTGTCTCCATTGCAACCAAGATGGACATTGGAAGAGGAACTATCCTCAGTATCTGAAGGAGAAGAAAGTAGCCAAGGCTAAGGCCAAGGCGGATAAAGGTAAATGTGATTTACTTGTGCTCGAAACTAGTTTAGTGGAGAATGATGATTCTGCCTGGATAATTGATTCACGCGCCACTAACCATGTTTGTTCTTCTGTTCAGGGGATTAGATCTTGGCGACAACTGGAGGCTGGTGAGATGACGATGCGAGTAGGCACCGAGCACGTCGTCTCAGCTGTGGCAGTAGGAGAACTCCAGTTAGCTTTATAGAATAGGTTTCTAATTTTAAATGATGTATATATTGTTCCTGAACTAAAAAGGAACCTTATTTCTGTAAAGTCTTTATTGCAATGTAAATACACTGTTTCTTTCAATTTGAATAAAGTGTTTATTCATAAAGATGGTGTTTTTATTTGCACAGAAAATCTGGAATCAAATTTATATGTGTTAAGGCCATTAGCCATTAATTCCCTCCATAATACTGAAATGTTCAGAACTGCCATAACTCAATCAAACGTCGACGAATTTCTCCAAAAGAAAATTCCCAACTTTGGCATCTATGTTTAGGGCACATAAATCTCAATAGGATTGAGAGATTGGTGAAGAATGGACTTCTAAGTGAGTTAGAAGAAAATTCTTTACCTGTGTGCGAATCTTTCCTTGAGGGTAAGATGACTAAACGTCCTTTTATTGGAAAAGGTAGTTAGTACATTCTGACCTTTGTGGTCCTATGAATGTCAAAGCCCGAGATGACTATGAGTATTTTATCAATTTTATTGATGATTACTCTAGGTATGGGTATGTTTATCTTTTGCAATGGAAGTTTGAATCCTTTGAAAAGTTCAAAGAGTTCAAGACTGAAGTTGAAAACGCATTTGAAAGATGGATTAAAATACTTTGATCAGACCGAGGTGGAGAGTTTTTGGACTCAACATTCTAGGACTATTTGATAAAACATGGAATCGTTTTCCAACTCTCAGCACTGGGTACACCTCAGCAGAATGGTGTAGCGAAAAGGAGAAATAGGACCTTTCTTTACCGGACTCGTTTTGGGGTTTCGCAGTGGAGACTGCGGTGTGAATACTCAACTATGATCCCTCCAAGAGTGTTGCAAGAACACCTCTGGAGTTGTGGAACGGGCATAAAGCTAGTTTACATCATTTTTGCATTTGAGGTTGCCCTGCACATGTGCTTGAGGCTAATCCCAAGAAGTTAAAACCACGGTCGAGGTTATGCCTCTTTGTAAGCTACCCCAAAGATACACGAGGGGGTTATTTTTATGATCCAACGAAAAATTGGGTGTTTGTTTCAACAAACGCTACTTTCCTGGAGGAGGATCATATAAGGAAGCACAGTCCACGAAGAAAAGTCGTGTTATGTGAGTTTTCCCATGAAACTACTAAAACTTCAACAAGAGTTGGTGAAAATCTCGCTACATCAACAAGAGTTGTTGATGGGAGTTCATCCAGTAGGTCGGTTCCACCTCAAGAATTGAGGAAACCTCGATGTAGTGGGAGGCTTGAAAACCCACCCATTCGCTATCTGGGTTTCACGAAAATCCTTGCTATGGTAGCAGATGGTGACATTGAGGATCTGTTGTCTTATAAGAAGGCAATGGAGGATGTTGACCAGGATGAATGAGTCAAGGCCATGGATCTCGAGATGGAGTCGATGTACTTCAACTCAGTATGGGATCTTGTAGATCAGCCTGATGGGGTTCGCACTATAGGTTGTAAATGGATCTACAAGTGCAAACGGGGTGCTGATGGGAAGGTACAGACCTTCAAAGCTCAACTTGTGGCAAAGGGTTATACTTAGGTAGAAGGAGTCGACTATGAGGAGACTTTCTCACCTATTGCCATGTTAAAGTTGATCCACATCCTTCTGTCCATTGCAACTTATTATAATTATAAGATCTAGCAAATGGACGTCAAGACGGCCTTTCTAACTAGCAATCTTGAGGAGACCATTTATATGGTGCAGACTGAGGGATTTATAGCCCAAGGTCAAGAGCAAAAGGTTTGCAAACTGAATCGGTCCATTTATGGATTGAAACAGGCGTCTCGATCTTGGAACATACGATTTGATGCTACGATCAAGTCGTATGGCTTTGAACAAAACGTTGATGAACCTTGTGTCTACAAGAAGATCATCAACGCTTCAGTAGTCTTCTTAGTGTTGTATGTAGACGATATCCTACTCATCGGAAATGATGTAGATCTACTGACTGTAGTTAGGAACTGGCTAGCGACCCAATTCCAAATGAAAGATTTGGGAGAGGCTCAGTTTGTTTTAGGTATACAGATCTCTTGGGATCGCAAGAACAAAGTACTAGCACTATCGCAGGCATCATACATTGATAAGATGTTGCTCAAGTACTCGATGCAGGACTCCAAGAGGGGCCTACTGCCATCAGGTATGGAGTCACTTTGTCTAGGGAAATGTGTCCTAAGATGCCTCAAGAGGTTGAGGAGATAAGACGGGTCCCATATGCGTCTGCCGTTGCCAGTTTGATGTACGCGATGCTCTATACTCGTCCAGACATCTGCTACAATGTGGGCATAATCAGTAGGTATCAGTCTAACCCAGGCTAGGGTAACTGGATCACAGTGAAGAACATCCTCAAGTATCTTCAGAGAACGAGGGACTACATGCTCGTGTATGGTTCGAGAGATTTGATCCTTACAGGATACGCGGATTCTGACTTTTAGACTGATAAGGACTCTCGTAAGTCCACCTCAAAGTCAGTCTTTACTCTTAACAGAGGAGTTGTAGTGGGGCGAAGTAGCTTACGAAGTTGCTAAAGAGGTGGAGTACGTAGTAGCTTGCGAAGTTGCAAAAGAGGCCATCTGGCTTAGAAAGTTCTTGACAGACCTGGAAGTTGTTCCAGATATGTCCAGACCCATTACCCTTTATTGTAATAATAGTGGGGCAGTGGCGAACTCCAAGGAGTCAAAGAGTCACCAGTGAGGGAAAACACATAAAGCGAAAGTATCATCTGATCCGCAAGATAGTGCATCGAGGGGACGTGATCGTCACACAGATCACTTCGGAGCACAATGTTGTTGACCCGTTTACGAAGGTTCTCATGGCTACAGTGTTTGAGGGTCACCTATGGAGCATGGATCTATAGGATCGCTCGTGGCTGGACTAGGGCAAGTGGGAGATTTTATTGTATTGGCTTTTTATGCCCTAGTTTATTGTTTTGTACTAAGTTTTTTGTACACCCCACTTCGCTTTAGAACCAGTAAGAGATTGTTGAGGTTGATGCCCTAAAGTCTCGTGTCCTGTAGTTTATAAATAGTATATACAAACACCTGTGTTGTTAATATATGATATTTACTTTACATCTTGTTTTTTCCTCGATTATTTATTTTATTTGCTTTACCACAAACCAGCAAACATAAAATTCCTGGTTATCTGTATGTGACTCAAGCATGTATGTAGTGACATATAAGTGGATCATGACTTGAGTGATAACCAAAATGGTCTGTAGTAAATGGATAAAGGAGGGAAACCTTATCCTGGTAATGCTACGGACACAACCCGCTTTGTGGAATGGTCGCAAGTGTTGTGACTTGTCACAGATGGTCTGATCCTGATCATTCATATTGAGGACATGCGAGCGGGGGCGTCCTATACAAAGTGTTTGTATAAGAACTGACCACAAAGTGTTAATGTCTCATTATACAAAGAGTTTGTATAGAGACTTTACTTCATTAGGATGACCATAGGTAGCATGACCTCAATCCTGAGTGAGTTGGGAACTCCTGCCATTGAGGGCGATCCTTTGATTTATATGGCTACGAGTGGCCAGGTCGTTGATTCAAACCTACCATTTTGGGGATTTATCTGATTTGGGAGCTGGGAACTCAGCTACACAAGATGGAATTCACTTCTTCCCCGAGGTAGGGGTAAGTAGATAGATGGCTCCCTTAAGGGTTGATTCTGGGGATTGAATAATGTGGTGCCACACACCTTTTCTTAGCCCGAAAGATGTTCACACACAGTTGGACTATGTTGTATTGTTCATTAGAGGAATCAGTGGTACTTAAGGAGTGAGATGTAACTACAGGGGAAAAACAGTAAATTGGCCCAGTTATACTTACGAGCATCTATGAAGGGTCATCGTACTCATGATTGGTTATATCCGATGGACACGGAAATATATCTTTTTTAAGAAGAGTTCAGCTGTTGGTCTTTAGTGGAATCACTGACAGTTAACAAATGGTGGATCTCGTGGCTAAAGAGTTTAGTCAGCTATTCACATACCATTGGAGCTTCAAGCCACAGGTTCATTAGGTCACATGGGTAGCTTGGATAAAGTCGAGAACCAGTTTTTTGGTTAATTTGAAATTTTCAAATTGACAACAGAAAGTTCAATTATATATGATATAATTGGACTGGTTAATTATATATGATATAATTGGCTAAATGTATGAGATACGTTATTTTGGAGGAAATTAGATATAAATATGATTTATATCAAGTAAAGGAGAAAATACTATAGTAGATATATGATATCAAACTATAGGATATAAATATAATGTGATTATATTTATTAATTAAATTAATTGATTAATTATTTGATAATTAACGAATTTATCCACGTTTGGATGTGGGAAGTGGGTTGCGATGGTTATGGTAACCGACGGATTAAAAATGAAAATTGTCTTCATTTTACACAGTTGTGTATTCATATTATCGTCCGCGCCCAAAAGAATCTGTGAAAGCGATCGCGAGAGCTTATATGATAGAAGCTCGTCCGTCTAAACAATTGTCTGCCTCACATTTTCTCTAAACGATCGTATACGTTTTTCCTAAACTATCATTCAGTATTTCATACACGATCATGTAGCTCTACTATACGATAAACATTTCCGCTATACGATAGTATATTTTCATCTCCCACTTGCTTATCGTCTACATGACGTGTTCTCCTCCGTCCTCTACCAAACTCATCAAAGCCCACTGAGGATACCCAGGTTTCTCTTGTGGTGGTGTCGTCCCCCCTACAGTGTTCGTGTACGTTCTGATTGTGTTGTTGCAGTCGACATACTCACCGGGTGCTGGTAGATCCATTGGAGGTTTTCGTTGTTTAGGGTTCAGACGTTCGAAGAGTTTCTTCATCTGGTATGACCCCTTTCTATGATTTTTATTGTATTTTGAGCATACCGATAATTAGGTTTATATGCATAACTGTATGTATTGAATGTATATTGTTTTGTGTTTCGGTCACTATGAAATCGGTTGTAAGTGGATCTAAAAGAGAAAAAGATGTGTAGATTGAAATGTATAGACCTTTAAAACTACACTTGTGACAAAAGGTTATACCTAGGTTGAAGGAGTGGACTATGAAGAAACTTTCTCACTTATTGTCATGTTAAAGTCTATTAGAATTCTCTTGTCCATAGCCACATATTATGACTATGAAATATGGAAAATGGACGTCAAGACTGCCTTTTTGAATGACAATCTTGAAGAGACCATCTACATAAATCAACCAAAAGAATTCATTGAACAAGATCAAAAGCAAAATGTTTGCAAGCTTAATCGTTCTATTTATGGACAAAACAAGCACCTCGATCTTGGAATACAAGATTTGATACTGCGATCAAAACTTATGGCTTTGATCATAATGTTAATGAGTCTTGTGTTTACTAGAAAATCATCAACAACTCAATAGTTTTCCTTGTGCTGTATGTGGATGATATCTTACTCATTGGGAATGATGTAGGTTTTCTGACTGATGAAAAGAAATGGTTGATCACCCAATTCCAAATGAAAGATTGGGAGAGGCGTAGTTTGTTCTAGGGTCCACATCATTAGGAATTGTAAGAACAAAAGGTTGGTCTTGTCTCAAGCATTGTATATTGACAGGATGCTTGTCAGATATTCGATGCGTAATTTCAAGATAGGTTTATTACCTTTCAGCATGGAATTGTATTGTCTAAGGAGTAGTGTCCTAAGACTTCTCAAGAGGTTGAGACAAGGAGATGAATTCCCTATGTATCGATTTTTGGTAGCTTTATGTATGCAACGTTACGTACCAGACTTGACATTTGCTATGCAATAGGGATTATCAGTCGATATCAATCCAATCCAGGATTAGATTATTGGCCAGCAGTCAAAATAATCCTCAGGTACCTTCGGAGAACGAGAGACTATATGCTTGTGTATAAGGATTTGATCCTTATAAGATATAGAACTCTTACTTTTAGACTAATCGGGATTCTAAAAAATCCACATCAATGTCAGTATTTACTCTGAATGCATGAGCTATAGTTTGGCAAAACATCAGGTAAGGATGCATCGTAGATTCCACTATGAAAGCTAAATACGTAGCTTCTTGTGAAACTGCTAAATAGGTTGTTTGGCTTAGAAAGTTCCTTACTGATTTGGAAATTGTTCTAAATATGTCTTTGCACATCACACTTTATTGTGATAATAGTGGTGTTGTGGCAAATTCTAAGGAACCTAGTGTTGGGGTTGATGCTCTAAATCTCATAAGGTCCTATAGTTTGTAATTATACTGTACAAACATTTTATTTATGTGATAAAATATTTGATGTTTTATTTCCAAATTAGTTGCATTAACCACAAACCAATAAACTAATATCCAAGGTTATTTTGTAACTTAAACATGTATGTCGAGACATACAAGTGGATCATGTTTAAGTGATAACCTAAATGGTCTATAGTAGATTGATAAGGTTGGATACCTTATCCTGGCTGTGACACTACGAGTATGGCCCGCTTTGTAGATGTTATAACTATTGTAAAGTACTATAAATGATTTGATCCTGATCATTCATGTGGAAACATGTGAGCGGGAATATTCTATACAAAGGAGTTTGTATAAGATCGGACCACGAAATGTTTGGTCTAATTATATAATGTTGTCCATAAGAGAGACTTACATTTCACCAGGAAGACCATAAGTAACATGACCTGAATCCCGAGTGAGTTGTAAACTCCTACCTTTGATTTGTATGGGTGAGAGTGGCCAAATCACCGACTCAACAAGCCTACCATTTTAAGGATCCGTCTGATTAGGGAGTTGGGAACACAACTACACAAAAAGAAATTCACTCTTTCCTCATGTTGAGGCAAGTAGATAATTTCTCCCTTAAGAGCTAATTCCGGGGCTTGAACAATGTGGCGCCACACCCTCTCCTAGCTCAAGAGGGATTTAGTCATAGTTGGACTATATTTATTGTTCATTAAAGAGATCGGTGGTACTTAAGGAGTTAGATGTAACTACAGGGGCAAAATGGTAATTTTGGCAAACTGTACTTATGAGCAATTTGTGATATATCCAATGGACATAGAAATATATCTGTAGAGCGAAGAGTGCAGCTATTAATCTTTAGTGGACTGCCCGATAGTTAACAAATGATGAATAATTTAATTAACTATTCACGTATCGTTGGAGCTTCAAGCTACAGGTCTATGGGCTCCTACTGTAGCTAACCGGGAATTATTGAAAATCAATTTTTGGATTAATTTGAGTTATTCAAATTAATTGAGGGAATTAATAGTATGTGATATAATTAATTTAATATAATTATATATGATATAAATGAAAGAAATCGGAACTCGAGATTTCTATGAGCAGCAAAACAAGACTATTCTAAATTACAATCATGAATGAATATATATTTACAGTCGAATACAAAACAAGCGGTTATGCAAATCATATAGAGAAATTACAGCATGAACAATACAGATACATAAAGAGATCTCTACGCACATAAGAGTATGCGTCTCCACACTCCGATTTCTAACTCTGATCGAACAACAGCAACCACGAGCGCTCGATCTATACGACCGCAACACAACACGAACACCGCAAAAACACTTCGCACTTGTCCTCAACGATCTCCTCGGTCATGAACTCCTCCGCAACACGAACGGCCTCGCACTCGTCCTCAGTGACACAAATGACCTCCACAACACCACAAACGGCCACCAGAAAACCTCGACGATGTCGAGTTGACTCTGACACCACCAACAAGGTGACCTTGGTATTCTCGGTGAGAGAATCCAGACGGTGGACTCTGTTCGAACTTGGTATGAGGTAGACGAACAGAGGAAACACCGATCGCGTACACGACTAGGTAAGTGGGAGATGGTATAGACCTATCGTATAGGTCGATGCCCAATCGTATAGATAAAACTATGCGATCGTTTAACTCTATCGTTTAGCTCGATTTGTCGTGTATAGAATCTACATGATTGTTTACCTTGGGCCAGTAATCGTCTAGCAAAACTATGCAATCGTTTAGTAAACACTGCACGATCGTTTAGCTCGCACCTTCACGATCGTTTAGCTCGCCCAATCGTCGTTTAGTAAATATGAATTTACTTGACGACTTCGTGAGTTTCTTTTCACGGAGAGAAAGCTCAAAATCCTTTTAAAACTTTTGTAAAAAATTCTTTTCAAAATAGGAAACCACTTTCTTCTTAAGTACCACTGATTCCTTTAATGAACATAAGTCATAGTCCTACTATGACTGAGTCTTCTCTTCCAAAGAGAAGTTGTGACCACTATGTTCAAGCCTCAGAATCAGCTTTTAAGGGAGCAATCTCTCTACGTATCCTTACTTCGGGAAAAAAGTGAATTCCATTTTGTGGTTTGAGTTCCCAGCTCCCAGATCAGATAAGTCCCAAAAAGGTAGGCATGTTGAGCTGGCAATCTGGCCACTCTCACCCATACTAATCAAAGGACCGACGTCAAAGGCAAAAGTTCACAAAACACTCCGGATTGAGGTCGTGTCACCTATGGTCGTTTAGGTGAGATGCAAATCTCTAGTATCAACGGCGTTATATATAGAGTCTAGTCATCTCGTGGTCCAAGTCTTATATAAACTCTTTGTATAGGACACCCCCGCTCCACGTCTCCACATGAATGGTCAGGATCTACCATCTATAGTAGTTTACAACACTTGCAAACCTCTACAAAGCGGGTCGTATCCGTAGTGTCACTAGGATTAGGTATCCCACCTTAATCCTTATACTACAAACCTATTTAAGTTATCACTTAAGGCATGGTCCACTTGTATATCACATATACATGCTTAAGTTCACATAAGATAACCAAGGAGCTTTGTTTATTGGATATAAGTAAATGTCAGAATTAAATAACACTTATTTTATTCATTAAACAATGTGTATCTTTACAAAACAACGAGACTCCGGGAGAATTAGGACACTAATCCCAACAATCTTCCACTTGTCCTAATGACTCGAGAGACTAATGTACAATACAATATAAAAATGCACAATATACAGTAAACTAGGGCATACCCCAGTATCATCTCCCACTTGCCCTAGACAAGATGTTGCATGTCCCATAGACCCAGACTTTCTAGGTGACCCTCGAACACTTTAGCCGAGAGGTCCTTTGTAAAGTGATCAGCAACATTGTATCCGTAAGGATCAGATCCTTAGCTCCATACACAAGCATGTAGATCCTCGTTCCCTGAAGATACTTGAGGATCATCTTGACCGATTCATCTTTGTCAATATCTTCTATTGCTTTCTTAAAAGACAATGGATCCTCAACCCCATCATTCGTAATGACGTTCTAGGCTTCAATTAAACTCATGTAGTGATCCGGTGGGTTCATAACCTCCTACTACGTCGAGGCAGTCTCAACTCTTGAGTTGGTTGACTAAACGTCCCAACCTCAACAACTCTTGTTGATCTGTCGGCTTATTCAACAACTCTTGTTGAACCCTCGGCAGTCTCAGTCTCACTCTAGATCTCATGTAAAACGAACTTATTTTGTGGCTTATGATCCCTCATGTGATCTTCTTCCGAGAAGATAGTATTAGTGGAAACAAACATTTTGTTCTAACTTGGATCATAGAAGTATCCTCCTCTCGTTTCCTTGGAGTAGCCTATAAAGAGGCAAATGATGACATGCAAAAATGCATGCTATCTTAGTCCTTTTACTTAGAATTATGAAGGTTGTTAGGCAGAAATTGCGTCGATCATGATAGGAATTCATGAGAAAAGAAGTTTGCATCGATCAGCATGGCGAATCTCAGCTAACCCATTACTTTGCGTTAATTATGCATTCAATGTTCTATCTTTGTAGCTAATTCAGGAAATGAACGCAAACGTAAATACCGAACCACCACATAGACGACCGCATGCGAAGAAACACTCCATCGCAAAGGCAAACACATCGATCAATGCATGGATGTTACGGTAATCAGTCGTATGCGTCTATCGTATGGGGTTGCACTCGTCAAGTGAATGCGGTCATCGTGTAGAGTTGCGGTATTAAGCGAATGCGATCATTGAATGATTGCAGCTGTGCGACAACGCAACTAACGGGATCAACGCAAGGTAGGTGGAATGAACGCATCAATGCATCTACCTCGAGAAAATTCAAAGATGATGTTGACATTTCACCTACCATGTCGTTAGTGGCAGAGGATCAGAAAGGACGAACGCGCCAAATGTCAGACTCAGAGCAATCCAATTAATGCAGCCGGCAACCCAAGCTCTATAAATAAAAGCCGATGAGCTCAAATTCATTTTATCCAAGGTTTTCACCTAAGGTTCGCCTGGGGCGGATCCTTGTGATCCAGACAAAATGCATGAGAAGACGTTGAGAGTTCTTCACCTCCTTCATCCATTCCGAGTGACGATCGGAGCCTTCGACCGTAGCTAGATCTCGAAAGAGTCAGTTCCTCCACCCATCCATGGCACCACCGACAGTCTTGATGCAACGTTGTGTGTATTTTACATCATCGCAAAGGAAAAGAGTAGAGACTTAGGAATAAGCTCTATGGACACTTTGCGTTCAACACATGCATCCTAGAATTAGGAGCACCGCAGTTCCATTGGAAAATGACTTGCCGTGTATGGTTGTAACATGATCGCATAGTCTGACGCTAACTAAGGTTCCCTTACGATCACTCTTAAAGATTGTAATGAAAACATCTCCGCATTTTATCCATTTTCCCATTCATTTATTTCATGCAAGGTTTGTTGCATCTCTACCTCTCATGCATATTCTCATTGCGTTGTCTGTTAGATAGAAGTAGTAGGATTAATTTAACAACAACCCCTCCATTCTTTTATTTATACTACCGCATGCACAATCATCGCAAACGTATAGTTACAAGTCCCTGTGTTCGACCTCGGATTAACCGAAAAACTTGCGTTCATGTTATACTTGGCGTGAACGCAAGAAAACTTGTGGTAGGACACATGGTCATCGCATACATTATTGGCGCATTTTCATTCCAACGCATGACCATCGACGCATGGCTATCAACGCATATTTTAGGAACGTGCATCACATAATGCGTCCATGGGAGTTTGGTTGTCGAGTAAAATTGACTTCCAATTTCCGCGCATCAGCAAATCTTCAAATGCGGTTCCAACTTCAATGGATTAGTCGCTAGCACATGTGTCGGACAACCCCAAATTCTGAAGTGGCGTAAACTACCTTTATGGCCTCTCCATAACTCAAAAGGTGTTTCACAAACACTTTTTGAGGAAATGTTGTTCAGGATATAACATATAGTTCGCACTGCATACCCCCAAAACGAGTCTGAAAGATAAGCATCATAGACCGAACCATGTCCAACAAGGTCCTGTTTCTCCTTTCTGATAGACCATTCTACTGAGGTGTATCAGGGGCCAAGAGTTGGGATGCAATCCCATGTTTTATCATATAGTTCTGGAATTGGAGGACCATACACTCTCCACCACGATCAGATCATAGTGTTTTTATCTTCTTGCCTAACAAGTTTTCAACCTTAGCCTTATACTCCTTGAAACTTGTCAAGGGCTTCAGACTTACATTGCATTAGGAAGAGATACCCAAACCTTGAATAATCATCTATGAAAGAGATGAAATATTCATACCCACCTCAAGCTTTAACATTCATCGAACCACGGAGGTCTGAATGTACAAGCTCCAAGGCTTCCTTGGCTCTGTAACCTTTTCCAGTAAAAGTTTGTTTGGTCATCTTGCCTTTGAGGCATGATTCACATACCGACAAGGAGTTTTCTTCTAAACTCTTTAGAAGTCCACTTTTCACCAATTTCTCAATCCTATTGAGGTTGATGTGACCTAACTTTAGATGCCAAAGATGGGCGTTTTCCGTTGGAGAAACCTTTGGTCTTTTAGCTGTTGTTGCCGTACTGAACATTTCAATGTTAAACAAGGCTTTTATGACTAACAACCTTAGTACATATAAGTTATTTTCTATTGAACCATAACCAATATCCATTCCATTCTTGAAAATAAACACTTTATTCTCAGAAAAAGAGATGGTATAGCCTTGTTCAATGAGACATGAAACCGAGATTAAGTTCCTCTTAATACGAGGAACTACAAAAACATTATCTAGTAACAGATAACGTTTCTTGTCAATAAATAACTTCAGCCTGCCTACACCAACAACTAAAACAACCTCACCAATACCGACTTGAAGAGTCATCTCTCCCTGTGGCAACGTTTTCCAAGAATTGAATCCTTGGTAAAAAGAACTAACATGATTGGTAGCACCTGAATCAAGGATCCAGGCAGAATCATCATTCTCTACTAGACATGTCTTCAAGACCAATAAATCATATTTACTGTCTTGTCTCCTCCTTTGAAGAGTAATGGGATGGAGGTCGTTTGCCATGAAATTCGTTTCACACGATTCTTTCCACTGTAAGTAATCGGTCATTTTTAAAAGCTTTAAACGAAATTACTAACGAGTTGCTAAAAAGAAAAACACATTGACCTACGTTAGGTTCTAAGCAAATACCCGTTGTAAAACAAAACAACATCCAATAAGATTTTAGCAAAACTAACATGAACCCCGTGTGACATCTAGTTTCGTAATGACGCTTCAAAGGTTTAGGACAAAGCCGCCTAAGGAAGGTCAGTTATCCCTCATCTAAATTGAGAAGATCTCAACCAGTCATTAATATCAGAAAAACTCTTGCTTCTATAACAACTAGCCATCATTGATTTGCCCAAGAGATCATTAACTTACTTAATAACCTCCCCAAGTGTGACCCGTCATTTTAAGCCTGATAACTGGCAGAAATGCCAGTTATTATAAGCCTTTTATTTAGAATTATGAGCGCTAACAAGTAGAAAATACGGTGAAAATTCTTAGAATTTGTGAAAAATTGAGTTTTGCGTCGATCAGAACCTAAATCCTCACTAACCCCAATATTATGCGTTATTCCACGTCAAAATGTCTATTTTTGTAGCTATCGCAGGAATCAAACACATGCGCTAGAAATAAGCAATCGCAACATCAAACTCATGCACTGAAGCCAGGCGACCGCAAAGAAAATCGCATTTGGTGAAGCTGAGCTATCGCGTAGAGAACGCATGCGGTGATTGCATACGTCCATCGCATGGAAGTTGCGGCCATCAACTGCATGCGTCTATCACGTGGAAGTCACGGCCATCAACCGCAAGCGTCCATCGCATGGAAGTTGTGGCCATCAACCGAATGCGTCCATCGCATGAAAGTTACGGCTATCAATCAAATGCGTCATCACTTGGTGATTGCGGCCATAGAGTGATAACCGTAAATAGAAGGATGATCGCAAGATGGGTGGAATGCGTTGATACTTTAGTCGAATCAAGCTCGAATGCATACTTTGGGAGTATCAACAAGATAAGATGATGTGACATTGCCTATACCGCGACAAAGGCAGCAATGAGACATAACGCAATCATGATTGCTATCGGAATTTAAACTCTATAAATAGCCCCTTGGACTTTCATTTCAAGGAATCCTAGCTTCTGCCTTAAGGCAGATGCTTGCGGTCACAGATGAGAGCATGAGCGAGATTTTCTTTGAGGATTCTTCACCTCCACAACCAATTTCGAGTAACGACCAGAGCTTTCTCCGGAGTTAGAGCTCGAGAGAGACATCTCCACCATCCATCCATGGCACCACCAGCAGCCTTGACGTATAGCCTTACATTTCCTTTCTGATCTCTATATTGTATTACATTTTGGCTTAAGATACTTACATTATATAATCAATGCATTTTCAAATTCCTTCAACGCCATCTTCCTCATCTTCTTTATCTTTATCATCGTTTACCTTCATTGTTTATTTATCAAGCGCGATTACATACTCAATCGTGTAGCCTAGAGATGGTATGCATGTAGCAACCCACCGAGAGGTGTACGTTGTGCTAGTATAGTGAGTTAATCCTCTTTGCTTGGTGAGAGGCTGTAGCAACGCTTGTCGATGGGCAGTTGTAATGCTTGTTTATAAGTTAATTAGCCACATGTAACTACCTAAGAAGGTAAGAGGTGGAATGCACTAAAGCAAAGTATGCATTGTTCCTAGAGATAGGCACAATCTTATGCTCGACGCAACCATGCACTATAGAGATATAGTCATGCCGCTGACCACCAAGAGGTGTGCGATGCGTTAGTGTGACGAGCTGGGATTACTCGAGCGATTTAAGATAATAAACATTAATATGCGTTAACAGTTGTTGCATCTACTAATTCTCATCGCAAGTCTTCCATTGCTCAATCTATTTAGTTAGGAGTAGGAGTAATGTGTAATTCATTAACTTCTTCTTTTTACTTTTATTCATCGCCTCAAACGCATTGCTTCACAAATGTTATTAAGTTACAAGTCCCTATGTTCGACCTCGGATGACCATACTAGATGAACGCATACATTCCATTCCAACGCATGACCTACGACGCATGGGTACAAATGCATAACATAAAGACATGCATTAAACAATAAATTGCATTCCTCGTTCCCCCTAAAAGTAATTTTTTTTTATTATCAAAAAAGCCCTAGAGGTCCGTCCGAAAAGGCCAATCCGGAAAAAATCTGATTGGGCAAAACCTAAAGCGCCCCTATCCATTTCTGGAGTTCACCTTGATATTGACCAACTGCATAAAACCCATCCAAAGGGGGCCGCTCTGAAGGCAACACGAGGGTGTACAGAATGATCTCACGGTGTGAACCAATGACAAAGACGATAGGACGTGTTGACACACACCCTTCACCTACTTACTATAAACAATCTCTCCGTCCACCTTGATATTGACTCAAGCAAACACCATCCGAAGGGGGATGCATCCTGGGAATCTCGAGGCCAAGCATGAATCTCATGGTGTGAACATACAGGGAGAAACATGAGTGGAATCATAGACATATCTGATACGCCTCCTCCTCCCACTGAGTATTTTATAACCCAGGGTTTAGCTTACTTAGAAAAAACATGGCTAAGGATTTTAACTAAGTGACTTTTAGGTTTTTCCAAGAGTAACATTTACCTTGGATAGTTGAACAACGTTTGATCATCATCCATTAAACTCTTTAATGGGGTATTTGACCAAAACGTCACATGCTTGTTGAAAATATATCTAATCACCTTTCCAGGTAGGTTCCCAGGTAAAGGTGTTATGTTTCTGTCAACTTAAGAACCCCAGCCTAGCCAGAACCTGCCTTAGACAAAAGATCCCTTATATATAGGTTTACAACAAATTTAATCTTTTATTCCAACCAATTTAATCCTATTAAACGGATTTTAAAATATTAATCTAGGTTACTAAACTCTTTAGAACCAATTGAACTTAGGTCTATCTCAATCCAATTTTAAAACCCTTTTAAAAAGACTTAAGTTCACCCTAAGTTCGCATGCAACTCTGAATTATTTATTTTAGGTCTAATTTCCTTTATAACACTTATAAACGGAAACAACCACAATGCCAAGCTAACACATGCAAGGCATTCATAACGCTTATAAACAACCTAAGTTTCATGCTCAATGCATTGTCCATTTATTCTACTTCTTTTATATAACACTTATACAAAACAACAATGAAACAAGAAAAACATGCTTCCATTCACCCTTAGACTATAACAATTATAACAAAAGGAGGATGCATGATAATGCTCAATGCATGCAAAATATAACTCTTATATTTCATGATGCATGCACATGCTTTCAAGTAATTTCTTCATGTAAGATTATAACAATTATAATACATGACGCATGAATAATTGCACAACCTAAGGTGGGTTTTGAACTATATGACAAAAATTTTGGCATATAAGTACAATACATCACATGTGTTAGCAATAAGAGTTGATGAACCGGGTAAAATTGCTTAAAAACACAAAAGGACAACTAACTATTACAAAGACAAGGAGTCTCCAGTTCAAACAGGCGAACCGGGTCCTGAATCGTTTAGCAAAGCATCGCTTCTCCAACCATCCATCGTGTATAAGCACCCCGCGATCTCTACATGATAAAAAAACCCTTCATTTTATCGCTTACTTGCGCTCCCAGAGTTAAATGATCGTTTAGCATTCACTATACGATCGTCTAGAAAAATCCAAACGATCGTTTAGTTATTACTACACGATCGTGTACTTTCACTCCGCATAATGTCCGCCTTGCGCGATCGTCTAAGTGACTACGATGCCGCGAAGCACCATCGCCTAAGCGATCGCTTAGCTAATGTCTCCGTATCGCATACACACGATCGCATAGGTAGTAACTAAGCGATGAAGCTTGCTAACTACGCGATCGTCTAGCATGCGCCTTCTACTAAACGACAAGTATCACATGCTCCCACTACGATCGCCTACCTTCAGTGCCTACGCAATATGGTACATGATTTACCCATCGTTTAGCGATCGTTTAGAAAATACTATACGATCGTCTAGAAAAAATATCTAAACGATCGCTTGGTTAAATCCCAAAGATCATTTACCTGAGGCTACACGACCCGACCAACGCTTGATCTTCTTCTTCGTTGAGAACTGCATCGCCATGCGCCGAAGCTTCATCATGAACGACTCGACGAACTCGAACTTTTCGAATTACAGACTCGATTGCAAAGTTAATTTCGCCCAAAATCACAGGGGCCTTTACAATTAACACTTTATAATATCGAAAGCTTTACAAAAAAAAAAAAAAGCAATTTAAACACGAAACGTTCATCAATTCATCCACAAATGCAGAAACCCACCGCGACTGTAAAAAGCGTTCGATTCAGATCTGTAATTTGGAATATCAAAGAACCTGGCTCTAATACCAATTGAAGGAAATCGAACTTGAAGATTTCCATGAGCAGCGGAATAAGACTATTCCAAATTACAATCATGAATCAACAAATCATTTACAGTCAACTTCAAACAAACGGTTATACAATTACAATGCAGAAATTATAGCATGAACAATACAGATACATAAAGAGATCTCTACATACATATGAGGATCCATCTCCACGCTCCGATGCGTAACTCTGATCAAACAATAGCAACCACGAGCGCTCAATCTACACGATCGCACCACAACACGAATACCACTTGAACACTTCGCGCTCGTCCTCAACGATCTCCTCGGTCATGAACTCCTCTGCAACACGAACGGCCTCGTGCTCGTCCTCAGCAACACAAACGTCCTCCACAGCACCACAAACAGCCTCCAGAAAACATCGACAGTGTGAGAATCCAGAGGGTGGGCTCTGTTCGGACTTGATATGAGGTAGACGAATAGAGGAAACACTGACCGCGTACACAACTGGGCAAGTGGGAGATGGCGGAGACCTATCGTATAGGTCGATTCCCAATCATTTAGATAAAGCTATGCGATCGTCTAGCAAAAGCTATGCGATCATTTAGCTCTATCGTTTAGCTCGGTCTATTGCATACAGACTCTACACGATCGTTTACCTTGGGCTAACGATCGTCTAGCAAAACTATGCGATCGTTTAGTAAACACTGCACAATCGTTTAGCTCACACCTGGACGATCTTTTAGCTCACCCAGCCATTGTTTAGTAAATCTGAATTTACTTGACAACTTCGTGAGTTTCTTTTCGTGGAGAGAAAACTCAAAATCCTTTTCAAACTTTTGTAAAAATTTCTTTTGAAAATAGGAAACCACTTTCCTTTTAAACTCACGGTTACCATGATCTAATAACTACCCACTACTTTGGTTATTTAAAAGAAAAAGAATTAATTATCCAATAATTAATATTATTATAAACATAAATGATAACCAACTTATAATACTATATTTATAACCTATAGTTTTAATATTTCATCTCATGAAACATATAAACCATAATTCTTTTTCTATTCCATGGTACTTAATGTAAATCTCATTTACATCAATCCTCCACTAGATGTATCTTATACATCCTACCAATTATATCATATATAATCAAAATACCTCTTGTCAATTTGAACATTTCAAATCAACACCAAGAACTGATCCTCAACAGAATCCAAGCTACCAAGGGGACCTCATGGACCTGTAGCTCCGAAGCTCCAACGGTACGTGAATAACTGATTAAACTCTTTAGTCACGAGATTCACCATTCGTTAACTGCCAGACACTCCACTAAAGACCGACAGCTGAACTCTCCTTACTACAGATATATTATGTGTCCATCTTAGCCAATCAATAGTGCGATAACCCTTCATAGATCGCTCGAAAGTACAACTGAGCTAATAACCGTTATGCCCCTGCAGTTACATTTGTCTCCTTAAGTACCACTGATCCCTCTAATGAACATAAGTCATAGTCCTACTATGACTGAGTCTTTTCTTCCAAAGAGAAGCTGCGGCCACTATGTTCAAGCCTCGGAATCAGTTCTTAATGGAGCAATCTCTCTACTTATCCCTGCTTCGGGAAAGGAGTGAATTCCATCTTGTGGATTGAGTTCCCAGCTCCCAGATCAGACAAGTCCCCCAAAAGGTAGGCATGTTGAGTTTGCAATCTGGCCACTCTCACCCAAACTATCAAAGGACCGCCCTCAAAGGCAGGAGTTCACAAAACACTCAGGATTGAGGTTGTGTCACCTATGGTCGTTTAGGTGAGATGCAAATCTCTAGTATCAACGGCGTTATATACAGAGTCTAGTCATCTCGTGGTCAGGTCTTATACAAACTCTTTGTATAGGACACCCCCACTCCATGTCTCCACATGAATGGTCAGGATCTACTATCTGTAGTAGTTTACAACATTTGCAAACTTCTAAAAAGCGGGTCGTATCCGTAGTGTTACCAGAATCAGGTATCCCACCTTAATCATTATACTACAGACCTATTTAGGTTATCACTTAAGGCATGATCCACTTGTATATCATATATACATGCTTAAGTTCACATAAATAACCAAGGAGCTTTGTTTATTGAATATGAGTAAATGTCAGAATTAAATAACACTGATTTTATTCATTAAACAATGTGTATCTTTACAAAACAACGAGACTCCGGGAGAATTAGAACACCAATCCCAACAATAAATACTATAATGTATTTTGATAGATTATAATATAAAGTTTATTTGAGAGGAAATAAATATTTGAATATGATTCAAATATTAATTATATGAATTTGATTCACATAATTAAATTTAAAATAAATGAAATTTATATTAAATTCCATTGGTGAGAGAATAGAAACTATAGGTTATATTGTATTTGATACAATAAAAACTATATGTTATTGTTATATTTGATATAATATATAGTTTAATATTATATATATATATATATAATTAATTTATGAAAATAGATTAATTTAATTTATTTTTTAAAAATCATTTTGGGGGGACCTCCCCCTCTTTTCTCTCTAATACATACTAGTGGGGAAGAGAAAAGTTCTTCTTCTTCTTCCTGGTGTGGTTTCACAAGGAGTGATACACAAAAACATTTTGCAATAATCTGAATCTCATCTTTTCCTTTCATCACTCTAAAAAACCTCTTTTCCAAAATAGTCGAGGCCCACAAAACTCCTGGATTCTCACCCAGAAAATACAAAGGTAACATTCATGAGGTGTCCTTATTGACAGTTAAAGGGTTCAAGATTGTTCGTGACAAGATTCGGAGAAGGAATCTCGTGAAGAAGAGTTCTTCAAGGGTAAGGTTTCTTAAACCCTTTTTCTTTTTTGTAATCTTTTCTTTAAAGCATGCTACAATTATCTTTTAAATGCATTATATGTTTTTGCCATAAAATTTATGTTATGAAAATTTTGGGTATTTGGTCCTATCTCATGCTTCTGCTCAAGGACCTTTAATGGTTTCTTCAATTGGTATTAGAACCAGGTTTCTTTTTCCAATTTTTTTGGATTAATTTTACAGTGTTCTAGCGGGATTTTGCATTCTGTAATTCATATGATGAATGTTCTATGGAATATATGGTTTTGTGATTATTGTATGTTTTTTAGATTGGACTGTATAGATTTATCGCTTTCTTTTTACAAATTGGTTTGTAAGGGCCAATGTTTTTGGGGCGTTTAAATGCAATCGAGTCTGTATTTAAAGTTTTGAGTCACTCGTGTTGTTCCCAGTGTGTTTTCTGAAGAAAATGAAGTTATTTTTTGGAAGAAGAATAAATTCTATACGTTCATTGCTAGGCGATGCCTGCTATGCGATGGCACTTGGCATGAGTTGCTATGCGATAGCACTATGCAATTGTGGCTATGCGATAACACTATGCGATCGTGGTTATGCGATAGCTTTGTGCTATCGTTGCTATCCGATAGCACTGTGCGATCATTGCTATGCGATAACACTATACGATCATGGCTAGGCGTGGCAATGGATGATCGTTGTTATGCGTTGGATGTGGGCGGTTCAAGTCTAGCGGTTCAAGACCCGATTCACTTGTTTCGAACTGACTGACTCTTAATTTGTTTTAGTTTGTTTTTTATTTGTTTTAGGTGTCCAATCCCGATCCATTGATTACCTTTAAATTATGTATGTGATGTATGATTATTTTATTATTATATGTCATATTGTATGCCATATAGTATAAAATCTCAACTTAAGTTATGCATTTATTTCCATGCATCATTTATATTATAATTCTTATAAAATATGTTTAGATGCATGTTTTAATATCATGGCATGCTCATGCATCATATAGTATAAATGTTATAATATATGCATGCATGCATGAATAACATATACATGCATCATTTATATTATAAGAGTTGTAATATATAGTATGAATATATGTTTAAAGTGTGTTATCAACAATTACTTTAGTATATAATTGTTATGTATGTTAGTAATGAAATGAAATTGCATGAAACATGTCACCACTTTAGGGTAATTTATAATTGTAATAAAATTACCTAAGTATGTTTTACATGCAATGTATGGTTTTAGTTTATTTCATTTTCTTATAATTGTTGTAACAAAATAAAATTAGAAATTAAAATTAATAATTTAGAGTTACATGCAAACACTAAGGTTAAAATCATCTTTTAAAATTATTTTAAAACATGATTCAGATAGACCTAAGATCAAATTTCTAATGAGATTAGAAATATAAGTTTAATCTTTTAATCGGTTTAATAGGATTAAATTAATTCTTAATAAAAGATTATCTATATAACAAATGTATCTATAAGGGACCTTTTGTCTAAGGCGAGTTCGGTTAAAAAATTATGCAAGTTTGATTAAAGTTTATTAAAGAGTTTAACAAATCTTAATTAAAATTGTTTAACTATCCAAAGACAAGTGTTTTTTGTTTTTTTAACAATTTAAACAATCACTTAGTAAAATTAGTATCCAAAGACAAGTTTATTTGAGAGGAAATAAATATTTGAATATGATTCAAATATTAATTATATGAATTTGATTCACATAATTAAATTAAATATAAATGGATTTATATTAAATGTCATTGGTGAGAGAATAGAAACTATAAGTTATATTGTATTTGGTACAATATAAAAACTATAGGTTATGTGTTATATTTGATATAACATAAAGTTTAATATATATTATATGATAAGGTAGTTATCATATAAATATATATATTAAATTGCTTTATGAAAATAATTTAATTTAATTTAGTTTAATTTTTAAAAATCATTTTAGGAGGAGTTGTAACTCTCTCCCCTTCTTTTCTCTCTAATATGTACTAGTAGGGAAGAGAAAAGTTGTTCTTCTTTCTGGTGTGGTTTCACAAGAGGTGATATACAGAAACGTTTTGAGATAATATGAATCTCATATCTTCCTCTCATCACTTTCAAAATCCTCTCTTCTAAAATAGTCAGAGCCCACAAACTACCAGATTCTCACCCAGAGAATACAGAGGTAACATTCATGGTGGTGTCCTCATTGACGGTTAGGGAGTTCGAGATTGTTCGTGACAAGATTCAGAAAAGGAATCTCATGAAGAAGAGTTCTTCAAGGGTAAGGTTTCTTAAACCCGTTTTCTTTTCTGTAATCTCTATTTTAATACATGCTGCAATTATCTTTTAAATGCATTGGGTAATTTAATTAAAGATAATTGCAGATAATTGTAGATTTTGGGTATTTAATTAAATATAATTTTGTAATCTCTATTTGCTGTAAAATTTATGTTATGTAAATTTTGGGTATTTGGTCCAATTCCATGCTTCCGCTCAAGGACCTTCAATGGTTTCTTCACCTAGGAGTCATCGAATAGGCAAATATATTGAGCGAAAATATTACTTAATTTAGGAGATTGTGCATCGAGATGACATAATTGTCATGAAGATTTCTTCAGAGCATAACGTTGCTAATCCGTTTACAAAGGCTCTCACGACTAAAGTGTTCGAAAGTCATCTAGAAAGTCTAGGTCTACGAGATATGCGACATATTGTCTAGGGCAAGTGGGAGATATTACTGGGGTATAGTGTATGCCCTAATTTATTGTATTTTGTACTATATTTGTATTGTACATTTGGCTCCCTAAGTTTTAGGACAAGTGAGAGATTGTTGAGATTGGTGTCCTAAATCTCTTTTGTATTCGTGTAATTTGTAAACTTTGTATAAAAAAATTGTTATTAATAAACTAATTATTATTTTATGAGCATACACTCAATCCAATAAACAAAGATCCTAGGTTATTTTATGTAATTTAAACATGTATGTAGAGATATACGGATAGATCATGTTTAAATGATAACCTAAATAGCCTATAGTAGATGGATAGGGCTAGGTACCTTATCCATGTGACATTACATATACGACCCACTTTGTAGATATTGCAAGTAATGTAAAGTGTTACAAATAATCTGATCCTAATCATTCATGAGGAGACATGAGAGTGAGGATATCCTATATAAAGAGTTTGTATAAAATCTGACTACGAAATGATTAGTCTCATTATATAATGTCATTAATAATAGACATTTACATTTCACCTGGATGACCATAGGCGACATGACCCGAATCCTGAATGAGTTGTGAACTCCTACCTAAGAAGGCGGTCTTTTGATTTGTATAGGTGAGAGTGACCAGATCGCCGACTCAATATACCTACCATTTTGGGAATTCATCTGATTGGGGAGTTGGGAACACAGCCACACAAGACGGAATTTACTCCTTCCCTGATGTTGGGGTAAGTAGATAAATTACTCATTAAGGACTGATTTTAAGGCTTGAACAATGTGGTCACACCCTCTCTTGACCCGAGAGGGATTTGGCCATAGTTGGACTATGACTTATTGTTCATTAGAATGATCAGTGGTACTTAAGGAGTTAAATGTAACTACAAGGGTAAAATGGTAATTTTGGCCCAGTTGCATCGCATTGTTGACTGGTTTACTAGTTATATCCAATTGACACAAAAATATATCTGCAGTGTGAAGAATGCAACTGTTGGTCTTTAGTGGAGTGACCGACAATTAATGGATGTTAGGTAATTTAATTAAAGAGTTTAATTAATTATCCAAATACCATTGGAGTTTCAATCTACAGGTCCATAAGATCCCTCTATAGCTCAACAGGAATTATTGAGAATTAATTTTGGATTAATTTGAATTGTTCAAATTAATTGAGGAAATTAATTATATATGATATAATTAATTAAATCAATTATATGTGGTATAGTTAATATAATGTATTCGATACATTATAATATAAAGTTTATTTTAAGAGAAATTAAATATTTGAATGTGATTCAAATACTAACTATATGGATAAGATTTATATAATTAAATTTAATATAAATGTGATTTATATTATAATTGTAAGATTGTATCAACAGCAGCGGAAGAACAAGGATCATCTAAGCATTCAAATTCACCAATTTTGGCATAATATAAAGCATGTTTCTGCAGAAAAATGGGTTTCAAGACATACCTCTTGTAGAACTTCTTCAAAGCTCCTTCTCCAGCTACAATCTTCTCCATATCTTGTTATAGACCACCTCAAGATCTTCCCCACTATTCTCTTTCCATAGCCACATTTTATGATTATGAAATATGGAAAATGGATGTCAAGACAGCTTTTCTGAATGGCTATCTTGAAGGGAGTATCTATATGTCTCAACAAGAAGGGTTTAGGGTCAAGAGCAAAAAGTTTGCAAGCTTAATCGATCAATTTATGGATTAAAACAAGCTTCTAGATCCTGGAATATGAGATTTGATGTTGCAATCAAATCTAATGGCTTTGAACAAAATATTGATGAACCCTGTGTCTACAAGAAAATTGTCAACAAAACTGTCGCTTTTCTGATGTGTATGTTGATGATATTCTACTCATTAGGAATAAGGTAGAATATCTAGCTGAAGTTAAGAGATGGTTGGCTTCACAATTCCAAATGAAAGATTTGGGAGAAGCACAGTATGTTCTTGGAATCCAAATAGTTCGGAATCGCAAGAACAGAACATTGACATTATCTCAAGCATCTTATATAGATAGGATGTTGTCTAGGTATAAAATGTAAAACTCCAAGAAAGGATCTTTACCTTTCAGGCATGGAATTCACTTGTCTAAGGAGCAGAGTTCTAAGACACCTCAAGAGGTTGAGGAGATGAATCGAATTCCATATGCATCTGTAGTTAGGAGTTTGATGTATGCAATGCTGTGTACTCGTCCCGATATATGCTATGCCGTAGGAATTGTCAGCAGATTTCAGTCCAATCCTGGTCATGATCATTAGACTGCTGTTAAAAACATTCTCAAGTATCTTTAGAGAATGAGAGATTACATGCTCATGTATGGTCCTAAGGATATGATCCTTACTGGATACACTAATTCTGACTTTCAGACCGATATTGATTCAAGGAAATCAACTTCGAGGTCAGTATTCACTCTGAACGGAGAAGCAGTTGTGTGGAGAAGCATCAAGCAGAGATGTACTGTGGACTCCACAATGAAAGCTAAGTATGTTGCTGTAAGCGAATTAGCAAAAGAAACATAGCTGATCCATTTACGAAGGCTCTCTCGGCTAAAGTGATCGAGGGTCACCTAGTAGGATTAGGTCTACGAGTTTTGTATTACTAGGGCAAGTGGGAGAATTGATGGGTATTGTGATGCCCTAGTTTATTGTATTTGTACATTTCATTCTCTCCATGTAAACTCAACATTGTATATATTTGTATAAATTGATCCACTAGAGTTTTAGTCCAAGTAGGAGTATTGTTGGGTTTTATGTCCTAAAATCTCGCAGTTTGTAAAATGATAAACATTTTCTATAATCAATATACTTGTTATTGATTTCATAAATTATACGAAAGTCTAAATCCAATAAACTAAGACTCACGACTATTGTATGAGTACTTAAACTTTATGTGGAGACATAAGAGTGGATCGAGTTCGAATAAATAGTCAAAATGATCTATGGTACATGAATGAGGTTAGGTACCTTATTCTGGTAACACCATTGGATGCGGCCTACTTTGTAGTTGTTACAAAGAGTTGTAAAGTGCTACATACGATATGATCCTAATTCGTACATGTTATGACATGAGGAGTGGGGGCGTCATATGCAATGAGTTTGCATAAGATCAGGACCAAGAAATAAGTCACTCTTACTTTATAACGCTGTTTACTGTTTAAGACTGACTATTTCACCTATATAACCTAGGTTAACTCGATCTTAATCCTGAGCTAGCTATGAACTCCTATTTGTTCGGGATTATCCTTTGATCTGCAAACAGTGAGAGTAGTCCAACAGCACTACTCAATAAGCTTTCCATTTTAGAGATAAGACTAGATGAATAGCTAGGGACATAGCCTTGCAAGATGAAGTTCACGCCTACTCGATTTAGGGATAGGAGAAAGGTTGTTCTCTCAAGTACTGAATCCAAGTCTTGAACAAGGGGCCCCACCCTCTTACTGGGCTGAGAGAGTTTGGTTTGGTGATTGGATCACAAACCAGTTGTTCATTGGAGGACTTGAGGAATAAGACGTAATCCCAGGGATAAAACAGTTATTAGACCCAGCCATTATTATGAACAACCTGTGAAGGGTCGACTTGCTGATCATGGTTAAATCATGTGGACATAATATATCTACAATGAGGGAAGTGCAACTATGGGTTTTAGTGGAGTGATCCATTAATTAACGAATGGAGATTAATGTGGTCTAATGAGTTTAGCCAATTAATCTCAGATCGTTGGAGTCCATGATTTGTAGGTCCGCGAGGTCCCCCTACTAGCTCGTAACGGACTAGCTCTAGAATAGCGTGATAAGTTAATTTGAAACGTTCAAATTAGAATTAAGGGAATTAGTAATTATATGAGATATAATTATGTTTAATTTTAGAATTAAACGGAATAGGAGAATTTATATATTTAAATATGATTTAAATATATAAAGATGGATGTGTTAAAATTAATTTAATATTTGATATTAAATTAATTAAGTTTTATTTAATAATTAATTTATGAAATTAATTAATTTTTAATTTTTAAAATCAAATAGATTTTTTAAATCAAAATTTGATTTTTAGATAAAATTGAAAAAGGAAAAGAAAACAAAAACACAAGATGGAAAAATGCTTTTTCCATTATCCATCACTTAATTAGCTCACACATATAACAATATATTTGCCTTGTCTTCTCTAAACATGAGCTTCAACTCATGCAGCTCTTCTCTTTGCATGTTGATTTGCAATATAATGAATAGAGGAGTGAAAATCAGGCATGCAATCTACAGAATTTTTAGAGAAAATTCGGTTTGAAGAATGGTTCTTCAATAAGGTTGCTGCAATGAGCTTTTCTCCTTCATCCCTAGATTCAAGCTTGTTTTGAGTCCCACAACTCAATTTGGGTAAACTCTTTTGCCACTAGTCTAGCTTTGTAGGTCTATACCTTACCAGCTTGGTCTCGTTTTCTCTTGTAGATCCATTTGCAATCAATGGGTTTTACCCTTCTGGTTGATCTACAAGATCCCAGATAGAATTGAAATACATAGATTCCATTTCAAGGTCCATGGCTTTAATCCATTGGTCTTTGTCCACATCGTTCATTGCTTGATTAAAAGACAATGGATCCTCTAAACCATCATCTAGTATGATGATTTGAGTTTCAGTTAAACCTATATACCGGTCAGGCTGTTGCACAATCCTCCCACTACGACGAGGCATTCTCAACTCTTGAGAAGGATGTGAAGTATCAGTTTCATCAACAACTCTTATTGATGGACCTACTCTATCAACAACTCTTATTGAAGGACCTACTCGATCAACAACTCTTGTTGATACATTTGTCGTTTCTCTGGACATTTCTTCAATTACTAACTTACTGCGAGGTTGATGGTTCTTTATATAATCTTCCTCCAGGAAGGTTGCATTTGTCGATATAAATACTTTATCTTCCTGAGAATCATAAAAGAAACAACTTTTTGTTTATTTTAGGTAGCCTACAAATAGATACTTTTGAACGATGTTCCAGCTTTTTAGGATTTTGCATCAAAACATGTGTTGGACAACCCCAAATTCTGAAGTGACATAAATTTCCTTTACGTCCTCTCCAGAGCTCATAAGGTGTTTCAGAAACACTTTTCGAGGGAACCATGTTTAAAATATACATTGCAGTCCCAACTGCGTGTCCCCAAAAAGAATTTGATAACTGAGCGTTACTCATCATGGAACGAACCATGCCCAACAAGGTTCTATTTCTCCTCTATGCCACACCGTTCTGCTAAGGTATGCCAGGGGTTGTGAGTTGAGACTGAATTCCATGTTCTATCAAATAGTTTTGGAATTTTATGTCCATATACTCACCACCTATATCCGATCGAAGTGTTTAATTCTTTTTACCTAATTGGTTTTCAACCTCAACCTTATACTCTTTGAACTTTTCAAACGTTTCAGACTTTTGGTGTATTAGGTAAACATACTCATACCTTGAATAATCATCTATAAAAGTAATGAAATATTCATACCCTCCTCTTGCTCTAACATTTAGAGGCCTACAAAGGTATGAATGAATTAGCTCTAAGGGTTCTTTGGCTCTAAGACCTTTTCCAGAAAAAGATCTTTTTGTCATTTTACCCTCAAGACATTACTCACATGGTGGTAATGAATTGTCTTCCAACTTGTTTAGGTGACCATTCTTAACCAATCTCTTAATCCTATTAAGATTTATGTGACCCAGTCTCAAGTGCCAAAGATAGGCATTTGGACAAATCTTCCTCTTCTTATAAGTCCCAACAGTTTTAAACATCTCTATGTTCAACACAGCTTTGACCTCAGTCGGTTTTAATATACAAGTTATTTCCTAATTTTGCAGAGCAAATCTGTTTATTTCCCATTTTGATGAACACTTCACCATTTTCGAAATAAACTTTATAATTTTGTTCTAGCAAACAGGAGACAGAAATTAGATTCCTTTTCATAGAAGGAATATAATATACATTTTTCAAATAAATGTACTTATCTCCTATAAATAACTTCATATCTCTCACTACTTTGGCTGAAACAGTCTCCTCGGTCCCTACCTTAAAGATTGTTTCACCTTCTATCAACTGTCTCTAGGAACTTGTTTCCTATGAGATAGTACATACATGATTAGCGGCACCTGAATCAATTATCCAGATTTTATTGTTTTCCACTAAACATGCTTCGATAACAAGTAAATCATATTTATCTTATTGTTCGAATTCAACATTCTCATCTTCATAATTCATAATTTCAGATGAGTGGGAGATAGAGGACAATCCTCTGTTAAAACTCTTTTGGTATAATCAACCGCTAGTAATTTGTTTGTTGATTTGATTTTACTGTTATGTATATCAGAAATGAGTATACCAGAATTCGACATGCTGATAAAATTCAAACAAATTTTAATTAGCAAATTGTAACTAAATCCAAAGTTAAATTTTAACAAAAAGTAATAATGTACCCATAACCATTATTTATTTGCAACAATATTTTAGTGAGTCAGAATATGTGCCACCATGGGGCAGTTAGATACTCTTTCTCTAAAACAAACAATTTTGACCAAACACTATCCCCAGAATAACTCTTTTTTCTATTGTCTCCGGAATAACTCTTGTTCCTATAGTCATTTAGTTATCGTTTTCGGTCAAGATCTTTACTAACAACTTAGTAATTCTTGTAAGTATGATCTGCCATTTTCAGATCCTATAGGACGGTATGAACTTGCTTCCGAAATAGAAGACAATATCCAAGACGGAACTATAAGACCGTATTCATTTTACTGAAGCTTGGGTTGTTTCGAATCCTATGTTACAACCCTCCGTAGGGATCGCCGTGGTTAACGACTAACTAGTACCGCATAAAAACGACAGCAGACACAACATAGGTGTTGGGTTTTATGTCCTAAAAACTCGCAGTTTGTAAAATGATAAACATTTTCTATTATCAATATACTTGTTATTGATCTCATAAATTGTATGAAAGTCTAAATCCAATAAACTAAGACCCATGACTATTATATGAGTACTTGAATTTTATGTGGAGACATAAAAGTGGATCGGGTTCGAGTAAATAGTCAAAATGATCTATGGTACATGAATGAGATTGGGTACCTTATTCTGGTAATACCATTGGATACGACATACTCTGTAGTTGTTACAAAGAGCTGTAAAGTGCTACATACGATGTGATCCTAATTCGTACGTGTTATGACATGAGGAGTGGGGGCGTCCTATGCAATGAATTTGCATAAGATCCGGACCAAGAAATAAGTCATTCTTACTTTATGACGATGTTTACTGTTTAAGACTAACTATTTTACCTAGATGACCTAAGTAACTCGATCTTAATCCTGAGCTAACTATGAACGACTGTTTATTCAGGATTGCCCTTAGATTTGCATAGTTGAGGGTTGGCTCAACAGCGCCGGCTTAATAAGACTCCCATTTCAAGGGTAAGACCGGATATATAGCTGGGGACATAGAGTACAAGACAGATTTCACACCTACCCAATTTAGGGATAGAAGAAAGGTTGTTCTCTCAAGTACTGAATCCAAGTCTTGAACAAGGGGCCCCACCCTCTCACTGGGCTGAGAGAGTTAGTTTGGTGATTGGATCATAAGCCAGCTTCATTAGAGAATCAGTAGGGACTTGAGGAAGAAGATGTAATCTCAGGGGTAAAACAAATATTTGACCCAGCCGTTATTACGAACAACCTGTGAAGGGTCGACTTGCTGATTATGGTTAAATCATGTGGACATAATATATCTACAGTGAGGGGAGTGCAACTATGGGCTTTAGCGGAATGACCCATTAGTTAAAGAATGGAGATTAATCTAATCTAATGAGTTTAGACAATTAATCTCGGATCGTTAGAGCCCATGACCTCATTGGAGTCCATGATCTGTAGGTCCGCGAGGTCTAGCTCGTAACGAACTAGCTCTAGAATAGCGCGATAAGTTAATTTGAAACGTTCAAATTAGAATTAAGAAAATTTGTAATTATATGAGATATAATTATGTTTAATTTTAAAATTAAACGGAATAGGAGAATTTATATATATTTAAATATGATTTAAATATATAAAGATGGATATGTGTTAAAATTATTTTAATATTTGATATTAAATTAATTAAGTTTTATTTAATAATTAATTTATGAAATTAATTAATTCTTCATTTTTAAAATCAAATAGATTTAAATCAAAATTTGATTTTAGATAAAATTAAAAAAGGAAAATTGGAAAACTAAAACACTTTAATGGAAAAATGATCTTTTCCATTATCCATCTTTGAACTAGCTCACTCATGAAGCAATATATTTGCCTTGTCTTCTCCAAGCATGAGCTGCAATTCATGCAGCTCTTCTCTTTGCATGTTAATCTGCAATATAATGAGAAGATTGGAGATAAAATCGGGCATACAATCTACAGAATTTTGAGAGAAAATTCGATTTGAAGAAAGGTTCTTTAACAAGGTTGCTGCAGTGAGCTTTTCTCCTTCATCCCTTGATTCAAGCTTGTTTTGAGTCCCACAACTCAATCTAGAGCACCAAAAGAATAGTGAGGAAGATCTTGAGGTGGTCTACAACAAGATATGGAGAAGATAGTAGCTGAAGATGGAGCTTTGAAGAAGTTCTACAAGAGGTATGTCTTAAAACCCATTTTTCTTTAGAAGCATGCTTTATATTATGCCAAAATTAGTGAATTTGAATGCTTAGATGATCCTTGTGCTTTTTGGTCCTGAAGTACCATATCTTAGTGCAATTGGTGCACTTATGTATCTTGCTAATACTACAAGAACAGATATTACACTTTCGATAAATTTAATAGCAAGATATAGTTCTTTTCCAACAAAAAGACATTGGAACAGAATTAAGCATATATTCCGTTATCTCCGAGGAACGATTGATATTGGATTGTTTTATTCAAATAAATCAATTTTTGATCTAGTTGGTTATGCAAATTCTGGATATTTATCTGATCCACACAAAGTTAAATCTCAAATAAGTTATCTATTCACATGTGGAGGAATTGTTGTCTCGTGGCGATCTGTGAAACAGACCATAATGGCTACTTCCTCAAATCATACTAGAATTCTTGCAATTCATGAGACTAATAGAGAATGTTTATGACTAAGATCAATTACTCAACACATCCGTGAAACATGTGGCTTATCTTCTAATAAAAATCTTCCAACAATCGAAAACAACACAACATGTATATCTCAAATCAAAGGAGGATATATTAAAGGAGATAGAACAAAGCATATTTCACCTAAGCTTTTCTGCACTCATGATCTTGAAGAAAATGACGACATCACTGTACAATAAATTTACTCGAAGGATGACCTGACAGATTTATTTAACTTTTGAAAAATTGGTACACAACGCTGGAATGCGATGACTCAAAGATATGTTTTCATAAGGGGGAGAAAATATATTATTCTTTTTAGGAGTATAAATATATAAAATATGTCTTATTTTTCCTTCACTGGGGTTTTTTCCCATTGCATTTTTCCTAGTAAGATTTTAATGAGGCATATTTCATATATATCATCCATCTAAGGGGAGTATTATAAATATTATAATGTGTTAGATAGATGCTGAAGCTTATTGTCAAAAGCCAAGTATCCTCCTTCCATTATCACATCTATTAGTCATATGTCGTAGCCCATTCTTGGTGTCCAAATGTACCATATCCTACTTGCCAAAATCCTTATAAATAAGTGACCATTTGTGGAGTTTAAAAGACACATAAAGTGGGCAAAATCCATAAATTTTGGAGAAAGTGGAGAATCTTAAGAAATTTCTTATTTCATATGTTGTTAATTTATTTATTTTATGTATTATATTATATTGGTTCCCATGTTCCTATTAATTTTATAATAAAACTTGTGAGAGAGATATAGTAAACTGTATAAAGTAAACAAAAAAGATGGCGCGAGTTCATCTAATAAAGAAAGAAAATAAGATCAATCATCTAATTTTTGGGATGAAGAATAAAATAGGGTTAGTGAATCCCCATTTTTATTCGTAAACAGTGCTTAAAATGAAATTCAAGTGAAAAACATCATCTTCCACTTTTTCTCTTTCTAACACTTGTTAGCAAATTAGGCAAGTAGTACAGATTTTGTAACGCTTGAAAGAAAATTAAAATTTATATTTTTCTTCTATGTTATAAGCATCGTAGCGAGCATAAGGAGGAGGAAAAAAGGAAAAAATTCTCTCTCAGGTGTGGTTATAGGAGGAGGAAAAAAGGACCACAGCATAGGCAAGATGCATATTGCACAACAAAACGTAAGCAGCTCGAGTTTCTTGTCTATATATTTTACGCTACGACACCGCCAACACCAACACCATCCCATATTCCTTATTCTCTTTCACTCCGACCTTTTCCCTCTTTTTTCTTTTATTTCCCTTGATTTCCACGCATTTCCTACAAGATGACTTCGTTTGGGTCTTTGGATAAGCCTTTGGCCTCCATTGTATCACCATTTTCTTCTAACTTTACATGCTTTCCAACTCTACAGGAACCGAATCTGAACTTACAAGGCTTCTCTTATGCATGCTGGAAGGTTGAAATTAACGTGTGTTTCACACTCGCACTTTGTGGGTTTAATCCCAAATTGTGTCTTCTTCACTCCTGAGGATTTATTCGATCATACACGTATTTGGATTGATGATTAAGTTAATTTCAGTTGGGAACCCAGAATGGGCTAAGATACCCATGTAACTGCATTCCCTTTTCCTCTCTCGATATATAAGAATTGCTAGCTCTTATTCTAATGGCGTCTTCTTCAGATTGATACCAAAAGGGGTTTTCTACAAGACATTGAGAAACATGGCTACTACCCAATTCAAAGAAACCCTCCGTAGCAATGATGGTAACGATGATGATGATGATTTCAGATACCTTGTTGTGCGGCCGGAGAAGGGTGGAATCGGAGATGTTTTCCGGTGCTGGGTTTGGCCGGATGGGGACGGTGGACGGAGATTCTTCGAGAGCTCCGAGGAGGGTGTTTTTGGTGCGATGGTTTCGGGATGCAGATGGGTCATAGTGGTGTCAATTATGATTCGAAAAATTATAGCCATTCTGGCGAAACCATTGGAATGGACTGGAAATGTGGTGGAATTCACTCTCAATCTTCTGTCTATGAATGGCAATCTCTCAGGATTGCTCTGCAATATCGTACGCGGTGCGGGTCCATATGCTTTTAAATCTCAAACAACTCTTTCATCACATGTCTAGATTTTACAGAATAGGCATTCATTGATCGTTTGAAAAGTTTTTTTCACCCACAAAAACTTTCCCTGTTCAATGATTTTTTCCTTGTAGTTAATGACAGATTGACAATCAAATCTTAAGAGAAAGTGACATTTTCAATGTGGGTTTATTGACTATTTTGCTGAATTCGACCAATTAAGACATGAAAACTCTACATTTTCTGAATGCTCTCATTCTTAACTACTGAATTTGCTGCAATGATGGATGAGCAGGAGAAGTGGTAGTGCCACGGAGGGGAACAGAAACTTTTATGAGCATCGTTGGGCTTTTAGATGGTAGAATAGATCTATTAAATGAAGAAAAAATGCTTAAAGGAATTACTGTTTTTGTTTCTGAAGAAAGAAGCTTCGGACTTGAAATGGAAAATCGGAATCTAGTGGACCTTTGCGTCATGGCTTCAAAACTATCCTATGAGAACGAAAAGGTCATTCAGAATATTGTGCTTCACCATTGGAAGGCAAGCTATTTCATTGCTTCTCATCTTCTATTTATGTGTCATTTTGGAGTAAAAGATCAACTATGTCAGCTTCAGGTTACATGATAACATCTCTAACTTTGATTGTTAATAATGAAGCAGATGCATTTTGTGGGCTTCTACAATTGCTGGAATGGTAAGAAGAATACGAGCATTCTTATTCTATTAGTGTAAATAATCCATATTTAGAACTACTCTTAAGCCAACTGAGTGATTAATCGAATAACCGAATTCTGTTTTGCTCTTGACCACAACAAATTTTGGTAGATTTTCAAAAGGACAACTCTACTCAGGTGCTCATATTGTGCGATAAGCCTAACGACGCGAATTTGATATTGATCAGCTTCAGGGGCACTGAACCTTTTGATGCAGATGACTGGAGCACTGATTTTGACTACTCTTGGTACGAGATCCCGGAAGTCGGGAAAATTCACGTAGGATTCTTAGAGGCTCTTGGTTTGGGCAACAGAAATGATGCCAGTAGCTTCAAAGATTACCTTCAGGCAGAAGCCAGTATCAGCTCCACTGCATCAGATGTTCCGCATGATAGCAGAAGTCCATCTGGGCATACCAGATCAACAATCCCAAACTTTGATCAAAACATTGAACTGGATAGATTACTTCCATCTTTGGAATCTGAACAGTTTGATGGAGTTACACCAGAAGTAGTGCAGTTGACTGCATATTATGCAGTGAAACATAAACTCAGGAGATTACTTATGGAGCATAGAAATGCAAAGTTCGTGGTCACTGGTCATAGTTTAGGGGGAGCACTTGCGGTTCTGTTCCCTACAGTTTTGGTGCTACATAAGGAAATGGAAATAATGGGCAGGCTATCGGGTGTATATACATTTGGGCAGCCTAGGGTTGGGAACAAGCAACTGGGGCAGTTCATGGAGGCCTATTTGATGAATCCCATTCCTAGATATTTCAGGTTTGTTTACTGCAATGACATTGTACCCAGACTGCCTTACGACGATAAAGCTTTCTTCTTTAAGCATTTTGGGGTTTGTCTATACTACGACAGCCTATTCACTGAACATGTATGTACATTTTCTAACTCTTATTTCTTGTGGTTTGATAAGCTAGACATTGCAATATTGAACTTGAACCATATTATGAATAGACTTCCCTCCAAGAATACATTGGTATGATGGTCTATTCGTTTTGGTCTTTTGATGGGTCGACTCAATTTGTGGTTCTTACTCTGAATTTGTTTTTTTTCTATTTGTATTTGAAGAAAGTAGATGAGGAACCGAACAAGAATTTCTTTGGGATTAGATACCTGATACCGGAATATCTCAATGCTTTATGGGAGCTGATCAGAAGCTTGCTGATGGGCTACACTCATGGAGTTGAGTACAGGGAGGGATGGGTTTGCACATTAGTAAGGGTGATAGGGCTGGCACTTCCTGGTATTTCTGCTCATTGCCTCACAAATTATATCGACTCTGTGAGGCTTGGTAAAAAGAACCAATCCCTTTGAAGATTCCAATGATTGTTCACTTGGCAAGGACAGAGCAAACTAAGTCCATTCCTCTACATGCTGTAGCATCTTCCACTTCGAGAAATTTTAAGGTTAGCAGTTTCTGACCCAGACTCATATTTTATAACTAGGATAATTGTTTGTCGACATATACTGGGAACACTATTACTATAGAGATTGTCTAATGTCTAGTTCCTAATTACCTACCCTGTAATACCATATTTGGAAGAAGAATACTAATCTTGATTACTAAATCTTCTTGTCTTTTAGTTTTATGTATATATACACACACATCTACCTTTCAGTTTCTCACTAAACGAATTGCCAAATCGAAAAGACAAATTTTCGACTGACTCAGTTGAAGACAAAAGATTGTGTCATTAAAAAAGGCAAAAAAACAAAACAGAACTTTCTTTACAATTAAAGTGGGATTGGATTAGATAAGATTTGGGGTTATATAAATATATATATTGGTGGCACCTTGCTTTAGTTGATTGTGATTGTTCATTAGAATATATTCTATTTAGCTAAGCTAAAAGTTGTAGATGTTGAGATCCTACACAGAAACATCTTCCACCTTAGATTTTGTTCCGAGTGTGGTACATTGTTCCTTCCATCTTTTGCACCCCAATTTTCTAGATAATTCTCCCCAGGGTAATGAGATGATTGATTAAAAGACCCAAATCTCAAGTCTAAAATGATCTTATTTTTTAAAACTTAAGAATTTCGACCGTTTGCTTACATTATCATCAAATAACTTTACAAAATTACCCTTAGTTTTCCCTACTCTTCTTCCTAGCGATTTCTTTCCTTTTTTTCTTCTTTTTTCTCACTTTTCATCTGCCGAGACCACCCTATTTTTCTTCTCTGGCAAGACCACGTTTCTTCTCCTGTGAGAACAAGCTTTTCTTCTCTGACTGATTTCTTCTCTCCCTCTTTTCCGTTGTGTTGCAAAGCGAGACTTAGTGCGGAGAGCGGGGTCAAGTGTAGGAGAGTGAGATGGAGCGTCAGAGAGCAAGACCGAAAAGCAAAACCCTAAGAGAAAGGGAGAGAGGAAGCTATCTATAAGAAAAGAGAGAGAACGAGAGAATCAATCTGTCTGCACGTAAGAATTTCGTTTTGGTAATTTCATCCAAATTTGACGTTGACGAAAGGTCAAAAAACCTCACTTTTAAAGCAAGGCAAATCTTTTTTTTTTTCCTGCCTCAAATTTGGGACATCCGTTCAGAAGCCTTAGCCCTGCTACTCCCCCTCATTCTCCAACAATGATTTTCTTTTGTGCTATACTAGGGGCTCATCATTGCTTATTAATCATTTACCAAAATTCCAGAGCGTAACATCATTACATTATTGTATGGAGATACATTGTTTAGTGGCAACAGGGGGCGAAGGACAGATATGTGTTGCCAACTACACAATTATTTGGTACAAGAAGTTCAATTAAAAGAAATCATTCGATAAGACGATACATGATGATGGACAAAATGTTCAATCCTAATAATGAACTTCGTACAATTTTGTATAAATCATTTCATAATATTGCTTCATCACTTTGTGGGAGAAAAGGAAGAACTTACACCTGTGTTCTACTTATATGTTAGATTATTGTCAAGAATAGCTCTAAAAATGTGTTTGAAATCCATTTTTAAGTATTTAATTCAAAAAATAAGTCACTTTAAAATAAATTGTAGTGTTTGACAACCACTAAAAATAATTTTTCATGTGTATTTTAATAAGTTTTTTTTTATCAAAAGTAGTTTTTTTTAAGAACACTATGGGCCCGAAGTTATTAGTAAACAAAGCACCAAGATACGTAGCTATGTTTGTTATGCCTTTTCTTGAGAGGACAATGCTACAAAGGATGCAAGAGATGATGGATATAGACAATATATTTTATTTATATATAAAAACAAATCAATTATACCCTTTTGATGAAAAGTTGTTTAGCTCTCCTTGTAACTATCTAGCAGTTTCATAATAGTATTGGTGGTGATATGCAGTTTTGATCGGTTGGTTAGGGGGGGAAAAAACAAGAGCATTCAAAGAAAGAGCTTACAATTAATGAATATAGATTACAGCTCTCAAGTTTATGATAAACAAGTTAAAGAAGAAGATGATAAATGAAGAGAAAAGATCAACTGTCAAGCCTCAAAAAGATTACAGTACAGTTCAACAAATGAAACCAAACTCCATTGAAAGACCAAACCATTTGTGTGAGTCCTCTAATGTTTGCAGGTTCCAATGAACTGAAGCAATGGGGGGTTTGAGAACCAATGCCAGAGCAAAAGTTCAGCTTGCAGTAAATGTCCAGGACCAACTTGCTTCGAGTGTTAATCATCATCTGAGTAGTAATCCATAAATAATCATGTGCTTAGAATTAACAAACAAAATGTGTGTTTGTTTACATAAAAACGACAGCAGAACAATTGTAAGGCATGGTTTTTGTTTTTCCATCTTAAAACCAAGAAACGAAAAATGAGAAATGAGAAACAATGATGTTAAGTATACATTAAGATGTTCTATGTGTGATGGATTCAAAGAGAAAGTACTCACCATTACTAGGGTCAACGTGTACAAAAAAACTGGCTGCCACTATGAGGTAACAAAGAATAAGCATTAGACCTTTGAAATAATTTGATGTCCCCTCCTGCAAATATTGCAAATATGACCAAATGCCAAGAAGATTAGAATAATGACTTACCATACAGAACATAAAAAATGAAGATACGCAACAGTTCTACTACTAAACTGTCTAAATTCATGCTTCGATTGAATGGCACTTGGCATATAAATGATACAATGAAAACTCTTTAATGGAAGGCAGAGTTATTTGAACAGAATAGCTATTAAATTGCAAATGAACTTAAGTACAGGAGGATGGATAGAAGATAAGGCACCTGCAACATAAAGGCCACCACTAGAACAGTGATAAACAAAGTTGCTGTTTCAAAAAGTTTAAAGTTCAAGTCCATTGGTTCTCCCATGCACCATCCAACTACTACGCAGAATGGGATCTACAATCATCAATGACACAGTAAAGTTACCCATACAAAATAAATTTCCAAGCCAACACAAGGTTTCCGAGCCCAAGTTAAACTAATAGACATCATGTACCGTTTCTCCTTAAGTTTTGTATCAACTGAGCAACAGTTATTAGAAATTTAGACAAACATTCTTTTCTATTTTTCATTTTTTAAGCAACACCTATTTGATAAATATTTTTATTTCTTGTTTCTAAAATTTAAGGTACGTTTCCAAAGAAAATATACCAAATTCGCGAAACAACGAGTATCCATTTCTGTTTTAAATACATGTGCCCCACATTTCTCTCTCCTTTTTTCCATCATATATATATATATATATATATATTAATTTAACTCTTTTTTTTCTTTTAATACTTTCTACTCTAATCCTTTTATTATTCTTTTCTTTTCATTTATTTCCTTTTATTTTTTTTGTTTCTCCCTTCTTTTTCTTCTCCCCCTATCAATTTCTTTCCCTCTTCATTAACGAGCATTTAGTTATGGTTATTTTTTCAGCTCTACATTATTTTTTAGTAGGATTTTATTTTTTTACTAAATTAATAAATTAATAATAAATTCATATTTACCATTATTTTCAAATTAAAATGTCTTTTTTTCCTTCTCTTTTTAGATTTTATTTGTGTGTATAATGGACTAATGAGAAACACATACATTTTTAAAGGAAAGAGATAGAAATAAAATATATAAATTATCTTAATTGAACTCATGTAAGTCAACATTATTTAAGAGTGTGGGATGAGATTTCAAATCAAATTCGAACTTTGGTGGAAGAAAAATATTAATTATTTTTTTTCTTTGGGCTAAAATTGAATTCAATACTATAAATTCTTTTAATAAAATTTGTTTTAATGCATGTGATATATCTTATTATGTTATATGTAATAAAGTTTATATCAATTAAAATAACAAGAAACACATTTCTATTTTTAATTTTTTTTTCTTTTTAAAAATAAGAAACAAAACTGTTTCTATTTTTAGTTCTTAAAAAAAAACAAGAGTTAAAGAAAGAGATGTTATCAAGTGGGTCCTTAGAAAATAATCCTCACAACTTACCACAAACATTGATATTTGTGTAGATGATCCAATAGCAACTCCAAGAGTAATGTCCTACAGTAACTTTTAGGTCAATCAAACCAAACAAAAAAAATGATTTGAAGAAAAATGTAAAAACTAATAATAAATAAATAAATCTAGAAAGTGCTCACAAGCTTATCCTTCATGGCAAACATGATTGCACTTGCATGTTCAGCAGCATTTCCAACAATTGGCAACAAAATTACACTAATAAAAGCCACCGGCAAATTCAATGATTCAGATGCTCCCTGAAAAAGCCACAAACTAATTAAATCTGCTGCATAAGATGATAAAGATCGAGAGAGACAAAGCAGCCATTAAAATCATTGCTACTACCTAAAAAATAATTACGAAAAGTCTCCGAAACCAAAGTCTAAAAAGAAACATGAAACCTCATCAAGAACCAAACACCATCGTGAACAGAGCCTGTAACATGAATCTTTGGATATGTTTTATGATAACTACTTTATAGATCAAATTTTGATAACATATTTCAAATAACTTATGTTTGAAAAACACTTTTTGTTCTTACACACCTTCTTTGTTGTTATTTTCTAGAAAAGAAACCTACTGAATAGTGTTTATAAACTTCACTTCGTAAAAAGCATTGAGCTACCCAGTATAAATATTGGACAAGCAAAGGAAACAATAACAGAATGCACATAATTGTAGTTAAAAGTTCAAACAAGGCTGGAAAAGAAGTGCATGAATCAACAAGATGCAATAACAATTAGAATAAAATTTACCTGGATAGCATCAACAAGGTATCCAGATAAAATAGATACCCATACAGTCAAGATGGCAAGCCATCCAATTGCTTCCCAAGCATAAATCTCAGAATCATCTTCATCTTCATCTTCAACTTCAACTTCCTAAAGAAATATAAAAAATGCTAAAACCATTAGAATTAAAAGCCTCTCTGCTTGAAAAAATGTGGAAAAGATAGTATTGACCATTGATTCTGCTTTTTTTTAAGCGTGGGGACTAGTTAGCAAATAAAAAGTACCACTAAACATCTGACTCAAGTAGATGCACAACCATTTGTTAAATCCCCATTCCTAATGTATACCCCACAAATCCAGTTAAAGTTCATCATATATAAAACAACTATGTGATTGAGGTTATACATGATAATTAAGCTATGATCACATTAGCATTTCTTGATGGTAATAGTTTTCTTTTTTAAAGAATTTTGTAGCCATTGTTTCAAGCTCGCCTCTAATAGATGTCGCAAGTCCTGATTCCTAATTTACCCTAATAGTTGGAACATATTATAGTATGCTAAGGATAAAAAAAGCCAAGATAGTTGTTTGGAGGAACTATTGCTTGTTAACTGAAAACAACATTCAAAAGCAAGATCCAAACATAGAGCCAAAGAGACTCACCCCATCAAGAGGACCATAGAGATTATGCTGACTTTTTAGTTGAAAGAAAAGGTAGCTTGCATATGCAACTAACATTATACAACTGCTAAATCTTGAAAGAGATAATGCTGATTCTCCGGAATGAAGTTCGGTGTGGGTGAAATGAAGCACTGCCGGGAAAGTTGTTCCCATAACAGCCATCAACAACAATCCTGAATTCACAACAGCAGCACCCTGTTGCAAAATAGTCAGATCTTAACGTAAACCAAGAAAGTGAGTAAAATATCTCCAAAATAGAGGCATACCATATTTTCCTAGAGAATAAAACCTTGTACCTTATTGAAAACCTGCACCTTCTTATGATGAACAATCCCACCAGTAAAGAAAGCGCAACCAAGCACAAGGAGCATATTTGACAAGATTGACCCCAGTAATGACTGTTGAACAACCCTAATCATCCCACTCTTTAACGCATATATTGATATGATCATTTCGGTTGCATTTCCGAATGTTGCATTCAAAAGACCACCAACTGCAAAGCCCATTATACATTTGAGTTATTAGGGAAACTAACGAAACAGCCACAATTAAATGATCAAAACAAGCAACGCCTGGTTAGGTAGCATGCATACCTGTTGGTCCAGTGTAGAAAGCAAGCTGCCTGCATCACAAATATTTTTGTGAAGTTTAGCACAAATTGAAATAATATAAAATCATAAACGTAGAATATGGAGAAGCCAAATCTTACTCAGTTGCATAACCAAGACGTTCTGCCAAGGGTGTAATTCCAAGTAAAGTGAAAAAGAAGACCAATCCCTGACATATAAAGCTGACTATCAAGGAATTATGAACCATGAGACAAATCATACTAGCCACGGTACTAACCAGCAAAATGATCTTAAAAGTAGAATGTTTGAATATCCAAAATTTTATGAACAGATCAATAGATGTAAAGGACAGCGTCACAAAGAGGTCATAGACCATATCCTCATTAAATCAAATAATAAGAAAATATCTTTGATTGTCTGGGGACTTCTATTCCATGAAAAAGCTGCTCAATACAAGTCTTTCACCATTTCTTTCTTCACAAATCCAATCATGCCATTTGCTATTGTAGAAATTCAACCAGTAAAAATTATGAAGAGGAGTGCTTCTTACATGCTTTCCCGTTAAGTAATGTAGCAGAATTGCCAAAGGACCAAAAGGTAGTAACACGTTGATCTTTGCTCTAACCAACACTATATAAGCACTTCTAAGAGGTCTAATACGAATATTGTTAGTCTTCCACCATCTTTTATCATCTGGGGAAGAACGCACAGGAGCCGTCTCACAATCAAAGCTATGCAATACGTTCTTCGCAACTGGTGATGACTTCAATAGAATTTCTTCGTCTGATAAGTAATTTGTTTTCTCCTCTGTTGATCCCATCTGCAAGCACAGTCATGTCGATCAATTAAACCTATCCACTTCCAATACGAAAGACCATTTTAAATAAAACTACAATAAAAATACAAATCTGGGTTGATTTACATATGCTACTTCATCTTCCACAAGTCAAATCCGAAGCATTATTAACTTAAGAGAAAGAAGAAATCAGATCGAGTTGAGATTAAAACGAGATTTAGTTACCCTACCAACAAAAAGAGCGAGAGAGTATTTACCAGATTGGAGATGAACTTGAACTGACGCAACGAGGATATCCAGGTCGAATCCCAGCTATAGAATGATCAAGAACTTCCCAAATCGAGCTGAGATACCAACCCTCAAAAGCAAGAAGAGACGAAAATAAGACAAGAAGCAATCGGGTCCCACTAGTTTGGATCGTATAGGTGATTCAGTTGCTTAAAAATAAAATCTCTGGCCACCACAGCCGGCAAAGGCCAGCCCAGAAGGAAAGTTCTTCGAAATAAGAATCTCGACTTCACCAAAATTATAGATCAAGCGAAGAAGAAGTCGAGTTGGGTGGCTGATGGGAAGGGAAGGCAATATAGCGAAGTTCCACAGCAGCGAGGAAGCTTCTGCGAAACATCGTCCTCTTGCGTCTTCCTCATTTAACTTTGACTTGTTTAATTATTACATTATATTACACAAAGTATGTATTTTTAAAAGGTAATAATTAAAACAGAATAATTAGCCGTAAACTTCTTCAAGTTCAAACAAAACCCCATTACAAGTTTGAAAAATACTTCTTGGATGGGGTTGGATTCAGTTTCCAATCTTCTTTACAGTTAAAGATTTGACTTTTATAAGTTTGAAAAGAATAGCTGATGTTTTCTTTGGTGGGTACATAACAGAGGGGAAAAATGAAGGCTCAGAAAACAGTCGACCATTGCGTTTTCAACTTCGGAGTATTTTGCTTGTAAAAAATGGGTTTGGCTCAGAAAGCACAAAGTCCAAGTCTTTAAGCCTCTCTCGTTCTCCATCTCTTGTGTAACCATTGGAAATTCAACTTCAATCACATGTGGAAGAAAAGGGAATCGTGGAAAATGCAAACAAAAAGTCTAGACCCTCTCCTCCAAAGCTATTTCTCCATATCTTAGTCCATTCAAAGTGGCTTAATTTAGTCACGGTTGAACTGGCTTTATAAGCGTAACGTAAACTCGAGGAAGTTTTTCAACATTAAGTGTCATGTTTAGATGAGATTTATATGTCATCATAAAAGGTCAATTTCAAGTCAAAATGCTTTTCATGTGGGCTGATTCAGCCCCCTCTTTTAACAATGACGATATGATTATCATTCCATGAAGCTCCTCCCCTCTTTGAAAGCCAAAAATAGGGCAAAGGGCATTGCAGAAGAGAGCATAGATTGGAACAGAACAACGACAATAATTCAACTCTTGGGTCCTAACAAAGTGAGGCCATTGCTATATAGCTATTACGTGCTATATGATTTCACAAACAAATACAAATGATTGAAGAATGCCCAACTTTGGTAAGAATGGGTTAGTAATGGCTTAAAGAAAATGCAAACTCCAACTGAGAAAGGCAAGAAAAGAGAATACGAAGAGTCATGTATCCAAAAGAAGACCACAATCTAATCTAACGAGCTTAAAGCTAAAACGAATTTGACTTAGCTTGATATTTCAGCCACCGGCAAAAGATTACAGAATTTTTGCATTGTTCTGAAAAATGTCGTGAAAAACAGATGATTTACTGATCTAAACAGCAAATAATTTACCATTCCCTTGGGCTATTCCAGAAAAATTACAGGACAATAATGGCGTCGTCATGCTTCTCAGGAAGACAGAGCAATTCAAGAAAAGAAACCAAAATGAGAAAAATATTAAAAGGCTGTCTTTGTCTCAAGAAAGGCTGGAAGGATGAAGAGGCGGAGGAGGTAATAGTTGACGAAGATTCTGATGATGAGCTTGCTGATTCTGGTACTGACTTGCTCCATTTTTCCTAGTTATGAACGCATGTTCCAGTAATGCAGCGGCAGTCCATCTCTTCCGAGCTTCTCTTTGCAAACAACAGGCAATAAAATGGCGAAACTCCGGTGAAGCAGTGGGCGGCGCCTCTGGTGGCTGAGCCATACAAATAGCGCACATCAAGCTTGCCCAATCCCCAGGCCTCTCAACAGCAAGAGGAAACCGACCGAGATAGAATTCCAATATGCTAACCCCAAAGCTCCAAATATCCCCTGCATACCCATTGTATTGACCCTGATTTAGATCGGAATTTATTCTCTCAGGGCTCATGTACGCAATAGTTCCAACCGAGGAATTACAAGGGTCCATAGTCTGTTCCAAGATTCGACCAACGCCGAAATCAGCGATCTTAACCTGCCTTCGTGAATTGATGAGGAGATTCGAGGGTTTGATGTCGCGATGAACGATACGGCGGCTATGGAGATAAGCGAGACCGCTAAGAATCTGCCGAGCCAAATCAGAGAGATGGTGTTCTTGAGGGATGTGGGTTCCTTCCAAAGACCCCCGATCCATATACTCAAGAAGAACCTGGATTTCGCCGTTATGATCGAACATATCATGACACTTGACCACATAGGGATTGTCAACGTCACGAAGGATCTCGACCTCGCGACACATCTGAAGCCTAACCGCATCCTCATGGTTACCGTAAATGACCTTGAGAGCATAGACACGGCCGGTGGGACGATGAACGACTTTGTAAACGGTGCCTCCACATCCACTTCCGATTCGGCTCACTCGCTCAAACTCGGAAAGGCTGAAAGCCTGACGCTGCTGAGGTAGCGGGTCCGGCGGGCGGTTGGCGTTGTGGAGTTGACTGGTGGAAGGAGGAGGCGCAGAGTTGGAGGAGGTGGGAGGTAAAGGGAGAGGAACGGCCAAAGACGTATTGTCCCGCTGCGGAAGATGAAGATTGAGATTCGGACGACGACGGGTACGATCGGTGGGAGGATTCGTACCCTGAGGCAGCGGCTGGAGGGGTCTCATCTGCGCTGATGATGACGACGACGACGAAGAAGAAAAAATCCCCAAAAGGAATTAGAAAATCAATACCCACGAAGAGAAATTGAAGAATAAAGATTGAGAAAATAGATCGGATGAAGAAGAAGAAGGAGAGATTGATTGTAGTGGGGGAGATAAAAGGAGAAAGTTCTTGGAAGAGGGGAAAGGGAGAAGAAAAATGAGGGAAACCAAATTACTTTTCTTTTTCTTTTTCTTTTTCTTTTTTTTTTTTCTTTTCTCCAAAAAAAGGCTTTTTGCATATACACAACAAAATGAAAGGAGGAAGGGAAGGATGGAGGGCTCTGTATCTGTCTGTAATATTATGTATATAAGTTTAAGTTTGTTTTTTTTTTTTTTTTTTCTTTTTCTTTGGGTTAATAGAAATTAATTAATAAATAAATATTTTATATATTAGATTGAGGGGGAGGTCGAAATCAAAAGAGGGAATAATCATATAGATATTATTGAGAAGGAATGGGTGACGCGACTAGAAGAAGAGTGAACAACACGCACCAATAAGGTTTAACAATTATTGGAAAGGCCTCCATTATTTCAGAATGGGGAGCGTGTTCTTTGGACCATTGCGTACGTACGTCTTTCTCTCTTTCCCCCTCTCTTACTTTTAGATTGTATGAGTCGAACCATACAACCAAACTCCATTTGCTTATTATTAAAACCCACCGAGCCCAAGCCCAAGCCCAAGCCCAAACCCAAGCCCAACTTATATGACAACACGGTCTTTAAAAACTCGGCCCATGTCCAAGTCCAATAAGTCCAAAACCCTGTTTGGATCTGAATTGAATCAGCCTAACCTTCGAAAGTCAAATGATGGTCCAAATTTTTTTATTAGGCTTAGGCTAGCCTTTTGGCTTTGGATCCGTTAATAAGGCTAACTCTTAGATAGTGCAACTAAAAAAAAAAAATCCTAGTGGGTGGCAATCTATGATTTCTCTGTTACTACACAAATTATTGATGGTAAAATCTAGTCATAGTAATACAATTGACCTTCATGTACTTTCAATGGTTAATTTGTAATTTGGAAAAAAATTGCACATTGGTGTGTTACACTCCTATGCCAAAGAGTGAAAAAATGCAACAAACTTACAGTTTGAGTGTGAAGATGTTAACTTACTTTCAATGAGTTATAAAGGCATATTTATATGGGGTTGACTTAGTGTTTTTTACCTTTCTGTTTCACAAAAAGGAACGAGGTCAAACTTCGTTGGGCTATCCCATGCGTTGTGTCAAGGGCCTTTTTTTGGGCTTTAGCCTAAGTTTTTTTCCTTTGCCCATTTAGGCTAAGGGTTAAAACCTACTCCATAGTCAGCCTCGACCTACCTTGGTTTGGGCCTGTTTCCGTTACTTTGGGCTTTCTAACTCTGTTTGTTATCTGTTTTACATTTCTTAGGTTCAATTTTAGGTTAGACAACAGAAATAACAAATTTTTTAGTTTCATTTCGAAAATTGATTAAAAAATTTAAACTTATAAAAATAGCAAAATAAATTTATATAATAGAAAATATTAATTAGTAAATGATAAAAATATCCTAAAACAACAAAATTAAGTCCAAACGAAAATGCAAAGATACACGGCTACAAAAACAACTTGAATAACAAAAATGCATTATGCCTAAACATTCTAGAATCATAAATACACAATATTTCTAAACATTCCAGAAATAAAATTAAAAAAATACCCAATATGATCTTTAACACTTCCAATTACATATAAAACACATGTATGCGAGGGATGATGACAATCAGGCGGTAGGGTCACTAGAAACGTAAGGATGTCTACAATGATGGACTTCCTTCAAGGTGAGAAACAGCAAAGTTGATTATACGAGTGAAGTTATTGTTTGTAAGTGAATGTTTGAAGAAATTGCAAGTTCAGGACGACGTGAGTATTGGAAATATGATTGTATTTGACACCAAACCAAATTTCATCATCTTCATTCGATGTGACCATTTTTCTAATAGGATCTTGAAAGCCAATTTTAAACACTATGAACGTCATTGTGACCATTTTTGTTTATTATTATTAAATCGATAAGTAGTTAGATAAAATCTAATTTGATAATAAAATATAAATTCAAATATAATTCATGGGAGAAAAATTAGGAATTGAATTCATTTATTTACAATTACATTATATTCATAATTTCATTTTCATTTAAGCTTCAAGAATTACACTATTTATAACTCCATCAACCACAAAACCTACAAAAGAAGCTTAACTAGTTGTAGAGGTATAGCAAAAATATCAAGACTGCAAAAGTGAATACTTGTTTGTTTGTCAAAGAGACAAATTATATGTTCAAAAAGTGATTAAATCAAATCAAAACAAATATGAAACCACCTATTCAAATTTTAAACTAAGAGAAAAATTTAGCACCTTTATCTCTTGAATCAGTTAGGTTAAAGTTTCATAACTGAAGATTCCATTTACACTATATTTCTATTGGTGTCTCATAACAAACGATTCCATTTATACTGTATTTCTATTGAGAATTTATACACGGTATAATAATTACACAATACTCGTAAAAACTTTTAATTCACCATATCAGGGGCAATTTGAGAATTAAAAATATATATGTCATGTGTGTGGCAAGCTTTTGCAAAAAATCTTATTGTTTCCATTTTTGATAAAAATCAAAAGGCACTCCCGGTTTTACTATTTCTTATCTATTGTGTTAAACACACATACACACAAATATATATATATATATATATATATATTGATCTATCATTCTAAATTAGATAAAAATTTAAGGTTCCGTTTAGTAATCATTTGATTTTTTTTTTTTTTTTTTTGAAAATTAAGTCTATTTCATTCACATTTTTATAAGAATTTGTATTTCTTAAGTACAATGGTTGAATTCTTAGTTAAATTCCAAATTCCAAAAACAACTTTTTGAAAGCTACTTTTTTTAGTTCTCAAATTTTGATTTGGTTTTTTTAAACCATTGGTGAAAAATACATAATAAAAGAAGAAATTTATAGGTGACTAGTGTCTATAGACTTAATTTCCAAAAATAAAAACAAAAAAAAAAATAAAATGGTTACTAAACAGACCTAAATAATTTCTCCCAAGCTCCAAAGGAAGATATTGAACTTTCTAAATAGAATTTAAGTTATTGGCGTTGGATCAATTGAGTTCTATTTTTTAAGTTCAAATTTTATTTGCTATCTATATTTACAAATTTGATTTATTTTCATCTATATACTTTTTAAATATCTATTTTGATTTCTGTACATTCAAGTTTTTTAAATATTTTTTTGGTCTCTTACTTTTAAAACCTTTCAAAACATATACACTTGATTTTTCAATACGATGTATGTAACCCACTTTTGAACCTCGCTATTGAAGATGTTGTTGTTATTGAGAAAGTTTACATAGAATTTATTCAAATACTGTTAGAAAACTTTGTGAACCTCGCTATTGAAGATGTTACTATTCATCTAGACTATGTAAAATGTGTTTATATGCTATTAGTGGTGTTAAAAAATTTTAATAGCCTAAAAAATCGATCAACCCAATCCAACTAGTACATTTTTTGTTTGGTAATCAACTCAATCGGGTTGGGTTGAGTTCAAATAAATGAAAAATGTACGAATTATGTGTTGAAATTTATGTCCTAAAATCTCGTAATTAATTAGTTATTTAATATACTATTTGATTTAATTATTAAATATACAATAATAAATTATCCATTATGGTAAAAATCTAAAGTTATTAAATGAAACTTAAACAATATGTAGTTGACATACATGTGGATCATGTTCAAGTAATAACCTAAAGAGTCTAAAGTATATGGATATGACCCAACAGGGTGTCTTATCATGGTGACACTATAGATATGACCCACTTTGTAAGTGTTACAAATGATGTGATCAAAATCATTCATGTGGAGACATGCGAGTGAAGGTATCCTATACAAAAAGTTTGTATAAGACTATAATGCAAAATCTTTAATCTCTCTTTATAACTCCATTAATTGAAGAAATTAATATTTCACAAGATGACCATATGTAACTCAATCTAAATCTTAAGTGAGTTATAAACTTCTATCTATTAGGGCTCATCCTTTGATTTATCTGGGTGAAAGTTGCCCAAGTTGCCGACTCAATAAGCCTACCACTTTGGGGACTTTATCGTATAGAGAGCTGGGAATGAAATTTCACAAGATGGAATTTGCTGCTTCTAGTATCAATTAAGTAGATTAGTAGTTCCCTTAAATGCTAACTACGGGATTTGAACAATAGGGCCTCACCCTCTCATTGGTCAAGAAGGACTTGGTTTATGGTTGAACCATAAACAAATCGTTCATTAGAGGATCAGTAGTACTTAAGAATATATAAGTAATCACAAGGGTAAACGTATATTTGACCCAACTATAATTACGAATTACTTATGAGGGATTGACTTGCATGAAATGGTCATATCCATGTATGCAACATGTCCTACAATGCATAAAACTGCAGCTATGAGTCTATAATAGTTTGCCCCATAGTTAATGAAAACGTTTAATTAATTAATCTCGAAACCAATGGCATATCCATGATTTTATGTAAGAGGGGCACAAGTTCATATAAATACAATTTTAGATGCATTGATATAGTGCTTAGATCATATAATATCGTCAAAACGATCATAACTACCTGACATACGGAAAGTGGCAGGTCCATAATTTCATGTTACATGGTAAAACTTCATATAAGGTTAGAATTTTAGCCCATTAACGTCAGTATTTGTATCCTATATAGTTTTTTACCTTTAAAAAACATAAACTAGATCATTGACAACTTGATTAGTGTGTCTAATATGTAGTACCAAACTTTTTTTTTTTTTTTTTGGAAAAAGGGATGTAACTATTGACTACAAAATTGAAATTGTGAATTTCAATTAGAAATAAAAATAATTTGTTGTCTAATACAATGATTAATTTTTAAGCATTTTTAATATTTTATGAGATTTTTATATATTAAATAGAAAGTTTATATATCAATTAGATACTTTTTAGGGAATTATTAAAGTTAAGTTTAAAAGTTCAGATGTTTATTAGACATAATTTTAAAAACTAAGAGTTGAATTTGTAATGGCTTGAATGTAACCTTAAGATAATGATAAAGTTGTGTGTGTATGTGCATGTGTGCACGTAAAGTGTTTGTGCCTATGTGCGCATGTGCGTGCGTATGCGCGTAAAGTGTGTGTGCGCGCGCGTGTGAGTGTACGTGTGCATGCGCACGTGTGTGATCCACCCCTACTTGGATCATTAGAACTTATAATCTTAAGGTTCATTAGGTCTTCTTGCTAGCTCACAATGGATTAACCATGACCAAATTTTTTGAAAGATTAATTTGAAATGTTCAAATTAATTTAGGGATATATATGTTAGTTGTATATGATGCAATTAATATAACGTATATAAATACATTATAATATATAATTAGTTTTGAATAAGATTCAAATTAAACTATATAATATAGGAGAATTAATATATTTGAATATGATTCAAGTATGGAACTAATATGAACGATATTTATATTAAAATTATAAGTTATAAATTAATCTAAACGAAATTCATATTAAAATTATAGGTTAAAAGAGAAATATGCATTTGAATATGATCAAATATTATTTGAGTACAAGATATTTAATTATTTAATTTAATTTAATTTAGTTAATATATATTATTAATTTAATTAATTAATTAAAATAAAACTTCTCTTTATGTAGAGAAGTGGAGAGTGGGGAGAGGAAGTTACCCTGTTCCCAATCTCTCAATAGATTTTAAACCCCACTCTCTCTTAATCAATTTTACAGAAGAAAGGTAATTTGCAAAATTTTGAATCACCTCTCACAATTCCCTAACTCTTTTCAAAGGGGCACTTCCACCGATGGTTTTTTGTCATATTCATAGCCAGGAAGTCCATTTGGAGGCATTTCCAGTGAAGGGAAGAACGATCTTCAAAGGTAATTTCTCTGAATTCCATTTCTATGCTTAACCTATTATTCTACAGCATGTGATATGCTTGGTGTTATATTTTTGTTTTTTCATCAACTCAAAATCGAAACAAAAGCGTTTACACGTTTCCATTCTAGAATTTGATCCCTTTATTGTGTTGATTCATATTATAGGATTGGTATGACAACCCTAAAGGGGGTTGAATAAGATTTATTTAAACTATTGAAAATATTTTCGTAATGTGGGCTTAATTAATCAAATTAAAACACTTTTAGCTAATAAGTAATTTAAACAAGAATTTCATACAAATAAATCCAACCCAAAGTCATCAAGAAATTAAAATTAACACTTTAAAGCACCCTATTTAATTCTAATGATAAGAACGGTGTAAATGATATACAAATTTAATAACTACTATTCAAAGAGAAATTTTGGACCAATCACAAATCGTCACATCATTTACCAAATTAATGACGAAATTCTATATAATCAAATTTAGGACTAATTAGGAGTTGACATGTGTCTCAAATTGAAATTACAAATTTCAACACTTGGTGAATTCTGCTTCACAATGATAGGAAGAGCCGACATCGAAGGATCAAAAAGCAACGTCGCTATGAACGCTTGGCTGCCATCTCACAAGTGTTGGATTGAGTAAAATTAATTTGTTCAAATTTGATATTATTATTTAGCCCAAAGTCTAACTAATTGGGCCCAAGGGTCAGGCCCATGGATCAACCAAGCCCAAAGTCCAACTAATTAGGCCAAATGTCAGGCCCATGAATCAGTCAAGCCCAAGCCCAATAAGCCACTAGAGAGTCCTATAAATAGAGGAGTTTTTTTCATTTGTAGCTACATTCCAGAGAGCCGAGAATTCTTCCAATAATCAGAAAACTCCTAGACTCCTGAAGTTGCACACTCCTTAAAAACACAAGTTTCCAAGACTTCAACTTCAAGAAAATCACGCGTTCTACGTATTCAAGTCAAGCGTATGTATTCAACTGAGAGAGAAAGGATTAAGTACTAGAGATCGAACCATATTGCATCAACATCAACATCAACACAAGTTCTACTCCACGAAACAAGTTTCTTTTGAAACCTCGTGCGAACAACTACAGATCAAAATAAAATAACATGAGCAATTAATTTAAAGAACAAAAAATTACAATTAATTTCATGCAATCAAATGTAATAAACAAAATTAAAAATAAATTAAGAGAATGATAGAGAAACTGAAAGCGTGATTTTATAGTGGTTTTGTACAACTTGTTCTACATCCATTTTCCAAGCTTCTATTGGGTATGTTATTTAAATTGGACTCTTTCCACGACTTAGAGTTTTCAACGTTCTTTTTTCGGATTCAAGAATAAATTTGTTATTTTCTATAGTTGAGGATCAAACCGTTACAACAATTTTTTTTCTAGGATCAAAAGAAAACGTTAAAAGGTTGAAAGTTTTTAATAACACACTTGACAAACTCTCTAAAAAAGTGGATTTATAAATTTTGAGCTCACAACAAATTAATCCTCACAATACTATATATTTCTTTAAAAAATAAGTTGAAAAAAAATTGAGAGTTTGGAAAGAATAATAATGGTGGTTTTTAGCAGATATTGCAAAAATATGGAATTGATATTTAATTTTTAGAAAAGATGAAGTTCAAAAAGAGAGGGAAGAGGTGAAACCAAATTCAATTTGGGCTTTAGATCTTGTAAAAGAAAAATCAATGGTGAAGATTTTTCTTTTTAAAGTCAACTAGCCATTAAACATAACATAAAATAATTAATAATATATTTTTTTTTAAATCATTTTTTATTAAAACTCAACAAAAAAAACAAAAATCCACCATGTGTCACTCCTCTATTGCTCCAAATGACACATTTCAATTGATCTAATTTGATGAAAAAAATCTCAAGCTGAGAAAAAAATCTACCACTCATCAGCTTGAGATTTTTTTATTAAGCTTGTTTTGGCTATATTTTCTAGCTCAGATTTGAATGATTCCAATTAGGTTAGAATCGTTGTTTTGCGCTTTACGTAATGAACACTTCAAAATACCCAAATTGTTAGTGAATGAAAGCAGATTTGTTTTCATCAAAATATTAACTATCTAGTTAATTAAAAATAATTAATTTGAGACTAAGGGCCAAAAAACAAACACATGAGTTCGCCTAAAATAACACAAACCAATCCGAACCAACCCAAACTTGTGTTTATATATATATATTCTTCAAAAACTTCCAAAAATAATTTCTTAGCCCTTTGGAAAGAAAAGTTTCATAATATATGAAGGACGGTTTTCAAATATAACAAAATGAATCAAAATATTTAAATGATATAGCAAAATATCACCGTCTATTTACGATAGACTGCATAGACTACTATATGTGTCTATCATGTAAATATTTAAACAGTTTTGTCATTTAAAATAATTTTCCATATATGAATCGAATTTAAATTGTTAATCGTAATTCGATATATAAAAATTACTAAATAAAATTTACATATTAACATTTTTCTTATTTTTAGAACAAAAATTTAAAGTTTAAATCTTGAAAACCTTTGTTTAGTCCCTAAACTTTTAAAAAATGTTTTTTTAAGTCCCTACTATTAAAATTATGTTAACTCTTCAATAGAAATGTGTGGGAGCTTGCATATGTGGATGACTAGGCTCTAGATGTATTGAGTTTGTATATTTAGATGACTAGGATGTAGATGTATTAAGCAAGATAAATGTGAAGTAAAATATCAACAATCAACACGTATGTTGCGACCAAAATTTTGAACTAAAAATATCTTTTGAATTTTTCCGCTTTGGCACCTTGATCAAAATCAAAACTCTAGATTTTTTTAGCATAACTAACTTATTTGATAGTTTAGTCATCCCAAAGTACAAGTCACCTCGTCATTTTGTTAATGAGTTAACAAAATCTTAATATAGTAGGGACGAAAATAAGCACTTTTTAAAAGTTTAGGGACTAACATGAACATTTTTAAAAGTTTATGGAACAAATAAAAAAATATTCAAAGTTTAGGGACTAAACAGGCACTTTTAAAAGTTTAGAGACCAAAATAGAACATCATTCAAAGTTCAAGGATCAAAATAAGATTTAAACCAAAATTTAAATAAATAATATGAGTAACCTGAATCAACGCAACCAAAATGTTTCACAGTTGGGTTAGATTTGGTTCGTTATTTAATAAGAGTAATTTGGGTTGAAGAAACTTACAACCTATAAGATTGAGTTGAGTCTAAAATGTACTTTAACCCAACCCAACTTACCTCACGAACACCCTATAAGTTGTAGTCTATCACTGTGAGTAAAAGAGAGTTTGGGAGCTTAAATTCTATTGTATTGAGAGGATCTAATGCTTAGCTTGGGAGAAGCTATTCAAATTGGTGAGGGGAGCCTAAGTAAGTCTATTTGAGGAGATTCCAAACAAAAGTATGAAGAAGCATATTTATGAAAGTGAGAGGATCTCAAACTTAGGGGAGCTCAAGTTGAAATTAAAGAGTGGATTCTACGTGAGTCACAATAGAGGGAGTCTAATAGATAAGCACTTTATTATAATTGCTTAACTCTTTTGATAGTGAAGTTTCTTTCTATTATACACATTGTCCTTTGAAGTACATGATATTGCACCAAATTAGGTTACCGACATTTTTGTGTCTTTGTCTTTATTCTTATTATCTATTATCTAATTTATCTACTTGTCGATTGTTTTGTTACAACATCTTACTTGACTTATATGTATTCCTGTGTTAAATTCACTTTAAAGTTTCATAAACTTATTTTGTCCAATTACACAATAATTAATTTGTCACCATTCGTGGACCATCATTCAATAGCTAGATAAAATATAGTTTCAAAATTGAAAAGGATTATATTTATATTAAACCAATAAGAGTAAGAGTGAGATAGAAAGACAAGTGAAGAAAAAAACTAAAATAATGTGTAATTGTTATAAATATTAGAATTATGTAGATCTCCATAAACTCTATATAGGTTACAAATTCATTCATTAATCTTTTTATTAATCTCTATAACTTTATCGTCTTCTCTCTATATTTGATTCTTGTAACTACTATTCTCACAACTCAATAAATAAAGGTTGTAAAGATCATTTATAAACATACCACAATAGACATGAGACTTATTCTCTAATTTCTCATCTCTACTTTTCTCTCTAATTGTTTTTCTTTATTCTTGTATTGTTCTTGTTTTATGACAATTTCTTTTATAGTCTTAGACATTACAAATGTTGGAAGTATATGTTCAGATATTCAAAATAGGCAATTATTAATTCTTTAATCTCGAAGTTATGTTTTGCAACATTTTCAATCTTTCAATGATTAAAAAAATATTAGCAGCATCCACTTATTCATTAAATATAGTAATAGATCACAAAAAAATAAGTGACATTAAAAGTTGATTCTATATGATTAAAAAGAACATGCGATGAACTAAAAGTAATGTGGAACAAAGTTGAGATGCATTATTGTTGATTGATATTCCAAAACAATGAAATCCAAGCAACATGCCCCATTTTGATAATGACTTTTTCCAAACCTAAACCACTTTTCTAATCCCTAATGAGGTAATTATTTTACTCCCATTCTTTGGGATATATAATTCAACTTTTTTTTTTCTTTTCTTTTTTGAAAACTAAATAATTCAACTTGATGCATCCCCCCGCTATTTGATTGATTCTCAACTTTTATTTGTCGTTAGTGCCATCATTCATTTCTCATCTCTTTAATTATTTTTTTCCTCCATTTCAAATGTGGGACCATACATTTAAATCTGATCTTATAATAATTCAACTTTTATGAGATGGTTACCTCCAAATTTTAATGAACATTTTGTTGTTTCAAACTTTTAAGTTGATTTCAGTTTCGGTTTAGTTGTCCAAATGAGTTTAATTCAATTAGTATAAGTACATGTTGACGATCAAAAAGTCTAATTTGAATTTTTCATCATCCATCTTATAATATAGTAAAAATATAAAAAATTATTTCAATTTAGTTCATAAACTTTTAAAATGTCGGTTTTTCCTTTAAATTTTTAAACAATAATCATTTAGTCTTATCTTTATTTTTTTAGATAAATTAATGACATAGTTTTGAATATTGTATTGGCGTATTAATATATGAGCATATTCAAGCCATATAGCTAGAGATAAGTATTTGGCAAGTGGATATTAAATGAAAAAAATAATATCGTAAGGACCAAAATGATTCATATTTAAAAGTTTAAAGACTAAAATAAATGCTATGAAATTTATGGACTAAAATGGAATAAAATTAAAAATTTAGAAATTATGATGAACATTTTGAAAATTAAAAACCCAAAATAGTATCTATAATTGTCAAAATGAGTATAAATCAAATAGCATACGTATGTGTTAGCGACCAAGAACTTTAGGATATAAATCCCAAAAACCTCATTATACTTTAAAAAAATATATATTATTTATAACTCAAACTTACAAATTTTGAAATTTGAAGCCTTAATTTAATCATCTATTCAATTTAGTTTTTAATTAGTGGATAAAAGAACAAATTGATGATAAACTTATACTATATTTATGAAATAAGTAACATTTTAAATTTTTAAAAAATAATGCTAACAATGCTAATTTTTTTTTGAAAAAAGTACCAAAATATTGTTCACTTAAACCTAACCCAACTGATTTTGGGCTTCCACCAATGAATTAAAGTTTTGAATTTTTTCCATTCTACAAAATTTATCAGAAAATTTGGGGGGGAAAAACATATATATATTTAGCCTATGTTTTATCCGATTTGTTTGTTTGTTTTTTTTTTTATTTTTTTATTTCTTACGCCACATCCGGGGGTTGGTGAGACGGGCGCCGTTCCTCTAATGGTGGAAGAACCCCTTTGTGGGCCCCAGTTTTAAATCCAACCTTTTATTAATTGGTTGCCTTGTGGTCTTCACAGAGGACACATCACATGCTCAAACGTGGGTAAATTCGTAATTTACTTACTTAATCATTTTTCTCTGATCTAATCCTAATAATAATAAATAAATAAAATTATAGCAAATTAATTGCAGATATATATAAAGAGAGAACCTTCAAACTCAAGAGGCTAAGTGCTAGTCAATTACTATTGAATTTAGGCCAAGTTTATCAATTGATAATGAAAATTGATATAATCATAATGGAGTTTTATTGATGAATCAATCATAATATATTTGAACTGCAGACGTAATTAGATTGCTTTTAATCGCATTTATTTAGAATTACAAATTTATCACATTTACCTTTACCTTTACCTTGCCGCCACTATTTGACCCCAACAATAACGGTAGATATAAAAATGTGACAGATTCATAATTCTCATACTATTACAGTAACAGTCTCTGTAACGATAACAGTAAAGGTAGTGAGTCCCATGTAATATTCAAGCAGAATCAAATTGAGCATCATCCATTCCTCAATCAGATTTCGCGTTTTGATTACATGTAGAAAAATTCAACAGCTACTTTTTACATTTTAGTTTTTTGTTTTAAATCATTTATGTAATTAATCTCTCTTACAACTATTAAAGAGAAGAATTAGAAGATATAAACACACAGAAACAAACAGAAACTAAAATTTGTACTTATCTGAAAATTTTCTTCAAGATTTTGATCTCCCGTGGATGTAGGCTTTTTTTTCCTCTATCGAACCACGTAAACTCTTGTGTTCTTCTTCCTTGATCAAAAACCTCCATCAAAGAACTGAAAAAGAGAGAATTTGTTTGAAGCTTAGAGAGTGGAAAGGAGAACCTACAGAGTGATTCTTTTGCTTCAAGTCAAAGTTCAACATCAACTTTGGTGTTTTGGGGAAGAGGATAGTGCTTTCCACGTGTCCAACTGAAGTCTCTAAATCGTGGTCTCTTATCCTCCTTTCATTCTACTAGCCCATTTCAATTTTGGGTTATCTGCTTCTTGAGCTTCTTTATTTCAGAAATACACTATGTTTTGACCCTCATATAAGGAAATTTGCAATCACAACCTAACAAAAGTGGTATCAGAGCAATCTTTGACATCAAGAAAGTATATCTTGGAGGATCAAGATTCAAAACCTTACCTGATATGGTAGTGACAAGAGTGAAGATTGAAAAATTCAATGGAAAGGGTGATTTTTTCCTTTGGAAGGCCAAAATTGGAGCCTTACTCGGTCAACAAAAAGACTCACAGGGCCCGCATTGATCCATCAAAGCTCCTAGAATCTGTGACTGCATAAGAGAAAAGGACATGGAATTGACAGCATATAGAACACTTATTTTAAATCTCAATGATAGTGTTCTAAGACAAATTATTGAAGAAGAGGAAACTTACAAGATATGGACCAAGCTCAAAGAGTTATATGCAAAGAAGGATCTCCCAAATAAAATGTAGTTGAAGGGAAAAAATTTACCTACAAGATGGATCCTTCTAAATCCTTGATTGATAACCTAGATGAGTTCAAGAAGATAGTTTCTGAATTCAAAAGTCTAGGAGAGAAACCAGGAGATGAAAATGAGGCATATGTACTTTTAAATTCTTTATGCAAGTCCTATGGAGAAGTGAAAAGTGCACTCAAGTATGGTAGAGACTCTCTTACTATAGATTCAATAAATTTCATCCATAAAAATTAGAGGAATTGAGCTTCAAGTCACAAAGAATGAGCAATATAGTGGAGAAGGTCTTTTTGTGAAGGCCAAGCCTCAAACCAATCAATGGAAAAATGGAAACAACAACCAAATGAAGAAGAGAAAGCAAAGCAGAAGCTAAGATGCAAGTATTGTAAAAAGAAGGGCATTTGATTCAAGATTGCTTTATCCCTTAAGAGAAAAAATTAGGAAAAGGAGACAGATGTGAAGGTAAAACAACTTGAGGTATCTATTGATGAAAGTTCCTATGTCTTTACAGATGCCTTAACTTCAACTCGAGACCTAGCCAACTAAGTCAACTCTTTAAGGAAACATGATTGGGTGCTTGATTCCGGATGCACCTATCGTATGACTCCCTTCAAACCTTGGTTCAACACTTATACAGAAATTAGTGGAGAGTCAGTCTACATGAAAAATAATAAGGCATGCCAAATCATTGGGATTGGACAAGTTTCATTAAAACTAAAGGAGGAAACCATGAAACTCCTAAGGAATATTAGGCATGTTCTACATCTTAAAAGAAATTTAATTCCGCTAGGGATGCTTCACTTTCTAGGGTGTGAACACAAGACTAAAGGAGGCTACCTTGAAGTCCTAAAGGATTCCAAAGTTATTTTGATTGGTGAGAAGGTAAATGACTTGTTCATTGTAAGAGGAGTTGAAATTGTGCATGGAGTCTATACAGTAACATCTTCTAATTTTACTAAAGTTGATCTATGGCATAAGAGGTTGTCTCATATTAGCTCTAAAGGCCTTGAAGTTCTATCTAAACAGGACAATCTACCTAAAGAGATCAACAACCAATTGTTCTTTTGTGAGCATTGTATGCTGGGAAAAGCAAAAAGGCATACTTTCACTAAGCTCAACATACTACTAAGAGAATCCTTGTCTATATCCACTCAAATCTACGGGGGCCAACCTAAACTCCAAGCTTAAGTGGTTCTAGGTACATTCTATCCTTAACTTATAATTTTTCTAGAAAAAGTTGGGTTTAATTTCTAAAGATTAAAGAACGGGTTTTTGGGAAGTTTAAGGAATGAGAATTAATGATAGAAAAACAAACGACAAAGGAAATTAAATACGTAAGTACTGATAATGGCCCCTTCACTCTAGACTTTACATGCACAAGTCTAAAAGATCGTTTAGACGACGACGTTGCTGTGAAGCACGATTGTCTAGACGATCACACAACAAGCGCTTAAGTAACAAATTTACTCCGTGATCGTGTAGTCAGGAATTAAGTGATGAAGCTTGCTGAGCTATATGATCATCTAGTGCGTGCGCGTCAACTTGCTCCTGAGTATCTGATACTCAACAATCACTTACTCCATCATTTACACGACCCGACCAACACTTGGTCGTCTTCATCCTCGAAGATCAACAACTCTTTGCCTTGAAGCTTCACCACGAACGACTCACCAAAGACTCAAACACTTTGAATTTACAAACTCGATAACAAGTTAATATGCCCAAAAACGAAGGACTCCTTACAATTAACTTTGAATGTAAAAGAATTTAAATAACCAAAGGCATCATCCCAGAAAACTTCATTAATCCACATCCACCAAACCATTTAACAATTAAACATAGTGCAGACATGCTTTACCTACCGAGAAAATAAATGTTATTATTTGCATCAATGAATTTGGAATATCAGAACCTGGCTCTGATACCAATTGAAGTAACTCTTATCAAAGAGTAGCTCTGAGCGGAAGCAAGATCGTTCCAAACTCATTGTGACAGAAATACCGCATTCACAATTAAACATACTAGTTATGCATTTAACAAAAAATTACGATATGCTTTGAACTTTAAAAAAAAAGGAACGAGATACATACCAGTTGAAGAACTCTTCTTCACTTTAAATCTCACTCTTGTCAATCCAGCCAATTTCGCTGTCGCTGAGATCGTCAAGCCTATCGTCCACCAAATCTTGTTGTTGTCTACCACCGAACAAACTTCTCACGAACAGGCAACATTGGAAGACACAACCATTCGAAAACCTCGGTATTCTCGGAGTGAGAATCCAGGAGGTGTGGGCTCTGTTGGATTTGGTAGAGGAAAGGAGGAAGGAACGATTGTTTACCACGACCAAGCAAGTGGAAGATATCGGAAGTCTATCGTATAGACGACTGCTTGATCATTTAGTAAAAGGTGCACAATCGTGTAGTAAAAGGGGCTTGATCATTTAGTAAAATGCTCGGGTGCGCGATCGCTTAGAAAAAGCTAGACGATCGTTTAGGTAAGACTATGCGATCGTTTAGGAAAAATGTGCGTGTACACGATTGATTAGAAAACTTTGAGCTATTGTGTATGCTCTCGTTTGTTAGGCAATGGAAGTGTACCAATTCGTGTAGCGATTCAACGATCTGTTGCAAAATGAAAACCATTTTCATTTTATCCTTCAATGATGAAAACTGATTGCAACCTCCCACTATCTCATTCGGTTACGGAGAAAAGATCGCCAACAATTATTCCATAATTGTTTAATTAAGAAATAAATATAAATATAACCATATTATATTTATAACCTATAGTTTAATATCACATAAAATGCAACATATAAACCATAGTCCTTTTCTCCTCCACTAGATATAAATCATATTTATATCATTTTCCTCCAATTAATGTATCTCATACATTATGTCAAGTATATCATATATAATTGACTCGTTTAATTATATCACATATAACGAAACTCTCTCTTGTGTAACTGAGTTCCCAACTCCCAAATTATACGAATTTTCAAAGTGGTAGGTTTGAGTCGGGGATCTGGCCCTTGCACTCATGCAAATCAAAGGACCGCTCTCAAAGGCAAGAGTTCCTAACTCACTTAGGATTGAGGTCATGTTACCTATGGTCATCCTAGTGACGTGAAGTCTCTGTCATGAATGGCGTTTATAACAAGACTACAACACTTCGTAGTCCGGTCTTATACAAACTCTTTTGTATAGGACACCCTCGCCGCATGTCTTCACATGAATAATCAGGATCATACCATCTGTAGCAAGTCACAACACTTGTAACTATCCTAAAAGTGGGCCGCATTCGCAGCGTTACCAGGATAAGGTTTCCCTCCTATATCTATATACTACAGACCATTTTGGTTATCACTTAAGACATGATCCATCTGTATGTCTCCACATACATGCTTAAGTTACAACGACAACCAGGAATCTTAGTTTATTGGTTTGTGGTAAAGAAATTAAAACATCCAATGTTCCATAAACAATAGTGAAGAAAAATATCATGTATTATTACATCACAAGCGTTTGTTCAATACAGGTATTTATAAACGACGGGACCCAACGAGAGTTTAGGGCATCAACCCCAACAATCTCCCACTCGTCCTAAAGTAAGTGGGTTGTTCAAAACAACTAGTACAAAACAATAAACTAAGGTACTAAGGCTCAGTACAGAAATCTCCCACTTGCCCTAGTCCAATCGCGAGCGGTCCCATAGACCCATGCTTTGAAGGTGACCCTAAAAAATTGTAGCCATGAGAGCCTTCGTAAACGGGTCAGCAATGTTGTGCTGTGAAGCGATCTTTATGACTATCACGTCCCCTCGATGTACTATCTCGTGGATGAGATGATACTTCCGCTCTATATGTTAGTCACACTTGTGACTCCTAGGCTCCCTGGAGTTCTCCACAGCACCACTATTGTCACAATAGAGAGTGATCGGCCTAGACATGTCTATAGTAACTTTCAGATCAGTCAGAAACTTCTAGAACCAAACGGCCTTCTTAGCAACTTCACAAGTCGCTACATACTCGGCCTCCATCATGGAGTCGGTGATGCACCACTCCTTAGTGCTTCGCCACACTACTGCTCCTTCATTAAGAGTGAAAATTGACCCTGAAGTGGATTTCTGAGAATCCTTACCAGTCTGAAAGTCAGAATCCATGTATCTAGTAAGGATAAAAATCCCTAGTTCCATATACGAGCAAGTAGTCCCTCGTTCTCTGAAGATACTTGAGGATGTTCTTGATTGCGGTCTAGTGACCCTGTCCTGGGTTAGACCGACACCTACTGATTATTCCCACAACATAGCAAATTTCTAGTCTGGTACAAAGCATAGCATATATCAAACTGCTAATGAAAGATGCATATGGGACTCATCTCATCTCCTCAACCTCTTGAGGCGTCTTAGGACACATTGCCTTAAACAACGTAGCTCCATGCCCTAAAAGCAGTAGGCCCCTTTTGGAGTTCTGCAACTTGAGCAACATCTTGTCAATATACGATTCCTGAGATAGTGTTAGCACTTTATTCTTCCAATCTCGAAAGATCTGTAGACCAAGAACAAACTAAGCCTCTCCCAAATTTTTCATTTGGAATTGGGTCGCTAGCCAATTCTTAACTGCAGTCAGTAGTCCTACATCATTCCCAATGAGTAAGATATCGTCTACATAAAACACTAGGAAAACTACTGAATTGTTGATGATTTTCTTGTAGACACAAGGCTCATAAACGTTTTGGTCAAAGCCGTATGATTTGATCGCAGTATCAAAATGAATGTTTCAAGATCAAGATGCCTGTTTCAGCCTATAAATGGACTAATTTAGTTTGCAAACTTTTTACTCTTGACCTTGGGCAATGAATCCCTCAAGCTGCACCATATAAATGGTCTCCTCAAGATTACCATTCAGGAAGGCAGTCTTGACGTCCATTTGCCAAATTTCATAATCATAATAAGCAGCAATGGATAGGAGGATGCAGATAGACTTCAACATGGCAAAAGGCAAGAAAGTCTCCTCATAGTCGACCCTCTCTACCTGGGTATAACCCTTTACAACAAGTCTAGCCTTGAAGGTTTTCACCTTCCCATCGACACCCTGTTTCCTCTTGTAGATCCATTTGAAACCTATAGGTCTTCCCCATCAGGCTGATCTACAAGATCCAACACTGAGTTGAAGTACATCGACTCTATCTCGAGATCCATGGCTTTGACCCATTCATCCTGGTCAACATCCTCTATTGCCTTCTAATAAGACAACAGATCCTTAATGTCGCTATCGGCTTGAAGAAACTTTTATCAAAGAGTACCTTTGAACGAAAGTAAGATCGTTCTAAACTCATTGTGACAGAATTACCACATTCACAATCAAACAGACTAGTTATGCATTTAACAAAAAATTACGACATGTTTTGAACTTTAAACAAAAAAAAAATAAAAAAAAGATACATACCAGTTAAAGAACTGTTCTTCATAAAACTCTCGCTCTCATCAATGGACTGCACCTCTCGCTCTCGCTGAGATCGTCCAAGCTATCATCCACCAAATCACAGCGTCGTCTACCCACGAATAGACTCCTCACGAACAAGGCAGTAGGGAAGACACCACCAATTGGAACCCTCGGTATTCTCGGAGTGAGAATCCAGGAGGTGTGGGCTCTGTTGGATTTCGTAGAGGGAAGGAGGAAGGAACGACCGTTTACCACGACCAAGCAATGGGAGATATCGGGATTCTATCGTATAGACGGATGCTTGATCGTTTAAAAAAGGTACACGATCGTGTAGTAAAAGGGGCTTGATTGTATAGACACTCGTTTAGTAAAATGCTCGGGCACGCGATCACTTAGAAAAAGCTAGACGATCGTTTCGATAATTCTATGTGATCGTTTAGGAAACGCACGCGTGTACATGATCGTTTAGTAAACTTAGAGCTGTTGTGTATGCTCTCGGTTTGCTAGGCGGTAGGCAGTATACACAATCGATGAACGAATGTCTCATATTTTGCAAAATGAAAACCATTTTCATTTTATCCTTCAGTTACAAGAACTGAATGCAACCTTCTACTATCTCATTCGGTTATGGAGAAAAAACCGCCAAATTATCCCATAATTGTTAAATTAAAAATAAATATAATCATATTATATTTATAACCTATGGTTTAATACTACATCATATGCAACATATGAACCATAGTTCTTTTCTTTTCCACTGGATATAAATCATATTTATATCATTTTCCTCCAATTAATGTATCTCATACATTATATCAAGTATATCATATATAATTGACTCGTTTAATTATATTATATATAACCAAACTCCCTCTTATGTAACTGAGTTTCTAGCTTTCAAATCAGACGAATCCCCAAAGTGGTAGGTTTGAGTTGGCGATCTGGCCACTCGCATCCATGCAAATCAAAGGACTGCTCTCAAAGGCAGGAGTTTCCAACTCACTCAGGATTGAGGTCATGTTACCTATGGTCATCCTAGTGAAGTGAAGTCTCTTTCATGAACGGCGTTATTTAACGAGATTATAACACTTCATTGTCCGGTCTTATATAAATTCCTTTATATAGGACGCCCCCGCTCGCATGTCTCCACATGAATGATCAGAATTAGACCATCTGTAACAAGTCACAACACTTGTAACTATTCTACAAAGCGAGTCGCATCCGTAGCATTACTAGGATAAAGTTTCCCCCCGCTCTATATGTTTGCCGCTCTTGTGACTCCTGGGCTCCCTAGAGTTCACCATAGCATCACTATTGTCACAATAGAGGGTGATGAGCCTAGACATATCTAGAACAACTTCCAGATCTGTCAGGAACTTTCTGAGCCAAGTCCCTAGTTCCATACACGAGCATGTAGTCCATCGTTCTCCGAAGATACTTGAAGATTTTCTTGACTGTGGTCCAGTGACCCTATCCTGGGTTAGACTGATACCCACTGATATTCCCACAGCATAGCAGATGTCTGGTCTAGTATAAAGCATCGTATACATCAAACTGCCAATGGCAGATGCATATGGGACCTGTCTCGTCTCCTCAACCTCTTGAGGCGTCTTAGGACACATTTCCTTAGACAAAGTAACTTCATGCCTGAACGGTAATAGACCCCTTTTGGAGTTCTGCATCAAGTACTTAAGCAACATCTTGTCAATGTACGATGCCTGAGATAGTTCTAATACTTTGTTCTTCTAATCCCGAAAGATCTAAATACAAAAAATAAATAAATAAATAAATAAATAAATAAGCCTCTCTCAAATCTTTCATTTGTAATTGGGTCATTGCCAATTCTTAATTGCAGTTAGTAGTCTTACATCATTCTTAATGAGTAAGATATCATTTACATACAACACTAGGAAAACTACTGAACTGTTGATGATTTTCTTGTAGACATAAGGCTCATAAACATTTTGGTCAAAGCTGTACGATTTGATCGCAATATCAAACCGAATGTTCCAGGATCGAGACGTTTGTTTCAACCCATAAATTGACCGATTCAGTTTGCAAACTTTTTGCTCTTGACCTTGGGCAATGAATCCTTCGGGCTGCACCATATAAATGGCTCCTCAAGATTGCCATTCAGGAAGGTAGTCTTGACGTCCATTTGCCAAATCTCATAATCATAATAAGCGGCAATGGATAGAAGGATGCGGATAGACTTCAACATGGCAACAGGCAAGAAAGTCTCCTCATAGTCAACTCATTCCACCTGGGTATAACCCTTTGCCACAAGTCGAGCCTTGAAGGTTTGCACCTTCTCATCGACACCATGTTTCCTCTTGTAGATCCATTTGTAACCTATAGGTCTTACCCTATCAGGCTGATCTACAAGATCCCACACTAAGTTGAAGTACATTGACTCTATCTCGAGATCCATGGCTTCGATCCATTCATCCAAGTCAACATCCTACATTGCCTTCTAATAAGACAATGGATCCTCAACGTCGCCATCAGCTACCATAGCCAAGATTTTCATGAAACCCAAATAGCGAACGGGTGGGTTTGCAACCCTCCTACTACGTCGATGTTTTTGGGGTTGATGCCTTAAAATCTCGTGTCCTATAGTTTGTAAACAGTACATACGAACACCTGTGATTGTTAATATATGATATTTACTTCACATCTTGTTGTTTTGCTCATTTACATGTTTTATTTTCTTTACCATAAACCAATAAATATAAAATCCCTGGTTATCTGTATGTGACTCAAGCATTTATGTGGTGACATACAAGTGGATTATGTCTTGAAAAATAACCAAAATGGTCTGTAGTAAATGGATATAGGAGGAAAACCTTATCCTGGTAATGCTATGGACGCGACCAACTTTGTGGAATAGTCACAAGTGTTGTGGCTTACCACAGATGATCTGATCCTGATCATTTGTGTTGGGGACATGCGAATGGGGGCATCCTATATAAAGAGTTTGTATAAGACCTGACCACGAAGTGTTAATGTCTCATTATATAACACCGTTCATGAAAGAGACTTCACTTCACTAGGATGACCATAGGTAACATGACCTCAATCCTGAGTGAGTTGGGAACTCCGCCATTGAGGGCGATCCTTTGATTTGTATGGGTACGAGTGGCCAAGTCGCCGATTCAAACGTACCATTTTGGGGATACGTCTGATTTGGGAGCTGGGAACTCAACTACACAAGATGGAATTCACTCATTCCCTGAGACAGGGGTAAGTAGATAGATAGCTCCCTTAAGGGTTGATTCTGGGGCTTGAACGATGTGGTGCCACACACCTTCTCTTGGCCCGAGAGGTGTTCACACATAGTTGGACTATGTTGTATTGTTCATTAGAAGAATCAGTGGTACTTAAGGAGTGAGATGTAACTACAGGGGCAAAATAATAAATTGACCTAGTTATACTTACAAGCATCTTTGAAGGGTCATCATACTCATGATTGGTTATATCCAATGGACGCAAAAATATATCTGTGGTAAGAAGAGTTCAGCTATTGGTCTTTAGTGGAATCACTGACAGTTAATGGATGGTGAATTTCGTGGCTAAAGAGTTTAGCCAACTATTCACGTACCATTGGAGCTTCGAGCCACAGGTCCATTAGGTCACCTGGGTAGCTTGGATAAAGTCGAGAATCAGTGTTTGGGTTAATTTGAAATATTCAAATTGATAAGAGGAAGTACGATTATATGATATAATTGGAATTGCTAATTATATATGATATAATTGGCTAAATGTATGAGATACATTATTTTGGAGAAAATTAGATATAAATAAGATTTATATCAAGTATAGGAAAAATACTATAGTAGATATATGATATCAAACTATATGATATAAATATAATACGATTATATTTATTAAATAAATTAATTGATTAATTATTTAATAATTAACCAATTTCACGCTTGAACGTGGGAACGTGGGCAGTGAGCGTTAAGGTAACCGGCGGGATAACAAGTTGAAAATCGTTTTCAATTAATAAATTTTTCATTCGTGCAATCGAAATCCCACGCCCTAAAGAAACCGTTAAAGATTGATCGACGAGAGCCTATGCGATAGATTCTCAGTCGTCTAAACGATCGTCCAGTTCACGCGTTCCTTAAACGATCGTGTACCAGTTTCCTAAACGATCGTCCAGTTTTTCTTAAACGATCGTGTAGTTTTACTATAAGATAAACATCCCCACTATACGATAGCAAAGTTCCTTCCGTGCATGCTTGTCGTCTACACGATTTTCTCTCCTCCGTCTTCTACCAAACTCACTAGAGCCCACACTCTGGGTTTTTGACGCCGAGGATAATCCTTGTTCATGTACGTTCGGATCGTGCAGTAACAGACGAGAGATTCGCTGGGTGCTAATAGATCGGCAAAGTTTTCCGCTGCTGTGGGTTCATATATAATCGAAGATCGTCTTCATCTAGTAATGAACCCCTTCTCTATGTTTTATCGTATTCTAAGCATGTTGTTGTTGAGTTTTATTATGTATAACTGTTAGTATAGAATGCATATCGTTTATATTCCGGTCACTGTGAAATCAAAGCGATCTAAACCAGCTCATGGAATTCTCATTTTGAGATCCTTCAGAAGTAAACTCTAATCTTGAGGTGGAATCGACTCTCCAGATGAACTATCATCAACAACTCTTACTAATGAAGCAGGCCCTTCAACAACTCTTGTTGAAGTTTCAATAGTTTCGTTGGAAAGCTCACATAACACGATCTTACTACGTGGATTGTGCTCTCTAATATGATCCTCCTCCAGGAAGGTAGCGTTTGTAGAAACAAACACTCTATTTTCTGTGCGATCATAAAAGTAACCCCTTCGTGTATCTTTGGGGTAGCCTACAAAGAGGCACAACCTCGACCGTGGTTCCAATTTCTTTCGATTAGCCTCAAGCACACGTGTTAGGCAACCCTATATGCGGAAGTGACGTAAACTAGCTTTACGCCCGTTCCACAACTCTAGAGGTGTTCTCCCAACACTCCTGGAAGGAACACAGTTAAGTATATACACTGAAGTCTCCACTACAAAAACCCAAAACGAGTCTGGTAAGGAAGCGTAACTCATCATTGATCGAACCATGTCCAACCTGGTTCGGTTTCTCCTTTCCTCTACATCATTCTACTGAGATGTACCCGACGCTGAGATTTGGGAAATGATTCCATGTTCTATCAAATAGTCTTGAAACCCTGAATCCAAAAACTCTCCACCTCGAACCGATCAAAGTGTCTTAATCTATCTATCCAATGCATTTTCAACTTCAGTCTTGAACTCTCTGAACTTTTCAAAGGATTCAGACTTCTGTTGCATCAAATAAACATACCCATACCTAGAGTAATCATCGATAAAGGTGATGAAATACTCATAGCCTCCCGTGTCGCACATTCATCGGACCACAGAGGTCAGAATGCACTAACTCTAGAGGCTCTTTGGCTCGATAACCATTTCCAGGAAAAGGTCTTTTATTCATCTTACCTTCAAGGAAAAATTCGCACACCGGTAAAGAATTTTCCTCTAACTCACTTAAAAGTCCATTCTTTACCAACCTCTCAATCCTATTGAGATTGATGTGCCCTAATCGAAGGTGCCAAAGTTGGGCATTTTTTTTTGGAGAAACCTTTTGTTGTTTATGTTGACTTAGGAGGTATGTATGATATTAAATGCTCAAAATGATGTGACACTACTTCTATTTATGCGTCAATTAGGAATATTCATGTAGTATGCTCTGCGTTGTCAAAAGTTTCCTTATGATGGAGCCAAATGTAATTCCACTACAAGTTTCTCGGTATGATTCGAGGTCGAACACAGGGAACTGGTTTTTGGTTATTGCGGTATGTTCATGGTATATGCGACCAGGTTTTCAATTCTTTATAAAGGGGTTTGTACAGGTATTAAATTGCGGTAAAATAAAGGAAAGTAGTAAAAATGCGATAAAACATAAAAATACAATAAACCTAAGCTAGATGTTACAAGATACAAACTTCATGTATAAGATGCTAGGATTAAGGATGACTGTGAAGGTTGTGCAAAGATGTGGGATATGGCGACAGGTCTTATGAACAGAATAGAAAAAGAAAGATAAGTATTATAAACAACGCAAGTTCTTAATTGGATTGAAGGTAAAAATATTGTTCCGCTCTTCTCTTGGTGTACACCTCTTAGTGATCGGCCATGTTCCCCACATGTCTGTGGTGAAACAGAGTCTAACGTAATGAACGCAAGGTTGCTTCTATGTCTGGAAGTACTACTCGCTTTAGTCAATGCACTCTTCTGACCCTCTCTCGATAGATCAGAATGACATCTTCACTTCTACTTTCACAGGTGAAGATGTCGTCTAGCATACTTTAACTAAATGTATTTTATAACTTTAATACAGATTAGGTTTTTGGTGATTCATATTGCTCATCGGGAGATTAAGAAAACATCATGGAGAAAGTGACTAACGGGTGAATGGAAATAGATAGAAAATGGTAGATGGAATCTATCGAAACATTTAATATTTCTACTAAGCGTTTGATACATGATTTGTGAATAAAGAGGTAAAGAAAATATGGAATACAATGAAAGAGAGATAGAACAGATACAAACAAGTGCCAACGTCTTGGCACAGATTCGATGGAGATCGGCTTGCCAGATCGGATGGTTTCGATGGCAGGAAGAGCTTCCCTCTCAAGCTTGCTCCACCAGTAGCAGGGATCTCTGCACAGAGCTTCGATCGGGTATATAGTAGGTTGGATCTGAGATTCACCTTTCGGCCTTATCTCGTTCTCTTCCTGAATTTCTTTTTTTCAGCACTCAGCTCAACCTTTTCTCTCTAAAATCTTACAGCACTTAGCCCCGTATCTAGTAGCACACTTTTCTCTAAAATCAATGGGGTATTTATAGAAGTAGATCCTTGACTCCGGCCTTGTGGTTCCCACTTGATGGTTATAGTAATTCCGCAGAGAGAGGGATATTATTCCTTCTGTTATGCAATCAGCTCATTAATTCTGCATAACCGTTAGTTGTACACGTGTCGCAATCCTCCGCTCTCGCATTGCTCAGTTGCATCTTTCGATCATAGGTTCGCATGCGGTGTTTGTTTTTATTACCGCATGTGGTCGAAGCATAACTCTGGATCGACTGTCACCTTGCGCCGTCACTTCGGTAATCGTCTTTTCATGGTTGATTGATAGGCGCAATTGTGAAATAGATGCATTGATTAGTTTCTCATGAGCCTTGAGCGCAAGCGGTGACTTCGTCTCCTGCAAAACAGAGTAAAGTTTGGCTTGTCTTCCATCTTTTTGGCGTTAGTGGGTGTAATCGCAAACATTTATAATTATTGTCATACTAGGCTAATTTTCATACAATTGGCGTATAATTACTAACGTTTGGACGCAATATCTAGATAAGGTGGAAGCACATTACCTGATATCGCACTTTCCTTCTATCCTTGCTAATTCTTAGCAAGCCTTACTTTATTCTTCTATGTAACAAAATTCTGCTCAAAGACAATTTTCTAGTTTTCAAAATAGAATGCTTATCTCTTCTTTATCAAAACAACTTGATGTATCTATATGCGGTGAGCAAAATTTTGTGTCATTTATTCACTTAGAGACAGTTGGTCATGGTTACACCCTTCGTTTTGGCTTGTCCCCACGGCTGTCATGCGAACATCCAACTACGGTTGTGTGCCAGTTTCAACTTTTAACTCATAATAATCAGAGGATTCGTTTATTGCCTTCCTTTTCTCTTTTTTGGTTTATACTACGTTGTTCTTGGAAACCCACCTTCATTTTGGCTTGCTCCTACAAGTGTCATACGAGCATCAAACTACGAGCATGCTTCTTTCACAACTAAACTCTTATCAGGTTGGGAACAGTTTTGAAATTTTCCCTTGCACTAACATTGGAGTTTTGCATAAATTTTTTTTTAGATGGGATAAAAATGGACGCATTTTCTTAAATACTGCATATTTCTGATTTCATCTGCTCAGATCTCCCCAGCCCTAAATTTAAAGATAAGCAAGGTCCTCATTGCGTTGTTTGGATGGACTAGACAAACACTTAGGAGAAAATTTCAAAAAGAAGGTTTGAGCAGAACTTTGAAAGATAAAAGGTAAAGTACTGCTAAACTATGAATTAACTAAGTGTTAGTCAGAATTTACTAAGTGTGGGAAATGTTTCTAAGTGGAACACATAATACATCATAGCAACGCAATGAAGATCGTAAAAATATAGCAAAGATTAACAAAGGAGGATAACGAAAGAGGCACAGGCAAAGAGTAGAGTGAATTATGTACTTTGATTGTATTGACTATTAACAAAGTATGCGAATATATTATAAATGACCGCATTAAAAAAAAATTCTAATGCCTGTACAAGAGTCAAAGAATTTGGTTAAGTTACAAAATAATAAAAGAATTGAATACAATTAAAGAATGGCAACATTAAAACTTAAAATGGAAGAAAGAATAACAACTAAGGTTGAGGAGCAGGGGGATCTGGTGGAGGATATTGAGGCGGTGCAGCAGAGCCATCGTCAAACATTAAATGCTGCCTTAGATGCAGAGGGCACCATCGGACCATGCAGATAAGCGGTAAGAAAGTTGAAGTATTCTTGATTGCGCTCCGCTATCTGGCATTGGTGTTGGAAGATCCTGTGCATACTGCGCTTGATATTGATGAGTGCTTCCCTTGAGGTTGCAGCACTGCGTTGAATCTCATTAATGCGCTCCATTGCTACCTCAAATCAATGGTTGAAGAAGTGATGCTGCTGAGAGACAAGTTCTTGTTGTTGGGCGAAGAGGGTTCTCATTTCAGCTAGCTCAACAGCTAAGGAGGTGGAGGATGGTTGTACCTGTGAAGTCTCGCCAGCACCGTTTTGGGGTCGGGCAGATGTGCCTTCACCCAAATCATGTGGGTCATCAACTTACGGCGGTGGGTTGGATGGATGTGGTGGTGGAATTGTTGGTGAAAGTGTGGCTGTTGGTTGAATCGGAGAGTTGGGGACAAGAGGAAGGTTGGTAAGAGGTTCATGAAAAGGGGAAAAGGGCTGCGCTAGCGGGCTTGGGGGGCCTGGAGATTTAATGACCAAGGGACGAGGGTTTATGAACTCTGGATCATGTGTTGGCGACTCATGAACCCTTAACAATTTCGCGTAAGTGTAACCCCTCGTTTTCGGCCCTAAAGTCCCGCCCTAATGCGCCCATCGTAGGAAAAAAGCAAATTAGGACAAGAGACTAAATGACCTTATCCTATACAAGAGATCAAATAAAGAAACATGCAAAACTGCCATCCTATAGGGAGACACTCCCAGGGTGCCTCGAGGCGATGCACAGAAACTTTATCCAACCTAACGACAGAGACCGTGGGATATGCTGTTGCACGTCCCGCAAATACTTACAATGAAAATTCTTTCCATCCACCTTGATATTGATCTATCCAAACACCATCCTTTAGGGGGACACTCCCAGGGTGCCACGGGGATAGTTCTCACGGTGTGGACAATAAAAGGAGAAATGCAAAGAGGTTTAAATGAAGTATCAGATACCCCAGGTACCTCCCAAGGAATGTTCTACCTAGGGGTTCATTAACTTAGACCATTCGACTACTGATTTTAATCTAAGTCAGTTTAATTTGCCCAAAAACAACTTTTGTCTTTTAAATTAAACAAGTTCAAGTAGTCACATTAAACTCTTTAATGGACCGTCCTTAAATTTGCCTGCATGCATTAAATCTATCTAATTCACCTTTCTAGGTAGGTTCCCAGGTAGGGGTGTTTTGTTTCCGTCACCTTAAATACCTCAGCTTAGACAAAACCCGCCTTAGACAAAAGGTCCCTTATAGATAGATTTGCTATATTTTAACCTTTTAGTCAATTTAATCATATTAAACTAATTAAAAGATTAAAGCCTAGGTTGCTAATCTTATTAGAACCGTGATCTTAGGTCTATCTCCACTAAGTTTTAAAATATTTTTAAAACCATGATTCAAGCCTAAGTTCGCATGCATGTCTTTCTTATAGATTTTAGTTCTAATTTCCTTAAAGCTTTTATAAAAGACACAACTAAAACCATACAAATTGCCACACAACTAGGTATTTATAACACTTATAAATTTAACCTATGTGTCATGCTTCATGAAATGTTCATTCATTACTATACATAACTTTTATATACAAGTAATGAACTAAGCAAACATGCTTCCATATACCCTTATACTATAACACTTATAATATAAAGATGGTGCATGACTATGCTTATGATGCATGATCATGCTCTTATGTAATTTAAATCACGCTTCTCGAAATCATAACCTTTACAATAAAGAGATGATGCATGACCAATGCATAACCTAAGGTGGGATTTCTTCTATATGGCATACCATATGACATACAAATAAACATACATCCTATGTACATTCACAAAGATTAATGGACCGGGATGAACTGCCTCAAAACTAGAAATAAAAATTCTATCTATTACATTTTTCACTGAGCAAACCGGTTCACAGGCGAACCAGGTCTTGAACCGCCTGGGCGAAGCTCCCCATTGTTTAGTAAACGCGACCAGGTATACACGATCAAATACCAATTACTATGCGATGAAGCATGAGGCACTCGATCGTTTAGCACACAAGACATTAACCCGCGAGTCTAAATGATTGTTTAGACGACGACGTTGCTGTGAAGCACGATCGTCTAGACGATCACATAACAAGCGCTTATGTAAACCTTTTATTCTACGATCGTGTAGTCAGGAACTAAGCGATGAAGGTTGCTGAGCTAGACGATCGTCTAGTACGCGCATGTCAACATGCTCCCGAGTATCCGATAATCAATGATCGTTTACCCCATCGTTTACAACCCGACCAACTCTTGGTCGTCTTCATCCTCGAAAAACAGCAACTCCTTGCCATGAAGCTTCATCACAAACGACTCACAGAGACTCAAACACTTTGAATTTACAGACTCGATAGCATGTTAATATGCCCAAAAACACAAGGGCTTTTACAATTAACTTCGAATGTAAAAGAATTTAAACAACCAGAGGCTTCATCCCAGAAAACTCCATTAATTCACATCCACAAACACATGTTTAACGCTTAAACAAAATGTAGACATGCTTTACCCACCGAGAAAGTAAATGCTATTCTTTGCATCAATGAATATGGAATATCAGAACCTGGCTCTAATACCAATTGAATAAACTCTTATCAAAGAGTACCTCTGAGTGGAAGCAAGATCGTTCCAAACTCATTGTGACAGAATTACCGTATTCACAATCAAACAGACTAGTTATGCATTTAACAATAAATTGTGGCATGCTTTGAACTTTAAACAACAAAGAGAATAAGATACATACCAGTTAAAGAACTCTTCTTCACAAAAATCTCGCTCTCGTTAATGGACTGCACCACCCGCTCTCGCTGAGATCATCTAAGCTATCGCCGACCAAATCACGGCGTCGTTTACCCACAAATAAACTTCTCACGAACAAGGCAGCAGGGAAGACACCACCACTTGAAACCCTCAATATTCTCGGAGTGAGAATCCAAGAGGTGTGAGCTCTATTGTGGTAGAGAGAATGAGGAAAGAACGATGGTTTACCACGACCAAACAAGTGGGAGATGTTGGGTGTCTATTGTATAGACGGATGCTTGATCGTTTAGGTAAAGGTACACGATCGTGTAGTAAAAGGGGCTTGATCATATAGATGATCGTTTAGTAAAACACTCAGACACGTCATCGCTTAGAAAAAGTTAGACGATCGTTTAGATAATTCTATGCGATCGTTTAGGAAATGCACGCGTGTACATGATCGTTTAGTAAACTTAGAGTTGTCTTTATGCTCTCAGTTTGCTAGGCGATAGGCAATATACACAATCGGTGAGCAAATGTCTCATCTTTTGCAAAATGAAAACCATTTTCATTTTATCGTTCAGTTATGAAAACTGAATGCAACCTCCCACTATCTCATTCGGTTATGGAGAAAAAATCGCCACAATTATCCCATAATTGTTAAATTAAAAAATAAATATAATCATATTATATTTATAATCTATGGTTTAATATTACATCGTATGCAACATATGAACCATTGTCCTTTTCTCCTCCACTAGATATAAATCATATTTATATCATTTTCTTCTAATTAATGTATCTCATACAATATGTCAAGTATATCATATATAATTGACTCGTTTAATTATATCATATATAATCAAACTCCCTATTGTCAATTTGAACACTTCAAACTGATTCAAAAACTTGAATCCATTGAGCTACCAAGGGGACCTTATGGACCTATGGCTCGAAGCTCCAACGATACATAAATAACTTACTAAATTCTTCAGCTACGAGATCCACCATCCGTTAACTGCCAGGCATTCCACTAAAGACCAACAGTTGAACTCTTCTCACTACAGATATATTTCTGTGTCCATCGGATATAACCAATCAACAGTATAATAACCATTCACAGATGCTCGTAAGTACAGTTGGGCCAATTTACCGTTTTTCCCCTATAGTTACATCTAACTCCTTAAGTACCACTGATTCCTCTAATGAACAATACAACATAGTTCTACTATGTGTGGACACCTCTCGGGCCATGAGAAGGAGTGTGGTGCCACATCGTTCAAGTCCTGAAATCAGCCCTTAAGGGAGCAATCTATCTACTTAACCCTACTCCGAGGAAGGAGTGAATTCCATCTTGTGTAGGTGAGTTCCCAACTTCTAAATCAGACAAATCCCCAAAATGGTAGGTTTGAGTCGGCGATCTAGCCACTCACACCCATGCAAATCAAATGACCGTCATGTTACCTATGGTCATCCTAGTGAAGTGAAGTCTCTGTCATGAACGACGTTATATAACGAGACTATAACACTTCGTGTTCCGGTCTTATACCAACTCCTTTGTTAGGACGCCCCCTCTCACATGTCTCCACATGAATGATCAGGATCAGACCATCTGTAGCAAGTCACAACACTTGTAACTATTCTACAAAGCGGCCGCATCCGTTGTGTTACTAGGATAAGATTTCTCTCCTATATCTATATACTACAGATCATTTTGGTTTTCACTTAAGACATGATCCACCTGTATGTCTCTACAATGCATCCTTTCTTGATACTACACCATACTACAACTCCCCCATTCAGGATAAACACTGATCTTGATGTGGATTTCCTAGAATCCTTGTCAATTTGGAAATCATAGTCTGCGTATCTTGTAAGGATCAAATCCTTCGCTCCATACACCAGCTTGTAGTCCCTTGTTCTCCTAAGATACTTGTGGATGTTCTTATCCACTGTCCAATGGTCTAACCCTAGATTGAACTGGTACCTATTGACAATTCCCACTGCATAACAAATGTCTGGTCTAGTATAGAGGATAACATACATTAAGCTGCCCACAACTAAGGCATAGGGAATATGTCTCATATCCTAAACTTCTTGAGGTGTCTTAGGACACTATTCCTTAGACAAGTGAACCCTATGCCTAAAAGGTAACAAGTTCTTCTTAGAGTTCTGCATTGAATATCGAATCAACATTTTGTCGATATAAGTTGCTTGAGACAGAGCTAGCGATTTGTTCTTGCGATCCCTGATTATTTGAATCCCAAGTACATATTGCATCTTTCCCAAATCTTTCTTTTGGAATTGTGCTGCCAACCATTCCTTAATGTCAATAAGGTACCCTACATCATTTCCAATGAGTAGGATATCGTCCATATAAAGTATTAGAAAAGCTACTTTATCGTTAATGATTTTTTTTGTAGATACAAGATTCATCAACGTTTTGATCAAAACCAAAAGATTTGATCGTTGTAGCAAATCTAATGTTCCAAGATCTGGATGCCTGTTTCAACCCATAAATGGATCGATACGGCTTGCAAACTTTTTGCTCTTGACCTTGGGCTATGAACCCCTCAGGCTGAGACATAAAGATATTCTCCTTAAGATTGCCATTCAGAAAAGCATTATTGACATTCATTTTCCATATCTCAGAGTTATAATATGTGGCTATGGACAAGAACACATTGGATCATTACTATTTCACTGTCCAGTCTCATGCAAACTCATTGCATAGAATACCTTCACTCACATTTCACCTGCACGAACGTGTTGAATCATCACATTTGTATCAAATACAAAGTGGGTCATATCCATGGTATTACCAGGATAAGGTATCCAGCCTTATCCCTATACTATAGACCCTTTAGGCTGTATTTTAAACATTGATCCATGTATGTCTCCACATACAGTTCAAGACTCCTAAGACAACCTTGGATGTTAGTTTATTGGATTTAGGCTAATTAAGACAAAATAGACAATAACACAAGCAATAACATTAATTGAATCCATAATTGTTTATTGATGACGGTCAATTAATAACATTTACTATCTACGAGTTTTAGGACATAAAACCCAACATTTGATTTAGGAAGATCACAAAGTAAGTACCAGTCAAGAGGCTCAAAATAGCCAGTGAGTCGGCCATGGATCAACGCGACAAAGATTTCGTTCAAAGGATGTGATGAGAATGGAAGTATGTGATGACCTAGAAAGAATTTTGGTGGTCATAAATCCATGTGATGGAGTTAAGTTAGAGAATTCAGCTCAATCAACCAGTGAGTGGGCTAAATGGTAGTGTTAGGAACGTTAATTGAGGATTAGGATGCCAGATGACATTTATTTAAGTTAGCTGCTTCATGTAAGCCCACATATTTATAGAAGTTAAAAAGAAGGGAAATGTTTTGCCAAAATTTTCCTACGCCTAAAAGAAAGTATAGCTGCCATCTAAAGCTTAGAAGGTGTTAAAGAACTCTCAGAAAAGTTTAAGAGAGTTGAGGATTTCAACCAATCCAAAGGAATTTGGTGCTTAAATTCTCAAGTAAGAGAGTTAAGATGTTTATGAGAAAATTCATTAAAAGAAATCTAATTAGTTAATGGATGGAATTAAAACTATGGAATCTGGAAGATTGAAATCTAAAATGATATTGTGGATGAATAAGCAGGCAGCTGTATAGAAGAATAAGCAAGTAGTTGACCAGCTCATGATATACGTTAATGCGTGTAAGCATTAACAAAGTATTCACAATCGAGGCGTATTGAGTGCATCACATAATGGATGCTCATCGCATAAGCTAAGAGGGGTGTTCTAGTGCCTACCCAAGCACCATGAGAGAAAGTTGCCATTTTCCAGCCAAGTTATAATGTAAAATCACTAAGTGTAGTTGATGCATTAAGATGGGTTAAGATGCGATGAACATAGTCACGATGCGATGAAATTACTAGTATGCGATGAAGTTAAGTTTATGCGTTAAGCTCAAAAGGGAGCTAATTATACTGACCAAGGGACCTTTTCTTATTTCAGGGCAGATGCAAATAAGAGAGGCTTACAAACCCTTGGATAAATAGCTTAAGACAGTGAGTGACAAGTTTTGATCAACGTTTTCTAATGATCAGTTTTGCGTATGATTTCCAACGTGTAATCAATTCAACATGTTGTTTTAAAACCATGATTTCTATGACGCATGTCCTATGTTTTTAAATAAATGAAATTTCATATGTGAGATTAGTATGCTTAACTCTCGGACTATTCACCCTATTTCCCTAAAAGCCCAGTGAAGTACCCCTGCTCCTTACGGACCTTAAAGCTATTTCCGACTATTCGCCTATCCTACTACTAATACACCTGCTTCGCTACGTATCGGCGATACCAAGGGAACCTCTATTAATTGGCCAAGGGAACCTTTATTATCAAAATGTTTAATAACCTTTGAATTCTTGGGAATTCTTGTTACTAGGTTTAATCTTATCATTGTTCTTGAACCATTTCTTGAAAACTCAACATCTCATAATCAAATAAGGAAAAACCCTTAAAGACCTATATAGTTAATTAACATGAATCACATCAATAAGCCCTAATCTAAGTCAAAAACACTTTCATATAGCATTTATCTTTTTTTTTTCCTTAGATTGCTTTTAAGACATGGGATATCATGATTATGACATTCAAGAAACACAATAGAGTAAGTTTCAAGAATGATTGAATGGATGTTCTAATTAAGAATTTCAAGAGTTAAATCCGGAAAAAGTCCTAATTGACACAAGAAAACTTAATTTTGTAATCTATCTCACCATTATGCAATAGTGTCAAGCAAGAATTACATACAAGAATTCAATGAAAACAAAGCGTCAATTATCCTCCATTAATTTCTATTCAAATTCAGCCTCAGAACATTCAAAAATGAAGACAATTCAAGAAAATACACAAAAAGAACTCAAGAATTAAACCTAGAATTAAGAATTCCCAAGAAATAAAATTATAGAGACGAGAAGTCTTGAAGGAATCCTTGAAAGGATGATGAATTCCATTAAGAAATTCACTAGGGAATTGTAAAAGTTGTAAGAAATCTCTCATATAAACATAAAATTGAGTATTTTTCTCTCTAATTTCGATCTAACCTCTCTCTAAAAAAATGAATTTTCTCTCGTTCCTCTTTCTGAAAATGAAACAACTGAATTTATATCTGCAGGTGTAGCGTTGCAACGCTAAATCATAAAAAATCCAAGAAGCATTGGGCTAGCATCTTGACATTGCGCTGATGCTCGGTTGCGCAAGGAGCGCGTAGATAATTCTGTCAATCTCCAGAGCATTGCAACTCTGGGTGAAGTGTTGCGACGCTGCCTTGTTTTGTAGTAAATGGGTGCATTCTGTCTTCAAACGTTGAGCTAACATCAAGCTTAGTGTTGTGAGGAGTGTTGCGACACTCCGAGTATTCCTAAAGTGTATTGAATTGTTCCTCTTGAGGGGAAAAGTGTAATTTGTCTTGGATCTTCTTCTTAAGTGATTCTTTGGTGTCATTTGGCTCGAATTAGCTCCAAATCATTCGAAATAACTTCGTTTGTGTTGGGATTGGAATTTACCTATCAAAATAGACATTTTAAGTAAATAATTGAAGAATAATTGAGGGAATTAGTACTAATAAGATAGCTCTTTACAAGACCTATCAAAATACCCTAACTTAGATCTTGGTCATCCCGAACAAGTCAAAAATAGAAGTATGCACACATTCGAGCAAATATGGATTGTTTATTGTTTATTCAAAGTTTTATTCATTTATTCAAAATTGGTTATACAAGTTGGCACATTTTCATCCTCACATTCACATGATCTATACATTCAACTATCTTACACAATGAATTGATTCTCATCTCTTTTCTCAATAATCAAGGAAGTAAGGATATAAGCAAGCATTTAGAAATTAAGTTTTGCTAACAAAAGGTTGAAGCTTATTTTGAAAAGAAAAAGTATTTTTCTTGCAAAATCATAAAAGAAAAGACTACCTGGTTTTAGTTTACTTCAAGGCCTAAACTAATAGAAAGAAGACATCCAACTCTCAATTCCTCTTCGCTCTACACTCGCCCCGTTATCGATCTAGGATATACCTAACTTGCATTGGAGAGAGGAAATTCTAATGCAATGGTGCCTTTTTAAACTCACGCACACAAAATGTAATTGGCATTTCTTTTACCTAGAGGGTTAGCTTTTACACTTACACGTAGGGAACCTATCGCTCCTTTCTCGCGGGCCCTGACTAGACACGATGAAGGTAGCTCTTTTCACCTCTATCCATGCACATACACACGTTAGTGAAGGTTATGTTAATTCTGTAGATTATATGTGTGTGTGCGCGCGCACGCTAGCATTTTTTTAGAAGGCCCTTTTTATTCCAAATCTCTAGGTGCTTATTGAGTCGGCACTATTGAGCCAACCTTTACTCCAAATCCATGTGTACTCTACTGGACTTTTTAGGGTATGTGTTGAACCATGCACGCTTAAACATAATTATATGCCTTCTCTTGACATACTGAAAGTCCAAGACTTCATTGATAACACCATAGAAATTATGGAGATCACATCCACCTTCACTTTCTGAAGGCACGACAATCCTACTATTTTGTGTACTATGATAGTGCACTCCATTAGCAATACATCTACTGTATAAGCGCACCTTTAAAGTCGGCCCCATTGCTAGTGAAAATATATCATCAAATACATTTCCATTTTCACGCAATGAAAGAACTTGTTTATTCAATATAATATACTAGACCTTAAAAACTAATGTCACTCACATTAATTCAATGTAATTGTTACTTGCCTTTTAATATCATCCTACATGAGATTTGAATCAATCAGGAAAGTCTTGATGTCTTTTATATAAATCATCCCGACTTTGAGCTTGATGTCGAATTAGTCTCAAAGATTGGCTATAAGAAAGAGATTTGTCTCCAAGTTCTATTTCAGTCATTTAAGAGAGTGTTTCATATCCAAGAAAAAAACATATCCCTTTCCACACTTCGAAAGGCTCATTATTAAAAGAAAAGAAAAGAAATGTACATATGTATGTCTGTAACACAATGATGGTTTCTCAAATTAATCTAATGATTAAAACACAAAAATTAAAATGTCAATAAATAATGTATTATTTTATTTCGGTCCAATCACATACCACACTGTTTTTAATATCTTTTTTAGTATGATAAACAATCAACAAAAGTAGTATGCAAAATTTTTTGTTTAAATTTTATTTTGGTTCCTGAACTTTGAATCTTATTCTATTTTGGTCTCTAAACTTTCAAAAATATCCGTTTTAATCTTGAACTTTTAAAAAGTATTTATGATTCTTATTTTTAAGATTATGTTAATTCTTTAAAGATGGAATCTGTTTAAGAATGAAATTGCATCTAGCATGAGTTAAGCCAAATGAAAGTGGAGTAAAATCACTACTACAAAATCTACATTACTTGACACTTGTAGTTATTAATTACTTGACGTCTCTTTGGAAAAAAAACATCAAGTAATGGCCTGTTAGAAAAGAAAATGTCAAGTAAAAGGGTTAAAAAGGCGGAGATTGACAGAATGTTTCAGATATTTTCATGCGAACCATAACTTGACACTTTTTCGTGTCAAGTATAATAAGCTCTTACTTGACACAAATAATATATCAAGAATAATTAACTTATTATTTTAAAGAAGTAAAAGGGTTAAATTCTGTAGAGCAACCGTAAAAATAAAGGGTTAAATGCCCTAGAGCGACCCTAAGATTTCTTTTAAATGTCTGCCTCCAAAATTCCCTTCCTAATTTCTCTCTCACACTCGATCTCTCCTTCCCTTATCCAATTTCTCTTTTCCCTCGTGCAAAGTAGCTTCGTCAGTCGTCTCTCTCTTATCGCTGTCATCCAATCGACTTCCCTTCTTAGCTCGATCTGAGAGATCTCGTCACTGTCAGCTGCTTACGTGCAGCGATATTGCAGTCCCTCTCCTTCTCGGGTTTTGCTGCCAAATCTACAATCGTTTGCTGCTAGTTTCGACTCCAATCAAGTCGATCCAGCGAGATCAACTTGTCATCGTCGAGGTCATCCACGTCGTCGTCGAGGTCCAGCTTTGTCACAAATCTGTTCAAGCACAGACTTCACTCTATCTCGCCAGATCTGCACTCCATGTCACTAGAATCTTGTATTTTTGGGTAAGGTTTTGGTAAGTTTTGTGAGTTTTGATTACTTTAGTGGGTTTCTTGGAATTTTTTAAACACCCATACATTTTTTACCCAAATTGATTGATGTTCTTTGTGATTCAGCTTTAGATTCAAGATTTGGAGAACATTAATGTGTTGTCCAATAGGTTGATATCGATTTCAGTAAGATTTTTGATAAGTATATGAGGTATATCTTGTTTGTTGTTGGATATTGGGTTTATTCCATTGTTGGCCACAATATTTTGGTTGATGTTGGTGGTTTTGTTTGAAGATTTTTGAACATTCAATAAGTTTTGACATTGACTTAGTAATACCTGTCACTTTTTTTTGTGTTAGATTAAAGTGTGGGAAGGAGTTGAGTTGTTGTCCAATAGGTTTGAAACCGATCTTGGCAAGTTTTTGATAAGTTTTGAGGTTAGTATTAATAGTTCTTTGTTATCCATTGAAGTATTGGTACAATAATTGAGTTATTTTCAATTTTTTTTTATGTTCAATTCAAAGATTTCAAGGGATTGGAGTCACTGTCCATCAAAGTTAATGATGTTTGGATATTTGGATAGGTATTGAGGTCTTGAAACTCTTTCGGAATTGTTACATAATTGCTGGAATTTGGGTTTGTAACCATTATTATTGAACTTTTCATAGGTTGGATTACTTAGTTGTAGTTTTGAAGTGACATTCGAATCAAGCCATACCTTGGGTAATCTATTTGGAGTTAATTGGTTATTTTGGTGAATGAAATTAGGTCCTAGGGGTTTGACTTAAATTTGGATTTATGATTGTAGGTTATAATTCTAAACTTTAGCAGGAGAAGCTTGTTTTTTTTAATTTGTAATTTCTGCATTTGTAATTTTGCTATCATATTTTTTTAAAATTTGTAACTAGAGTGGCTAGCCTTAGATTCAAATTATTTGTAATTACAAGCTTGCATGTTTTCTCTTTTTTGATTCTAATGATGTGTTTCTAATCTGGTGATCTGTATTTTGTTGAAGAGTGTGTGGTAAGACACACTTGGTTGTTGATTTTAAATAAATATTTTAAGAGTGTATTTTCCTTTTTCAGATGTGGCCTATCAAATTTTTGGGGGAAACTTTGTCGAAATTTTAATAAAATTTGATTTAAAAAATTCTATTTCTAACGGTTTTTACTATGAAAGATTGCTAGCCACTTAGTTTTGAAAAATGCTTTTAGAGTACGACATTGGATTTCATAGTTTAGTTGATTTGATTTTAAGTGTTTGAATTCTATTCTCAACTCTTAGAAACTCATTTGTTAGTATGATTTGGTAAAATTTCTATGTATTTGATTAAGTTTTAGCAAGATTAACACATTTCATATTATGTTGAACTTAGACTTGTTGTAATACTACTTAGTTGTGGGAATGAGTGTTGCATGCATAGAAATGTTTTTATTGCTTATAGATAAGATTGGGCTTCCAATTTCTCTTATACTCATTGATTCCTGTATTAATTTTCTATCAAAGGTGCACTTTGATTGCCTTTATAGAGGGGTTGCGATTGTCAAGTCGCTTTCGCTTGAAAGTTGTGAAAGTTGAGGGAAAGTTGTCTGCATTCTTCTATTCAAATTTTAGCATATGGTTGATTTGTTGATAATCTTCTTTCTCTTTATTATATTTTCTCAATTCTCTCTCATCTTCCTTCCTTTTACAACGAAAGATAATTGTTCTTCTTGAGGATGGTCAAAAGAGAATGAATGAAATCTCAATAAGTCCTAACTTTAAGTTGCAGATATTTTTTAATTTTCGAATATGATATTTTTCCATTGCATAAAGTAAGCCAATCATGTACATTTTTTCTTGTGCATGACTTTTTATCATTGTTGTATCTTAAAACTTATTTCAATATTTTGAAATTTGATGTTATTGCTATTTATTCTATTTTGTCGGTTGACTTGCTTAAACATGGCTTGTTTGACACTTAGTTCTCGATCTTTAGACTTCAAAACTCAATGTATATATTAAAAAACGTGCTTTGTTGAAAGATTACTTATTAAACAATTTGTCACTTTTGTGTTTGTTGGAAGTTGATTTTTGTATATAAAAGAAATAGTTGAGATTTTATTTTGTGCATGTAAATGTGAAAGAGAAATATTGTCGTAATTTGAACATATGAAATTTTTAGTGAATCTATTGACTTGATAGATCTTAAATGTATAATGTTTATTTAGTTGATGTAATTGTTTTGTTAGAATACAAGGCAAAAGAGAGAGAGAGAAAGAATATCAATTGAGGCATTTAATTTGGAAAAAAAAAACATACACTTGACAAATAAAAAACGTCAAGAATGAATAAACTTGACATACCACCAATACCAAGTGTATTATCTTTCTTGAATCGAAAATTATATCAAGAAACATTTGTCTTGAATTTTTTTTCAGAATTAAGTTATCATATTATACTTGACAATCGAATACTCGACACTTTTATAAGTGTCAGGTATACCCTTTACTTGACATTAGAAAAACGCCACGTAATCCAATTTCTGTAGTAGTGAATATTAACAACTAACATGTCAAACTAGTAAACGGCCAAAATCTTGAACGCAAAATGATTTTTGAGATCTCCTATAGACAATTTTTTACCATCTAATTTAAAGTTGAAACCCTATATTTTTTAGCATGACTAACTTATTTAGTAACCTAATCTTCAAAAAATACAAGTCGGATCAAAGTAAGTACATTTTAAAAGTTTAGGGACTATAATAGGCGTTTTTAAAGTTTTTTTAAAAAATACAAGATTCAAAATTCAGAGACAAAAATAAAATTAAAATTAAAATTATTCCTAAAAACGTATAGATAGTTTGGGGTTATTTAGATAGGGGGTGGTTTTGAAAGTTAATTGGGGAAAATGGGTGGTTTCCAACTTATTCAGGAAAAGGGGTAGTTTTTTTGTCCCCATCCAAATGCGCCTCTTGAAGAGACACATTCTGGAATATTTTATTATTTTTTTAGCCCCGTACGTCGCATTTAAAAAAAAATTAAATCGGTCATTCGAAAATATTTTATTATTTTTTCCCCGTACGCCGCATTAATGTGACGATCGTTTAGTAAATTACTATTCGATCATTCAGTAAATTATACACGATCACTTAGTAATTTATACACAATCGCTTAGTAAATTATCCACGATCGCTTAGTAATTTATTCCCGATCGCTTAGTAAATTATACACGATTACTTAGTAAATTATACACGTTCGCTTAGTAATTTATACACAATCGCTTAGTAATTTTAGCACAAATTTATCTAAATGATCGCTTAGTTATTTATTTGCTTAGTTAAATGTACAACACCAATTGTATTCTACAAATTTAGCACAAATTTATCTAAACAAAAATTAAACGATCGCGTAACAATTAGGTAAACGATCACTTAGTATTATCTAAATGACCGTTTAACAAAACCTAAGTGATCGCTTAGTATTAGCCAAATGATCGCTTTATAAATTAGTACACGATCGCGTAATGGATATCTAAACGCTCGCTTAGTATTATCTAAATGATCGCTTAACAAAATCTAAACGATCGCTTAGTATTATCTAAGCGATCGAATAATAAAACCTAAGTGATCGCTTTATAAATTAGTACATAATCGCGTAATGGATATCTAAACGATCGTTAACAGTTAGCTAAACGATCGCTTAGTAATAGCTAAACGATCGCTTAATATTATCTAAACAATCGCATAATGGATATCGAAACGATCGCGGAGCAATTAGCTAAACGATCGCTTAGTATTCTCTAAACGATCGCTTAACAAAATCTAAACGATCGCTTAGTATTAGCCCTGTACGCCGCATTTAAAAAAAAAATTAAATCAATCAGAATGCATCTGTTCAACATTTGGCATTTTCTCCCCGTTTTAGCATAAAAAATCCCACATTTTACCTTCATTCTACCGTTTTCATCTTCTCATTTCACAAATTTCTCTTCCTTTACCGATTTCATCTTCTCCTTCATAGATTTCATCCTCCTTTACCGATTTCATCTTCTCCTTCATCGAAACCTTCATTTATAAAGCGATCATTTAGCTAATACTAAGCGATCGCTTAGGTTTTGTTAAGCAATCGTTTACATAATACTAAGCGATTGTTTACTTAACTGTTACGCGATCGTTTAGATAAATTTGTGCTAAATTTGTAGAATACAATTGGTGTTGTAAATTTAACTAAGCAAATAAATAACAAAGTGATTGTTTAGATAAATCTGTGCTAAAATTACTAAGCGATCATGTATAAATTACTAGGCGATCGTGTATAAATTAATAAGCGATCGTGTATAATTTACTAAACGATCGCATAGTAATTTACTAAACGGTTGTGTTCAACAGATGCATTAATGTGGCATACAGGGGAAAAACAATAAAATATTCTCGAATGATCGGTTTAATTTTTTTTAATGCAGTGTACAGGGCTAAAAAAATAATAAAATATTCCAGAATGCATCTCTTCAAAAGACGTATTCGGATGGGGACAAAAAAACTACTCATTTTTTCTAAATAAGTTAGAAATCACCACTTTTCTCCGATTAACTTTCAAAACCACCCCATCTAAATAACTCAAGTAGTTTGTCTCGTGATACATATTGATTGAATGACAGAAATTTCTTCATGAAAAAGAAAAAAAAGGGAAAAACAACAAAAATTTATTAAGAGAGAGAATAATCTTTAAAGGAAAAGAAATAAAAACAAAAGTGGTTTGGTCAAACTGCAGAACAGTTTTCAATTTATTTTTTCCAATTTTAAAGAAAGTACTTTTCACCCCCTTTGAAGAAGACAGGATTCCTAAAATATAATATCCAACAAAAATGAGTTTAATTAAGAGTTTAATATATTTTTTTCACTCTTTTAGAGAAGACCAGATTCTTAACAATGTATTTCCTCTTACTTAAATCAGATTTGATTTCAAAAAAGGAAAATTATCTTTTTTGAGTTTTGAAGATAAGTTTCCATTTTCTTCATAAGAATGTGGTAACTTTGGTCCATATCCATATCTTTTTCACCTTTTAGAGAAGACAGAGATTTCTTCAATGTAATAATCAGAGGGATAATGTTTAATATTATTTCATTTTAGAATGAAGTTTGGCTTGAAAATATTATCTTTATGAGTTTCGAAGATAAATATTTTTTGAATAAAAAATTTATTTCTCAAAAAATGTTATTTGTTCAAAGGTACACACTTAAATGATTTTGAAATTATTATATTTATAGTGTTGATGCCAGAATATGGATAAGAGAAACTTACTTGAATTTCACGTGACACCAATAATAAATTTATTTGAAAGAGAAAATAACCTAACCTACTAAAAAGAAAATCTATACACAAGTATGATGTTTGTCACAGACACTCTGATACTTGAGTCAGAGAGTGAAATAGTGAAAGTTAAAAAGTTTGAGAGTAAGATTTATGTTACTTCATATGGAGTTATAAATAATGTAATTTATAGACGGGGTTGACCTAAACCTTGTCATGTTTCCTTGCAGAGTAAAATTATGATAATTTGATTAGACAATTTGATTTTTTTTTTTTTTTTTTACCGGAGTATGATGATTGGACTCCACAGCCTCAAAGGCCAAGGATGAGGTTGATATGTCGGCTGTAAAGGCTGAGTCTTGACTTTGACTCAGACTTTCTTTTTCCCTTAGCTATTAGATTTATTTTGTTAAGGATGATGGAACTCCAGATATCTCCACCATAATATGATATTGTCTGCTGGGCATAACTCCCTCATGGTTTTACTTTTGGTTTCACCAAAAATGTCTCATCCCATTGGAGATAGTTGTCCTCCCTTGTAAACTCATGATCATTCCCTTATTACCGATGTGAGACTTTGATTGCATTCCCACTCAATAATCATCATCTCGAACAAAGAACCATCGAGCCTTCCTTCAAATAGTTATCTGATCTTCGTACTAACTCAACCAGGGAGTAATCATCCAGCCAAATTATATTTGAACACACTGACTATCAAAAGGCTCAGTCACTGATAGATACTCTGGCCATGACTATATCTTCCGAGGCTCCCACTTCTTTGTTTGATACTTGAGGATTCCAATAAGACATAGCTCTGGTATTAATTTGTTAAAGACGACGAAACTCCAGATATCTCTACGATAGTATGATATTATCCACTTTGAATATAATCCTCATGGTTTTGTTTTTTTATTTCATTCAAAAGACCTCATCCCATTGAAGATAGTTGTTTTTCCCTATAAATCTATGATCATCCCCTTATTATTGATATGGAAATTTGGTGACATTCTCATCCAACATATTCTTTTGATTCAAAATTACCAATAGTCATGACAATTCATCTTCACAAATTTCTGAAAAAACAATTGACTTTAAACTAGTTTTTAAAAAATGAAAAAATTACCGTTGACATAAATTTGAGTTCAAATTTATTATGTTTTTATTATCCATTACTTCACCTTTCCAACGAGGCAAAGATTCCGGTGTAATACTCGGGAAAAATAAAAAGAAAGTTTGGGTAAAAAATCAAATCTGTTTTTTCTCGATTCGAACTCTAAACTTCCAATTTAATCAAAATAGTTGCTTTAATCTTAAAATTTAAAAGAAAAATGTTGCAATTTTAAGCGTCTAATTTATAATATAATTTTATGAGCTTTTAAAAAAAATTAGATGATTAATTTATATAATGACCAAACTTATTTTTTGTAAAACTCTATTTAATCAAAATTAAAGAATTTATAAAAAAAAATTACACGATTTTTTTGGTTAAGATCAGTAAATGAATAAGCAAAATTTTAATCAATAATAGAAAACGTTACATTGGTTTAAGTTTAGTATTTAACTAGATGAAAATAAAAGTTTATGATCCAAATTAATATAATCGAAAATGTTTCTGGTTAAATTTGAGGTTTTTCCAAAAGTTCAATATTATTTATTTAAAAATTGAATATTAAATTCAAAAGAAGGGTTAAGTTCAAGAATGTTGGATTGTATGTCCTAAAACTCGTAGTTTGCAAAGTTAAATATTTTCTATTATCAACAAAGACGTTATTCAACATTTATTCAATAAAGTTGTTATTGAATTTGTAAATTGCACTTATAAATACTAAATCCAATAATCTAAGATACATGGCTATTATATGAATATGTGGAGACATAAAATGAATCGAGTTCGAGTAAATAGACAAAATGGTTTATAGTATACGAATAAGGTTCAGTGTCTCATTCTGGTAAACACTATCAAATACGACCCACTTTGTAGTTGTTATAATTTGTCGTAAGCTGCTACAAACAAAGTGATCCTGATTCGTTCATGTATTGACATGAGGAGTGAGGGTGTCCTATGCAATGAGTTTGCATAAGATTGGACCAAGAAATAAGTCACTCTTACTTTATAACGCTGTTTACTATTTAGGACTGACTATTTCACATAGATTACCTAGGTAACTCGATCTTAATTCTGAGCTAACTATGAACTCCTGTTTATTCGGAGGTTGACTCAACAGCATCAACTCAGTAAGCCTCCCATTTTAGGGGTAAGACCGGGTAGATAGTTGGAAACATAGGATGCAAGATGAAATTCACGCCTACCCGATTTAGGGATAGGAGGAAGGTTGTTCTCTTAAGTGTCAAGTCCAGATATTGAACAAGGGGCCACACCCTCTCACTGACCCAAGAAAGATTCGGTTTAGTGATTGGATCACAAATCAATTGTTCATTAGACGATCAGTGGAACTTAAGAAGCAAGATATAATTTTGGGGGTAAAACAACATTTGACCCAGTCGTTATTACGAGCAACCTATGAAGGGTCAACTTACTGATTATGGTTCAATCAAGTAGACACAAATATATCTACCGTGAGGATAGTGCAACTATCGAGTTATAGTGGTGTGGCTTGGTAGTTAACGAATATTGATTAATTCCGTCTAAAGAGATTTTAGCCAATTAATCTCAAATCGTTGGAGCTCATGATCTCTAGGTTCATAAGGGCCCTCTACTAGCTCGTAAAGCATGATCACCTTGAATTAGTAAATTGAGTGAATTTGAAATGATTTCAATTTGAAGTGTTCAAATTGAATTTAGGGTTTCGATTTGAAATGTTCAAATTATAAATTAGGGTTTGAATTTGAATTGTTCAATTTCAAATTAGGGTTTGTATAATTATATTTGATATAATTACCGTTTAATTTATCAAAATTAAACGAAATTGGAGAGTTTATAATATTTAAATATTGATTTAAATATTAATTACATGAATAGGATTCATGTATGAATTAGGTGTTTGATTAATTTAATATTTAATATTAAATTATTATTTAATTAATTAAAAATCAAATTAATTTCTATTTTTATTCAATTTGAGAAGTTGAATTTTTATTTTTAAAATTAATTAATTTTTGGATTAATTAAAATCAAAATGGAAATTGGAAGATTGTATTGAGTTAGTGGATTTTTCCACAATTTTTTATTATGAGTTGTCATCTTTTCAATCCAAACACTTAGGCTATTGATTTGTTGCAATTGAAGTGTCAATTGCAGTCCCCGTTAGTGCTTACAGTCCCCGTTAGTGCTTACAGTCCCCATTAGTGCTTACATGAAGATGAGGGATATAACTCTCTAATTGACTTAGATTTTTTTTTAAAAAAAAAAAAAAATTGCCAAAAATTATGATTTTCTGCAAATTTTTTTCTTCTTCTCTCAAACCCACTCCATTTCGCTTCACAATTCACTTCAATCTTGAGTTCTACCACTCAAATTCAAGGCTGGGAATAGTTGAGAAGATCTCTTGGTGATTCATTGTAGATTTGGAGCTGAGATTTCATGAAGAGCATCTTAGATTTGGAGGAATTCAACAAAGGTATGATGTTCTTGAAACTCTCTTATGTAAAATATGTTTTGCATGCTTTTAGAACTCAAATTAAATGTAATTAGAGTGCTTATTGATTCTGTTGGCTTCCATTCCACGATTATACATTCCATCAAAGAATAATGTAGTTTTTAAAGTAATGACAAAAATAGGGTACATACAAGGAAATTACAAAAGTATAGTAGAAGATAAAAGTATTGACAAAACCAGGGTAGCAAAATCATGTACCCGATAAACGATTATTGCGTGGCATCCATGTCAACGTATGACTTGGTCAATGAAAATCAAACTCGTGGACAGGGTCCACGATTTCCATATTTTTATTTTTTTTTATTGTTTTCAATTTAGATTGTTCTTTTTAGTTTTTAATTAACAATTTTCTTCTTTACTTGTTTTTTTTTTCTTCATTTATATTATACGCATTTAATGGATTTAATGTCTCAAGATAAAATGTAATTTCATTAATTCTTTTATTTGAAGATAAATAAAATATAAACAAAATTAAACAATTCAAAAATAAAATTTCAAATTACAATAACAAAGTCCAATAACAAAAAAGAAATCAAATTACGATAACAAAGTCCAATAATATAAACAAAAACCAATTACAATAACAAAGTCAATTTCAAACTATAGTCCAATCCAACATAAAAAAAACAAATCAGTCCAAATTACAACAATAAATTTAAAAAAAAAAATCCAAATTTTCCGGTCAAAACTAAAAATATTCAAGAATACAATTTCAAATCCAATCTAACGGTAAAAAAAAAATATAAATCTTTCACAAAACAAACTTCAGCCATTAGATCTTCCAAATTTTCAATAAAACTAATTCAAAACACTAGATTTTCATCCATACATTTGAACAAACTACTAGATCTATGGTTATTCAAAGTATAATTGCATATACTGGAAAAAAAATGCCTAGGATCGATGGCAGCAAGGAAACGGTGGACAATGAAGAGTGCGGCGAACTGGCGGGTGACGGGAGATGGCTGGCGCGTCGGGTCGGGAGAGAAAAGAAGAAAGAAATAGAGTTGAGAGGGAGGAAGAAACTAATAGAAAAGGGTGGGTAGGATTTGGGATCAAGGAAATCGTGGATCTGGTCCACGATATCCTAGTCAATGTAGCATGCTTGACATGTGGTTAGGAAATCGTGGACCAGATATATGATTCTGACTTATACTCGTGGACCGATCCACGATTTCACAACCCTATTTTTGTCAATACTTTCAAACCAATTCTATTTTTGTCAATAAATATTAAAATCAAATCTAAAAAAGAAGTATCATTTTGAGTTTTGAAAATTAAGATAAATAACTATTAGATTCCTATGTTAAAAGAATAAAAAATAATAATGAGCTTCCTCATGCTAAGAATAGTCAGAATCTTCACAACGAGAACACAGATGGTAATAAAATATAATATAATATTAAAATAAATAAATATTAAAAATAAATAAAACATAATACATAAATAAATAAAATAAAACAAAATAATAAAATATGAAATGAGAAAATTCTCAGATTTCTCCATTTTCTCCAATTTGTATGGAAATTTATGTGTATAATTTTAAGATCCACCAAATGGCACTATTTATGCAAAGTGGCATGTAGGATATGGATTAACATGGCCACCAAGCATGAATAATTACAAGGCACGTGGACAACATAAAGGGTGACACATGGCTTTTTGGACACTAAGCAATAAGCATCTATTTATTATTATCATATTCATAATACTTCCCCTTAGATTCCCATATATTTATATGAAATATGTCTCGTTAAAACTTTATTAGGAAAAACCCAATGGGAAAAAGTCCTAGTGAAGAAAAAAGAGTACATATTTCATATAATATATACTCCTAAAAGAATATAATATATTTACTCCCCCTCATGAAAACATCACTTAAGATCTATGAGTCGCCGCATTCCAATGTTGTGCACCAATTTTTTAAAAGTTGAGGTTGGTAATGCCTTTATAAATAAGTCTGCCAGATTATCCTTCAAACAAATTTGTTGTACAGTGATGTCGCAATTTTCTTCAAAATCACGTGTGTAGAAAAGCTTCGGTGAAATATGTTTTGTTCTATCTCCTTTAATATATCCTCATTTGATATGGGTTACGCAAGCTGTTGGAAGATTTTTATTATAAGACAAGCCACACGTTTGACGAATGTGCTGAGTAATTGACCTTAGCCATACACATTCTCAACTTGCCTCGTGAATTGCAAGAATTTCAGCATGATTTGAGCAAGTTGCTGTTATAGTCTACTTCACCGATCACCATGATATAGTAGTTCCTCCACATGTGAACAGATAACCTGTTTGAAATCTAGATTTATGTGGATCAGATAAATATCTAGAATCCGTATAACCAACTAGATCAAAATTTGATTTATTTGAATAAATCAAACCCATATCGATTGTTCCTCGGAGATAACGGAGTATACACTTAATTCGTTCCAATGTCTTTTTGTAAGAGAAGAATTATATCTAGCTAATAAATTTACTGAAAATGCAATATCTGGTATTGTATTATTAGTAAGATACGTAAGTGCACTAATTGCATAAGATATAGTACTTCAGGACCAAAAAGTTCTTTATTATCTTCTCGAGGTCGAAATATATCTTTCTTTGTATTCAATGAACAAACTTCCATTGGAATATTTAATGGATGTGCTTTGTCCCTATAAATTATTTTCAAAATTGTTCCTGTATAAGTTGACTAATGAGTAAATATTCTATCTGCTAAATGCTCAATTTGCAAACCAGGACAAAATTTTGTTTTTCCGTGATCTTTCATCGCAAATTATTTCTTAAGATATTCTAACAGCTTTGAAAGCTCTTCAAGAGTTCTAATTATATTCAAGTCATCAACATATACAGTTATAATAGCAAATCTTGATTGTAATTTCTTTATAAAAACACACAAACATATTGGATTATTTTGATATCCTTCTTTCAATAAATATCCACTTAGACAATTGTACCACATTCGTCCTGATTGTTTCAATCCATATAGTGATCTCTGTAATTTTATTGAATACCATTTCCAGGAATTTGATGTATATGTTTCAAATACCTTAAATCCTTTTGGGATTCTCATATAAATATCATTATCAAGAGATCCATATAAATATGCTGCGACTAAATCCATAAGATGCATATGAAGACTTGTATATATAGTTAAGCCAATTAAATATCTTAATGTAATTGCATCCACCACCGGAGAATATGTCTCCTCAAAATCAATACCAGGTCTTTGTGAAAAACATTGTGCAACTAGTATTGTTTTATATCTTGTGTTGGGTTTTATGTCCTAAAAACTCGCAGTTTGTAAAATGATAAAACATTTTTTGTTATCAATATACTTGTTATTGATTTCATAAATTGTATGAAAGTCTAAATCCAATAAACTAAGACTCATGACTATTGTATGATTACTTGAACTTTATGTGGAGACATAAGAGTGGATCGGGTTCGAGTAAATAGTCAAAATGATCTATGGTACATGAATGAGGTTGGGTACCTTATTCTGGTAACACCATTGGATGCGGCCTACTCTGTAGTTGTTACAAAGAGTTGCAAAGTGCTACATACAATGTGATCCTAATTCGTACATGTTATGACATGAGGAGTGGGGGCGTCTTATGCAATGAGTTTGCATAAGATCAGGACCAAGAAAAAGTCACTCTTACTTTATAACGTTGTTTACTGTTTAAGACTGACTATTTCACCTAGATGACCTAGGTAACTCGATCTTAATCCTGAGCTAACTATGAACTCCTGTTTATTCGGGATTGCCTTTAGATTTGCATAGTTGAGGGTTGGCTCAATAGCGCCGGCTCAATAAGATTCCCAATTCAGAGGTAAGATTGGATAGATAGCTGGGGACATAGGGTGCAAGAAGAAGTTCATGCCTACCCGATTTAGGGGTAGGAGAAAGGTTGTTCTTTCAAGTACTGAATCTAGGTCTTGAACAAGGGGCCCCACCCTCTCACTGGGCTGAGAGAGTTTGGTTTGGTGATTGGATCACAAACCAGTTGTTCATTAGAGGATCAGTAGGGACTTGAGAAATAAGACGTAATCTCGAGGTAAAACAGATATTTGACCCAACAGTTATTACGAACAACCTATGAATGGTCGACTTGCTAATTATGGTTAAATCTGTGGACATAATATATCTACAGTAAGGGGAGTGCAACTATGGGTTTTAGTGGAGTGCCCCATTAGTTAACGAATGAAGATTAATCTAGTCTAATGAGTTTAGCCAAGCTCTAGAATAGCGTGATAAGTTTATTTGAAACGTTCAAATTAGAATTAAGGGAATTAGTGGTTATATGAGATATAATTATGTTTAATTTTAGAATTAAAAGGAATAGGATAATTTATATATTTAAATATGATTTAAATATATAAAGATGGATATGTGTTAAAAATAATTTAATATTTGATATTAAATTAATTAAGTTTTATTAAATAATTAATTTCTGAAATTAATTCATTTTTCATTTTTAAAATCAAATAGATTTTTTTAATCAAAATTTGATTTTTAGATAAAATTGAAAAAGGAAAATAAAACTAAAACACAAAAGGTAAAAATGAGTTTTTCCATTATCTATCTTTGAAGTAGCTCACATATGAAACAACCATTTTGCCTTGTCTTCTCTAAGCATGAGCTGCAACTCATGCAGCTCTTCTCTTTGCATGTTGATCTGCAATTTAATGAGAAGATTGGAGTGAAAATCTAGTCTGCAATCCACAGAATTTTGAGAGAAAATTCGGTTTGAAGAAAGGTTCTTCAACATAGGTTGCTGCAGTGAACTTTTCTCCTTCATCCCTTTATTCAAGCTTGTAACTCAATTTAGAGCACCAAGAGAATAGTGGGAAAGATCTTGAGGTGGTGGAGAAGATAATAGCTGGAGATGAGCTTTGAAGAAGTTCTACAAGAGGTATGTCTTGAAACCCATTTTTCTTGCAGAAACATGCTTTATATTATGCCAAAATTAGTGAATTTGAATGCTTAGATGATCTTTGTTCTTCTGCTGCTGTTGATACAATCTTACATCTTGTGACCTCATTATTTTCATTTCTTTTCCTCACAAATACCCATTTGTATCTCACAGGTTTAACACCTTCTGGTGTTCGGATCATTGGTCCAAAAACCTGAAGTTTTGAAAGTGAGTTTAATTATGTCTCGATTGCTTTTTTCCAATGAAGCCAATCTTTTCTATTTCGACATTTTTCAACAGATTTTGGTTCAGGATCCTCATTTTCAGATATAATACCATGAGCAACATTATACGCAAAAATGTTGTCAATAATTACATTAGTTTGATTCCATCTTTTTTTTGTCATGGCATAGTTTATTGAAATCTCATTATTATCTTTAGGTATTTCACCTTCCTCACTAGTCATGTCGAAGATTTCTTCATGGGTATTTACATCATCAACCAAGTTGTTTTCATATACTGCGCAACAAAAAATTCTCAGATGGAAAATATTTGGCTCATTACCATAAGCTAATTATAATGGTGAGTAACTATAATAAGCTATTGGCCTAATACGTACAAGTGACGCTACATGCAAAATAGCATATCCTCATATAGATGAAGAAATCTTAGGTCCTCATAAGTAATGGTCTTGCAATTAATTGTAAATGTTTTATAGATGATTCTGCTAAACTATTTTGTGTATGAACATGAGCTACATGATGTTCAACTCTTATCCAAATTGACATACAATAATTATCAAAAGCTTGGGATGTAAATTTACCAGTATTATCAAGACAAATGGTCTTAATTGTATAATCAAGAAATTGTGCTCTTAACTTAATTATTTGAGCAAGTAATCTTGCAAATGCGAGATTTCGACTTGATAATAAGCATATGTGTGACCATCTACTGGATGCATCTATTAATACCATCAAATATCTAAATGGTCCACTTGGTGGGTTAATAGGTCCACATATATCACCATGAATTCGTTCTAAAAATACAGGTGATTCAGTCCCCACTTTAGCTGGTGATGGTCTAATTATCAATTTCCTTGAGAGCAAGCAATACGTGATAATTCATTAGATTGAAGAATCTTCTAACTCTTCAATGGATGTCCATTTGAATTCTCAATAATTTTTCTCATCATTATAGATCCTGGATGACCCAATCGGTCATGCCAAATTGTAAATATGTTTAGATTCATGAACTTTAGGCTCATTGTTGCATATGTTTCAATTACTCGTATATGAGTCTAATATAATCTAGAAGATAAAGCAGACAACTCTTCCAATATACGTTTTTCATTTGAGACAATGGGCATGATATATAAATATTTCACATTATTTTTACTACTCTCAATATGATTACCATTGCAATGTATATTTTTAAAACTTAGAAGATTTCTCTTTGATTGACTAGAGAACAATGCATTGTTAATTATAAATTTTGTTCCTTTAGGAAAAATAATATTTACTTTTCCAAAACCTTCTATCAAGTTTGTAGAACCCAATATTGTATTTATTTTTGCTTTCAGCATCGTCAATTTGAAAAAGTATTTTTTATTTGTAAGTATTATGTGTGTAATTGCATGTCTGCCAAACATTGATCTTTTTTGCTTATTTTTTAATCACCCAACATATGAAAATGATCCATATTTTTTCATTAAAAAAAATTACAATAAGAAAAAAAAACTTAAAATATACAAAAGTTAATAAAACATAAAGATAGGTAAAAGAAAACAATAACATTAAGTCTAGATATTCTCAAAGTCAAAAGAAACACTTGATGTTTCATCAACTGTGTCAATCTTCTCTTTAGAAGATTCAAAAAAGTCCGTCACATCCAAATTTGACATATGGGATGGGTCAAATATATCATTATCCTAGTATACAAAAATTGCTTTCACATTTTTTTTCTTTTTCCTTCAGGGAGGCTTGATAGAGGACAACTAAGTGTTTTAATGAACGACAGGTATGTGACCAGTGCCCAGTCATTCCGTATGAGAAGCATTTATTTTCAACATTTTTTGAACTCTTATCTCGTGGAGCTTTTCCTTTGTGATCATCATTTTATGTTGTTCTTTCGAAATTTGAATGATTAAAACGACCACCACATAAATAATAATTATTCCTTCCTCTAGCACGGTCACGATCTCGACCACAATTATTATTAAAATTCACAGTATCCACTTTAGGGAATGGTGTCGTTTCGAAATTTGAATGATTAAAACGACCACCACGGAAATAATAATTATTCCTTCCTCTAGTACGGTCACGATATCAACCACAATTATTATTAAAATTCACAGTATTCACTTTAGGGAATTGTGTCATTCCGGTTGATCGAGATTCATGATTTTTCATCAATAACTCGTTATTTTGTTCGACCATGAGAAAACATGAAATTAATTCAAAATACTGTTTAAAATCTGAGAAGACATGAAATTAATTCAAAATACTGTTTAAAATCTTTCTCTCGATATTGCTACTGCAGGAGTATATTCGAGACATGAAATGTAGAAAATGTCTTACTTAACATATCAAAACCAGTAATTTTCTCTCCGCATAATGTAGAGTTGTAATCACTTACTGATTTAAAATCTTATACCCTCAAGTGCATCTACTCATAACGAGCTTTAGGAAGAATAATGTATTTTTATGATCATACCTCTCTTTCAAATTTTTACACAAGATAAAAGAATATTTTATTGTAAAATATTCCATTTTCAATCCCTTGTGGATATGATGACGAAGAAAAATCATAGATTTTATTTTGTCTTGACTGGATGTCATATTTTCTTCTTTAATAGTCTCCCCAAGATTCATAACATCCAAGTGAATTTCGGTATCAAGTACCCATGACAAATAATTATTGTCGTTAATATCAAGGGCGACAAATTCTAATTTTGTGAGATTTGTCATGACAACACTATCATAAAATATTGTACTTATGTTAGAAATTTAATAGAGATTGTATATGCAAAATAACATTAAATTTATTAATATAATTAAGAAGAAAAAACCAACATCCCTTTAGCGGGACAAACGACAGGAGCTCGTGCTGATAACATGTTGTGAATTTGAGGAGTACAATGAAAACATGGATGATGATAAAATATAATATAATATTAAAATAAATAAAACATAATTTATAAATAAATAAAATATAACAAAATAAGAAAATAAGAAATGAAATTTTTTTCAAATTTCTCCACTTTCTGCAATTTGTATGAAAATTTACCTAATGTGTGTAATTTTAAGATCTGCTAAATGTTACTATTTATAGGTAAAGTGGTAATTAGGATATGTACACCAAACATGAATAATTATAAGATAACATAAAGGTGATATATATTTTTGGGACACTGAACAATGAGCATCTATTTCTTATTATAATATTCATAATACATAAAGATATGACATCTATTTGATGATAAATAAAAAGGAATATATAAAGTTTGAGAAGTAACTCATTGATGTGGAAAGTTGAGATTTCATTCTTCATTTTTTAAGTAAAATTATTGTTAACGTGTCAACATGAACAATACTTATGAGGAGCTAAGATTTTCTCTTTTTTTAAAAAAAAAGTAAAATTATTGTTAACGTATCAAATTGTTTAGCACAACAATTGTTGTTTAGCGAAAATTAACTATTTATAGAAATAGTAAAAAAACAAACACGAATAAAATTTTGTCAATATCTATCAATTATAGATATTTATCAATTTCTATCATTGACAATATTGATAGATTTCTTTCAATTTCTATCAACATCTACAAAATAAAATAAAATAAAATAAAATATTACATAAATTGGTTAAATAATAATAATAATTTTCATGCAAAGAGATGTAATATGTGAATATGTTTTGAAAATTTAAAGTAAAAATGCTAATAGATAACAAAATGCTGTTTAAAAATTCAACAGCAAACTTGTAGTGGGAATTAAATTTAAGATATATTGAAAGATATAGGGACTAAAATTAGATAATTAAAATTACATCGAACATATTTAAAACAAATTTTTTTTAATATAATTTTATATTAAAAAAATCAGATTTAAATCTCTATTTTCAATAGACTGTTTTTTTATTTCCTTTTTGAATCATTTTGAACGAAAATGTTACCAATATGTTCTTATAGTCTTTTTTTTCTTTTTCTTTTTTCTTTTTAAAATAACGTTTTTACTAATTTTTAGAATGGTCTGAACAGCTTTTTTATCTGTTTTTTCTTTGAGGAAATAAATTTTCATATGGCATTACAAGTATTTGAGTGGGAAAACGCAGTATATAGCAGTGAGTTGTAACCTTTTTTTTTTTTTTTTTTTTCTTTTCTTTTTAATTTTTTTAATTTTATTATTATTATTATTATTTTAACGAAGATTAAGATCCCATTCGATATTATTATTTTTTTAACGAAGATTAAGTCGATTTCCTCCTAATTTTTATAATGATTTACATCTTTTTCTTAAGTATAATGATTGAATTCTTAATTAAATTTCAAAAATTAAAAAAAAAAATTAAATGGTACTTTTTTTTTTTTTTTTTAATTTTCAAAAGTTGGCTTGGTTTTTTAAACATTTGCTAAAAAATAGATAACAAATGAAGAAATTTGGAGGTGAAAGTAATCTTTATGAGCTTAATTTTCAAACATAAAAAAAAAAAAAATCAAATGGCTTCCCAAAGAGATATAATTTTTAAAATCTTGTTTTTGTATTTAAAATAAAATAGGTTTAAGTTTCAAAAACTTAAAAATAAAAATGAAATAATTACCGAATAGAATCCTAACTTTTTTCTTTTAATTGATGGGTAAAAATTTCAGGGATAATAATTAGCTATATAGCAACATATTTAAAACATTACAAATATAGCAAAATCTATCGGTGATAGACTCTATCGTTAATAGACTCCTTATCAACGATATAGTCTATCATTGATAGATTTCGAGAACTGAATATAAATTTTGCTATATTTAAAAATTCTTTTGTATTGTGTTATATCCGCTAATATTTTGAGTTCGGTTGTTATGTTTATAACTAACTTTTTTCTGGTTTAATCATTTATATATATATATTAAAAAAAAGGGAAAACACCAAGGGAGGAAAAAAATGACAATTCATATATAGAATGAACAGAACAATTTCCCACCATCATTAGTTTAGAAGAATAACATAAGAAGTTGAATGGTTGATAATTGAAAAGAGAATTTAATTGGTTGTTAAATCATGTTTAATTAGAATTCCCAAAATTCCCCACCTTAAACCCATCCCCACTTCTATTTTAAGGTCACCCCCCTTCTCCACCATCAAGAGAAAGGGAGTCCTTCTCTTTTCTTCCATTTCAAAAGCCTTTCAACCCCAATCATTCTGAGCTTCCAAATCCATCTACCATGGCTTTCTCTTCTGCAAAATCCCTCTTTTCTTCTCCCCATTTCACCTCATTCAACAGATCCTCCCATTCCAAATCCCCTCTTCTCTCCTTTTCCAACTCCTCTGTTTCTCTCAACCTCCACCCTCTTCATTCTTCTTCTCCTTCTTCTTCTTCTTCTTCTTCTAACCGCTGCAATTTCATTCCACTTCGTAGCGTTTTGAAGATCGTGGAATCGTCGGGATTAGAGGTTCAGAACTCTGATCTCGTCGGCCCCACTTTCCCTAATGACAGATCGACCATTTTGGTGGCCGAGAAACTTGGAGAGGCCGGTCTTAAGCTTCTCCGGAGCTTTGGGAATGTTGAGTGCGCTTATGACCTCTCGCCGGAAGATCTTTGCGCCAAGATCTCTTCGTGCGACGCCTTGATTGTCCGAAGTGGCACCAAGGTGAACCGGCAGGTCTTTGAGGCTGCAAAAGGGCGTTTGAAAGTTGTTGGAAGAGCTGGCGTTGGGATTGACAATGTGGATCTGCAGGCCGCCACTGAGTTCGGTTGTCTCGTTGTTAATGCCCCAACTGCCAACACCATCGCCGCTGCTGAGCATGGAATTGCCTTGCTTACTGCCATGGCCAGAAACGTCGCTCAGGCCGATGCCTCCATGAAAGCAGGTCGGTAATAAATGGGTACTCCCCTGTTTCAGAGGGGTACCTAATTCATAATCATAATCATAAACACCCTTTTGTTTCAACGTTTAGATCTGCTTATAATTACTAACCCCATGTTCCAATTTCAAGGATTTTTCATGATTTTAAACTATATTGCTTACTTTAACTGAAATCAGGGAGCAGAATTATAATGTAAACACTCTGCTTTTGGCTCCTTTTTATATATACTTAAAAGTTGAAACGTCTTTTTGGTTATCCCTATTTTGGCTGTCATCTAAAAAAGCACATGACAAGAATTAATTCCTCTGTCAAACCGAAGATTTTTTCTGGAATAAAATCACACCGAAAACCCCAAATTCCGATCTGGGTAAAAAAGAAAAAAAAATGGATCACAAAGTGTAAAAGAGTGATTTGTTGAAATGGGTTTCCAGGAAAATGGGAACGGAACAAGTACGTCGGAGTTTCACTGGTGGGAAAGACATTAGCGGTGATGGGATTCGGGAAAGTGGGATCGGAAGTAGCGAGACGAGCAAAGGGATTAGGGATGCAAGTAATAGCACACGATCCTTACGCGCCGGTGGACAGAGCAAGAGCCATCGGAGTGGAATTAGTGTCGTTCAATCAAGCGATATCAACGGCGGATTTCATTTCGCTCCATATGCCGCTCACTCCCGCAACCTCGAAGGTTTTCAATGACGATACATTTGCTCTGATGAAGAAAGGGGCTCGTTTGATTAACGTTGCTAGAGGAGGCGTAATTGATGAAGATGCCCTTGTTAGAGCCCTCGATAGTGGAGCTGTTGCTCAGGTAAATTTTTATATTCTAAAAAATTGGAGGGTCTCTGTTTTTATTTCTTTTTCTATTGATTTATGGATCTGTGGTGAAAATAGGCGGCGCTTGACGTTTTTGTAGAAGAGCCTCCGCCGAAAGACAGCAAGCTAGTGCAGCATAAGAATGTTACTGTCACGCCTCATCTTGGAGCCAGCACCAAGGAGGCACAGGCAAGCCCACTATTCTGTTTTATTTCCCCACCATTCATATCAACTTTGAATTACAATCTTCTCAAGTTTTACATCCTAAATTTTCATTTTTATTTTATATTTAGGAAGCATGTTTGTGTCTAAGTGGTCAACTTTTAAATTTAGGGAACATTCAATTTTATAAAATATTGGCATTTTTTTTTAATTTTGCATTTGATAGATAACCGATCGCAATATACTATACATAAAATTATTTTTTGTGACTAATAGATGATTATACTTTAATTTTTGTGTAAAATAGATTTGTGAAGAAGATAAAGAAATTGGCTAATAAGTAAAGGATCTATTAGACATTGAATAGAAAGATCTAAGATTTGTTGTATACAAAATAAAAAATATTAATTAAATATTTTTAAATTTAAAGACTTATTAGTCATAAATTTTATTTGATGGACATGTTAGAAATTTTTTAAAGTTTTTTTTTATCTATTCAACTCAAAATTTAAAGGTTAAAAGTGTAATTTAACAAATATTTTATATGTTAGTTAACGAATTGGGAACTTGGGACAAAATGATGGTTTTTCATTTCTTTTGACAATATGGTTGAGAGATTTACCCTAGGGATTATAGGAGAGATTATAAAGACGTTTTGAATTGAGTTACTTGGATATACAAAATTTTGTGGAAATACTTTTTGAATCACGAAAAATTAGAATAATTGTCCACTTTTTTATTATTTTTTTTTTGTTCAATCTCCTCGTTTTCTGGATTTATTGTTGAAATGACAAATAAAAATATTTCAGGAAGGTGTTGCCATTGAAATAGCGGAAGCCGTGGTCGGAGCATTGAACGGTGAACTTTCTGCCACCGCCGTGAACGCTCCCATGGTCGCTCCGGAGGTAATTAAATGATGCGAAATTCTTATAATTTTGGAATTGGAGTTAAATTAAGCGTGATTATTGTATGATTGAGCAGGTACTGTCGGAGTTAGCACCGTACGTGGTACTGGCGGAGAAACTGGGGCGGCTGGCGGTGCAGCTGGTGGCCGGAGGTAGCGGAATAAAATCAGTAAAAGTATTATACAAATCAGGGCGAGTCCCAGACGATTTAGACACAAGGCTATTACGAGCGATGATCACAAAAGGCATAATCGAGCCCATATCCGACAGCCACATAAACCTGGTGAACGCGGATTTCACGGCCAAGCAAAAGGGGCTTCGGATAAGCGAGGAGCGGGTGCTGGTAGACGCGCCGCCGGAGTTTCCAGTGGAATCAATCCAGATCACGGTGTCGCACGTGGACTCGAAGTTCGCGAGCGCGGTGACGGAGAGCGGTGACGTGGTGATAGAAGGGAAAGTGAAATACGGAGTACCGCATCTGACACGTGTAGGACCGTTCGACGTGGACGTGAGTTTGGAAGGGAATTTAATCCTGTGCAGACAGGTGGACCAACCGGGAATGATCGGACGGGTGGGAAGCATTCTGGGAGAGAATAATGTGAATGTGAATTTCATGAGCGTTGGGAGAACGACGAGAAGGAAGAGGGCGATTATGGCAATTGGTGTGGATGAAGAACCCAACAAGGACACTCTAAAGAAAATTGGACAAGTTCCTGCTGTTGAAGAGTTTGTCTTTTTAAACCTATAAAATCATCAAACTCACCCACACTCGCTGCCGACATGTCGTTTCCTACCTATGTTTTTATGTTTTTCTTTTTTTCTTTTGGTCGTGAAATAATTTAACTAATAAGGGCAGTTGGAGTTTGGGGTGGATTTTGATTAAGGTTATATTGTATTTTAAGGTTACTGGCCTTTTCTTTTTATTTTGTCTTGTTTATTCATTTATTTGTCCTTCTTTCGAGTTTAAGAATGGAGAAACGTGATTAAGGTTATTGTATCTTAGGGTAAAAAAGAAATTGCATATGTTTAAATGCAAATTTGGTAATGTTGTCTGCCACCTGCTCAACCCCAACCGTCTTCAATAATTATTTAAGCCACTTTTTTGTATTTTTGTGTACTCTAATGAAATACAAGTGAGTAGTTCGATTTTCCTCTTCTTTTAATTATATTGTTGATTTTAGACCAAATACAACTTGCTTACCAAATAAATGATGAAATCATACATGGTTAAATTTAAGGCTAACTTGTCCCATATAGAAATTGAAAACAAAAATATCGGTGGATTTTGATAGTACCACATGTTTTCTTTCTAGCCACCTGATAACAATGTTAGGTTTGATCAAATATAAAGATGATTAAGCCTAAAATATCATTGATTATTTGATCAATAGCCTAGTTTAGCATAAATTGTAAATTAGTTTGTGCACAAATAAATTAAAATTGATTGGGCCTAAAAGTACTTGAAAATTGCTTTAGTTACTTTTAATTTATGGTATTTTCATTTAATATGCATAGATTTGAGGTTGGTTGTTAGTAATTTTCAGAAATTGAGCAAAAGAGTGAGATTTGGAGTTAAATGGAGTGAAAATAGTCAATTTATGCCTAATATAGGTACTTAGGGGCTATTTCCACAAATGAAGGGAAAAAAAAAAGCTAAAACACTCAAGAATGAGCGTTGTAGCACTCCCCTTGACACTGGAAACTTGAAAGCGAGTTTTTGGGTAGCGCTGTGAAGCTACAAAGATTTTTCACTCGATAGCACTGCAACGCACTAGGGGCAACACTGTCCAACGCCACTACGCTAGGCAACAACACTGCGGTGCTATCGTGATTTCTATTATAAAATTAAAGTTTCACTTGCCATTTTTATAATTGAGTTTTTACACTTCATAGTGAATTTTGGCTATGGAGTGAAGGTGCAAAAGAGTACAGAGAGTACCTTGGAGGTCGATCATCCATTCCGAGGTGCAAATCAAGAAGTTGCCGACGTACTTCAATGAAGGAAAAAAATTCAATAGTAGTTTTGAGTTTGGAACAAAATATTTGGGCTGTATTTTCTTTTTAGGTGTGGTTTATTCGATTTTCAGGCAAAAACTCTACTGAAATTATTATAGAATTTGATTTAGTAAAATTTATTTTCAATTATGTTTACAATTAAAGTTTTTGCTAATTACTTGTTTTGAAATATATGTGTATATATATTTAGTTTGACAATGGTTCCATGTTTTAGTTAGAATCTATTTTCTGCATGCCACGTCCTAGGTTAGGTAGGGTAATTTGGGACAAAAGGTGTGACAAAATAGAATATAGACTCATTGTCTCTAATTGAGCTCCCCAAAATCGACTAGAAAAAAGTGTATAAATAAGAATCCATTGGAGCATCCTGATATTGTACCCAACTTCAATTCCTATAAGCTTTAGTTTTTTTCTTTTTCTTTTTTTTAACAAATTTTAATTTCAATTAAACTTACAGAAAATTCCAAAAGGGAATATATTTTTCTAATCAAAATTTCAAATTCTTATTTACCATTCTTAATTTTGAGTTGAAGAAAAAACTCACATGAATTTCTCGTAACAATTGAAATTATAAAAATTTCTCCATTTTTCAATTCTTACGAAAAATTCCACTTAAGAATTTTTTTAAAAGAAGACAAATTTAATAGTTACTTCAAAAACTTTCTTTTCTAATCTCTTTCTTACATTTTAAGTAGAGAATCTCACATAATAAAAATATTTTGTCCCTAGTTCAAAGCTCTCTAATTTCATCTTTATATTTTTTATACACAATTTCAATTTTCTATTTTGTTTATCTCCATGTTTTTTGCAAGCATCAACTAACATTTGTCATAGATTTATTGTCATTTTAAAATAAAATAATTAGAAAAAAAAGAAAGTTACATGTACCATTCAACTATGGACTACATCCTTCTGAAAAAGATATTCTTGACTTTATCCTCTTAAAAAGATATTCTTGACTTTCTATTTATGGACTCAAAAATCAAGGTGGAAGCATTGTTATTTTTTTTTTTAATAATACATAAAGATAAAGAAATACATTATCAATTTGAAATTTTGGTAGAGCTATTCAATTAAACCTTTTTATTTTTTCCTTCCACACGATACTACAGATCACAACTAAATGAACACAAACAAATAGACTAGACAGCAGGAGTATTCAAAAAATTCGATGATTCGAAAAAATTGATCAACCCAATCTAATCTATGCAATTTGGATTGAGTTATCAATTTATTTGGATTGGATTGAGTTCAAATAAATGAAAATTTTATGAGTTGGGTTGGTTCATGGTTTCACCTAAAATAACCCAAATCAATCCGAACTAACCCAAATTTATTATTAACTTTAAAATATGTTTTATATTACACATAACACAATTATTTATACATATACTGAGTTTAATTTTATTTAATTTCAATATTTTTTGAATAATTTATTCTTCAACAACTCTCAAAATTAGTTTTTTTTTCCACTTTAGAAAAAAAATTTCACTATATAAATTGAAATTGAGTTGTTAATCTTAATTCAATATATGAAAATAATTAAATTAGATTTTTACATATTTATATTTTGTTTCTTTTTAGAATAAAAATTTAAATAAATGACCCGATTAACTCGAACCAACCCAACCCAAATATTTTATAGTTGGGTTGGGTGAGTTCATTTTTTAATAAGAGTTATTGGGGTTGAAAAAATTTATAACTCGAAAAATTGAATTGGGTCTGAAAAGTCTTTCAACCCAATCCAATCCATTAACACCCCTACTAGACAGAGAGATAAAAAAGAATTCACAAAATTAACCTTATAAATGCCACTTTAACTTATTTTTTTTTCTTTATTTTGTTACTACTTTCAATGATATTTTTAAAAACTAAATCAAATTTTAAAAATTTAAAAAACCATTTTAAAAATTTTTTTTTTTTTTTTTTTTTTTTTTTTTTAATTTGGCTAATAGGAAAAAAAGTTGTAAGAATACAAACATTATTATATATTTAAAAGGAAAAAAAGTTAACCTTAAGTTTTGAGTTTGGTTTCCATTTGATTCTTAAGTTTCAAAATATTATACATTTAGTCCAAGTTTTGAATTTGGTAGGTTTTAAAATATTACAATTTTACTAGAGATTTGAGTTTTGTTTTAATTTGGTTCCTAGATTTCAAGATTTACACTCCTAACTTCGATTTTTCACTAAATACTCATTATCCATTTCTAGTGTTAATATCGATTAGTTAATTTAGAATTATTTAAAAAATTATAATTAATTAAGTTACACTATTTTTCATCACTATTGAATTAGATCTAAAATTTCACTTCTCAATTAATTTAAATTAATTAATAGATATTGACGTTAATGATTAAAAATGATTATTTAATGAAAAATTGAGGTAAAAATATAAAATCTTGAAACTAAGGGACCAAATTGAAACCAAACTCAAATCTCAAGACCAAAATTATAATATTTTGAAACTTAAGAACTGAATTAAAACAAAACTTAAAGCATAAACACTAAGACCCCGTTTGGTAACAATTTAATTTTTTTAGTTTTTGTTTTTGAAAATTAAGACCCTACTTCCACCTATAAATTTATTCCTTTGTTATCTACTTTGTACCATGGTGGGTTGTATGTCCTAAAACTCGTAGTTTATAAACAATAAACATATATGAAGTTCATTCAGACAAATGTTGTTGAATGAAAATGAATCGATAACTCTAAATCCAATAAACTATGAACCCTTGGCTATTGTAATGAATACGTGGACTTTATGTGGAGACATAAACTGGATCAAGTTTGAGTAAAATAGTCTATAGTACTTGGATTAGGTTGGGTACCTATTTCTAGAGATATTATTGAATGCGACCGCTTTATGATTGTTACAAATGTTGTAAAGTGCCATAGACGATGTGATCAGTTCGTTCATGAATAGATATGTGAGCAGGGCTGTTCTACACTTTGAGATTGTGTAAAACTGACCACAAAATAATCACTGTTACGTATTCACACCGTTTACTATTAACACTGATTAATTTCACTTCTTGATGGCCTAGATAACTTGATTTGAATCCTGAGTTGTCTATGAACTCCTGTTTATTCGGGATTTTCCCTTGATCTGCATAGGCGAGGGTAAGCTCAGTAACGCTGCTCAATATGCCTCCCATTTCAGGGATAAGACCGTGTAGATAGCTGGGGATATAGAATTTACAAGATGGAACTCACTCCTACCCATTTTAGGGATAGTAGAAAGTTGTTCCCTTAAGACTAATCCCGGGTCTTGAACAAGAGGCCCCATCCTTTCGTTGGCCTGAGAGGGAATGGATTTAGTGATTAAGATCCTAAATCAATTGTTCATTAGAGAGACGGTGGAACTTAAGGAGAAAAGAATTCAGGGGTAAAACGACAATTGACCTAGCAGAGGTTACAAACAAACTGTGAAGGATCAACTTATTGATGACGGTTATATCAAATGGATACATAATATATCTACACTGAGAGGAGTGCAAATACATGCTATAGTGGATAGTCCTGTTAGTCAACGAATGTCGATTAACTAGGTTAAAGAATTTGATCGGTTAGTCTCAAATTGTTGGAATCCATGATTTGTAGGTCCATCGAGTCTCTTTGCTAGCTCACTACGGACAAAATTGAAAAATTAGGTGAAGTGAGAATTTGAAATGTTCAAATTTGGTATTTAGGGAAAATTGTATAAATACAAGATATAATTTACAATTAATTAATTATTTATTTATTTTGAAAGTATATTTTATATTAGCATGAAAGTGTTTTTAAAAATTGATTAATGCGATTAATAAAAATTAGGTGTCAAAGTCAATTTAATATGTGATATTAAATTTGTTTATTTTAATTAAACAATTCCTAAAATATGACAATAGTATTTCCTATTTTGTCAAGAATTTGTTTTATGATATAATTTATTTTTAATAAATATTAGTTAGTGGAATAATCTAATTGTTGGATTTTTTCCACTAATTAAGTGGTTTTGAAGTGGCTCTTGCTAAGCTTGAAACTTATCTTTTTCATGCTAATGAAGTTTGAGGTGGAAGCCATGCAAGAAGGATTTTTGCATGTGTTTTGTTTATAAATAGGTTTTGATTTTCTAAAATTAAAAAACTAATGCTTCCTTAATTATTCCACCTTTTATTCTTTCACAAGCTCTCTTTGACTCTCCAAATTTAATTAGTGAAATTCCCTATCTTTCACTAATAATTCGGTCCTATAACTGTGTTCTTCAATCGGAGAATAGCGAGTTACCGTTGGTGGTGCCAATTGCTCACGGAGACGAAGTTTATCATGGAAACTACAAAGGTTGTATCTCTAACTCTCTTTGCATGCTTAATCCTTAGTTAATTATTTGTAATTAGAGTGTTATGATTCGTTACTTCCGCTGTGCATGCTTCTATTTTCCAACAATTGGTATCAAAGCATGCTTATAACGTTCTATTACATTTGATGGGTGTTATTCATGTGATGAATGTGGACTAAAGTGGATACATTACGGTTTTGGCATTTGTTTTCTCATTAATTTGTTGATGAAATTGTAATTGCTCACACGTAAATGAGCTTTAATGTATTACAAAGGGTCTATATTTTTTATGGAGTCATTAGAGTTCTTTTAGGCTTTCATTTGCTCAAAAGAAGTGGTTGAACTCAAGTTGGCCGAGAGAAAAGGTGAAGAAAAACCTTCCAGACCCGAAATCTTGTTCTCAGACCCAACGACTCGACCCGCAGCCCGCATTTCGACCTGGTTCGGTGAGTCTTATGCGCGTCCCCTGTCTACACCCATTTCGATTTGACCCGCAACATTGAACTCGACCCAGTTCGTTGAAGCTCTTACGCGCACCTGCCTTCATCCGATTCGACCCGTCCGGTGCCTTGACCTACTTCGCGACCTAATGCTAATCTGTGCACCCAGTTTGCTCCAGCTCGTTGACCTGAATGTAAGGGTTGATCGGTCTGGCTCGACTTGGTTGTGCCAGTTTGATCGGTTCAACCTGTTTTTTTTTGGAGTTTTTGAGCCGGTTCGGGTTGGTTCAAAAGGTTTGAGGCCGGTTCAAGGGAGCTACTTGGTTATTTTTGTAATAATTTAGGTAGTTAGTTTGTTTCAATGCCAAAACTGGTCCACTTTAGTGTTGTTTAAGTATTATGCATGTGATGTATGATATTGTTTTTAATATGTGTGTATAAAGTATGCCATATAGTTTTAAAAACTCCACCATAGGATAAGCATGTAGCATGCATTTGTTATATGTTATAAATGTTATAATGCATATAGTATGCATGCTTAGATTTTCATAATTTAATATAAGTGTTATATTAAAGCATGATTTTCTTTAAGGAAGCATGTTATAGATGAATGTTCTAGGGTTATAATTATTATAATTTTTTTATGATTGTTATAAAATAACCTATACTTTTAAAATCTATAACAAAGATAAATTGCATGCTCACCTAGGGTTAACTAGTGCAATTCAATCGATTTTTTAAGAGTTAAAATAGGTCAATTACTTGTAAAACAAGAGTTGTTTACTTACCCGGGGAGATCATGTCTAAGGTTGGGGTACTTAAGTTGACGGTTTATAGAGCACCTCCTACCTGGAGATCAAACTGGCGTCTAAGTCAATAACCCTAGTTTTATGAGCATGTGTGAGTGGTGTAAGGTAATAAAAATAGTTTATCACCTAGACATCATAGGTTAATTCCCAGTATAAGAGTTATACTAGGAAAAATTACCTAGACTTAGGTTGTATAAAATTAGCTGGTTAATAACCAAGTCAGTACTCATTTTTATAAAATAGAACATTTCAGTGGGAGATTAATAATATATGAGATATATTATTTTTGGCTCTCACGTCTCTAAGTGTTCACACTGTGAGATCCATGCTCGGCTTCGAGTTACTATTTGTAGCAATCTCCCTTCGAAAAGTGTTTGCATGGGTCAATAACAAGATGAATAGGGGAAGTAGTTCATAGTAAGTGGGTGAAAGATGTGTGTCAACACGTCTTACGACCTCTTCTATTAGGTCATACCGTCATATTTCTATGTTGCGCCTGTTGTCATTTATAGGCGACACTAGCTAGTCGTTAACCGCGACGATCCTTTCGGAGGGTTGTAACATAGGATTCAGAACACCATGAACTCCATAAATAGATAGAGTTACTTAGGTCCGTTTTCAAATAATTTTTTCTCCTTTGAGGGCTTGTTTGATTTCGATCTCTGTAATTCGAAAATGGCGGGTTTATACTTACAAGATTTACTAAGGGTTAGTAAAGTTCTTGACCAAATAAGAGGTAATTAAGTAAAAGATAAGAGTTATTCTGTATTAGTATTTAGTCAAGAATGTTTTGATTTAGTGAAGGAGCAGTTGACTGTCCTTTGGTGGGGGCTATTCTGACTCACAGAAGTATCGTAGCAAAAGAATAATGAGTGTGTACTATTTGCTTAATAAATTTGATTAAAATTTAGAGTTAGTCAATTCACTAATAAATTGTTTACTTTTCAAAGAATGACAACATCATTTATTCAACTGCGAGCTTAAAAAAAAATTAACGGTGATAATTACGAAACTTGGAAGTCGAATATCAACATGATACTAGTAATAGATTATCTCCAATTCGTTTTAATGGAGGAGTGTCTTCCAATCCCAAGTCCCAATGCAAACTGAACAGTTCATGATGCATATGACAGATGGGTCAAAGCTAATGAGAAGTCTCAGGTTTATATTTTAGTCAGTATATTTGATGTACTGTCTAAGAAACACGAGAGGTTAGCTACTGCAAGAGAGATCATGGCCACTTTGCAGGGCCTCCTTGGACAACCGTCCACACCTGCCATGCATGATGCAATTAAATTCATTTACAACTACAGAATGAAGGAAGGAACCTCCATAAGAGAACATGTTTTGAACATGATGGTTCACTTCAATATTGCAGAAGTGAACGAAGCCGAATGAGAAGAGTCAAGTTGGATTCATCATGCAAAATCTCTTCTGAAGAGCTTTTTTCAATTCAAAACGAATGCTATGATGAATAAGATAGAGTAAAACCCGATGACTCTTCTCAACAAACTCCATATTTACGAATCTTTATTGAAAAATAAAGGTTTAGAGGCAGAAGCAAATGTTGCTTCCACCTCAAAGAGGAAACCCCAGAAAGAATCGTCTTTTGGGAATAAATCTGGCCCTTCTTTTTCCAAGAATAATGGTATTCAAAAGAAAAGGAACTAAACTAGGAAGAGGAAGGCTTCAACTGCATAGAATGGGAAAAAGGTAGTTGATAAAAGAAAATGTTTCCATTGCAACAAAAATGGGCATTGGAAAAGAAATTTTCTTAAATATCTTGTAGAGAAGAAAGCTGAGAAAGAAAAATAAGGTAAATTAGATTTACTAGTTATTGAAACATGTATAGTGGAGAATGAAGATTCTACTTGGATATTGGATTCATGAGACACTAATCATGTTGGTTTTTCTTCTCAGGAAACTAGTTCCTAGAGGAAGCTTGAAGAAGATGAGATTACTCTTCGGGTTGGATCAGGGAGCGTATCTCAGTGAAAGCAGTGGGAGCAGTTAATTTAACTTTTGGAAATAGATATCTGTATTTAGAAAATGTTCTTTATGTATCTTCTTGTAAAAGAAATTTGATATCTATTTCCTGTTTTTTAGAACATTTGTAAAATGTAAATTTTGGTCATAATGAAGCGTTCATTACAAAAAGTGGTGTACAAATCTGTTCCGCAAACTTAGAAAGTAACATATACAAGTTAAATCATCTAAAGTTGAGTTGTATATAACACAAAAATGTTTAAAATAGTTGAAACTCAAAGAAAAAGGCAACGCAATTCTCAAAGTACCGATCTTTGGTACTTGAGACTTGGTCACACTAATCTCAATAGGATTGAGAGATTAGTTAAAAGTGAACTTCTAAACAAGTTAGAAGATAACTCTTTGTCATTGTGTGAGTCATATTGATAACAGAAAAAAATGCACGTTATTACAATGCTAAGTTATTAAACAATGCAGGTTTGCGTTGATAAAAATATACAAGATTGCGTCCAAAAGCATTAAATTCACAATATTGCGGTCGCATGCGTCAAACGCATTAAAACAATTAACTTATGTATTTTTTTGCAGAATTTGCATTGACGCAAGGCGGAAAATGTGATCCAAAGAAATCAACGGCCGAGCGCATAAAGAAATTGTGTTAACGCAGGCTAAACGAGCGCATCAAGAGATTGCGTTAACGCAAGGCGCATCAAAAGATTGCGTTACCGCAAGGCTATGTGATGATTTGCGCTCGCAAATATCTGCTCAAGAAGGTTGCCGCATAGAGCTGGCGCAACTTGGTGGACGCATCTAAGTGAAAAGCATAATAAATCACGATGGGACAGAAAGCTAATGACGGTTGATTCCGAATTAAGTTGACAAGCCGTTAACGATCTACTGTAGCAAGTACACTCAACTTTTCGGTGACAAATATTCGACGCTTCAGACAGAGAATTAATGCCATCCCATCAGTGCAATCATAAGAGAGAAGAAGCCTTTCACCCCGAACCTTTATAAATACCAGAAGTCACCTTGAGTAAAGGAGTTCGGCGAGTTAGAGAGTTCGACAGTTAGATAATTTTCTCCATAGTTAGAAGTAGCCTTGTTCTTAGTTTTTCTTTTATTTTAGAAGGCTGAAGTGAGAGAAGTGAGATTGTACTGAGAGATCGTTCCGGTGAAATTGGAAGAGTGCCGGAAGCGTTGAAACTAGAGAGAGGGCCAACTCCTGCGGAAGCAAGGGATATTGTACTTTGAACTTATCTATAGAAATGGAATCTACTAGGAATATCTTTTGAACAGAATAGAGTTAACAGTGTAAAATCCTCTGGAAGCAAGGGATTGCTACCAGGCTCTCTATCCTTATCTTCCACTGTCATTTTGTACTTTGAACTTATCTATATAAATGGAATCTACTTATTTATATCTGTTCACTCTCTGTTTATTATGCATGAGTAGCTAAATCTGTCAAATGGGTTGAGAAGCACTTAGCTAGCATAACTGAGGATCTTCACTCTATGCGATTATCTTGTATTATGTATGTGTCATTCGTCCATTAGAGATACTCGAGAGGGTAGTCTAAGGATAGAATCTAGGCTTGGAAAAGTCAGGTTAGAATTTAGGCTCGGGAGAGTCAGATTAGAACGCATAATCAAGAGATAGGAGCTTTGAAGCTTAGAAACAGAACCTTGTTAGACATGGTTCGATCCATGATGAGTTATGCCAGTTGCCTAACTCGTTCTGGGGGTATGCAGTAGAGACTGCAGCTTACATTTTGAATAACGTTCCCTCTAAGAGTGTTTCAGAAACATCTTATGAGTTATGGATAGGCATACAACTAGTTTATTTCATTTTTGGATCCGGGGTTGCCTGACACATGTGTTGGTGCAAAACCTTAAGAAATTGGAACATCATTTAAAATTATGCCTGTTTGTGGGTTACTCTAAAGGAACGAGTGGTCCTTTTTATGATCCTCAAGATGATAAGGTAATTGTATCAAAAAATACCACATTCCTAAAGAAAAACCACATATGAGATCATAAACCTCGCAGTAAACTAGTATTGGAAGAGATTTTGAAAGATGCTACAGATGGATCAACATAAGTACTTGATCAAGCTCGCTTATCAATAAGAGTTGTTGATAAATCAAGGACATATGATCCATCACATCCTACTCAAGAGTTGAGAGAGCCTCGACGTAATGGGAGGGATGTGAGACAGCTTGACCGCTGTATGGGTTTAACTAAAATCGAAGTCACCATACCTGATGATGGATTAGAGGATCCATTAACTTATAAACAAACAATTGATGATGTTGATTGAGATTAGTGGATTAAAAGCATAGACCTTGAAAAGAGTCTATGTACTTTAATTTAGTCGGGAACTTGTAGATAAATCTGATGAGGTAAAATCTATCGGCTGTAAATGGATCTACAAGCGTAAAAGAGACCATACATGGAAGGTACAGATCTATAAAGCCCAGTTAGTAGCAAAGGGTTATACCCCCGGTTGAGGGGGTAGACTATGAAGAAACCTTCTCGCCTGTTATTATGATTAAATCAATAAGGATACTCTTATCCATTTCCACTTTTTATAATTATGAAATTTGGCAAATGGATGTCAAGAATGCCTTTCTAAATGGTAATCTTGAAGAGAGTATTCATATGGTCCAACCAGAAGGGTTTATTAAATAGGGTCAAGAGCAACAGGTTTATCTATTTATGAATTGAAATAGGCGTTTAGATCTTGGAATATAAGATTTGATACTGCGGTCAAATCTTATGGCTTTGAACAGAACGTTGATGAATCGTATGTATACAAAAGAATCATCAACTCCACTGTAGCATTTCTAGTTTTGTATGTAGATGATACTCTACTTATTAGGAATAATGTAGGATACTTAATTGATATAAAAAATTGTCTAGCAACCCAATTTCAAATGAAAGATCTGGGAGAGGCGCAGTATATTCTTAGGATCCAAATAGTTCAAAACCGAAAGAACAGAAAGCTAGCTATGTTTCAAACATCTTATATAGACAAGGTGTTGTCTAGGTTTAAGATGCAGGATTCCAAAAGATGACTTTTAGCTTTTAGGAATGGAATACATTTGTCAAAGGAAGAATGTCCTAAGACACCTCAAGAAGTTGGGGATATGAGACAGGTTCCCTATGCATCAACAGTCAGAAGTTTGATGTATACACTGCTTTGTACTTGTCCAGACATATGCTTTGCAATAGGGATTGTCAGTAGGTATCAGTCCAATCTTGGTTATGCACATTGGACTACTGTTAAGAATATCCTCAAGTTCTCGTATATGGAAATAATGATTTGATCCTTACAGGATATACTGACTCCGATTTCCAGACCAATATAGACTCTAGGAGATCTACTTCGGGATCAATGTTCACTCTAAATGGAGGAGCGATAGTGTGGAGAAGTATTAAGTAGAGTTGTTGCTACATGAAAGCAGCCAAGGAAGCAGTATGGCTTAGGAAGTTTCTAGCTGATCTAGAAGTTGTTCCAAACATGCATCTGTCAATCACTTTGTATTGCGATAATAGTGGTGCAGTAGCGAACTCCAAAGAACCTATAAGTCACAAGCGTGGAAAATATATTGAGCGCAAATATCATCTCATCAAAGAGATCGTGCTAAGAGGAGACGTTATTGTGAGAAAAATAGCGTCTGAGCAAAATATTGTTGATCCATTTACATAGGCCCTCCCCGTTAAGATTTTCGAGGGTCACTTGAAGAGTTTAGGACTATGGGTAGAATAAATAGGGCAAGTGGGAGAAATTGTGGGTATGGAATGCCCTAGTTTATTGTATTTAGATTTCTCTCACAGTACTTAACTTTGTGTAACCCATTAGGAGTTTTAGTCCAACTGGGAGTTTGTTGAGTTGTATGTCCTAAAACTCGTAGTCTGTAAACAATAAACATATATGAAGTTTATTCAGACAAATGTTATTGAATGAAAATAAATTGATAACTCTAAATCCAATAAACTACGAACTCTTGGCTATTGTAATGAATACTTGGACTTTATGTGAAGACATAAACTGGATCAAGTTCGAGTAAAATAGCCTAAATAGTTTATAGTACTTGGATTAGGTTGGGTACCTATTTCTGGAGATACTATTGAAGAAAATCTGCTTTATGATTGTTACAAATATTGTAAAGTGTCATAAACGATGTGATCAGTTCGATCATGTAGAGACATGTGAGTGAGGGTGTTCTACATGATGAGATTGTGTAAGACTGACTACGAAATAATCACTGTTACATATTAACACCAATTAATTTCACTTTTTGATGATCTAGATAAATTGATCTGAATCTTAAGCTGTCTATGAATACTTGTTTATTTGGGATTGTCCCTTGATCTACATAGGCGAGGGCAAGCTCAACAGCGCTGCTCAATATGCCTCCTATTTCAAGGATAAGACTAGGTAGATAGTTAGGGACATAGAATTTGTAAGATAGAACTCACTTCTACCCCTTTTAGAAATAGTAGAAAGGTTGTTCCCTTAAGGGTTGATTCCAAGTCTTGAATAAGGGGTCCGTCCTCTTATTGGCCTGCAAGGGAATGAATTTATTGATTAAGATCCTAAATCAATTGTTCATTAGTAGGACAGTGGTACTTAAGAAGAAAAGATGTAACTTAGGGTTAAAACGGTAATTGACCTAGCTGTGGTTACGAACAACCTGTGAAGGATTAACTTATCGATGACGATTTTTATCAAATGGACACATAATATATCTACAGTGGGGGGAGTGCAACTACAGGCTATAGTGGATAGTTCTGTTAGTTAACGAATGTTGATTAACTAGGTTAAAGAGTTTGACCGGTTAGTCTCGGATCGTTGTAACCCATGATCTGTAGGTCCCTCGGATGTCCTTGTTAGCTCACTACGGACAAAATTGATGAACTAGGTGAAGTGAGAATTTGAAGGGAAAACTGTATTTTATATAAGATATAATTTACAATGAAATAATTAATTAATTATTTTGGAGAATATATTTTATATTAGCATGAATATGTTTTTAAAAATTGATTAATGTGATTAATCAAAATTAGGTGTCAAAGTCAATTTAATATGTGATATTAAATTTGTTTATTTTATTTAATTAAATTATTTTAATTAAACAATTCCTAAAATATGACAATAGTATTTCCTATTTTGTCAAAAAAAATTTTATGATATAATTTATTTTTAATAAAATATTAGTTAATGGAAGAATCTAATTGTTGGATTTTTCCCACTAATTAAGTGAGTTTTGAAGTGGCTCTTGCTAAGCTTGAAACTTATCTTTTTCATGCTAATGGAGTCTGAGGTGGAAGCCATACAAGAAGGATTTTTGCATGTGTTTTGTTTATAAATTGGTTTTGATGTCCAAAAGTAAAAACTAATGTTTCTTTAATTATTCCACCTTTCATTCTTCCACAAACTCTCTTTGACTCTCCAAATTTAATTAGTGAAATTTCCTATCTTTCACTAATAATTCGGTCCTACAACTGTGTTCTTCAATCGGAGAATATCGAAGATTTACCGTTGGTGATGCCGATTGCTCACGAAGACGAAGTTTATCGTGAAAACTACGAAGGTTGTATCTCTAACTCTCTTTGCATGCTTAATCTTTAGTTAATTATTTGTAATTAGAACATTATGATCTGTTGCTTCCACTGTGCATGCTTCTATTTTCCAACATACCAATTGTTTGAAAACAAAACAAAAATTTTGAAAACTAGAAAAAGTAGTTTTTGAAAATTTGTTTTTGTTTTTGGAATTTGGCAAAGAATTCAACTATTGTAGTAAAGAAAAAAAATATGCAAATCATGATAACAAATGAGAAAGAAAGAGACTTAATTTTCAAAAATAAAAAAAACAAAGAAAATGATTACTAAATGGAATTTAAATGTGTAGCAAAATCTAAAGAGTAAATGAAAACTAGACCCAAAACAGAGAAAAAGATATTTTCCGTGTTTATAAAAGAACGGAAATGATTATGGAGAAAAATAAAAATCGAAGAATCCATGAGAAACATATTTGTAGAGATGAGTGGAGTTGAGAGGGGAAAAATACAGGAAACTGCGCATCCAGTTCAGACCGAGTGACAATGGCGGGATCAAACCATATATTAGACACCATGCATTGCCGCCACTGCTCATCCATACCTAGATTTGTTTCAGTTTTTCATTTCAGACTTCTTCTTTGGGTTTTCTTCTTCTTTCCCACCATTTCTTCCTAATGGTATGCTTCTCTTTCCCTATCTACCATTTTTCTGGAGTCATACCTCAAAGTTTGGGATTTAATAGTAGCTTAGTGGAATTAGATTTCACTAATAACCAGTTTACTGGTCCAATTCCAACCAATCTATGCTCTGGAAAGACATTAGGCGTATTAAATTTAGGTTTCAATCAATTTCAAGGTAGCATACCTTCAGATATAGGAACCTGTTTAAGTCTTTTAAGGTTGATTTTGCAATGGAATAACCTCACGGGGGTTCTGCATAATTTATGAGAAATCACAGCCTATTGCACATGGATGTCAATGAAAATAATCTGAATGGAACAATTCCATCAAGTTTGGTAAATTGCACCGTTCTCACCTATATTAATTTCTCAAACAACAAGCTTACAGGTCATATACCAAATGAGTTGGGAAATCTTTTGAATCTTCAAAGTTTGAACTTGTCTCACAACCTCTTGGAAGGAGGGCCTTTGCCATATTCCCTGTCAAATTGTACCAAAATGGATGGGTTTGATGTAGGATTTAATTTATTGAATGGTTCTATACCTCATAGTCTGGCCAGGTGGAAAGTTATATCCACGTTGATATTAAAAGAGAACCGATTTACTGGAGGCCTACCAAATGTAATATCAGAGGTTCAAAACCTTTTACTGCTAGATCTTGGTGGCAATTTGTTTGGAGGTGAATTCCTTCATCTATTGGAGCTTTGAAGAATCTACTTTATTCCTTGAATCTAAGTAACAATGGGTTAACTGGCCAACTACCTTCTGAGCTAGCAAGTCTGATCAAGGTAGAGGGGTTGGATATATCTCACAATAATTGGACTGGAAATCTTGGTGTTCTTGGTGAACTTAATTCATCGTTTATGGACCTTGACATTTCATATAATATGTTCAGAGGTTCTGTGCCACAAACACTAATGAATCTTCTAAATTCCTCATCGTTCATTGGTAACCCTGGACTGTGCATCAGCTAGATGAACTAGAAGGCTTAAGTTGGAACAGAAGTAGCAGTATCAAACTTTGTGCAATTCATTTAAGCTCTCATCTTAGCAATGTACAAGTTGCGGCGATGTCTCTTGGTTTTTTACTCATTGTTCTTCTGCTTATCGCATTGGTTTATAACGGAAGAAACAAGCAAAACATTGCGACCTCTGGTCAAGTAGGAACATCTTCCTTGCACCAGGTAATCATTCATTCTTACAAATACATAATGAATATTGTTAATCCAATGAAGATGCACAAAACAAGATCCTAACAAAAGACTTGCAATGCGAGATGTTGTGAACCAGTTGATTGATGTTCATCCTCGGAGAAATGTTTTTCTTCTTGCTTTGAACAACCTTCCGCCATGTGATATAATCATCAAACAGATTGCAGATGCCTTCTTCTTCTTCTCCATTAATTCCAAACCCTAGCTCTTTAATTGTTAGTAACTCAAAACTGCAAATTAGTTTTTGAGTTGGTCTAGTCAATTCCTAGTTTCTAGGAAATAGTTGAAGTTATTTTTAGTTGTAGTCAAGTCTAAGTTCCTATTCTTGTGGAGTTAATGGGATTAGTTGCTAACATTGTGAAATCTATTTTTAGATTGAAGATATGTAATTATATGGAGTTTTCTAGAATGAAATACACAGTTCCCATTTTTCTCATTTTACTCTCATTAATTAGAACAATAGTGGTATCAGAGCCCTCAATTCTTAAGGGATCTGTGAGTGAGAATCAATGAAATATCTCCGAGAGAAACTGAGTGATACACTGTGAGAGTTGTTAGAGATGGAATTAGGATCAAACAGGCTTTCTTCATTGGCTCCACCTGTGTTTGGTGGTGAAAACTACCAGGCATGGGCTATCAGAATGCAAGCCTACATGGAGGGTTATGATTATTGGTAAAGCAATTGAGCAAGACTATGAGATTGCTCCATTTCCTGATAACCCAACAATAAATCAGATCAAGACTCACAAGGAGAGAGTCACCAAGAAGGCAAAAGCTCGAGCTTGCCTATATGCAGCTGTGTCTCCCATCATATTCAACAGAATGATGGCCTTGAAGTCGGCAAAGGAGATCTAGGAGTTCCTCAAAAGTGAGTATGAAAGTGATGAGAGGATTAAAGGCATGAAAGTGTTGAACTTGGTGCGAGAATTCGAGAGAATGCAAATGAAGGACTATGAGTCCATTAAAGAGTACTCAGATAAGTTGATTGGGATTGCTAACAAGGCAAGCGCATTAGGAACCAATTTATCTGACAATAGATTGGTTTAGAAGATTCTAGTTTCAATACCTGAGAGATATGAAGCAATCATTGCTTCCTTAGAAAATACTAAAGACCTCTCAAAACTCAAGGTGATAGAAGTGGTTAATGCTTTGCAAGCACAAGAGCAGAGGAGGTTGATAAGACAAGAAGGAAGCATTGAGAGGGCATTGAAAGCTAGAGTGCAGCAGGGAAAAGGTGGAAGAGAGAAGAAGGGAAGTGTCGGGGTTGATGCCCTAAAGTCTCGTATCCTGTAGTTTGTAAATAGTTTGTACGAACGCTTGTGTTGTTAATATATGATATTTACTTTTCAGCTTGTAATTTTGCTCAGTTGCTTGTTTTATTTGCTTTACCACAAACCAATAAACATAAAATCCCTGGTTATCTGTATGTGACTCAAACATGTATGTGGTGACATACAAGTGGATCATGTCTTGAGTGATAACCAAAATGGTCTGTAGTATATGGATAGAGGAGGGAAACCTTATCCTGGTAACACTACGGATGCGGCCCGCTTTGTGGAATGGTCACAAGTGTTGTGACTTGTCACAGATGGTCTAATCCTGATCATTCGTGTTGGGAACATGCGAGCGGGGGCGTCATATACAAAGAGTTTGTATAAGACCTGACCACGAAGTATTAACATCTCGTTATATAACACCGTTCATGACAGAGACTTCACTTCACTAGGATGACCATAGGTAACATGACCTCAATCCTGAATGAGTTGGGAACTCCTGCCATTGAGGGCGGTTCTTTGATTTGTATAGGTGCGAGTGGCCAGGTCGTCGATTTAAACCTACCATTTTGGGGATTCGTCTGATTTGGGAGTTGGGAACTCAGCTACACAAGATGGAATTCACTTATTCCTCGAGGTAGGGGTAAGTAGATAGATAGCTCCCTTAAGGGCTAATTCTGGGGCTTGAACGATGTGGCGCCACACATCTTCTCTTGGCTCGAGAGGTATTCACACATAGTTGAACTATGTTGTATTGTTCATCAAAGGAATCAGTGGTACTTAAGGAGTGAGATGTAACTACAAGGGCAAAACGGTAATTTTGCCCAGTTGTACTTACGAGCATCTGTGAAGGGTCTTCGTACTCATGATTGGTTATATCCGATGGACACAGAAATATATCTGTGATAAGAAGAGTTCAACTGTTAGTTTTTAGTGGAATGCCTGACAGTTAATGGATGGTGGATCTCGTGGTTAAAAAGTTTAGTCAGCTATTCACTGACCGTTGGAGCTTCGAGCCAGAGGTCCATTAGGTCCCTTGGGTAGCCTGGATAAAGTTGAGAACCATTGTTTGGGTTAATTTGAAATGTTCAAATTGACAAGAGGAAGTTCGATTATATATGATATAATTGGACTGGTTAATTATATATGATATAATTGGCTAAATGTATGAGATACATTATTTTGGAGGAAATTAGATATAAATATGATTTATATCAAGTAGAGGAGAAAATACTATAATAGATATGTGATATCAAACTATAGGTTAAAAATATAATATGATTATATTTATTAATATTTTAATCGATTAATTATATGATAATTAATCCAAAATTCACGTTCGAACATGGGTTAGTGGGGTAACGTTAGTTATTGTAATTGATGAATTAAAATGAAAAATATTTTCATTTTTGAATCGTTCAATCGATTGCCCAAGAGAATTCATAAGTGCGCGCTGGTGAAAAGATAAACGATCGCTTAAGATTTTCGAGAGCCTATACGATAGTTGCTCTCGCGCCTAAACAATCGTCCACTTCGCGCCTAAACAATCGCACACTTGTTCTTACACGATCACATAGCTTCTCTAAACGATTGTATAGTGTGTCGATTTTGTTAAATGATCGTATACCTTTTCCTAAACGATCGTTCAATAAAATCTACACGATCGTGTAGCTTCTCCTAAACGATAAGCATTTTGCTATGCGATAGCGTCTTCTTCCCTCCCACTTGCTTATCGCCTACATGATCTGGTTTTCCTCCTTCCTCTACCAAATTCACCAAAGACCACGCTTTGGGTTCTCACTCCGAGAATACCCAGGGCTCTTTTTTGGTGGTGTCGTCCCTACGGCGTTCGTGTTCGCGGTTGTTCGTGCTGCTGCAGTCGACCCTTCTGCTGGGCATTAGTAGATTGCGTGGAGGTTTTCCACTTCTTTGAGTGCTGAAGTCTGAAGAATGTCTTCAACTGGTATGACACTATTTTCCTTGTTATTTTGTTGTTCATAGCATGCCGATAATTAGTGTTTGTTTGCATAACTGTTTGTATGAATATATAATATTGTATTTCAATAACTATGAGATCGAAGCGATCCGAACGCGCTCATGGAACTCTTCGGTAAGAGAACCTTGTATTGGTATCAAAGACAGATTCTAATACTCCGATTTCATCCGTTGAAATGAAATGAGATTTACATTTATGGTGGGTGCATTTCTACACTGATTTAATGGTTAAATTTGCTGTGGATGTGCGGATTAATGGATGTTTTCGGGATGAGTAGCCTCGGTTTGATTTAGATCCTTTTACATTTGCGATTGTTTGTAAAGGCCCCTGCGTTTTTGGGCATTAGTAATCATTATCGAGTATGTATTCAAAGTTTTTTTGAAGTTTTGAGTCGTTCGTCGAAGAAGTTCTGGGCAACCGTTGTGGTTCTTCGAAGAAGAAGGCGATCTAGGGTTGATCGCATCGTGTAGAAGATGTGGTACGCGATCGCTGATAAACGTATCGTTTAAACGATGGGGTATGCGATCAAGAGTTGATCGTATCATTTTAACGATCATGTACGCGATCACTGAGTATCGTTTAATGCACGCACGCGCTAGACGATCATTTAGGTCAGCAAGCTTTATCGCTTAGTAACTGACTAAATGATCGTTTAGTAACAAATGGTAAATCGTTTACCTGTTGTCGCGCTACACGATCGCATGGACGATCAGGCTTCGCTACCTCGTCGTCATTTACGCGATCGTTTAAATAATGCTCATATCGTCTAGTGCACGTTGAACGATCGTCTACTTACTGGTACACGATGGCGTCCTCTTGTCGGTTCAAGACCTGGTTCGCCTGTGAATCGGTTTGCTCGATGAAAAATATAATAGATAGGATTTCTTCATTCCGATTTTTGTAAAGGCTCATCCCGATTCATTAATCCTTTATTTATTACATGCGATGTATGTTTTTATATGTCATATGCTATGCACATATAGTAAATCCCACCTTAGGTTATGCAATGGTCATGCATCATTTCTTTATTGTAATTGTTATAATTTAGAGAATCATGATTTAATTATATAAGAGCATGCTCATGCATCATATAATATAAGAGTTACATTTATGCATGAATAAAAAGCATTGACATACATCATCTTTGTATTATAATTGTTATAGTACAAGGGTGAATGATAGCATGTTTGCTTGGTTGTTACGCGTTATATAAAAGTTATATATAGTAATGACTGGACATTGCATGAAGCATGACACATAGATTATTTTATAATATTATAAACACCTCGTTATGCATAATGATTTTAGTTGTTTCTTTTTAAAAGTTAAAGAGAAATTAGAACTAAAAGAAATAAGAAAGACATGCATGTTCACTTAGGTTTAATTCATGTTTTTAAAGTGTTTAAAACTTGGATCACATAAAACTAAGATCACGGTTCTAATACGATTAACAACCCTAAGGCTTTAATCTTTTAATCAGTTTAATAGGATTAAATTGGCTAATAAAAGGTTAAAGTGTAGCAAATCTATCTATAAGGGACCTTTTTTTTCTAAGGCGGGTTCTGTCTAGGCTGGGGATTTAAGCTGACGGAAATGTAACACCCCTACTTGGGAACTTACCTGGAAAGGTAAATTAGATAGATTTGATGCATGCATGCAAGTTAAGAACAGTCCATTAAAGTGTTTAAATGTGACTACTTGAACTTGTTCATATTTCATAGATAAACGTTGTTTATGAGTAGAGTTTAAAAAGACGACTTAGACTAAAATCAGTAGCCGGATTGTCTAGGTTAATGCATCCCTAGGTAGAACATTCAGTGGAAGGTACTTGGGGTATAAGATGCTTTACTTAAACCTTTCACGTTTCTCCTAAATAGTCCACACCGTGAGATCTACCCTCGGCCTTGCGATACCTTTAGTGTGTCTCCCTAACGGATGATGTTTGGGTTGATCAATATCAAGGTGGATGGAGAGAGTGTTCATAGTAAGTGGGAGCGGGAAGTGTGAAAGCATATCCCTCGGTCTCCTTTGTTAGGTTGAATAAAGTTACTGCGCATCGCCTCGAGGCACTCTAGGAGTGTCCCTCTAAAGGATGGTAGTTTTGCGCGTTTCTTTATTTGATCTCCTGTAAGAGGATAAGGTAACTTAGTCTCTTGTCCTAATCTGCTTCTTCCCTACGGTGGGCTCATTAGGTTGGGACTCTAGCACCGAAAGCGAGGGATTACACTTACGCGGAATAGTTTTAAAGGTTAACGATTCTGGACCGAAAAATGGTGGCTGTTAGGTTCAGTTCCAAGAATTGGTTCTGCCTAATGGTTGAAAATATCTCATCCCAGCGAAGGGGCAACTGATCACCCCACCGGTGACGTTTGTCCTGCCTCACTATGGCATCATTGCAAAATAGAAGTCTATAATGTAGGGTACTTGAAACTGTTTTGCAAAACTGATTGATTTAAAAGTGGTTTAGCAAATCTTGCCTTGAGGGTAAGATGACTAAACGACCTTTCACTGGAAAAGGTTAGTACATTCAGACCTTTGTGGTCCTATGAATGTGCGAGCCCGAGGTGACTATGAGTATTTTATCAGTTTTACTGATGATTACTCCAGGTACAGGTATGTTTATCTTATGCAACGAAAGCCTGAATCCTTTGAAAAGTTCAAAGAGTTCAAGGCTGAAGTTGAAAACGTATTAGATAGATGGATTAAAACACTTCGATCGGATCGAGGTGGAGAGTTTTTGGACTTGACATTCTAGGACTATTTGATAGAATAAGGAATCGTTTTCCAACTCTCAGCGCTGGGTACACCTCAGCAGAATGGTATAGCGAAGAGGAGAAATAGGACCTTGTTAGACATGGTTCGCTCGATGATGAGTTACGTTTCTTTACCGGACTCATTTTAGGGTTCCGCAGTGGAGATTGCGGTATACATACTCAACTGTGTTCCCTTCAAGAGTGTTGCAAGAACACCTCTGGAGTACTGGAATGGGCGTAAAGCTAGTTTACGTCACTTCTGCATTTGGGGTTACCCTACACATGTGCTTGAGGCTAATCCCAAGAAGTTGAAACCACGGTCGAGGTTATGCCTCTTTGTAGGCTACCCCAAAGGCACATGAGGGGGTTATTTTTATGATCTGACGAAAAATAGGGTGTTTGTTTCGACAAACATTACTTTCCTGGAGGAAGATCATATAAGAGAGCACAGTCTTCGAAACAAAGTCATGTTGTGTGAGCTTTTCAATGAAACTACTGAAACTTCAACAAGAGTTGTTGAAGAGCCTGCTAAATCAGCAAGAGTTGTTGATAAGAGTTCATCTAGTAGGTTAGTTCCACCTCAAGAATTGAGGGAACCTCGTCGTAGTGGGAGGGTTGCAAACCCACTCGTTCTCTATCTGGGTTTCATGATAATCCTTGCTATGGTAGTAGATGGCGACTTTGAGGATCTGCTGTCTTATAAGAAAGCAATGGAGGATGTTGACCGAGATGAATGGGTCAAGACCATGGATTTCGAGATGGAGTTGATGTACTTCAACTCAGTATGGGATCTTGTAGATCAGCCTGATGGGGTTCGCCTTATAGGTTGTAAATGGATATACAAGTGCAAACGAGGTGCTGATGGGAAAGTACAGACCTTCAAGGCTCGACTTGTGGCAAAGAGTTATACCTAGGTAGAGGGAGTCGACTATGATGAGACGTTCTCGCCTGTTGCCATGTTAAAGTCGATATGCATCCTTCTGTCCATTGCAACTTATTATTGTTGCGATTGGTGTCCTAATTCTCCCGAAGTCTCATTGTTTTGTAAACATTGTTCAATGAATAAAATAAGTGTTATCTAATTCTGGCATTTACTCATATCCAATAAACAAAGCTCTTTGGTTATCTTATGTGAACTTAAGCATCTATATGTGATATACAAGTGGATCATGCCTTAAGTGATAACCTAAATAGGTCTGTAGTATAAGAATTAAGGTGGGATACCTGATCCTGGTGACACTACCGATACGGCTCGCTTTGTAGAGGTTTGCAAGTGTTGTAAACTACTACAGATGGTAGATCCTGACCATTCATGTGGAGACGTGGAGTGGGAGTGTCCTATACAAAGAGTTTGTATAAGATTTGCACCACGAGATGACTAGACTCTGTATATAACGCCATCGATACTAGATACTAGCATCTCACCTAAATGACCAAAGATGACACGACCTCAATCTTGAGTGTTTTGGGAACTTCTGCCTTTGAGGGCAGTCCTTTGAATAGTATGAGTGAGAGTGGCCAGATTGCCAACTTAACATGCCTACCTTTTTTAGAACTTGTCTAATCTGGGAGCTGGGAACTCAATCAACAATATGGAATTCACTCATTTCCCAAGGCAGGGATAAGTAGAGAGATTGCTCTCTTAAGGGCTGATTCTGGGGCTTGAACGTAGTGGCCACAACTTTTCTTTGGAAGAGAAGACTCAGTCATAGTAAAACTATGACTTATGTTCATTAGAAGGATCAATGGTACTTAAGGAGACAGATGTAACTACAGGGGCATAACAGTTATTGGTCCAGTTGTACTTACGAGCGATCTGTGAAGGGTTGTCGCACTGCTGATTGATTAAGCTGGACACATAATATATCTGTGGTAAGAAGAGTTCAGCTGTCAGTCTTTAGTAGAGTGTCTGACAGTTAACGGATAGTGGATCCTGTGACTAAAGAGTTTATTCAGTTATTCACGTACCGTTGGAGCTTCGAGCTATAGGTCCATGAGGTCCCCTTGGTAGCTCAATGGATTCAGTTGAGGATCAGTACTTGGTGTTGATTTGAAATGTTCAAATTGACAAAAGGTATTTTGATTATATATGATATAATCGGTTTGATGTATGAGACACATCTAGTGGAGGATTGAAGTAAATGAGATTTACATTAAGTACCATTGAATAGAAAAAGAATTATGGTTTATATGTTTTATGAGATGAAATATTAAAACTATAGGTTATAAATATAGTATGATAAATTGGTTATCATATATATTTATAATAATATTAATTATTGGATAATTAATTCTCTTTCTTTTAAATAACCAAAGTAATGGGTGGTTATTGAATCATGATAATCGTGAGTTTAAAAGAAAAATGGTTTTCCTATTTTAAAAAGAAGGTTTTACAAAAGATTTGAAAAGATTTTGAGTTTTCTCTCTACGCAAAAGAAACTCACAAGGTCGTTAAGTAAATTTGAATTTACTAAACGACGGCTGAGTGAGCTAAACGATCGTGCAGAGTAGAGCTAAACGACCGTGCCATATTTACAAAAGGACCGTATAGCTTTGTTAGACGATCGCTGGCCCAAGGTAAACGATCGTGTATAGTCTATAGGCGACAGAACGAGCTAAACAATGAGCTAAACGATCACATAGCTTTTACTAGACGATTGCATAGTTTTATCTAAACGATTGGGCATCGACCTATGCGATAGGTCTCCGCCATCTCTCACTTGCCCGGTCGTGTATGCGATCATTGTTTCCTCTGTTCGTCTGCCTCATACCAAGTCCGAAGAGAGTCCACCCTTTGGATTCTCACACCGAGAATACCAAGGACGCCTTGTTGGTGGTGTCAGACTCAACTCGATACCGTCGAGGTTTTCTAGAGGTTGTTTGTGGTGCTGTGGAGGCTGTTCGTGTTGCTCAGGAGTTCGTGGCTGAGGCGATCGTTGAGGACGAGTGCGAAGAGTTCGTGTCGAGGAGATTGTTGAGGACAAGCGCGAAGTGTTCGTGCTGTGTTCGTTGCTATGTTGCAGTCGTGTAGATTGGGCATTCAAGGTTGCTGTTGTTCGAATGTTCGCATAATGGAGCATGGAGACGTTTTTGCTTATGTGTATAGAGTTTTTCTCATTGTTCATTTGAGATTTTCATGCTGTAATTTTTGTATGATTTGCATAACTGCTTGTTTGAAGTCGATTGTAAATATATGTTCATTCATGATTGTAATTTGGAATAGTCTTGTTCCGCTACTCATGAAAATCTCGATTCTAATTTCCTTCAATTGATATCAGAGCCAGGTTCTCTGATATTCCAAATTATAGATCTGAATTGAACGCAATTTCAGTCGCGGTGGGTTTCTACATTTGTGGTTAATCCTTTTCTTCATTTGTGGATGTATTTGATGAACGTCTCGGGTTTAAATTGCCTTTTTTGTTAAAGCTTTCGGTATTACAAAGTGTTAATTGTAAAGGCCCTTGTGTTTTTTGGGCGAAATTAACAAGGCTATCGAGTCTATAATTCGAAAAGTTCAAGTTCGTTGAGTCGTTCGTGTTGAAGCTTCGGCGCATGGCGGTGCAGTTCTCAACGAAGAAGAAGACCAAGCGTTGGTCGGATCGTGTAGCCTCAGGTAAACGATCGTTGGATTTAACTAAGTGATCGTTTATCTAATGCTAAGTGATGGGGTAAATCGTTTACCATATCGCGTGGTGTTAGTTGCGCGATTGCGTAGGCGTTGGAGGTAGACGAACGTAGTGGGAGCATGCGATGCTCGTCGTTTAGTAAAAGACGTGCACTAAACGATCGCGTAATTAGCAAGCTTCATCGCTTTGTTACTACGTATGCGATCGTGCGTATGTAATATGGAGGCGCTAGCTAAGCGATCGCTTAGCGATGGTGCTTCGCAACATCGTAGTGGCTTAGACGATCGCGGAAGGCGGGCGCTATGCGGGGCGCGCTAAGCGATTATGTACTTCAGGCTTCATCGCTTAGTAAAGGTACACAATCGTGTAGTAATAGCTAAACGATCGTTTGGATTTTTCTAAATGATCGTATAGTCATTGCTAAACGATCGTTTAGCTTTAGAGCGCTGGTAAGCGATAGAACGAAGTGTTTTTTTTATCGTGTAGATGATCGGGGGGTGCTTAGTACACGATGGTAGGAGAAGCAATGCTTTGTCGAGCGGTTCAAGACCCGGTTCGCGTGTTTGAACTGAAGACTCCTTATCTTTGTAATAGTTGGCTTTTCTTTTGTGTTTTAAGGGAATTTTACCCAGTTCATCAACTTTATTGCTTATACATGTGATGTATGGTGCTTATATGCCAAAGTGTTTGTCATATAGTTAAAAACCCACCTTAGGTTGTGAAATTATTCATGCATCATGGATTATAAATGTTATAATCGAGCATAAAGAAATTACTTGAAAGCATGTGCATGCATCATGAAATATAAAAGGTATATTTTGAATGCATTGTGCATTATCATGCATCATCCTTTTATTAGAAATGTTATAGTCTAAGGGTGAATGGAAGCATGTTTTGCTTGTTTCATTGTTGTTTTGTATAAGTGTTATATAAAAAAAGTAGCAATGAATGGACAATGCATTGAGCATGACACTTAGGTTGTTTATAATCGTTATGAATGCCTTGCATGTGTTAGCTTTGCATTGTAGTGGTTGTTTCCGTTTATAAGTGTTATAAAGGAAATTAGACCTAAAATCAATAATTCATAGTTGCATGTGGACTTAAGGTGAACTCAAGTTTTTAAAAGGGTTTTAATATTAGATTGAGATAGACCTAAGTTCAAATGGTTCTAAAAAGTTTAGTAACCTAGATTAATCTTTTAAAATCAGTTTAATAGGATTAAATTGGTTGAATAAAAGATTAAATTTATTGTAAACCTATCTATAAGGGACCTTTTGTCTAAGGCGGGTTCTGACTAGGCTGGGGTTCTTAAGTTGACAGAAATGTAACACCCCTACCTGGGAACCTACCTGGAAAGGTGAATTAGATAGATTTTCAACAAGCATACGACGATTTGGTCAAAGATTCCGTTAAAGATTTTAATGGATGATGATCAAAAGTTGTTCAACTATCCAAAGTAAAAGTTACTCTTGGAAAAACCTAAAAGTCACTTAGTTAAAATCCTAGGACGTGTTTTTTCTAAGTAAGCTAAACCCTAGGTTATAAAATACTCAGTGGGAGGAAGAGGCGTATCAGATATGTCTATGATTTCACTCACGTTCTTCATGTATGTTCACACCATGAGATTCATGTTTGGCCTCGAGATGCCCAGGATGTATCGCCCTTCAGATGGTGTTTGCATGAGTCAATATCAAGGTGAACGGGAAGAGTATTTATAGTAAGTGGGTGAAGGGTGTGAGTCAACACATCTTATGGTCTCTGTCATTGGTTCACATCGTGAGATCATTCTGTACACCTTCATGTCGCCTTCGGAGCGTCCCCCTTCAGATGAGTTTTGTGCAGTTGGTCAATATCAAGGTGAACTCATGAAATGGATAAGGTCGCTTTAGGTTTTGCCCTAATTGGATTTTTTCCTTCGGATTGACCTTTTAGGACGGACCTCTAGGGCTTAAAATGACGGGTCACACTTACGGAAGATTGTTAAGTAAGTTAATGATCTCTTGGCAAAATCAATGATAGCTTGTCGTTATAGGAACAAGAGTTGTTTTGGTATTAATGACTGGTTGAGAACTTCTCAATTCAGAGGAGGGATAACTAACCTCCCTTCGGCGGCTCTTGTCCTAAACCTTTGAAGCGTCATTGCGAAACTAGATGTCACACGGAATTCATGTTAGTTTTGCTAAAACCTTATTGGATGTTGTTTTGTTTTGCAACGGGTATTTGCTTAAAACCTAACGTAGGTCAATGTGTTTTTCTTTTCAGCAACTTGTTAGTATTTCCGTTTAAAGCATTTAAAAATGACCGATTATTTATAGTGGAAAGAATCTTGTGAAACGAATTTTGTGGCAAACATCCTCGATTCCAATACTCTCCAAAAGAGGAGACAAGACAGTAAATATGATTTATTGGTCTTGGAGACATGTCTGGTAGATGATTTTGCCTGGATCCTTGATTTAGGTGATACCAATCATGTCAGTTCCTCTTATCAAGGATTCAGTTCATGGCAAACGTTGCCACAGGGAGAGTGACTCTTCGAGTTGGTACTGGTGAGGTTGTTTCAGCTGTTGCTATAGGCAGGTTGAAGTTATTTGTTGACAAGAAATGTTATCTGTTACTGGATAATGTTTTTGTAGTTCCTCATATTAAGAGGAACTTAATATCGGTTTCATGTCTCATTGAACAAGGCTATACCATCTCTTTTTCTGAGAATAAAGTGTTTATTTTCAAGAATGGAATGGATATTGGTTATGGTTCAATAGAAAATAACTTATATGTACTAAGGTTGTTAGTCATAAAAGCCTTGTTTAACATTGAAATGTTCAGTACGGCAACAACAGCTAAAAGACCAAAGGTTTCTCCAACGGAAAACGCCCATCTTTGGCATCTAAAGTTAGGTCACATCAACCTCAATAGGATTGAGAAATTGGTGAAAAGTGGACTTCTAAAGAGTTTAGAAGAAAACTCCTTGCCGGTATGTGAATCATGCCTTGAAGGCAAGATGACCAAACAACCTTTTATTGGAAAAGGTTACAGAGCCAAAGAAACCTTGAGCTTATACATTCAGACCTCTGTGGTTCGATGAATATTAGAGCTCGAGGTGGGTATGAATATTTCATCTCTTTTATAGATGATTATTCAAGGTTTGGGTATCTTTTCCTAATGCAACATAAGTCTGAGGCCCTTGACAAGTTCAAGGAGTATAAGGCTGAAGTTGAAAACTTGTTAGGTAAGAAGATAAAAACACTACGATCTGATCGTTGTGGAGAGTATATGGATCTCCAATTCAAGAACTATATGATAGAACATGGGATTGCGTCCCAACTCTCGGCCCTTGGTACACCTCAGCAGAATGGTGTACCAGAAAGAAGAAACAGGACCTTGTTGAACATGGTTCGGTTTATGATGAGTTATGCTCATCTTCCAGACTCGTTTTGGGGTTATGTAGTGCAGAATGCATGTTATATTCTAAACAATGTTCCCTTGAAAAGTGTTTATGAAACACCTTTTTAGTTATATGGAGAGGTCGTAAAGGTAGTTTACGCCACTTCAAAATTTAGGGTTGTCCGACACATGTGCTTGTGACTAACCCAAAGAAGTTGGAACCATGTTCAAAGGTTTGCTTCTTTGTGGGCTACCCCAAGGAAATGAGAGGAGGATACTTCTATGATTCGAGTGAGAACAAAGTGTTTGTTTTCACTAATGCCATATTCTTGGAAGAAGACCAAATGAGAGATCATAAGCCACGAAGTAAGCTCGTTTTACTTGAGATCTCTAGTGAGACTGAGACTGCTGAAGGTTCAACAAGAGTTGTTAAACAGGCCGACAGATTAACAAGAGTTGTTGAGGTTAGGACGTCTAGTCATCCAGCTCAAGAGTTGAGACTGCCTCGACGTAGTGGGAGGGTTATGAACCCACCAGATCGCTACATGGGCTTGACTGAAGCCCAAAACGTCATTACGAATGATAGGGTCGAGGATCCGTTGTCTTTTAAGAAAGCAATGGAGGTTGTTGACAAAGATAAATGGGTTAAGGCCATGAACCAGAAAATGGAGTCTATGTACTTTAATAACGTCTGGGAGCTTGTTGATCCACCTGATGGGGCAAGACCTATTGGGTGTAAATGGATCTTCAAGCGAAAGAGAGGTGTAGATGGAAAGGTGCAAACCTTTAAGGCTAGACTCGTGGTAAATGGTTATACCCAGGTTGAGGGAGTTGACTATGAGGAAACTTTCTCACCTGTTGTCATGCTGGAGTCTATCAGGATTCTCCTGTCCATAGCCACATTTTATGATTATGAAATATGGAAAATGGAAGTCAAGACTGCCTTTCTTAATCATAATCTTGAGGAGACCATCTATATGACTCAACCAGAGGGGTTTGTAGTTCCAGATCAAGTGCAAAAAGTTTGTAAGCTTAATAGGTCCATTTATGGGTTGAAACAAGCATCTAGATCTTGGAATATCAGATTTGACACTGTTGTCAAATCATTTGGCTTTGACCAGAACATTGATGAGCCTTGTGTTTACAAGAAGATCATCAACAACTCAGTAGCTTTCCTGGTACTGTATGTGGAAGATATTCTACTCATTGGGAATGATGTAGGGTATCTAACTGACATTAAGAGTTGGCTAGCTGCCCAGTTCCAAATGAAAGATTTAGGTGAGGCACAGTATGTTCTCGAGATTCAGATTATTCGGGATCGTAAGAACAAATGGTTAGCCCTATCTCAGGCATCATACATTGATCAAATGTTGATCAGGTACAGGATGCAGGATTCCAAAAGGGGTTTGTTACCCTTTAGGCACGGAATCGTTCTGTCAAAGGATCAATGTCCTAAGAAACCTCAAGAGGTTGAGGAGATGAGACGAATTCTCTATGCTTCTGTTGTAGGAAGCTTGATGTATGCAATGTTGTTTACTAGACTCGACATTTGCTATGCAATAGAGATTGTCAGTCGGTATTAGTCCAATCCAGGATTTGATCACTGGACGACGGTCAAGACGATCCTTAAGTATCTTCGGAGCACGAGAGACTATATGCTTGTGTATGGAGATAAGGATCTGATCCTTACAGGATACACGAACTCTGATTTTCAGACCGATTGAGATTCTCGCAAATTGACATCGGGGTCAGTATTTACTCTTAATGGAGAGGCTATAGTTTAGCGAAGCATCAAGCAAGGATGCATCGCGGACTCCACTATGGAAGCTGAATACGTACCGGCTTGTGAAGCAGCTAAGGAGGCTGTTTGGCTGAGGAAGTTCCTTTCAGATTTGGAAGTCGTTCCAAATATAGATTTTCCTATCACTCTTTATTGTGATAATAGTGAGGTTGTGGCAAATTTGAAGGAGCTTCATAGTCATCATCTGGGTAAACACATAGAACGAAAATATCACTTGATTAGGGAGATTGTGCATCACGGTGATGTGATAGTCACGAAGATCACATCGGAGCACAATGTTGCTGATCCCTTTACAAAGGCCCTCACGGCTAAAGTGTTCGAGGGTCACCTAGAGAATCTGGGTCTGCAGGACATGCACTATCTTGTCTAGGGCAAGTGAGAGATGATATTGGGGTATGCCCTAGTTTATTGTATATTGTACATTTTTATATTGTATTGTACATTAGTCTCCCGAGTTATTAGGACAAGTGGGAGATTGTTGGGATTGATGTCTTAATTCTCCCGGAGTCTCGTTTTTTTTTATAAAGATACACATTGTTTAATGAAGAAAATAAGTGTTATTTAATTCTCGCATTTACTCATATCCAAGAAATAAAGCTCTTTGGTTATCTTATGTGAACTTAAGCATGTATATGTGATATACAAGTGGATCATGCCTTAAGTGATAACCTAAATAGGTCTATAGTATAAGGATTAAGGTACGATACCTGATCCTAGTGAGACTACGGATACGGTCCGCTTTGTAGAGGTTTGCAAGTGTTATAAACTATTACAGATCATAGATTCTAACCATTCATGTGGAGACGTGAAGTGGGGGTGTCCTATACAAAGAGTTTGTATAAGACTTGGACCACGAGATGACTAGACTCTGTATATAACGTCGTTGATACTAGAGACTTGCATCTCACCTAAACGACCATAGGTGACACGACCTCAATCCCGAGTGTTTTGGGAACTCTTGCCTTTGAGGGCAGTCCTTTGATTAATATGGGTGAGAGTGGTCAGATTGCAAACTCAACATGCCTACCTTTTTGGGGACTTGCCTGATCTAGGAGCTGGAATCTCAATCCATAATATGGAATTCACTCCTTTCTCGAAGCAGGGATAAGTAGAAAGATTGCTCTCCTAAGGGTTCATTCCAGGGCTTCAACATAGTGGTCACAGCTTCTCTTTGGAAAAGAAGACTCAGTCATAGTAGGATTATGACTTATGTTCATTAGAGGAAGCAATGGTACTTAAAAAGACAGATGTAACTATAGGGGCATAATGGTTATTGGCCCAGGTGTATTTACGAGCGATCTGTAAAGGGTTGTCGCACTGTTGATTGGTTAAGATGGACACATAATATATCTATGGTAAGAAGAGTTCAGCTGTTGGTCTTTATTGGAGTGCTTGACAGTTAATGGATTGTGAATCCTGTGACTAAAGAGTTTAGTCAGTTATTCACGTACCGTTGGTGCTTCGAGTTATAGGTTCATGAGGTCTCCTTGGTAGCTCAATGGATTCACTTGAGGATCTGTTCTTAGTGTTGATTTGAAATGTTCAAATTGATTTGAGGTATTTTGATTATATATGATATAATCGGTTTGATGTATGAGATACATTTAGTGGAGGATTGATGTACATGAGATTTACATTAAGTACCATGGAATAGAAAAAGAACTATGGTTTATATGTTTCATGAGATGAAATATTAAAACTATAGGTTATAAATATAGTATGATAAGTTGGTTATCATTTATGTTTATAATAATATTAATTATTTGATAATTAATTCTTTTTCTTTTAAATAACCAAAGTAGTGGGTGGTTATTGAATCATGGTAACCGTGAGTTTAAAAGAAAAATGGTTTTCTATTTTAAAAAGAAGGTTTTACAAAAGATTTGAAAAGGTTTTGAGTTTTCTCTCCATGTAAAAGAAACTCACGAGGTCGTCAAGTAAATTTGGATTTACTAAATGACGGCTGGGCGAGCTAACCGATCATGCAGAGTAGAGCTAAACGATTGTGTAGTATTTACTAAATGACCGCATAGCTTTGCTAGACGATCGCTGGCTCAAGGTAAACGATCGTGTAGAGTCTGTAAGTGATAGAGCGAGCTAAACGATTGCATAGCTTTTGCTAGATGATTGCATAGCTTTATCTAAACGATTGGGCATCGACCTATGCGATAGGTCTCTGTAATCTCCCACTTGCCCAGTCGTGTACGCGATCGTTGTTTCCTCCGTTCGTCTGCCTCATACCAAGTCCAAACAGATCCCACCCTCTGGATTCTCACACCGAGAATTCCAAGGACACCTTTTTGGTGGTGTCAGACTTAACTCGACACCGTCGAGGTTTTCTGGAGGTCGTTCGTGGTGCTGTGGAGGCCGTTCGTGTTACTGAGGAGTTCGTGGCCAAGGCGATGGTTGAGGATGAGTGTGAAAAGTTCGTGCCGAGGAGATCGATGAGGACGAGCGCAAAGTGTTCATGTTGTGTGATGCATGGAAAATGGAGTAAATAAATATGCATTCATTGTTCGTTCTCCATGCGTCACTGGTCATGCGTTGTACTAATGGATATGCAATATGCGTCTAAGGATCTATGTGATGACCATGCATTCCTGCCACAAGTTTTCTTGCTCTCTCGCCAAGTATAACGAGATCGCAAGTTTCTACGGGTGATTCGAAGTCGAACTCAGGGATTTGTAGCTAAATATTTTGAAGTAATGTGTTAAGGCGAAGAATAAAAGAATATTGAAGTTTAAGGGCTATGCGTTACTCCTACTCCTAACTAAATAGATTAAGCAATGGAAGTATGATTATAAGAGTTAGAGACATGGCAACTGTTAACGCGTAATAAGATGTATGAAAAAATAGATAAAATGGTGGAGGGGATGACTTCATCGCATCAATAAGCTTGATCGCAAGGGTAACCCCAGCTAGCACAAGTTATGCAATTATGCTACACATAATTGACTAAGACGCATGCAATGCATATGTGATAATGTCGATAGGACTTATGTCTAAGTCTATTCTTGCTCACGCGTTCCCACACATAAACAAAATGACCGCATACCACCGTATTCTACTTTTAGACGTATGCGATGTGACCGTATACTATCATATCCTATCTATAGGGTGCATACGCTGTGTAATAGAAACAGAACTTATTCCTAAGCCTCTATTCTTGCTTATGTGATCTAATCTGACTCTCCCAAGTCTAGATTTTGTTATTAGACTACTCTCTCAAGTATGCCCAAATAATGAATGATGCACTCATAAGACAAGGTAATCACATAAAGCATGGTTGACATAAGATTATTCCTATCCCTAGAAACACTACTTACTTCGCTTAGTGAGTTCAACTACTTACCCTCTCAGGTAGTTAGTTGCTGCTGATTCTGCTCATAGACAAGTGTTACTACAAAATCACACTAAGTAAAGAGGATTTTCTCACAACACGCGCGCAACGCACACCTTTTGATGGTTTGCTGGATGCTTCATATGTCTATGCCGCATGATTAAATATGCGACACTCTAGCAATCTTATTTATTCGTTGCAATGAAAGTAAAGGATAATAAAGTAGAGGTAAATGAAGATGGAATCGAAGGAAATAGAGAAATTCATTAATCATAAAATGTATTAATGTCTTAAGCCAAAATGTAGTACAATACAGAGATAGAAGAGAAATGGAGGGCCAGATGGGCAATGTCTTGCTTCCATCAGATGTGTGTCAAGGTTGTCGGGGGTGCCATGGATGGGCGGTAGAGTAGTCTTTCTCGAGATCTATCTCCAGCGAAGCTCCGGTCGTCACTCGGAATGGTTGGAGGAATGAAGAACTCTCAAAGAATGTCTTCTCATGCTTTTGTCTATGATCACAAGGATCTGCCCTGCGGCAGAAACCTCGGATGATTTCAAGTTGGGCTCTAAGGCTTCTATTTATAAAGCTTGATCGCCGACAACATTAATGGTCCTTCTCTGAATTTCTACTGGTAACGGCATGATGGACCTGCTCTGAATCTCTACTACTAACAGCGTGGTAGGTGAAATATCAACATCAACTTTTGATACTCCCAAGGTATGCGTTCATGCTTGGTTTCCAAAGTATCATCGCATTCCACCACCCTTGCAATAATCCCTCTATTATTGTTATTACTCTGTAGTCGCAACCTCTATGCGATGGATGCATGCGGTTAATGGCCGCAACATCCATGCGTCGAACGTATGCAATCGCCTCTGCGATGGTGAAATTCACCACATGCGATCGATTCCTGCGATAGCTTTAAAAATAGACAATTGGACGCAAAATAACGCTTAATAGTGGGTTAGCTGAGATTTTACATGCTGATCGATGCAAGCTCACTTTTCACATGAATTCTTAGTATAATCATCGCACATTCTATTTATCAGCCCTCATAATTCTAAATAAAAGGCCTATAATAACGTGCATTTCTGCCGTCATCACTGTGTTCGTTGCTGTGTTGCAGTCATGTAGATCGGGCGTTCGAGGTTGCTGTTGTTTGAGCGTTTGCGCGGAGATGTTTCTGCTTATGTGCATAGAGTTTTTCTCATTGTTCATTTGAGATTTTCATGCTGTAATTTCTGTATAATTTGCATAACTGCTTATTTGAAGTCGACTGTAAATATATGTTCATTCATGATTGTAATTTGGAATAGTCTTGTTCCGCTGCTCATGGAAATCTCAATTCCGATTTTCTTCAATTATAATTATGAGATTTGGCAAATGGATGTCAAGACGGCCTTTCTGAATGACAATCTTGAGGAGACCATTTACATGGTGCAACCCGAGGGATTCATAGCCCAAGATCAAGAGTAAAAGGTTTGCAAATTGAATCGGTCCATTTATGGACTGAAACAGACATCTCGATCTTGGAATATACGATTTGATACTGCGATCAAGTCGTATGCCTTTGACCAAAACATTAATGAACCTTGTGTCTACAAGAAGATCATCAACGCTTCAGTAGTCTTCTTAGTGTTGTATGTAGACGATATCCTACTCATTGGGAATGATGTACATCTACTGACTGCAGTTAAGAACTGGTTAGTGACCCAATTCTAAATGAAATATTTGGGAGAGGCTCAGTTTGTTCTAGGTATACAGATCATTTGGGATCGTAAGAACAAAGTGCTAGCACTGTCTTAGACATTGTACATTGACAAGATGTTACTCAAGTACTCGATGCAGGACTCCAAGAGAGGCCTACTGCTGTTCAGGCATGGAGTCACTTTGTCTACGGACATGTGTTCTAAGACGCCTCAAGAGGTTGAGGAGATGAGATGGATCAGTCTAACCCAGACCATTTTAATATTGCTGACCCGTTTACGACGGCTCTCATGTTGGGTTTATGTCCTAAAATCTCACAGTTTGTAAAATGATAAACATTTTCTATTATCAATATACTAGTTATTGATCTCATAAATTGTATGAAAGTCTAAATCCAATAAACTAAGACCCATGACTATTGTATGAGTACTTGAACTTTATGTGGAGACATAAGTGTGAATCGGGTTCGAGTAAATAGTCAAAATGATCTATGGTACATGAATGAGGTTGGGTACCTTATTCTGGTAACGCCATTGGATGTGCCTACTTTGTAGTTGTTACAAAGAGTCGTAAAATAGTACATACGATGTGATCTTAATTTGTACATGTTATGACATATGGAGTGGGGCGTCCTATGCAATGGGTTTGCATAAGATTAGGACCAAGAAATAAGTCACTCTTACATTATAACGCTGTTTACTGTTTAAGACTAACTATTTCACCTAAATGACATAGGTAACTCGATCTTAATCCTGAGCTAACTATGAACTCTTTTTTATTCGGGATTGCTCTTAGATTTGCATAGTTGAAGGTTGGTTCAACAACGCCGGCTCAATAAGTCTCCCATTTCAGGGGTAAGACTCGATAGATAGCTGGGGACATAGAGTGCAAGACGGAGTTCACACCTACCCGATTAAGGGATAGGAGAAAGGTTGTTCTCTCAAGTACTGAATCCAGGTCTTGAACAAGGGACCTCACTCTCTCACTGGGCTGAGAGAGTTTGGTTTGGTGATTGGATCACAAACCAGTTATTCATTAGAGGATCAGTAGGGACTTGAGGAATAAGACGTAATCTCGGGGGTAAAACAGATATTTGACCCAGCCGTTATTACGAACAACCTGTGAAGGGTCGACTTGCTGATTATGGTTAAATTATGTGGACATAATATATCTACAGTGAGGGGAGTGCAACTATGGACTTTAGTGGAATGACCCATTAGTTAACGGGGATTAATTTGGTCTAATGAGTTTAGCCAATTAATCTCGGATCATTGGAGCCCATGATCTGTAGGTCCACGAGGTCCCCCTACTAGCTCGTAACAGAGTAGCTCTAGAATAGCAGGATAAGTTAATTTGAAATGTTCAAATCAGAATTAAGGGAATTAGTAATTATATGAGATATAATTATATGTTTAATTTTTTAATTAAACGAAATAGGAGAATTTATATATTTAAATATGATTTAAATATATAAAGATGGATATGTGTTAAAATTAATTTAATATTTGATATTAAATTAATTAAGTTTTATTTAATAATTAATTTATGAAATTAATTAAATTTTCTTTTTTAAAATCAAAATAGATTTTATAAAATCAAATTTTTATTTTTAGATAAAATTGGTAAATTGATAAACAAAACACACAAAATATGGAGAAGATTGCAGCTGGAGAAGGAGCTTTGAAGAAGTTCTAGTAGAGGTATGTCTTAAAACTCGTTTTTCCTATAGAAGCATGCTTTATATTATGCCAAAATTAGAGAATTTGAGTGCTTAGATGATCCTTATTCTTCTGGTGATGTTGATACAATCCTACATCTCACGGCTACAATGTTTGAGGGTTACCTGCGGAGTATGGGTCTACAGGATCGCCCGCGGCTGGACTAGGGTAAGTGGGAGATTTTCTTGTATTGGGCTTTTATACTCTAGTTTATTATTTTGTACTAGTTATTTGTACACCCCACTTACAGCGACGTTACGACATTCGTGTTCGCAGTTGTTCATGTTGCTGCAGTCGACGCTTCCACTGGGCATTGGTAGATCGTGTTGAGGTTTTTCGCTGCTTTGAGTGCTGAAGTCTGAAGAACGTCTTCAACTAGTATGACACTCTTTCCCTTGTTATTTTGTTGTTCATAGCATGCCGATAATTATTGTTTGTTTGCATAACTATTTGTATGAATGTATAATATTGTATTTCGGTCACTATGATATCGGAGTGATACGAACGCGCTCATGGAACTCTTCGGTAAGAGATCCTTCAAGAAGTGGCAGCAGTAGCTCAGAGTCTGCTGCAAAGGATACTGGTAGTACATGCAAGCACTGTGGGAAGCAGAATCATCCATATTTCAGATGCTGGAGAAGGCTAGATGTGAAGTGTAGAAGATGTCATTTATAGGGGCACATTGAACGATTCTGTAAGGAAGCAAAAACTCAACAGCAAGTAGGAGCACATCTTTTAGTACAGCAAGAAGAAGATCAACTCTTTATAGCTATTTGTTTCTCATCAATCACTCAATGTGATGGTTGGTTGGTTGATAGTGGGTGTACCAATCACATGACAAGTGACAAAGAGTTGTTCAAGGACCTTGACAAGTCATTCAAGTCAAGGGTGAAGATATGAAACGGTGAGTATCTAGAAGTAAAGGGGAAGGGCAGTGTCAATAGAGAGTTGTGCTGGAAGCAAGTTGATTACTGAAGTGTTGTTTGTCCCTGAAATTGATCAAAACTTGTTAAGCATTGGTCAATTAGTAGAGAAGGGATTGAAAGTGTTGTTTGAAGAAGGAAAGTGCCTCATTTCTGATTCCAATAAGAATGAGTTGTTCAAAATAAAGATGCAACACAAGAGCTTCTCGTTGGATCCACTCGAGAAGAAGCAGATAGCTTTCAAGTGTCAAGTGAATGACATTGAGTTATAGCATAAAAGGTTGGGGCATTTTCATCAAAAAGGATATGCACAAGTCTGGGGAATTGATTTTTCTGAGACTTTTACACCAGTTGCAAGAATAGACACAATCAGGTTGCTACTGGCCGTGTCAGCCTAGCATGGATGGAAGGTGTATCAGCTAGATGTGAAGTTAGCATTCCCAAATGAAGTGTTAGAAGATGAGATCTATGTTGAGCCACCAGATGGATTCATCATACCAGGACAGGAGCAGAAGGTTTATTTGTTGAAGAAGGCTCTCTATGGTTGAAGTAAGCTCCTAGGGCATGGTACAACAAGATGGATGATCACTTGTTGAACCTAGGTTTTGTGTGAGTCATTTTCAAGCTCTTAGGAGCAAGTTAGGTGTTTGCAGTATTTGAGTTAGGAGGTGAATGTTAGTAACTCAAAACTGCAAATTAGTTTTTGAGTTGGTCTAGTCAATTCCTAGTCTAGGAAATAGTTGAAATTATTTTTAGTTGTAGTCAAGTCTAAGTTCCTATTTTTGTGGAGTTAGTGGGATTAGTTGCTAACATTGTGGAATCTATTTTTAGATTCAAGATATGTATTTATATGGAGTTTTCTAGAATGAAATACAGACTTCCCATTTTTCTCATTTCCCTCTCATTAGTTAGAACAACACTAATTTCTCCATGTATGTGTACTTGTATTGTTCTTCCTACTCCGCCTTTCAAATAAGGCCCTTTGTTTCTCCATGTATGATTTTTAGGTTCCAATTATGGGTATCTAGTTGCATAACTTTGAAATGTTGTTATTTGTTTAAAAACTTACTTTCAAAAGTTCAAATATTACTTCTCAAACACTTTCATAAGTATTCTAAAATTATTTTTAGAATAAAAATTCTATGGAATTTCATATAAAAATTGGGACTTCGAATCATGTCTTGATGATATAAAACAACGCAGTGATCTAAATTTTCATTCTAAATCATTGTCATACTATTTCATGTCTTAATATCTGTCCAAAATTCTATAAAAAATTATACTTCGATGCATATTTGAAATGTTTAAAAATGTTTAGGGGTAATATTACAACTTTTGAAAATATAGGAGTATTTCTTAAACAAATTGTAATTTCAAGGATATTATTTTTTATAATTTAATATTTATGTTTTATTCTACCCTTAGCTATGAAATCTGTTGTAAAGAGTATTTGATGATTTTTTTTTAGTTAAAATAAGATGAATGGTGTGTTTGGAAAATATTTTCAAGTGTTTAATTTAAAAAAAATAAATCATTTTGGAAGAAATTAGAGTGTTTAGTAATAACTCAAAATAATTTTCCAAGTGTATTTTAATCTTTTTTTAATCCAAAGATTTAAATAAAAATGAGTTTTTTGAAAAATACTTTTTTGTTAAGTCAATCTAATGTACTAACTAATGTATAAATATTAGAAGATATGCATGATATCATTTACAAGATCATTCACGTGAATTGATATCAAGCTAATGCATACTAATTGGTTAGTTAATTGATTTTAATAATATAAGTTTGTAAAATTTCAGTCATATGCCTAATTTTCAATTCTATTTTTAATAGGTCCTTGGCAAATTCGATGTTTTTTTTAAAAAAATTAAAATCACATAATTAAGATCTCGTTTAATAACCATTTAATTTTAGTTATTAGTTTTTGAAAACTAAGTCTATAAACAAATCTTCCACCACTAAATTTATTGTTTTACGTTATCTACTTTCTACTAATGTTTTAAAAAACTAATCCAAAATTTGAAAACTAAATAAAGTAATTTTTAAAATTTTGTTTTTAATTTTAGAATTTGGCTAAGGATTCAACTTTTTTATTTAAGAAAGTTAAATACATTGTAAGAAATTGAATGGAAATAGACTTACTTTTTAAAAATCATAAACCATAATCCAAATGGTTACCAAATAAATTGAGTAGAGAAATTCTATTGAAAACAAAATTCAAATTTATATCTATCATTCACTTTTTAAAAATCTTTAATATGTTGGACACTTTTGAAATTTAGGAATAAAAAAAAGAAAAACACGAAAGTTTAGAAACTAAAGAAACACAACATATTTTCTAATTTTAACATCAATTTTCATCCTTTATTTTAACATAAATTTGATATGTTTTATTAGAAAAATTTCCAAAGTCAAAGGATTTTTATTTTATTTTGTTTTATTTAACAAATTATGAAAAAGGGTAAAAAAATAAAAAACTACAATAGCACAGTTGAAATCTACTCCAAAGTTTATGGGTATTTATGTATTATTTAACATAAAATTGTATTTGTGTGTGTTTATGTATTTTATGCTAAATTGTTATATATTCAACTTTACCTAAAAGTTTCAATATTACTCCTGACTTTTTATAAACTTTCAAAATTACTTTTGGAATAGAAATTCTTTAATCCCTACTTACCAGAAATGAGAATGAAGTCAATTAGAATAAAATTATTCAAACTCATAATGATTTTCCTTCAATGTTTATATATTAGGAGTTACAACTGTATGAAATCATAATCAGAAATTACTTATTGATAGTGTTTACTTTCAAAAGAAGTCAAAATGAAATATAGATGATTAGATGAATTCTCTTTTATGTTTCTAAAAAATTAAAATGCATTAACTCATTGATTTGACTTATTCAATGAGTATTATGAGTCGATTCATGCGGATATTGATGTATGTTAAAAGTTTTGTACATAGAGGCTTATTGTACACCAAAAACTTGAATGATGATGATGCACTTGTCAGGTACGTTAGACTCAGATTATGCTGCTGATCTTGATAAGAGAAGATCTCTGTCATGTTATATGGAAATGTTGTGAGCTGGAGATCTACTCTTCAAAGAGGAGTTGCTTTGTCTTCAATAGAGACAGAACATATGGCTTTGGCAGATGCTGTCGAAGAAGCCATGTGGTTCTATTTTTTAAAACTATAATAATCTGTTTTTCTATTAAATTTTAGTTGATACAGTTGGAGCACCGAGGAGGAGTAAGTGGTGTTGCAAACGAAGTTTTTGAGGTTTGAAATGATAGAATAGGAGAAAATGACATATGATGAAGAAGAAGAGTATGTGGGAGGAAAGACAGAGGGAATAGAGAAGAGAGATACAAAAGTTTGAGGGATTATAATTTTTAGGAGAGAGAAGTAAAAATGATGCAATGTCACGTAACAAAAAAAAAAAAAAAAAAAAATGGTGTGAGCGCCATAAAATAAGAAATAGAAATGAGATTGACATTTTTCAAGAATGAGAGAAATGAGAAATTAGGCTTGCTAAATGTGGAGTTTTGTAGTACCTTTCTATTCACATTCTTGATTTTGGTAAACATTATCAATGAAAATGAGGTGGGTTGCATTTTTTTTTTTTTTTTTAATTCCCAGTCCTTGATTCTCAATCATTGATGGTAACACATACGGTTAAAACCGCGAATATAAGTTGTGATCGAAGATGATTGGTTTGGCCTTGATAGTTTCACCAATGAGATTTAGAATAACTACTCAACTCTTACCCACCAAGACCTATTTTCTAGAAAATTTCCTATACTATGATAGCATTAAAAAAAATTTCACATTACCTTCACTTAGGATATGGTTAGGAGTGATTTTGCCATGGTAAAAATCACTTTTTCTCTTACCAAAATAACTTTTCTTTAAAATTAGGATGTTTGACATGGGCAAAAATTGATTTTAGAAAAATCTAAAATAACTTCAAATTGATTTTAGAGGAATAAGTTAATAAGTGATTTTTGTTAAGTGACTGACCGGGAATCAGTTCTAAAATGGCTTTTTAACTCGGTTTCTGTTAAAATATTGTTGGTTAGCTATTTGTGAAATCATTTTTTTTTAAATTTTAAATACGAAAAAAAAAAAGATAACAGACAATTGTTAATAAAATAAATAATTATATATATTTTGAATTTTTTATATTCCCACCCCAGATTACTTCCTAACTGGAAATGTGAAAACAACATATACCAACCCTCTTATGGCACATGCTGTCCCACTCAACTCTCAAAATCTGGCTATTAAATAACACTCACATGCATTATCATAATAATTCCATAAACACAACTATATCACCTCACAAACTATATACATAACAAAAGATTTACATGAGTTCCCTTATACTAGCCATGTCCCTAATATGAACAAGCTAAACACTTTACTTAAATACAAACATGTCAACCTAAGACTCTTCTTTTCCTCTTTTCTTCAACTTGGACCTTGAGTGGTAGATAGTAGAGCAACTTCTTAGGGAGTCAACCGCTACCTGGAGAAAAGAGAACATTTGAAAAGAATGAGATACTAGTTTAGTGAGTGACTTACATTTATAAAACATGCTCATAAATTGTAAACAACATAAAGAACTCGAGATTTACTTAAAGATATCATCATCATCAAGTCTTAGTTGAGAGAGAGCCCCTTTTGCTCGATCGCTCAATGTTGAAACCTTAATTGACGTAAAATAATCTCAATACAACCAACATTGTATCATAGTACCTACGTGCACATAGTTATATCATGAATATCATCATACCTTAAGTACCAGAGGACACGGACACCTTCACAACCTTCAGTGTTGGGTTTATTCTGAACATCACATCATAAATACATAAAAACATTAAGAAAAACATCTCACTTTTACTTAGTAAACTTAGTAAGTCACTTATTCTTCTTTGAAATTCATCACATAAAACTGTTACCTTTAACTCAAATTACTCATGCTCAAACATCAAATTGTCACATAGCTACCTATGCGTAAAAACGTTTAGGAACATCTTTCTTAAAAACTCTTAAACTCAAAATACGGCGCTTACTTTGAAAACTTTAGCTAAAACCATCATTATAAACTGCGCATTAAAACTTGGGGACAAACATTCATAACTAGCTTAATATTGCTTAGAAAACTCTTTATTAAAACATTAGTTACTCACAGTCTTGGACTATTTTCTCAATGGCTAAAAACTTCTCCTATCCTATTTGTGTCTGTCTTTGAGATAACAACAAGTACCCTAAATTAGTATCTTTACCTCCCTCTGGAGTTTAACTTCATCATCATAACTTAACATTGGACTCAGACACTCCTATCACCCATTAACGCATAATCTTCCCAAATTAATGCTTCCCCCTTAGATCATCACATCTTACATCCTTAACTTAGCTTATTGTTGCTTGAACAACAACTTCCTATTGGGGTTGATGTCCTAATTCTCCCAGAATCTCGTAGTTTGTAAACTTTGTACACATTGTTATGAATAAAATAAGAGTTATTTTATTTGCATTTACTCATATCCAATAAACAAAGATCCGTGGTTATTGTATGTAAACTTAAGCATGTATGTGAGATATACAAATGAATCATGCTTTAAGTGATAACCTAAAAAGTCTGTAGTATACGAATTAAGGAGGAATACCTTATCATGGTGACACTACGGATACGACCCGTTTTGTAGAGATTTACAAGTGTTGTGAACTACTACAGATGGTCTGATCCTGACCATTCATGTGGAGACATGCGAGCGGGGATGTCCTATACAAAGAGTTTGTATAAGACCGAACCACGAGATGTTACCGGACCACGAGATGTTTCATCTCTTTATATAATGTCATTGATACTTGAGACTTACATCTCACTTAAACGACTATAGGTGATATGACCTTACTCCTGAGTGTTTTGGGAACTCCTACCTTTGAGGGTGGTACTTTGATTAGTATGGGTGAGAGTGACCAGATTGCCAGCTCAACAAGCCTATATTTTTAGAGATTTGTCTGATTGGAGTGTTGAGAACTCAATTACACAAAATGAAATTCCCTTCTTCCCCGAAGCAGGGGTAAGTATATGGATTGCTCCCTTGTGGGCTGATTCTAGGTCTTGAACATAGTGGCCACATCCTCTCTTTGGAAGAGAGCACTCAATCATAGTAGGACTATGACTTATGTTCATTAGAGGAATCAATGGTACTTAAGGAGTTAGATGTAACTATAGGGGCAAAATGGTAAATTGGCCCAGTTGTACTTATGAGCAATCTATAAGGGTTATCACACTGTTGATTAGTTGATATGGACACAGAAATATATCTACAGTGAGGAGAGTGCAGTTGTCGATCTTTAGTGAAGTGCCTGACAGTTAACGGATGGTGGATCCCGTGACTAAAGAGTTTAGTCAGTTATTTACATACCGTTGGAGCTTCAAGCTACAGGTTCATAAGGTCCCCTTAGTAGCTCAATGGATTCAAGTTGAGAATCAGTTCTTGGGGTTAGTTTAAAATGTTCAAATTAATAAGAGAAAATTCAATTATATATGATATAATTGGTGTGATGTATGAGATACATCAAGTGGAGGATTAATGTAAATATGATTTACATTAAGTACCATAAAATAGAAAAAGAACTATGGTTTGTATGTTTCATGAGATGAAATATTAAAACTATAGGTTATAAATATAATATGGTAAGTTGGTTATCATATTTATATATAATTATGTGATAATTAAATCTTTTTCTCTAATAACCGATTTAGTGGGAGGTTATTGGTGGTTTTATGGTAACCGTGAGATAAATGAAATTTTTTTCCCCTAAAATTAGAGAGTTGCCACTTTCGGAAAGAACTCACGGAGAAAGCTATCAAGTGAAAGTGTTTCACTAAAAGATAGTTGTGTAAAGACTAAACGATCGTGGGGCATTGACTATACGGTAGTTCATCAACTTATCGTAGCTAAACGATTGAGTGGCTTTGTCTATACGATAGGCTGCCATTTACTACACGATCGAGCATATCGTCTATACGATAGACAGCTTCCTATCTCCCACTTGCTTGATCGTCTACACGATTGTTGTCCTCTGGTCTCTTCCTCAAACCAAGATCATATAGAGCCCACAACTCTTGGATTCTCACACCGAGAATACCAAGGTAACCATTGTGGTGATGTCCTCACTTACCTCGTGAATTGAGTGTGACTCGATTGGTTCGTGGAGGTCGTTCGTTGGGTTCGTGATTGTTGTGTTTGTGTTGTGCACCGGTCGTTGCGTTCGAGCGCTGTTCTTGGAGATAGATCGAGGGATTCGTGAAGAATGTTTCTTCAAAGGTATGCATACTCTATCCTTTGATACTTGTAAACACCGAACCCTACCTTCCCTACCTAAGTATGTTTAACTATGTGATTATAATGTTAGGTAGGTCTACTTATGAGGAATGTTACATTGTAGGGAAAAGTTGAAGAATGAAGGGAAAGAAGAAGGGAAAACTCTAAGTGTTGAGTTAAAACGCCTCGGGTGGAAGAATACTAGTAAGCATAATATGATTATTATATTATTGATACTAAAAGCTGAAGGGAAGTATGGAAATAAATAATTTTGTGATTATATGAAAAAATAAAAAAGGAAAAGAAGAAAAGATGCAAGTCAGTGGAAGGTTTAAGTGGTATGAGGGATCACTCTTTCCCCATTTTTACTGCCGACATACCTTCTCCTCCAAACAGAAACAATTGAGGCACTTCAGCTAGGCATCAAATTGGAGAAGAAGAAGAAGGTTTAGGGTTGAGTGGGGTGTAATGTGAAGAAAACTTGGGGAAAATTCGAAGAAGAATTGAAGCTGGTATGGAAATCGAGTAAATTGGACAGGGTACGATGTTTGAAGGATAACATTCTGTAGGGATGGATTTTGGAGATGAATATTTGAGGTTAGTAAGTTAACTCATTTCTTAACAAATTTTATGAAGGATGTCTGAGCTAAATGTGAAGAGAAACAGGTGAAATTCGAAGAAGAACTGAAGTTGGTCTGGAATTTGAGTAATCTGGACAGGGTGTGATTTTCGAAGGATAACAGGCTGTAGAGATCGAGTCTAAAGCTAAAATTAGGTAAGATAGCTAACTCAATTATAAACAAGTTTGTGGAAGGAAGTTTCTTGAAATGAGTTCTAGATTTTAAGTTATAAATTTTTGAAGTTGAAACATGAATTTGTTGCGTAAGCAGATAGTTAGTTGGGAAGATCAAGCAAACAGCTCACCCAAGGGAGCGAGAGCGAGATAAGGATGGTGTAAATCTCACTAGTCACTCAAATCTCGTTGATTTTCTACCTAGTCTTGCTAGAAATTACACTAAGTCTCGCTAATGAAAATTCTCGCTAGTTATGTGCCTAGTCTCACTGATTTCCATGATAAGTCTCACTCATAAGATGATCTCACTAGTGATGATCTCGTTGGTGAAGATCTCGCTAGTGATGATCTCCTTGGTGATGATCTTGCTAGTGTTGGTCTCGCTAGTGATGATCCCACTAGTAAGGGTCTTGTTAGTAAACAAATTATTTGAGACATCTTGATGAGAATTCTAAGGAATCTAACAAGGAATTATGTTGCTTCAAGCCAAGAAGAGATAGGAGAAGCCTACAAACCGTTAAGAGCCCAGACGAGTAGTGAGTGACTAAAATAACTTAATGTTTTCAATGTTTATGCATAAAAGACCATGTGATTTCAATGATGTTTGATGATAAGTTTATGCATTTTCAAGCAACCAAGTTTTTATTAGTTGCATAACATTTCTTCTCCAGCATGTGTATGTTTTACTGTATGCCAAGGTTATATGTTAATTCATTTTAAATTATATGTTAATTCATTATAAAAGCTAAGTATCTATGATATATTTCTACAAATGTTATGCTAAGGGCTATGATTGAATGATTCTTAATGTATATGTTTTAGCATGATATGTTTAGTAAGCTGGATACTGAAGGTATAGAAGGTATCCAAAAGTACCTAAGGTGTGGACGATAGTTAGAAACTCCACATGTACGTAGGTAGTTCTGAATGAGAGGCCAAAGTAAGGGTCTCCTAAGCCATATACTAGCAACCTGAGGCCGAAGTATGGGTCTCTTTGCCGGATACAGACGTTGGGAGCTAAAGCGATATATGCTTATTTCAACTAAGGTTTAATGATGATGTTTAATGAGTTTTCTTCTCTAAAGCTTTATACTATGACTGTGTTCATGTTTTAAAGGAGGTTGCTTGAAATGTTTTCCAGTATGTTTACATGCCTTATATTAATGAAAAGCATGGTATGTCCTAATTTCTAGTAGTCACTCAATGGGTGAATAACTCACGATTTTCAAATGTTTTTTCTTTCTTTCCCTAGGTAGCAGTCAGATTCCTCGAGATTGATCATGTTGTTGCTTACCACACAAGACCCAGCTAGTTGAAGAGAAACTAGGTTAATTATTGTATATATGTACACATGTTGTAAGAAGTGTCAGGGACATGTCAATGAGTAATGTTAGGGATTTGTTAACATCGGTTTGGGCCCAGTTGTAAATATTTTATCTGTAGATATTGTGTTATGGTTTGTTAAGCATATGATCGTATGGAAGTTAATGTTGAGCCTTCTTGATATGGGCTAATTGTATAAGTTAATATGTTTATCAGATTGGCACTAAAGAAGTTAAGTAAGTAAGTAAATGGGGTAAGTGTTGCCGATAAGGCTAGTAACTACTACCATCACATCTTCTTCCAGGTTGAGAGGGTAATCTAGGAGAGGGTGTGACAATACTCTTGTTAGCATGCTATAATTTCGTTTTGTGCATGACCTGTTAGTTTCCGTTCTTATACTGTAATTATTTATGTTTAACTCGAATGGAATTTGGAACAATCCTTTCGCTGCTCATGGAAATCCTCATATTTGATTTCCTTCACTTCCCACTTTTATGCGAGAATCATCCCCTTATGTGATACCTTAGCCAGACTCATGGACCCTATTGCATACCATCTATTCGCCAGCTACTTGCTTATCCTTTGATTGCAACTGTCTGCTTATTTATCTACAACATCATTCCAGATTTCAACTTCAAATTACATGATTTTTAATCCAACCATGTTCTAACTAAATTTCCTTCTAGAATTTTTTCTCATAAATACTTAAACTTCCTTACCTTAACCTTTGAGCTGTAAATTCCTCTTGAACAAACTGGTAATTCTTCAATCCCTTAAGCTAGCCGAGGGTTCTCCTTTTGAACTCCAAATCGGCACACCACTTCCTCTTAAGAAAGGTAAATTTTAGAAAAATATCTTTTTGACAAACCTATTTATACTTGAGTTTGTATGCAAACTTATCTTAATTAGTTTCCACCTGGCATGTTAATCTTCAATTAGTGCCTCAGAAGCTGCCATTTAGCCCACTTGCGTAAAAGATTAGGTTGAACCTTCCAACTTATCTTCATTGCATAGAGTTTGCGATCACCTAAGCCCCTCCTCTGGTCATCATGTAGTACACCCTTCGATTCACGATCCTCACATAGACCCACACCTTGCCTCAGACACACTTCTCCTCTAGATTGTCCAACTTTTCCCTCGGTTAACTACCTTAGCATACTTCATCGATTACCTTGCTGCATACATCGTCGCATAGCAAATGCAACACTAAACTTGGTTATCTTACAAACTCCCTTCTTAGAGTCTTGGGCGCATGGCATGACATGCCTTCATCGCATCAGTCTCCCTTCTCCCCAAGAGCCTCGACATACATACTTGAGATATTTTCCTTACTTCCATTGGCTTTTCCTCATCCAATCTCCTCCTATTTAGAACTCCCAATTTTTCACTAAGTGTGGTTGTCCATGCGATTACCCGAGATGCACTTCCATACATAGAATATTTCCCTTTTCTTTACCCACCCGTACTTGCGCTCTTCATTCCCTAGTCTTCAACTCTCCAAACTTAATTCACTCCCTAATCACAAAGACTTTAACTAATCAGTAGATTAGGTTTCGAGGTTTATACGATATTTATTATAAACATTCATCTTACTCAAAATATCAATCATGTATATAAAAATTAAACAATAAAATAAATAGAAATATATATTTACCATAATTATTTAATTAAATGATAATTTTTCAAATAGAAAAATATAATTTTGAGTAATTGGGTAACTCTAATTCACTTTTAGAATCAAACATAATAATTCAGAATCACTTTTAAATATTTGAAAATCACTTAAAAAATTTTGAAACCAAACATAAATTTAATTGATTAAAATTCAATTTTACAAAATCAATTGTACCTAAATCTCTTGTTCTAAAATCACTACTCCAACTCCAACTATTCACATATTTTATTTTCTTGCATAACAATTATCATTATTATTTACTCAATTTTAGTAAAAATTAATTTGAGCAACTAAATTTTAGATTTAGTAAAAGTACAAGAACTAAAATTGGACAATTTAAAGTATAGAGACTAAAATTAAACAAACTCCAGAGTATGGGTACCAAAATCATATTTTAACCCAAAAAAAAAAAAAACAATCACTAAAATTTCATAGCAGCCACCTTAACAAAAATTTAAAAGAAGAAAAAAAAACAGTAGCAATTTCTATTTTTCATAAATCTTTTTTAACCTAAATTCTCACTTTCAATATTGAAAATGTATCGTTCATTTTTTAAAGAAAATTTCAAATTGGCACTGCATATGTATATATTTATTTTAATTAATTTCAAAGTTAAAACTACAATATTTTTTTTTTCGTTCCTCACTAGGATATATGTACTATAAAATTCACAACTCATAAGTAAGCATATATTGAGAAAGATTTATTGGATAAGTTAGATAATAAAAGTATCATGGATCGATTACAAAACATGAAAACCTCATCGAGATAGTTGTAATATGTATTAAATTAGTTAATATATGAAATCATGAATTTTTCTTACATATTATTTATAGTTTTTTACATAGTGCCCCCTGTATATAAAATTTTTAGATCTATTATTGTTTCCAAACATACCTTTATTGTGTCCCACATCAAAGTGCTTTTAAAAATAGAGTTGAACTCATTGATATTAATATGAGATCTTTAAATATTTATAAAGACAAGTTTATAATGTAAATAAAGAAAATATGATATTAGAAAATTTCATGTTGGAATAACTTAGTCTTACAAATGGCACATCAAGATGTTGTCGTTTTTAAGTGATGATGTAGAAAAAGTTCATTTTCTTAATAAAGAAAAGAAGAAGAAAAAAAAAATTGATCATGTGAGAATTTTATGGGTAAATAAAATTTAGTCCAAAAAGAGTGTGCGTTTTTTTAAAAAAAGAGAGAGAGAGAGAGAGATTTCTATTTATTTTATTTTTCCATTCACACTTTGAGAACTAGAAAAAAAAAAGGACTTTGACTTTTTTCCTAACCATACATAACTATTCACATTAAACTAATTGTATGTATTACAACTATGAAGCACAGATACTTCATGTGAGTCAAAAAATCAGTATCAGACACGTTCAAATACCGATACTTCTAGATACTTCACAGATACGTATCTAACACACGATTTGACATATCTATATTTTAAGATACTTTCCAGATATATGTCTGACACGCGATTTGACGTATTTATTTCTATGCATATTTTTTTTAAAGAAAAAAGAGACAACTCATCTAATCTTTCAGAATCTAAAATTAGGCAACCTATTTAAAAAACTCACTACTTGAGTCCAAAACTAAATAAAAAAAAAATAAATAACGGACCAAACCATAGACTAGAATCATCTAATTTCTATCTTCACATTTGAGTCCCCACAAAGTCCACCAAAATATAAACCATTTGGATGTTTTCAACAATAAGTTCTTCGTTTATCTTCATACTTTTCTCTCTAATCTTCTTCTTCTTCTTTGCAATATGAGTCACTTTTCTATTGCATTTTATTAACTATTGTACTTCAACATCTTAGATGTTGCTTTTTTTTTTATTGTATTTCAGTGTTTGTATTCTATTTTGTGCTATTGTTATTAACTTATATGCTAAAATTTATCTATATCCTAGATTTTTTTAAAGAAAAAAATGTGTCTTCAACTTATCAGTATCCTTGTTTTTTAAATATATATATATATATATATATATATATATATATATATATTAAAAAATATATAAAAAAAGTGACGTATTCTTAGACACATCCGTATCTTAGTTTTTTAAAAATTGACGAATCGTCGTATCCAATCGTATCTGTATCATGTAGTCGTTTATGTATCTGTGCTTCATAGTGTTACAAGCTCGATTTCAAAATAAAAAATAAAAGAAAATATTGAAAATTAAAGGAAAAATTATATTTTTAGGATTTGTATGGTAAATATTTCGTTTTTAGTTTTTAGATTTTGAAAATTAAGCTTATTTTCTTCTATTTTTTACAATGATTTACTTCTTTATTAAGTACAATAGTTTAATTTTTAGTAAAATTTCATAAACAAAAACAAACTTTTAAAAACTACTATTTTTTTAGTTTTCAAATTTTGGCTTGATAAAAATTAGATAACAAAGGAAGAAATTGGAGATGGAAGTAATGTCTATAGGCTTGATTTTAAAAAAAAAAAAAAAAAAAAAAAAAAAAAAAAAATTAAGGGTCCATTTGTTAACTATTTGGTTTTTTGTTTTTGTTTTTTAAAATTAAGGCTACAGACACTACTTTCACCTCTAAATTTCTTTATTTATTATCAACTTTTTTACTGATGGTTTAAAAAATCAAGCCAACTTTTTAAAACTAAAAAAAGTAGCATTTGAAATTTTGTTTTTGTTTTTGGAATTTGTTTAAAAATTCCACTATTATACTTAAGAAAGATGCAAATCATTATAAGAAATAGAGAGAAAATAAACAGTTTTCAAAAACCAAAAATAACAAAACAAAATAATTATCAAACGAATTTTAGTATTTGAAATTTAGGTTAGGTTGCATAGGGATGTCTTTACAAAAATAATTTTATTCTTAGATTTGTATTTGGTTCTATCTTGATCTTTTTATAATTTTTTTTAACTACTAATGAAAGCCTGACGTGCCACTTATTTTCTATTATTCTCTATCTTTTAAAATAATAATAATAATAAAAAAAATTTAAAACTCATTCTAGATCTAAAATATAATCCGTGGAACATTTGAGATAGCTTACTATCATGGAGTATGAACTTGTGTTCTATGCAACAAATTGATTTGGTTAGAAATAATTTTTGGATTTAGGCCTATAGCAAAAGTTAAGGGAGTGGGAGAGCTTTGTCCCATATTGGAAAATTTAGCAATGTCTAAATGATATAAATACCAAGGCATGCTAGATATGAGTCCAAAATGTGTTGGTGGTGGAAGTAAAACCTATTCACCACATGCACACATGTTGTTCATTGGTGGCCATATTCATGAATATGAAACTTTGGTGGCCAATGTTCTGTTTGAGGGCATGGAGATATGTGAGGTTCTTTAAGAAAATGTAATTTTTTAGAATCTTTCCCCATCTTGGAGCGACTACATAAACCATTTGAAACACAAAAGAAGGATCACAAACTAAAAGATAAGCTGATGGAAAGATTGAAAAGAAGAAATTAATTTGTTATGTCTGCGGGAATCCTAGGCACAAATCCTACCAATGCAATCAAAGACAAGGAAGGCTAAATCGATGACCCATCCCACAGGCTAAGCAACATGGTGGAAAACAAAATTGATTGGATACTTGACACTGGAGCTTCGAGATAGAAAGGCTCTTTTAAAATTACTTTATCCTTAAGTAATGTATTGTATGTACCTTTCTTACGTAGGAACCTCGTGTCTGGGAGTCTATTGAATTGACTTGGGCTTAAGGTTGTACTAGAAGCTGACAAGGTTGTCCTTACAAGAAATGGAGACTTTGTTGGTAAGGGATATCTAGCTGATGGTCTTTTTGTATTGGATATTTTCATTGTTGTGAATGTGATGAATGCAAGTGCTTCTAATTCTGCTTACATAGTTAGTCTCTTGATATTTGGCATTATAGACTAGGTCATGTGAATATTGCATCAATTAAGAAACTTAAGGAATTAAAACTGATTAATGCATTTGAACCACATAAAACTAGTAAATGTCTTGTTTGTCTATACACAAAATTTATCAAGAAACCTTTTTAATCTGTCAAATCTAGAAGTATAGAATTGCTTGAATTAATTCATTCTGCTGATTTTAAAAACACCACGAGTAGAGGCGAAAAAATTAATTTGTTGATGATTTTTCTAGATATACTAAAATCTATTTTTTAAAAAACAAAAGATAAAACTAGTAGTATGTTTTTCAAATATAAAGTATAAGTAAAAAATCAATTAGATAAGATGATTAAAAGATTAAGGTCAGATAGAGATGGTGAATACATTCCCTTAAAGAATTTTGTGAATCAAATGACATTATTCATGAATTTACTGCACCTTATTCACTACAACAAAATGATATAGCAGAACGTAAAAATAAAACTCTTAAGAAAATGATGAATGTTATGTTGTTAAGTTCTGGATTGTCTGATAATATGTTGGGAGAAGTTGTGCTCTCTGCCTGTTTTATTCTTAGCAGGGTACCTCACAAAAAATGGATAAAACACCTCATGAACTTTGGAAAGACTATGCACCTAATCTCACTTACTTGAGGGTTTGGGGATGCTTGGCTAGGGTACCATATCTTGCATTCAGGAAACCTAAAACTTTTGATTGTGTGTTTATTGGTTATGCTCAAAATAGTGTTGCATATAAATTTATGTGCTTGAATGATATATCCATATATGAATATAGGGAAGCAGAATTCTTTGAGAATGTTTTCCATTGAAAAGGGAAAAAATTGAATCTATTGGAACATCTAATTATGAGAATGTATCTGTTTCTATGCCTTCTTTGTCTAATAGTATGCATGAAACTGAAAATAATAATGGTTTAGTGTTATGCATGAAACTGGAAATAATATAGCTTTTGGTAGTATGCTTGAAACTGAACATGTTAGCACTTTTGATAAAATGCATGATATAAAACCTAGAAGAAGTAAAAGACAGAGAACTGAGAAAAATTTTGGTCCTTATTTTTTTACTATCTTTTTAGTTGAGAGGCCAAATGATATTAACTATTAGTTTGCGTATATGTATCTAATAGATGAGGATCTTAAAACTTACCAAGAAACCTTAAGTTCGATAGACTCCAACTTATGGAAGGAAGCCATTAAGAGTGACTGGATTCTCTAACCATGAACCAAACTTGGGACTTAGTAGATCTCCCTAAAAGTAGTAAATCTATTAAGTGCAAGTGGATTTTCAAAAGGAAAACAAGGCTAGATGGTTCAATTGAAGGATACAAGGCTAGATGAGTAGTAGTAGGGTATGCACAAAAACAAGGTATTGACTACTTTGATACGTAGTCTCCTGTAATAAAAAATAGCTATGATTAAAGCCTTGATTGCACTAGTTGCCATCCATGGACTTCTAATTTACTAAGGATGTAAAACAATATTTCTCAATGGTGATCTACAAGAAGAGATTTATATAATATAGCCTGAAGACTTTACAGTTGCCGGTTAGGAAAATAAAGCATATAAACTTAAAAAATCTCTTTATAGTCTTAAGAAAACTTTCAAACAATGGTATGAAAAATTTAATGATACTTTTATAAAAAAAACGGGTTTAAGGTGAACTCCTCTGATACGTGTGTTTATTCGCAGTTGTTTGGAGCCGAGTGTTGATGAAAATTCGGAATGCAATTATGTGTTGTGCATGTCTTATGTTATGCGTTTGTACCACTAGAAGAAATTCGGGCTTTAATGTCGGTTGAAAAAAGTGAAATCAGATGTATAATGTCGGTTTAAAAAGAAGGATCTTTAATGTCGGTTTTAAACCGACATTGAAGATGGGTTTTAATGTCGGTTTAAAACCGACATTAAAGGTGTATTGTTTTTTTTTTTCTTATTTTATTAAATAATATATCCCTAAATTGCGTGCTCCGTCTCTTCTTTACACCCAAACCCTTCTCTGTCGCGCCGTCACTAAACCTTACCTCGCCCAATCCCTAAACCTTTCCCTCACCGTCCGCAAATCGTTATCAGTTTTCTTCCCTCACCGTCCGTCGATCGTTCTTCACGCCATCGATCTCCTTCACGCTGTCACTCGCCGTCGAATTTGCTGTATTCTTCGTTAATGAAGTGACTGTAAAAAATCTGTACTTTTGTCAAATTTACTGCTATTTTTTAACATAGTTGTTGTTTCTTCTAGTTTATAGCTTAATTAACCCACTTTTAGCTTGAACTCCCAAATGCACATCCATCTTGATATTTTAGGTAGTTTCTTTTGACTTAATGTGGGTTGCGAAGAAGTTAAGTTGGTTGAAACAAGGTGTTTGAAATAGAAAAATGGTGTTAATATTATTGGTTGAACAATTTCAGGAAAAATGGAGATTGGGGAAGCTTACAACCTAAACAGTTCTCGCCCTTGACTGTGAGTGACTACTTTCCTTGAAAATAAACCTTTGCAGTTTTACCTGATTTTATGAGCATGACTTGTTTTTAGAGTAATTAAATTGTAGTTTTGATGACAGTTGCCTATCATTGATTCATGGGCATTTATGGTAGTTTTAATATTATGATTCGTTGGAAATTTATATGAAAAATATGTTTTAGCTTGAATTTATTGATGAAAATGTTTTGAAAATCCTGTTTTAGCTTGATTTTCATGGAATGGTTCGGTGTGAAATTCTATTCATAAAGGTTTATGGAAAGTGATGGTTTATGCTGGTTTGTGAAAGATTGTTTTCAAACTACTAGATCTTATACTCATGGTGATTTTACCCTTATGCTATGAGAATGTGTTTAGCGCCACCTAAGTGAGTAGGAGATTACCAGAGATGAAAAAGGCCAGAGTAACCGAGAAATCCAGAGATACCTGGCCATGTGGTGAGGAGATATGATTTAGGTCTTTAGGACCCACCGTAGCACACATAAGAAAATAGAGGACTATGGAGCTCCTATGGAGTAATTGTTTTGATATGTAGTATGTAATATTTTTCCTATTGTTAATGAAGTTGGATCCTTTGTAACTACTAACTTTGGGTCAAGAACTATGGAGTAACTACTAACTCAGTCGCATATTCCTTTTTGTAAGTTATCCACCATATGTTATAATCTTTGCTAAGGTATGTTAGTTTCGAGATTCTAGTTTAATGGTTTGAGATTATAGCTTAATTATGTGATAGCTCTAAAAAAGAGTTATTATTCCTTGATATTGACTCATACAAAATCTAAGGACACGGTTTATTGTGATATTTGTTTGGATTGATATTTGTTTGATTCAATACTTGATTTTGAGGAAGTTTTTCATTTGTTAGGTTCAAGTTTGACGTGTAAGGCTAAATTTGGATTCTTGGGGATTTGGAATGAAGATAGGAAGATTGCATTGGACGTATTTTAAGAAGGTTGACAAGTGGAGAAGGTGCACCTGATACAAAAAGGACTTCATAACAACATTAATAACAAAGACAAGGTAATATTTATAAGATGCTTATCTTAAAAGTCTAGTTGTTCTAAATTTGTTGATGTTGCATATTTTACAATCATAATTTTATGCTTTTAAATTTTTCCTTGTTATTGTTTTTTTTTTTTTTTTAGTATCTTAAGTTGCATATTTTATAATCATGGATAAATCATGGATGAAAATGAATAGAATGTTATCTGAGATGGTTTAGGGGTCGAGGTGTTTATTAAAAATGGTCTACAACATTCAAATATACCGAATGTTATGAGTTATCCATGTTTGAAGTGTGTTAATGCAAAGACTCTAGATGTGAACAAAATAAGAGAACACTTATTTTTTAATGATATAGATCAAATTTATCAGACATAGATTTTTCATGGTGAATCATTACCGATTAAGAGAAACAATGAAAATGTGTCTACTAGTGAAAGAGATGAAGTTGATGAGGATGATGTTGATGTTGATGACACAATTGGAATGTTTGAAGCTGCATACAATAACTATTTTAGTGGAAAATCCGATAATTTTGAAGAATTAGATGATGCGAAGAAACCATTGTACCCAAATTGTTAAATCTTTTTCAAAATATCTATATTGGTAAAGTTATATAATTTAAAAGCTAAATTTGGATGGAGTGATAAAAGTTTCACTGAGTTGTTGGAATTAATTCATGACATATTACCTAGTCCTAATGAAATTCCAACTTCTACTTATGAAGCAAAAAAGATGTTGGGTACTCTTGGAATGAAGTACGAGAAGATTCATGCATGTAGAAATGATTGTTGCTTGTTTAGAAAAGAACTTTCTAATGTAAATGTATGCCCCATTTGTGATACGTCAAGATGGAAGCTTCAAAAAAATTTAAACGAAAGGGCTAAGAATATCCCAACAAAAGTCATGTGGTATTTCCCCCCAATTCCAAGATTTGAAAGAATGTTTCAAAGTAAAGAAACAACAAGTTTATTGACGTGGCATGCTAAAAAAAAAAAAAAGAAACGATGGTTTATTAAAACATCCCAAAGATGCCCTATCGTGAAAAAAAAATAGACAATTTGTGGCCAGAGTTTGGGTCAGAACCTAGAAATCTTCGTCTTACTCTTTTGACAAATGGGGTAAATCCACATGGAGATCTTAGTAGTAGATATAGTTGTTGGCCAGTGATGTTAGTGACGTACAATCTACCTCCATGGTTGTGCATGAAGCGAAAATTTTTTAAGTTGATTGCACTAATATCTGGTCCTAAACAACCGGGAAATGACATAGATATTTATTTTGCTCCGTTAGTAAATGACTTGAAAAAAACTTTAGAAAGATGGGGTAGAATGTTTTTATGTTTTGGATTCTCCATGGTTGTAATCAATCTACAAGAAAATTGTATTTATGTTTTAGATTCTCTTCGAAGCAAGGTTCAAGAGGATTTTCATGGAGTTATAAATATGTAAGTGTAATTGAATTTTCTTAGCTCTTAATTGAAGTATTTATATTTAACTAATGTTTTTAAACTATTTAGTAGATTGAAAATATGGCAAACCAAGCACGATCTCCAACACTATTCGGTCTTCTCCAAAATGGAAACCTGTAAAGGTAAATTTGTATTCATTTTTAACAATTTATGTTCATTCAACTTCTTTATAACAATTTAACAATTGTTTTCAACTTCTTTATATGCAGTGCCCTCGTCAATTAGATTCTGTAGGATGCGGGTACTATGTGAAAAAGTATATACACGAAATAATCCATAATCCTATTACTCCCATTACTAGCCTCGTACGTAAATTATTTATTTTTTATATAGTGCTAGCTTTAATTTAATAAATGGACGTAAACTTATGTTGAATTTATCTTTTTTCTTTCCTTTTTGTAGTTTAATACAAAAGATGCATATACGCAAGGAGAGATCGCGTAATTCGGACCCAATGGGCAAGTTTTATTGGCCGATTTGTGTAAGGATGTAATTCTTGTTTTTTTGTCTCAATAGAATGTAAATACTAGCTTAGAATGAATGTAAATTTATCTAACCATGATCTTTGTGAATGGAATTAGTACTAATATGATATTTGTGAATGAGAGAAATGATGACTTGGTGTAAGTATTCTATGAAAGTCTGGTTCTGGTATTGTGATTCTTGTTTGTGGATAAATTCATAGGTGGAAGACATGATCTGTTTATTATTGGAAGCTGTATTCATGGTATTGTAATTTTGGTATTGTGATTCTTGTTTATCCATGGAATTAGTACTAATTGATATTTGTGAATGAGAGAAATGATGGCTTGGTGTAAGTATTCTATGAAAGTCTGGTTCTGGTATTATGATTCTTGTTTGTGGATAAATTCATAGGTGGAAGACATGATCTATTTATTATTGGAAGCTGTATTCATAGTATTGTGATTCTTGTTTATTTATGGAATTAGTACTAATTGATATTTGTGAATGAGAGAAATGATGGCTTTGGTGTAAGCTGTATTCTATGAAAGTCTGGTCCTGGTATTGTTTTGCAAATTTTGGTGGATAAATTCATAGGTGGAAGACAAATATTGATGAATATATGTAATGGATTGGAAATATTGATTCTTGTTTGTGGATAAATTCATAGGTGGAAGACAAATATTGATGGGCTCGCCATGCAATTTTTTTTATACTTTTTAATATAAAACAATGATGGATATTTCCTGACCCAACACGAGACATATAATGTCATTTTTAACTTATTTGACCAAAAAAATGGATTCGACAACGGAATTAAAAAAAAACGGACAGATTCGGGCTTCAATGTCGGTTAAGAATTAGAAAAAAAAAGGGGGGCAACCGACATTAAAGACCTTTAATCACTAAAGACCTTTAATGTCAGTTGCAAGACCTTCAATGTTGAGACTTTCAATGTCGGTTGCGATCGACATTGAAGGTCTTTAATGTCGGTTGCAACTGACATTAAAGGTCTTTAATGTCGATTGCAACCAACATTGAAGGTTGCCCGGTGTTATTGAAGGCCTTTAATGTCGGTTTAAAACCGACATTAAAGACCTTTAATAACACTATCTTTAATGTCGGTTGCCAACTGACATTAAAGCACGAATTTTTTCTAGTTTACCCATGCGTCGATGGTCATGCGTTGAGAAGGAAAGTATGCGTTGATCTCATATGCAATGACCATGCGTTCCTATCACAAGTTTTCTCGCATTCTCGCCAAGTATAATGAGAACGCAAGTTTCTTGGGTGATCCGAGGTCTAATAAAGGGACTTGTAACTCAATAATGCTTATGAAGCAATGCGTTTAAGGCGATGAATAAAAGTAAAAAGAAGAAGTTAATGGATTACACACTACTCCTACTTCTAACTAAACAGATTGAGTAATGGAAGACTTGCGATGAGAATTGGTAGATATGCAACAATTGTTAATGCATAGTAATGTTTATTATCTTAAATCGCTCGAGTAATCTCAGCTCGTCACACTAACGAATCGCACACCTCTCGGTGGTCAGCCGCATGACTATATCTCTATAGTGCATGGTTTCGTCGAGCATAAGACCATGCCTATCTCTAGGAACAATGCATACTTTGCTTTAGTACGTTCCATCTCTTACCTTCTCAGACAGTTAGATGCGGCTAATTAACTTATAGACAAGCATTGCAACAGCCCATCAATAAGCGTTGCTACAACCTCTCACCAAGCAAAGAAAATTAAGTCACTATACTTGCACAACGCATACCTTTCAATGGGTTGCTACATACGTCCTATCTCTAGGCTACACGATTGAGTATGCGATTGCCTTTGATAAATAAACGATGAAGGTAAACGATGATAAAGATAAAGAAGATGAAGAAGATGGCGTTGAAGGAATTTAGAGATGTATTGATTACAAAATGTAAGTATCTTAAGCCCAAAATGTAATACAATATAGAGATCATAAAGGAAATGTAAGGCTATGTGCCAAGGCTACTGGTGGTGCTATGGATGGATGGTGGAGACATCTCTCTTGAGCTCTAACTCCGGTGAAAGCTCAGGTCCTCACTCGAAATGGGTTGTGGAGGTGAAGAATCCTCAAAGAAAATCTCGCTCATGCTCTCATTTGTGACCGCAAGCATCTGCCTTAAGGCAGAAGCTCGGATACCTTGAATTGAAGGTCCAAAGGGATATTTATAGAGTTTAAACACTGACAACAATCATGATTGCGTTCTGTCTTACTGCTGCCTTTGTCACAGTATGGACAATGTCACATCATCTTATCTTGTTGATACTCCTAAAATATGCGTTCGAGCTTATTTCAATTGAAGTATCAACGCATTCCACCCATCTTGCGATCGCCCTTTTATTATGGTTATCACTTTGTAGCCACAATCTCCAAGCGATGAACGCATTCGATCGATAGCCGCAACATCTATGCAATGAACTTATGCGATGGATACCCGCAACATCCCTGTGATGAATGTATGCAATCATCGCATGCGATCGTTTATGCGATAGCTCGGCTTCACCGAATGCGACTATCTTTGCGGTTGCCTGGCTTCAGCGTATGCATTTGATTTTGCAATTACCTGTTTCCAGCGCATGTGTTTGATTCCTGCGATAGCTACAAAAATAGACAATTTGACACAGAATAACGTATAATATTGGGGTTAGTGAGGATTTTAGGTGTTGATCGACGCAAAACTCAATTTTTCACAAATTCTAAGTACTATCACCGCATTTTCTACTTGTCAGCCCTCATAATTTTAAATAAAAGGCTTATAATAATTGGAATTTCTGCCAGTTATCACCGAGTGTATGACTATATGTTTATATGTTGATGATATGCTTATCTTTGGAACAAACATAGAGACAATAAGTAATACCAAGTTGTTATTATTGTTGCATTTTGAAATGAAAGATTTAAAGGAAGTTGACGTAATATTTGGTATTAAAATAAGAAAAATCAAAAATGGATTTTCTCTATGTCAACTACACTACATTGAAATTTTTTTAAAGAGATTTGGCTGTTTTGATGATCCTCTTGTAAGAATTCCTTATGATGCTAGTGTAAGTCTTAAGAAAAATAAAGGAGATAGTATGTCTTAGTCTGAATATGTAAAGATTATAGGTAGTGTTATATTTCTAGTGAACTATACTAGACCTGATATTGCATATGCTGTGAATAGATTGAGTAGATATACACATATTCCTGATAAGGATCATTGGGCCGTTCTTCATTGTCTGTTGAGATATTTTAAGGACACAATAGACTACTGTTTCCATTTCAACAAATTACATGTTGTATTAGAAGGTTATTATGATGCAAACTGGGAACTGATAATGATGAGGTCAGTTCTACTAGTAGATATGTATTTTTACTCGAAGGAGGAACAATATTGTGGAAGTTTGCAAAACAAACTTGCAGAGCTAGATCCCCCATGGAATCTGAATTTATTGCTCTAGAATTAGCAGGACAAGAGGCTGAGTGACTTAGAAGTCTACTAGGGGATGTACCATTGTAGGGGGCATCAGTACTGATCTCTGTACACTGTGATTCGCAGGCTTCCATAGGTTTTGCCAAGAATAGTGTATATAATGGCAAAAGAAGACATATAGGTCTTAGACATGGAGCTGTGAAACAACTGTTAAAGGGAGGAGTTATTTCCTTGGAATATATGAGGTTTGAGAAGAATTTGACCGATCCTTTAACCAAAGGCTTAACAAGGAAAATAATTTTAGAATCCTCAGTGAACATGGGGCTTAAACCCTTATAATGATCTATAGCCTTTTGTCTAGGTGGTCTACTGTGATAGACTTCATCGTCCATAGCCCATTGTCTGGGTGGTTTGTTGTGATAGACTTGATGGTCTATAGCCTGTTGTGTGGGTGGTCCTAGAATGGACTTGATGGATAATACTAAAATCTTTTAGTAATCCATAATCTTTTCTTTGGGTGATTCTAATATAAACTTGATGGAATATGATGAAATCTTCATAGCTTAGTATTTTGTGGTTTGTCTTTGATAGACTTGATGAAGATGGTTTTGACACAAACTAGATGACGACATCTTCATAGCTCAGTTTTGATAGGTTTATTTCTAACAAACTTGATGAAGCATTTGACGTGATAGTGAAGGTGTAGTCGCCTTCTATAAAAGAGTTTAAAGGTCTCTTTCTAGAGCTTTCACGGTGACCCACGGTTTATGTGTATGGCCATAATAAACACACTCTATATCGCAAAATCAAGAAAATGACTAGAAGTAAAACGTGTTGTGGGGGCCTGATCCAGTGTTATTGAAAGATCAAGAAGTATCTCACTCTCTCTAACTGTTGGGTTTTATGCCCTAAAACTCGTAGATAGTAAGTGTGATGAATTGACCATCGTCAATAAAGAGTTATAGATATTAATTTCAATAAATGTATTGTGTTGTTTTCTATTTTGTCTTAATAACCCTAAATCCAATAAACTAACATCCAAAACTGTCTTATGAGTCTTGAACTATATGCGGAGATATACAAGGATCTATGTTTAAAATACAATCTAAAAGGTCTATAATATAGGGATAAGGCTAGTTACCCTATCCTGGTGACACTATGGATATGACCCACTTTGTATTTGATATGAACACAATGATCCAACATGTTCGTGTAGGTGACACGTATGTGGAGGCATCCTATGCAATGAATTTTCATAAGACCGAACCACAAAATAGTAACTACTAGATGTAACACCGTTAACTAGTTAGATTCCTATTTCAATAAAATGACCTAGGCAACTCAGTCTTAATCCTGAGTATATTATGAACTCCTGTTCACGAGGGATTGTCGTTTGATTTGTATGGGTGAGGATGGCCAATTCGCTGACTCAATATGCCTACCATTTTGAGGACAAGACTGAGTGGGGAGCTAAGAACATAATAATACAAGATGAAATTCACTCATTCCCGTTTTCAGGGTAAGTAGATAAGTGTTCTCTTAAGTGGTGTCTCTGGGATTTAAACAAAGAGCCCTACCTTCTCATTGGCCTAATAGGGGTTTCTGTTTATTGGTTGGACGATAAACATGTTGATTATTAGAGGAGCACTGGTGTTGCCCACAGTTAATAATATTGATTAACTTGGTTAATGAGTTTAGCCAATTAATCTTATATCGTTGCAGCTTCTGATCTACAGGTCCACTTATTAGCTCACTAAAGGATATTAAATATGGATGATTTGAATTATTCAAATTAATTTGAGGAAATTGTATGTTAAGATGATTAATATGTAATTGATTATGGATATGATCTATAATTAAAATTAAATTGGAAAGAAACATTTGAATAAGATTCAAATAATTAATTCAAGTGAATTAGATTCACAAAGAATTAATTAATAGAGTGGTGTTGCACATGTTCATATGATGTTTATGAAATTAAATATATATCTAACATCCCACACCTTTTTATTTATTTATTAATAATGTAAAATTTTTCCCTTTTCAATATTTGTCCTTAGTTGAAGGGCGTGTTTAGAATTCTGAATTTAAAGTATAAATGCGAGGATTTAAGTATTGTCGTGGAATTTATTCACAAATTTTTTTTCAATTTTCAAATGCAATTTAAAAAGTTATGGCAGGAATTAATTATTTTTGGAAAAAGGAAAGGGATTAAATAGTATAAAGTGGGTTAAGGAAAGGATTTAATTAGAAATATACTATTTTCCTTTATTATTATTATTATTAGTTTTTTTAAAATAAAAGGGTACCCCCCCCCCCATCTCCCTCACAGCCGCCTCACTTGTCTGCCGCCAGCCACGAATCCCAGCCGCTCGCATCTCTTTCTCTTTCGGCAACCCTCGTTCTTCGCTCCCGTCTCGCCAACCGGTCAAGCCGCGCCACCTCCGATCGACATCTCAGACCTAGTCACGCGCGTGCCGCTCTTTTTCGTGCACCGCTGCGTCTCCCCAAAGTAGTCCGTGTCGGATCTAGGGATTTGACCGCACTGCTTGTCTCGCCCTTCGCTCACGATGGTTCTCGCCAATCGATCAAGTCACGCCACCTCCGATCGACGTCTTAGATCCAGCTCCCCCGCGTCCACCACCCTAGCCGCTTCGCTACCAGCTGTCGTCGCCCTACCACGTCAGGTCCGTTTTGGTCTTTGTTAGATCTATTGGGGTAAGGTTGTGTCGGTTCGTTCGTTCTCTTGGCCATTGATATTGTGTTTCAGTGTTATGACTTGTCTTTATTGAATTTTGTTTCAAGCTTAAGTCGTCAGGGAGTTTGGAAGTCAAAGGAGGTACCGTCGTGGAAGGTGGAAGTGTTTTTCTTTCTTTGAGTAAGTTCTTGATAGTTTGAACTTGGACCTGAAGTATTACAATTATGGCTTCAACTGAAATTTGAGAGTTGTTTTGTTGTTAGGACCGCTACCTTGGTTTGCCGTCATAGTTTGGTGGTCTAAAATTTTTTATCTGTAGAGTATCGACTCGAGGTAAGTAATTTTATCACTGGAACTGCCCACGGGCCAAACTCTAGTCGTATGCTAGCATGATAAGTGTATGTTATGGTAAATGTTAGCATGTTGATTGACAGTATGACTTAAATCAAAGTATGTTCTGGCACAAATTCTGATTTATTTACATACACACCTAAGTGATTGATTGTTAGTATGTGATAGTATGTGTTTTCATATGTCGATGTCTAATCTGCTGGCGTTGAGGCATACTTGTATGTTGTGGATTTATGATATAAGTTATACATGGATGATGTATAATATGTTGTTAAGAATTATGGGTATGTGATGCAGCCATGGTATTAAGGATTTTTATGTATGCTTTAGAACCGTACAATGTTAAATCTTAGCACGTTAGGACTATATGAATATCCTCATTGATTAGTTAGATGCTCACCAGTTTGTGTTTCCTTCAGGATTCACCAGTTTGTGTTTCCTTCGGGATTCACCAGTTTTGTGTTTCCTTTGGGATTCACCAATTTTGTGGGCATACTTAACTACAATAGGATAGGACTCAGACTCTTATATGTTACATGTAATTATGTGCCATATGTTGGTATCTAAAGGACATAGATGCCTAGCCTGACCCCAGTGGTGGGGTTACTTACTGAGTATTTTATACTCATTCTTTCTTATGTTGATGTTTCAGGTAAGGGTAGAGATGCACCGGCGATGGCGCAGCAGAATTCATGATCGAGCCACTGGGACTAGTCGTTACGCTTCCGCATCATGAGATTTAGAGTTCTTTTCATGTTTCCCTTAATATTTAGTTTTGATGTTTGAAACTTATTATTAAGAATTATTTTTCATATGTACTTATTAACCTTTGTGATTTATGGGTACCTTATTATTGTTTTTAACATTTGCATTTAATAAATGTCTTTTGAACTTCTCTTGTTTTTAATTAGCATTTATTTCAAATGACTGAGCGTCGTTTTAAATTCTTTGCATGCATTTATTTTAGTAACGGCCTTACCTAAGTCCTAGGGGGTCGAGTCGTTACAATATATATGTTAAATTGGATTTAATGTATAAATAGTTATTTAATTGATGTGCTAATTAATTAAATAAGTGTTATTTAATTAATTGTGTACAAGGAAAAATTGGAAAAAGACTAGGAGAAGTAGTTGACCCTTCTCTATATGAAGTCCTCCTTAGGTCCTTTTGTGGATACATACAGAACACAACAGAGTTGCAAGCATGAATTGTGTAGTTTTTCTATAGCCACAAAAGAAATCCTCTCTACTCTCCCTAAAGTTTTCCTACCACCCTCTTCCAATAGTTGGATACCATCTATCCTTCTATTGGAATCTTTGAAAGTAACAAGGTTACTCTTGTGGTTGTGTTCAAGATTGGTCGAGGAAATGTTCGTGTTCAAGATCGTTGGAGGAGTCATTCGTTGGAACATCGAGATGATTGTTCTAAGAGCTTGGAAATTTGCAAAGGTAAGAATTGTTCTATCCTTTCCTTACATCATGCTATTTACATGTTTGTTTTACGTATATTATATTTTCGTTTACTGTTTTTATTTAAGTAAAAATCAATTTGCAATATGCAAGGTGTTCACAACGCTTCCATTGTGGGATCCGATCCCTTCGATTGGTATCAGAGCCAATTTCTTGCATCTTTGTTCTTCGTATTTTTTGAACAAAAATGAGTTTAGAGGCGAGTTATTAAATCTTCATTTTGAATAAATGTTTCCAAAATTGGATGTTTTTAATTTTGGCACATAGGTCACTTTTAATATGATTAAATTGTAAGGGCTCGTTTTATTTTTTGGGTAATTTAATTCTTGTTTCGAGTCTGTAAGTCCGTGTTCATCGAAGGAGAAATGGTTGCTGAAGAGATTGGAAGAAACGGAGGTGTTCGGGGTAAGTTCGGAGACAAAAACGAGTAGAACAGAAGCATTCTACCATTCAGCGTCGTGACGCTGCTATCGTAGAGTTGCAACACTAAAAGACAAGGCGCAACGCATCGGATTTGTAGCGTTGTAATACTGCTCTTCATCGTTGCAGCGCCCAAATTTTGATGGAGTCATGGCGGCACATGTGAGGAGGATGCAACTAAAGTTTTTAACCTAATTGTGTTTTTGTATTTTTTTAATTAATACTAATTAGTTAAATTGATATAATATTTATATTAATTCAATTAATTAATTTTGTATTAGGGTGCAAAAAATCGGACCAATTTTTTATGGTTAAATTAATTTAATTATGCATTGGATGTATATTTAGATTAATATTTGAATTCATATTACATATTGTATGTCATTTAGATTAAAAAAAATACCCACTTCAAGATAAACATGTACATGCATCATACTTAAATATAAGGGTTATAGTTTATGGATGCATGATTAAATTAGCATTCTCATGCATCATGATATAAGTGTTATGTTATAGTGATGTATGATTACACTAAGTATGTTCATGCATCATGCTATATATTAAAATTGTTATTATAAATAGTGGTATGATGTATGTGAATGCTTATGGTTTATGTAAGTGTTATATTTATCAAATGAAAATGGAATTTGCATTGAGCATGACATTACTTAGATAAATATAATTGTTGTATTTAATTGATGTCATTATATGCAAATTTTATAGGTTTTAATAAAGCATTAAAATATAATTGTTATAGTTTTAATGAGATATATTAAAATTTATAATCAAGAGTTGTATGCAAACATAGGTCCAAATTAATTTTAAATAGTTCAAAATTGATCAACCTAGTTTAAAAGAAAAATAGGGAAGAAAATGTTGTCTTCTCCAACAAGAAAAAGTTCATCAAAGGTTTGACCTTTGGAACTAAATTTGTGCCTCCCTCTTCATCTGGTGTGAAGAAGTAGAAAAAGAAGAATGGTGGAAAGGGGAATAAAGCCACTACTGCTGTTGCTACCCAAAAGGGAAAGAATGTCAAAGTTACAAAAGGAACCTGTTACCATTGCAACCAAGATGGACATGAAAAATGAATTGCCCAAAATATTTGGCTGAGAAAAAGAAAGAAAAAGAAGGTAAATATGATTTACTGATTCTGGAAACGTGTTTGGTAGAAAATGATAATCATACCTGGATACTTGTTTCAAGAGCCACTAACCACGTTTGTACTTCTTTGTAGGAAACTAGTTCCTAGAAACTGCTGGCAGTAGAAGAAATGACTCTACGAGTTGGAATAGGAGAGGTTTTCTTGGTGGTTGTAGTTGGGAGTTTGAAGTTGTTTTTTGAATCAGAGTTTAAGTTGTTAGACAATGTTTACTATGTTCCTAAATTTAAAAGGAACTTGATTTTAGTTTTTGTTAAAACACTCTTTTAATGTATCTTTTATTCGAGATAAAACGTTTGTCTCAAAAAATGGTATTGATATTTTTTCTGCAACAAACGAAAGCAACTTATATATACTAAGACCGTTAATATCTAAAATGCTCCAAAATATTGAAATGTTCAACATTGCAACCACTAAAACTAAGAAGAGAAGAATTTCTCCTAAAGATAATGCTCATCTTTGGAATTTAAGACTAGATCACATTAATCTCAATAGGATTGAGAGGTTGGTTAAGAATGAACTTCTAAACTAGTTAGAAGAAAATTCTTCACCTGTATGTGAATCTTGTCTAGAGGAAAAAAAAAATGATAAAACGACCTTTTATTGGAAAAGGTTATAGAGCGAAATAACCCTTTGAGCTTATACATTCAGACCGTTGTGGTCCGATGAATGTAAAAGCTAGAATAGAATTTGCATATTTTGTCACTTTTATGGATGATTATTATTCAAGATATGGGCATATTTATCTAATGCAACATGCAGCATAAGTCTGACACACTTGAAAAGCTCAACGAGTATAAGCCTAAAAGGTCTATAGTATAGGGATAAGGCTGGGTACCTTATCCAGGTGACACTATAGATACAAACCACTTTATATTTGATACAACCCTAATGATCCAACGCATTTGTGTAGGTGAACGCAAGTGAGGGTATCCTATTTAATGAGTTTGCATAAGATCGGACCGCGAAATAATAACCACTAGATGTAACACCGTTAGCTAATTAGGTTCTTATTTCAGTAGGATGACCTAGGCAACTTAGTCTTAATCTTGAGTATATTATGAACTTTTGTTCATGAGGGATTGTCATTTGATTTGTATGAGTGAGGTTGGCTAGTTCGCCGACTCAATGTGTCTACCATTTCGGGACAAGATCGAGGGAGAGTTGGGAACATAATAATACAAGATTCACTCATTCACATCTTCAGGGCAATTAGATGGATGTTCCTTTAAGTGGTGTCTCCGTGACTTGAACAAGGGGTCCTACCCTCTCATTGGCTCGATAGGTGTTTCCATTTATTGGTTGGACAATAAACAAGTTGTTCATTAGAGGAGCACTGGTACTTAACGAAGTCGGAGGTACCCCAAGAGTAAAACGATAATTTGATCCAATTAGAGTTATGAACATTCATGAAGGACTAATTTACTGTTATTGGTCTATATTTGTGGACACAGAAATATATCTGTAATGAGAAGGGTGTAGTTATGGGTCTTTAATGGAATGCACCCACAATTAACGAATATTGATTAACTTGGTTAATGAGTTTAGCCAATTAATCTCATATCATTGGAGCTTCTGATCTAAAAGTCCACCAGGTCCCTTTGTTAGCTTACTAAAGGATATTAAAGAGGGACAATTTGAATTGTTAAAATCAATTTGTGAAAATTGTATATTAATATGATTAATATGTAATTGGTTATGGATATGATCTATAATTCAAATTAAATTAGAAAGAAACATTCGAATAAGATTCAAATTCACAAAGAATTAAGTAATGAAGATGTGTTGCACATATACATATGATGTTTATGATATTAAATAGAAATATGTTAAATTGGATTTAATGTATAAATAGTTATTTAATTAATGTGCTAATTAATTTATTTAATTAATTATGCTAAAATGTTATTTATTTAATTGTGCACAAGGAAAAATTGGAAAAAGACTAGGAGAATGGGTTGACTCTTCTCTATAAAAAGTCTTTCTTATGACTTTTTTTGGGATACACACATAATACAACATAGTTTCAAGCATTCATTGTGTAATTTTTCCTAAGCCACAAAAGAAATCCTATCTACTCTCCCAAAATTTTTTCCTCTTCACCCTCTTCCAATAGTTTGATACCACCTATCATTCTATTGAGATATTTGAGAATAACAAGATTACTCTCGTGGTTGTGTTCAAGATTGTCCGAGGAAATGTTTGTGCTCAAGATCGTTGGAGGAGTCGTTCGTTGGAACATCGGGAGGATCGTTCTTGGAGCTTGGGAATCTACAAAGGTCAGAATGGTTCTATCATTTCCCTACAACATACTATTTACATGTTTGTTCTACATATATTCTATTTTTGTTTATGTCAAAATTGATTTGCAGGATGCAAGGCGTTCATAATGCTTTCGTTGCGGGATTCGATCCTTTCACTAACAAGGTTGTTTCCTTGCTTCACTATGCATCAATTCAAATCGTTAGATATTGATATTTAAGTTTGATCTCCTTTCTTTGGTAAGAACAATTTCTTCAAATTTTTTGTTTTGTTTTGTTTTACTTGTTAACTTTTCCGTAATAATCATTTGTGGGGGATTGTTGGAAATGACTTTTAGGCTTACGCCCATAGCAAAAGTTAAGAGAGTGGGAGAACTTTATTCCACATTGGAAAATTTAGCAATGCCTAAAGGTATAAATACCAAGGCATGCTAGATGTGAGTCCAAAGTGTGTTAGTGGTAGAAGTATAACCTTTTCACCACACGCGCACGTTGCTGTCCGTCCGGAAGGTCTAAACGGGTTCGGGTAACTGCGCATGCGCAAAAAAGAACTAAATTTTTATTACTTATTCGTTTAGTTTTTTTTAGTTGATTTATTAAAAAATGAAATGTTTTAATATTAAAAGAGTTTTGTATATGACCGTTTTCTCCTCTCCAAACCCTAATCGTTTCCATTCTTTTTCTTCTTAACACGTTCATCAGATATGAGAGAAATACAGATCTGTATGCGTTCCTTTCATTGATATTATTCTCATTTGTTCTAAACAACTTTTCTTCCAATTCTAGTCCATTTCGGTGAGTGCATGCTTGAACTGGAGGTCGTGTTAACCTTGGGGAGCAATTGTCATAGCGATTAGCACCGAGGTCGCGCTGTAATTGCTTTCAGGACAGTGGTTCCTCCACGACGCATCAACTTTTCGTGGCACATGTTCTAACATATTTCTATAATTCAAAATTCTACATATGTCCATAATGCTCTTTGGAACCCTTCGTGACTTTGTTTGTTTGTTTGTTTGTTTGTTTTTTTACCCAAAAGCTGATAAGAACAATGAAAGCTTAGTTATCTCCACAATGGTAAAATAGTATGACATTGTCTACTTTGGACATAAATCCTCGTGACTTTACATTTAGAACTACCAAAAAGGTTTCATATCAATGAAGATAATTGTCCTTACTTATATACGCATAACCACTTCGTATTATTTCCTATCCAATGTGAAACTTTATATACACTCTCGATAAAAGGTCTCATACTAATGAAGATAATTGCTTTCACTATATATCATGAATCTTTTCCTTCTCTAGCTAATGTGAATTTTTGTTTCCACCTAACGAGTTGAGCCTTTATCTCTATGGTAAAAATTTTAAAGTTGAGTATCAATTTATTTTGTAAACGTATTTGATCTTTTAACAATTTATTGATCTATATATGTAAAAAAAACCTAATTAAATCTTAACAAAATTTTGCACCGTAAAGTCTACGTTTTACATATATTAAAATATAGGAGTTGGATTTTACATATTATAGTTCATGGTAGTTCATGGGCTACGTCGTTATTAAACTTGAAATTAAAATTCATAAATTAAAGATTTTTTTTTTCAAATATAGGAAAATGAGTCAACTTATTTATAAATATAGCAAAATATCACTGTCTATCGGTGATAGAATCTACCCGTGTGTATCATTGGTACATTGACATTTTGCTACATTTGAAAATATTTCCAATAGTTTTACTATTTAAAATCATTACTAAAAACTAAATTGTTACGAATTTGAAACTATATATACGAAATTTTTGTACACCTAATAGTTGAGTCCTCAATTAAAATGTATGGACTAAAATTGTTTTTATCTTTTTAAACATAATTAAATTTCTCCCAAAATATAAGGACTAAAAATGTTTTTTTTAACCTCTTTTTAAACATAACTAAATTTCTCCCAAAATATAAGTTATAAGGGTAATTGAAATGGATAGCATTTTTAGAGATAATAACCAAATGTATAGCAATATTTTAAAAAGCTTGCAAATATAGCAAAATCTATCCTAATATGATCTATCATTGATAAACACTACCAACAATATGGCCTATCACGGATAGATTATTTACATTTTGCTATATTTATATTAAAAAAAAAATACATTATACTATATATATTATTATATTGGGGTTGATTGCTATATTTCAACCGTCCCATAATTTAAACCCTCAAACAATTTTAGTAAAAAAGAACCCTCAAACAATTCCAACTACAAAATCCAACCATCTAATACATTATTGACAAAATTAGACTTTTGATTTTATCTTACAATTTTAATTTTCTTATATTTTTCAAAGGCACGCGATATATGTACCGTTGAATTCTTGACTTTCTTTCCGAAAAAGAAATTCAAGACTTTCTACGTATACATTTAAATAATAATCATAATAAAAACATGTGAAACAAAGAAACTTGGTAGAATGGAATAGAATCCTAAATATGTATATAAATATCAAGTCACAAGAAATTATTATTTAGAAGGAACTTTGATTAGAAACAAAATAGATGAAATTATGGTTTTAAAAAAAAACATATAAATAAATTGAACAAGTGGTCATAATATTTTAATTTCATTTTGACCTCTAATTATTTTTTAAAAAAAAATCCACAATACGCAAATGTAGTTATTTTAATTTTTTATTTTTTTAAATGTCCACTCGTGTACTTAAAAAGAAAACAAAAATCAATCCCTATCTTTATTTATATTAATATATACCAAAATGAATATAGTTTAATTGATATAATATTTGTACTATTAATTTCAAAGTTAGAGTTTCGATTCTCCCAAATCTTTGATCCAATTAATGAGAATAAAAAGTAATTTACTTTTTTCTCTTAGGATTGATTCACTCAGTTATCAGATCTCCACTTTTTCAGCTGTTAGCTAATACTTTGAGTTTAATTTGGGAGTACTATTTTCTAAGGCACACAACTATTAGAAAGAAGATAAAGAATTATAACAAAATAATTATGTCAAAATTCGCTATCATTTTCAACGTAGCATTAAAAGATTTCAAGTTGGAAATATAACTGATATGATATTCCATAATTTGGTAGAAATCTCTAAATTTGAAAGATAATTTATTTGATCTTCCGATCTAAGCCTCGAATATCTTGTGTTCGATTGTGAGTTTGTTTGTTGTAATCTCTTAGATTTGTCTTTTCATTGGTTTTTTATTATGAGTTAGAAATTCTCTAATGTGTTTTACCACGAGAGACTTTTGTTGCTTAAGATTTGTAAACCTAAGGATGTGAAATTTCCAACGTCTTTATCAACTTGAGAGTAGAAATTTTGGTCAAACAATTTATATATATAATTCTTTTAATAGGAGGACATTTTAATAGTCGGTTATATGAACAAATAGAAACATATTTTATGTAGAAGTTGAAAGCGGAAAAAGACATGAAATTGCGCGTTTCCACCGAGTAATATTTAAAGCATCTGCAAAGTTGCCAGTCATATCCAAACCAAATTTCTCTCTCCTTCTCCCCATCTTCAAATGTCATTCAACTCTCTTTCTTTTCCATTTCAAACTACTTTCAGTTTACACGGATTCCCCAATCCAACTCCAACCCACCTTCATTTCTCTCTTCCCCATCTTCTTCTAATCGCTTTCTTTTTCTCCTTCTGCTCAACTCTGCCGTTTTTGCAACTTCCTCTGCTGCAGCTTTCTGGGTTTCGTTCTTATGCAGCTTCTTTCCCGCCATTTCTTCCTCCTGGTATGCTTCTCTTTCCCTATCTACGTCGTTTTTGGTTTAAGCTCAGATGGGTTGGCTTTATTGTCTCTTCAAAGCCGCTGGACTACCCACACCCCTTTTCTCCCTGTTTGGAATGCTTCTGATTCCACTCCCTGTTCTTGGGCTGGGATTGAATGTGATCAAAACCTTCGTGTCATCACCTTCAATCTCTCTTATTATGGGGTTTCGGGTCAGCTTGGACCCGAAATTGCACGTTTGACCCACTTACGTACCATTGATTTGACCACCAATGGTTTCTATGGTGAAATTCCTTATGGGATAGGTAACTGCAGCCATTTAGAGTTCTTGGATCTCTCCCTGAACCAATTTGATGGAGAAATTCCTCAGTCATTAACGCTCCTTAGGAACTTGACGTTTTTGAATTTCCATGACAATGTTCTAACTGGTGCAATACCCGACTTGTTATTTCAAAATCTTAATTTGCAGTATGTGTATTTTAGTGAAAACAATCTCAACGGTTCTATCCCTTCAAATGTGGGGAATTTGAGGCAAGTAATTCATTTGTATCTGTATGGAAATGAGTTTTCTGGTATCATACCTTCTTCCATAGGGAATTGTAGCCAATTGCAGGATCTTTATTTGGATCACAACCAGTTGGTGGGAATATTGCCCAATAGTCTTAACAATCTTGATAATCTTGTTAATCTGGGTGTAAGCCACAACAATCTTGAGGGTCCGGTTCCTTTGGGTTCAAGCAGTTGCAAGAGTCTAAAATATATAGATTTATCTTTCAATGGTTATACAGGAGGCATACCAGCTGGGCTAGGCAACTGTAGTCGCCTAACAACCTTAATCATTGTCAATTCAAGTCTGACAGGTCATATTCCTTCCTCCTTTGGCCGTCTAAGTAACCTTTCTCTTCTTGATCTCTCTAGAAATCAACTATCTGGTAATATACCTACCGAATTCGGGGCTTGCAAATCCTTGAAAGAACTGAATCTGTACGTCAACCAACTTAAGGGACATATCCCTAGTGAATTAGGTTTGCTAAGTGGTTTAGAGACCCTTCAATTGTTTTCGAACCGATTGACTGGTGAGATTCCAATTAGCATCTGGAAGATCGCAAGTCTCCAACATATTCTTGTGTACGACAACAATCTTTCTGGGGAACTGCCCTTGATAATAACTGAACTGAAGCACCTCAAAAATATTTCTGTGTTCAACAACCATTTTTCTGGTGTCATACCTCAAAGTTTGGGACTTAACAGTAGCTTAGTGCAAGTGGAGTTCACCAATAACCAGTTCACTGGTCAAATTCCACCTAATTTATGCTCTGGAAAGACATTAAGGGTGTTAAACTTAGGTTTGAACCAATTTCAAGGAAACGTACCTTCCGATATAGGAACTTGTTTGACTCTTCAGAGATTGATTTTGAAAAAGAATAATCTAACAGGGGTTCTGCCGGAATTTATGAGAAATCACAATCTTCGATTCCTGGATGCCAGTGAAAATAACATCAATGGAACAATTCCCTCAAGTTTGGGAAATTGCATCAATCTCACGTCCATTAATTTTTCCAGCAACAAACTTAAAGGCCTTATACCTAATGGGTTGGGAAATCTTGTAAATCTTCAAAGTTTGAGTTTGTCTCACAACTTCTTGGAAGGACCTTTGCCATCTTCCCTCTCAAATTGTACCGAACTTGATAAGTTTGACGTAGGATTCAATTTATTGAATGGTTCTGTACCTCATAGTTTGGCCAGCTGGAAAGTTATATCCACATTGATAATAAAAGAGAATCGATTTACGGGAGGCATCCCCAATGTATTATCAGAATTTGAAAGCCTTTCACTGCTAGATCTTGGTGGCAATTTGTTTGGAGGTGAAATCCCTTCATCTATTGGAGCTTTGAAGAATTTGTTTTATTCCCTGAATCTTAGTAACAATGGGTTAACTGGCCAACTACCTTCTGAGCTAGCGAGTTTGGTCATGCTACAGGAGTTGGATATATCTCACAATATTTTGACTGGAAGTTTAACTGTTCTTGGCGAACTAAGTTCAACATTAATTGAGCTTAACATTTCAGATAATTTCTTCACGGGTCCTGTGCCACAAACATTAATGAAGTTACTGAATTCTCATCCCTCATCGTTCTTCGGTAACCCTGGGCTGTGCATTATCTGTGATGAAATAGCTGGCTTAAGTTGCAATAGAAATAATAGTATCAATCCTTGTGCTGCTCATTCAAACTCCCGTGGTAGCTCTCGTCTTGGAAATGTACAGATTGCAATGGTAGCTCTCGGATCCTCACTGTTTATTATTCTTCTGCTTCTTGGGTTGGTTTATAAGTTTGTTTATAGCAGAAGAAACAAGAAAAACATTGAAACTGCTGCTGAAGTAGGAACAACTTCCTTGCTTGAAAAGGTAATGGAGGCCACTGATAATCTAGATGAGCGTTTCATCATTGGGAGAGGAGCACATGGAGTTGTTTATAAGGTCTCCCTGGATTCAAATAGAACATTTGCAGTAAAGAAGCTTACATTTGTAGGACGTAAAGGGGGAAATCAGAATATGGTTAAAGAAATTAGAACTGTTGGCAACATCAAGCACCGAAACTTGATCACTTTGGAAGACTTTTGGTTAGGAAAAGACCATGGTCTATTGCTTTACAGATACTATCCAAATGGGAGCCTTTATGATGTGTTGCATGAGATGAATCCAGCTCCAACTCTAACATGGAAACTTCGCTATGACATAGCAATCGGTATTGCTCATGGATTGGCGTATCTCCATTACGATTGTGATCCTCCCATAATACACCGAGACATCAAACCACAGAATATACTTCTAGATTCGGAGATGGAGCCTCATATCGCCGATTTTGGTCTTGCAAAGCTGTTGGATCAAACTTCTGAATCAGCAACTTCATCTTCTTTTGCGGGTACAATTGGCTACATTGCACCAGGTATCATTCTACACATTTATTGCAAATTAGCTCTGCATGCTCATGTGTTTTTTCCTTTTTTTTTCTTTGGCTGGATTGAACTGTGTTATGATATGTTATGTGCTTGTGACAGAGAATGCGTTTTCAGCAGCAAAGAGCAAAGCCTCAGATGTATACAGTTATGGGGTGGTTTTACTCGAGCTGGTAACGGGAAAGAAGCCATCAGATCCATCATTTATGGAGGTCGGGAATATCATGGCTTGGATTCGGTCGTTTTGGAACGAGACAGATGAAATAGATAGAATTGTTGATCCAAGGCTTGTGGAAGACCTTATTAATTTTGATCATAGAGAGCAGATGAAGCAGGTGCTTCATGTGGCTTTGAGATGCACAGAAAAGGAGCCTAATAAGAGACCTACAATGAGAGATATTGTCAACCACTTGATCGATTCAAAGACGAGTCATTACAGGAAATGTGACTAACCTTGCTTCTTCTTTCTACCTCAACATTTTTGATAGATGCTCAAATTTGATCATGTATTATTAGAATATTATATTAGTCAATATAATTTGTTTGATATTGTTATGTTCTGGCTGTGAGGATTAGATTTTTTAGCGGTGGTTAGAGCTTGTTTTATCCAGGTATATTTCAGTGAAGGAAAGATTTTACTTCAGGAACAAGGCTTGGTTTTTATTGATGGCACTACTAAACTATTAACTGATGATCATTTGAATGACTAGATAAGAAGTAAAATTTTGACTTTATTGAACAATCAACGGTTGATGCTAGATTTGCTATTTTTTTTTCCCATTGATATATATGCAATTCTTCTAAGAGGGAATTTAACAGTCTAATCTTATTTTTTCTATAGTGTTTAGGGATGATGTAAGAATTTGTGTAGAGAAAATTTCATAAAGAAAGAGAGAGTGGTTGAGAGTGGGAATAGAATTATAATTGACCTTGAGGTTAGAGGATTTCAATTGCTAGTATTTTTATTTCCTATTATGTTCACACTTTGAAATCCAAGAGAAAGTCTTCCATTATAAGGAAATTTGTTTATTATATTGGTGATGTGTGCCAATTTATGAACATCAATTAACTTAGATGAGGTGTTCCTAGAGGGAGGGGGAGACATCATAAAGTTGAACTCTTGATACAACACAACATTTTCTTTGAAGCTAATATGTAAAACTATGGTTTGTGTACTTTTAAAATTATATCCATTTAATCTATACAATTTAAAATATGTAATAATTTGGTCTCTTTGAAAAATTCCATCAAGGTGAAACATCAATTTTATAGGTTAAATCAAAGTCTATATTTTATTTGATCTCTGGACATTTAAAAGTGTAAAAAAAAAACTCTTATTAATCCTCCACTCATTTCTACTATAGTTGTTGCATACCATTGCCTTTCGACGACAACTATCACTGGTGATAACTACCTTTGGCAATCACCACTAATAGTCATCTCTAGCGACAACCACTGATGGCAAACTCCGATGATTAGGCCTGGCAACTGAATGGATTGAATCCCACAGTGGAAGTGAGTGATCGCCTTTTACTTTGATTTTGTTTTTAGAATTTAACAGCACAAAAAAGAACATACAGTAAAATACATTATGCTAAATTCATAGATTAAGCATTAAAAAAAGATAAAGTTATAGGGAAGAAGAACTCACGTTTGAAGAATATTTCTTCAGATCTTTAGCAATTCTTCGTCCTTTATAGTTGAACTTCCATGGACAGTATTGTGAGGGTCTTTCCTGCTATTCTTTGACCAGCATCGATTTGTGAGAACCGCCTTTTGAAAGAGGTAGAGAATTTTTTGTTGTTGAAGAGAGTTTTTACATAGAAAACAATTTCCCTACAAAAACCTTGAGAGAGATGCATGGGGAGTAAAGAAAAAACTTCTAGAGCATAGTGGTCAAATTATACATCTTTAATTAAAATGCAAAACCTCTTTTTACGTTTTAACATGAAAAAGTTATCATATTTCCTCTCTCCCACTCCCTTAATTAATTTAGATTAAGTAACAAGTATATTTGAATCATATTCAAATGCATCTATCTCTCATAAACTATAGTTGTAATATAAATCTCATTCATATTAAACTTTAATCTATAGTTTTAATATAAATCTCATTCATATTAAACTTTAATCTATAGTTTTAATATGAATCCAATTTATATTAATAATTATGTGAATCTTATGTAAATACAATAAATCTCCTTTTATTATAAGTTTAATTTTGAATCTTATTCAAAATTAATTGAGACTTGAATCTGAGTCTAGAGGGATTGGAAGACAGATTTACCACTGGACTAGCTAGTGATTTTGATATTATGTCAGTTTTATATATATAAAGAGCATAAAGTTGAGTGGGTGGACCCATACTAAATTTGCCCTTGCGGATACCCTTTGTTCAAGACTGGAATCAGCACTTATCTACTATCCTAAAGGCAAGACGGAGAAAGTTTCATCTATTTATATTCCTAGCTCCCCACTCGGACAAGTCCCAAAATGGTAGGCTTATTGAGTCGGCGACTCGAGCTGTTTTCACCCATACAAATCAAAGGACAACCCTCATAGACAGTAGTCTATAGCTCACTCAAGATTGAGATCAATTTACATATGGTCATTCTATGAAATATTAATCTATTCAATCAACGGTGTTACAAAGAGAGATTAAAATATTTCGCAGTCTAGTTTTACATACTACCTTCACTTGCATGTTTTCACATAAATGATTTGGATTACATATTTTGTAACGATTACAAAGTGGGTTGTATTCATAGTGTTACTAGGATAAAGTAGTAATAAAGCACCCAACCTTATCCATATACTCTAGACCCTTTAGGTTATTACTTGAACATGATCCACTTGCATGTCCATTACATACGGTTCAAATCTCATTAAATAATCTTGTATTTTTCCCTTAATGGATAATTCATTATTATATATTTAAAATAATCAACTATTATGTCAAATAAATAACTATGAGGTTTTAGGGCATAAATTCCAATAATAACTACTTGCATCAATTGTCTCCGATCGTCAACTCCAACGATCAGCTGCATCGATTATCTCCAATGACCAACTCTAACAACTAACTCTAAAGACCAATTAGATTGATCATATATGTTTAAAAAAACAAACAAACAAAAAGACTTGGCAATTGATTTTTTTTTTAAATATAACTTTGAAATTATTAGTTCATAGTGTTTAATAATTGTCATTTATAACAACTTAACATTAATAAAAAATACTTTGATTATATAGCAAATCAAACAAACTTGTGTATAAAATTATTTTAAAGAAAGTGTAACCAAACATATGAAAATGTTTACATTAAACGGGTTTTAAAAAAAAGTATTTAAATAAAAATGACATTTTGAATTTTTTTTCTTCCTATACCCTAAGTTTAGGAATATAAACTTTTTGTTAACCTGTGTAGTTAACCATTAAGGTAAAATTGAAGACTTAAATTTCTTCTTTGCATTTGGTGTAACATGTGTATGAATGTTTCTGAACAATATATAATAGTATAAAATTATCTTTTTGTGTTCAGATTCAAATTTCAAATCTTATGGTGAATAGTTCATTTTTTTTATCAGCTGAACTATATTCATATTGATTTTAGGATAATTATTACAATCTAATAATAACGGCTTACAATAACAAAAATTACCAAAAGTCAGGGAATAGAAAATAATTTTCTTATTTTTTTCGAGGAAATAATTTTTATTTCACAGTTAAATAAAAGTATAAAAAAATTCAACCATCTAATACATTATCAACGAAATCATGTTTGAACAATTATATTAATTTTTGTTTCCTCTTACATGTATTATTTTTCAAAGGCATGTGATATATACCATTCAATTCTTGACAAGAAAATCTTGACTTTCTACGTGTAGACAAGATGATGATAATAATAATAATAATACAACCAAAGTTGAAGCTTAATTTTTAGTTTTTTAAAATATCAAGTCTTAGGAAATAATCATTTAAAAAAAACTTTAATTAAAATAAATAAATGAAGCAAGTGTGTGAATATAATAAAGACAAAAAAAAAAAGTTTCAATTTTCGGTAAGCTTTTAAGATTTAGAGTAAAATCTGATATATAATTTAAGCAACCTATAAATTTTTGTAATTGATTTTTATTGGTAATTTTATCTAGAAATTTGTTAGCAAATTCTATCGATTTTTTAATGAGTTTTATTTTTTCGTGAAGAATATCGTATCCTAAAAATCTTATTGTTATTATTTTTTTTTTTTGAAATAGTTTTATTTTAAGTAGAGAAACAGCTAAACCATTTTGTTTAATTATTTTGTAAAATATTTTTAAATGTTTAAAATGTTATTCTATGAATTGTGAAAAGATTAAAACATCATCATATAAACAATTGTAAATTCCTTATATGAGTTAAAAATATCATTCATTATATTTTGAAATTGGTTTTTTTTAGTCTAAATAGCATTATATTGATATTTAGCCCTTCATTTTAATTTATCTTGACCAATTAGTGTATATATTTACATATTAATATAAGCATACATTGAAATCAATACTTTTTTCTTTTTTCTTATTTTTTGGTCTATTTTAAGGAAACATAGAATCACATTGAGATAAGTAGAAATTAATTGATTGGAAAAATTAAGGCTAAATTATAAAAAATGTCTAAGAACTTTGTATTTTTGTCAAAAATATTCCTGAACTTTTAAATGTTTCAAAACTACCCTTAAACTTTAAAAAATGAAGTTAAAAAAAGAATACCCTTGTTGTTAATTTTGGATGGAAACCATTAAAGTTTTATTTGAAAAATACCTTTGAACTTTCAAAAGTTTCAAAAATACCTTTAACTTAAAAAATAGTTAAGAAAATACCTTCATCATTAGTATATGAACAAAAACCGTTAATATCTCGTTGCAAAAATAACTTTAAAATTTAAAAAATTTAAAAATGCTCCTACCATTAATATGGTGTTCAATTTTAAAACAAATTATACAGATATCTTCACAGTTTTTTTTCCATATGGATACTTTCATTTTTCTCTTAATTTTTCAATTCTTAGCTTGCACAATTTTTTTCAACGGCCAAAATTATAAGTTAAAACATAATATCCCACAAAATCTCACAAATTACCAAAATTAAAATTTCCTCTTAAAACATACCAAAATGATAAAATAGTCAAGTAAAAAAAATGTACTAGGTTATTAACACAATTCAACGACTAACATATAATTTATTAAAACATTTAAGTTCTAAAATCCCTTGATGCTTCCTTTATCTCTTTTTTGAATCTTACGATTTACTTATTTTAAATAAACAAATACCAAACGATTAACAAAAGAAGGGAGTACAAGGGTATTGAAGAAGAGATGGTATCAACAATTTGTCTATATAACAGTAAGGGTGTTTCTGATATTTTTTCTTTTTTAAGTTTAGGATATTTTTGAAACTTTTGAAAGTTTAAGTATATTTTTTACAGAAAATACTAACGGTTTCCATCCAAAACTAATTTCGGAAGTTTAAGAATATTTTTGAAACTTCAAGAGTATTTTTTTACACAAAGTACTAAACTTTAGGAGTATTTTCTATAATTTAGCCTAAAATTAATTTAGGAATAAATTTCAAAAGAAATCTTATCTCTTATGAAATTTTAAGGGTTTAATTGATAAAATATTAACAAAGTCATAATTTTTACACAATGTTTATTAATGTGAAGAAAGATGTCAATTGATTCATTTACAAAAATTTATAATTTAAATTAAGACAATTATTAATTTAAGAATTTAATTCATACAATAGTGAGATATAAATGGATAGTTTTCAAAGAAAAAAAAAATGAAAGGATATCTTTGAAAATGAAGAAACTAATACGAAACACCATGAAAGTCAATGATAAACAATATTTCAAAATTTTGAACCCATCATGGATAAATGGAAATATGTTCATAAGAGCATAGGAGTTCAAAGTAGAAAACTACCATAAATTTTGCGTCCACATTGATGGAGACTTCAAAAGACCATGAAAAGTCGTCCAAATTAACTCAAAATCCAAATTTTTCCACTAAACTGACCTCTTTTTTCACGTTTTCTTTTACTTTTTAGAGATGTCAAATATACAGTTTGCCCTCATTTTAAATGAATCACTTTTCTATTTTTTCTCTATTAGTTTTTTTCTTATTTTACCCATAAATTATCTAAGTTTAAATTTTGTGAGACCATTTAAATGTAAAAATGCTTTTAACCTTTTGTTCAATCTATAAAAATGGTTCGAAAGGACACAAATAATTGTGTGAAAATGAGTGGTCATTTAACTAAAATGAAGTTGTATCAAAAGAAATGTGACAAAAACAAAATCAATGCTTGCGTAACAAAAGGTGTATGATCGCTAAGCTCAAGCTTAACAATCCCACAACTCTCGCTTTTGCGATTTTATCTTGATTATATCTTCGTCAATGCAATTTTGTTTTATCTAATTGACTCGTTTCCATACGTTTTTTTGTGTTCTTTTCAATCATGCTTGTAAACTCTAAAAAAAAAAAATTGACTTTAATACTCCAAAAGCCAAATTTATCTAAGTTTCTGAGTACTCATGCACCTAAACTTGACGATCACTCATATTTTGTTGCACAAACATTGATTTTGTTTTTGTCACCACTCATTTTCATACAATTTTTTGTATTTTCTCCAATCATACTTATAAACGAAACAAAATGATAAAGTATCTTTATTTTTTAATAGCCTCTCAAAGTTTAAATTCGGATCATTTCTGATATTTTACGTTATGATAATATAAAAAGAAACACAAAGAGGAGAGATAGTAAAGTGGTTCATTTGAAATTGAGAGCAAGGTGAGGACTCCACATCTCAAAAAGGTAAATAAATAAATAAATAAATAAATAAATAAAATGTCTTTAAAAAAGGTCAATTTGAAGAATTTTTAATGTTTATGGTTAGTTACGAAAAAACTTGTACAAATACGATTTCAACTTGAAATGGTTGCGTGTCCCATCCGATTCTTGAGCTGCCACCACCGCCACCCACTTTCCAATAGCATTCAAACTGTTTCATTTTCAGTTCCAACTTTCAATTACCCAAATCAAACTCAAACCAATCCCTAATTTCTTTCTTTCTTTGTATCCTCCATCACAAACTGCTGGATTTGTAACTTCTTTGTGCTGCAATTCATGTGGGTTTGGTTGTTATGCATCTTCTTTCCCGCCTTTTCTTCCTACTTGTATGCTTCTCTTTCCCTATCTATACAGTTTCTGGTTTAAACTCAGATGGGTTGGCTTTATTATCACTTAAAACGCGATGGACTTCCAAATCTTCTCTCCTCCATCATTGGAATCCCTCTGATTCCACTCCCTGTTCATGGCCTGGGATTCTGTGTGATGAAACCCTTCGTGTCATCACCTTCAATCTCTCTAACCGTGGCATTTCGGGTCAGCTTGGACCCGAAATTGCTCGTTTGATCCACTTGCGTACCATTGATTTGACTACCAACGCTTTCTCTGGTGAAATTCCTTATGGGATAGCTAACTGTAGCCATTTGGAGTACTTGGATCTCTCCTCGAACCAATTTGGTGGAGAAATTCCTCAATCCTGAACTCACCTTCGAAACTTGACGTTTGTGAACTTCCATGCCAATGTTCTAACGGGTCATATACCGGACTCGTTATTTCAAAATCTGAATTTGCATCAACTGTATCTTAGTGAAAACAATCTCAATAGTTCTATTCCTTCAAATGTGGGGAATTTGAGGCAGGTATTGCATTTGTATCTGTATGGAAATCAGTTGTCTGGTACCATACCTTCTTCCATTGGGAATTGTAGTCAATTGGTGCATCTTTATTTGGATCACAACCAATTAGTGGGAATATTGCCCAATAGTCTTAACAATCTTGATAATCTTGTTAATCTGGGTGTAAGCCACAACAATCTTGAGGGTCCAATTCCTTTGGGTTCAGGCAATTGCAAGAGTCTAGAATATATAGATTTGTCTTTCAATGGTTATACAGGAAGTATACCAGCTGGGCTAGGCAAGTGTAGTCGCCTAACGACCTTAATCATTGTCAATTCAAGTCTAACAGGTCATATTCCTTCCTCCTTTGGCCGCCTAAGTAACCTTTCGCTTCTGGATCTCTCTAGAAATCAACTGTCTGGTAATATACCTCCTGAACTTGGGGCTTGCAAATCCTTGAGAGAACTGAATTTGTATGTCAACCAACTTGAGGGACATATCCCTAGTGAATTAGGTTTGCTAAGTGGTTTAGAGACCCTTCAATTGTTTTCGAACCGATTGACTGGTGAGATTCCAATTAGCATCTGGAAGATTGCAAGTCTCCAACATATTCTTGTGTACGAAAACAACCTTTCTGGTGAACTACCCTTGATAATCACTGAACTCAAGCACCTCAAAAATATTTCTTTGTTCGAAAACCATTTTTCTGGTGTCATACCTCAAAGTTTGGGACTCAGCAGTAGCTTAGTGCAAGTGGAGTTCACCAATAACCAGTTCACCGGTCAACTTCCACCTAATTTATGCTCTGGAAAGACATTAAGGATGTTAAACTTAGGTTTCAATCAATTTCAAGGAAATGTACCTTCCGATATAGGAACTTGTTTGACTCTTCAGAGATTGATTTTGAAAAGGAATAATCTAACAGGGGTTCTGCCGGAATTTATGAGAAATCACAGTCTTCGATTCATGGATGCCAGTGAAAATGACCTGCATGGAAAAATTCCCTCAAGTTTGGGAAATTGCATCAATCTCACCTCAATTAATTTGTCAAGGAACAAGCTTACAGGTCTTATGCCGAATGAGTTGGGAAATCTCGTGAATATTCAGAGTTTGAGCTTGTCTCACAACTTCTTGGAAGGACCTTTGCCATCATCCCTCTCAAATTGTATCGAGTTGAATAATTTTGATGTAGGATTCAATTTACTGAATGGTTCTGCATCTCGTACTTTGGCCGGCTGGAAAGTTATATCCACATTGATATTAAAAGAGAATCAATTTACAGGAGGCATTCCGAAAGTATTATCAGAACTTGAAAGCCTTTCAGTGCTAGATCTTGGTGGCAATTTGTTTGGAGGAGAAATCCCTTCATCTATTGGAGGTTGGAAGAATATGTTCTATTCCCTGAATCTCAGTGACAATGGGTTAACTGGCCAAATACCTTCTGAGCTGAAGAATCTGGTCATGGTAGAGAGGTTAGATTTGTCTCACAATAATTTGACTGGAAGTATAAGAGTTCTTGGTGAACTAAGTTCATTGTTAGTCGAGTTTAACATTTCAGATAATTTCTTCACGGGTCCTGTGCCACAGTCATTAATGAAGTTTCTGAATTCTCGTCCCTCATCGTTCTTAGGTAATCCTGGGCTTTGCATGAGCTGTGATGAACTAGATGCCTTAAGTTGCAATGTAAGTAGCATTATCAAACTTTGTGCTAGCCATTCGAGCTCTCGTGGTAGCTCTCGTCTTAACAATATTCAAATTGCAATGGTAGCTCTTGGATCTTCACTCTTTATTGTCTTTTTGCTTCTTGGGTTGGTTTATAAATTTGTTTACATCAGAAGAAACAAGGAAAAAACTGACACCTCTGCCCAAGTAGGAACAACTTCTTTGCTTGTCCACCAGGTAATAGAGGCCACTGATAATTTAGATGAGCGTTTCATCATTGGGAGAGGAGCACATGGAGTTGTTTACAAGGCTTCCCTGGATTCGGTGAGAGCTTTTGCCGTAAAGAAGCTTACATTTGGAGGATGTAAAGGGGGAAGCCAGAGTATGATTAGAGAAATTCAAACCGTTGGTAACATCAAACACCGAAACCTGATCGCTTTGGAAGATTTTTGGTTGGGAAAAGACTATGGTCTACTACTTTACAGATACCAACCTAATGGGAGCCTTGATGATGTGTTGCATCAGATGAATCCTGCTCCAGCTCTAACATGGGAAGTTCGTCACAATATAGCCATTGGTATTGCACATGGATTGACATATCTTCATTATGATTGCGATCCTCCTATAATACACCGAGACATTAAACCGCAGAATATACTTCTAGATTCGGAGATGGAACCTCATATTACTGATTTTGGTCTTGCAAAGCTGCTGGACCAAACTTCTGCACCAACGGCTTCTTCTTCTTTTGCAGGAACAATTGGCTACATTGCACCAGGTATCATTCTACACATACATTAGGAATTAGCTCTTCATTCTCATGTTTTTGTTTTGAAGTATCAAATTATGTGGTGATGTGTGTTATGGGCTTGTGATAGAGAATGCATTCTCAGCAGCAAAGAGCAAAGCTTCCGATGTTTACAGTTTCGGAGTGCTTTTACTCGAGCTGATAACAAGAAAGAAGCCATCAGATCTATCATTTATGGAGGTGGGGAGTATCATGGCTTGGGTTCGTTCGGGTTGGAATGAGACAGAAGAAATAGACAATATTGTTGATCCAATGCTTGTGGAAGAACTTGTAGATTCTGATCGAAGGGAGCAGATTAAGAAGGTGGTTTTGGTGGCTTTGAGATGCACAGAAAAGGATCCTAACAAGAGACCTATGATGAGAGATGTTGTGAACCACTTGATTGATTCGAAGACAAGTCATTAAATCAAATACTTACCTTGTTTTTCTTTCCTTCTCTCCATAGCTGTTTTCATTAATGCTCAAATTTGATTATGTAATGAGCATTTCTTTCACGTATATTTAATCTCCTAGTTTTTGGCATATACATACTTCAAGGCTTATTTTACAATGATTGAATCCATATGACTCTAAGTTCCCTAGCAAAAAGTATTCCCCAATACATATATAACATTCATCTCCTATAGCAAGGTCTTGATTATTCTACTTTTTTCCTTTACATTCCTGATTTAATCAGGATACTTCCAGAAGTATAGAGATTAAACGATTATTATTAAAAGAGTGCAAAATATCAATTAATCCTCGAACCCACTTACTAACGAATATATCGACATTCTTCACCTAAGACAAAGATTTGTAGAATAGTTAAGAAACTAAACATGAATTCCCAGGAGGAAGCAATGCTGCACTACCAAAAAAAAAAAAAGTTCTAGTGAAAATGAATACAGACGAATAAAGTTTTTATCATTTGATTCTTTGTAGCTGTAGTTTACATCTGAAAACAATGAAGTGTCACACAGTTCCCACCAATTTGTTATTAATATTCATAAGAACCCAATTAGCTTGGTGAACGAAACAACTAAGTAATGGAAAAAGATCAACAACAAATTTATAACTGTAGAAGGTACTCTGTAGTACACATAATAACTACAAAAAGAGGGGCGAAAAGGGGAATAAAGAATAAAGGCAGCATAGAATTGCCACTTGTTTGTGGACACTAACATATAACAATAGATCCCTCTTTCTAGAAAGAGCAAGATATATCAAAGGTCTAAATAAAAATGAACAGTAAAAGAAAAGAAAAGAAAATGGCAACGAGTTCGAATGGCCGCAAAAGAGGGCAATACAGTGGGTGGTTGAAGCAAAATTTTAATAGTAAAAACTCCAAATATTATTTCATCAAATTTGAATGTTCATGAGCCTCCCTTCTGTTTCAAAGTGATCTTATCCCCAAGACTGAGAGCAATACCTTGAGTCTTGCTTCTTATCCTGATGTACCCACTCAACTTGTTGTCTACTTGCTTTTCAATGCTCACATTCACCAAAGCATCTTCTCCAAAAACACTCTTTGCATATAGGTTAGCAGCAAGAAAACCACATTCACCTTCTAATGCCGATCTGATGCCCAATAACAAATGAGAAAATTAAATTCAAGTAAGCACATATACCCACCTCCCCAAAAGAGGAGAATAATAATTCGGTGGAAAAAGAGAATAAATCCAGCATGTAACTAATATTTAAAAAACCCTATAATATGACATGAAAATCGCTATCTTCCAGTTTTCTCATCATCTTTCACACCATGGAGTATATTCACAATTCATAGATGGTTAATAGCAGAAGCAAAGCAAGGAATGGATATGGAATGGGAAGAATAATCAGGTAAATCACATTTGAGACAGCTGATACCAAACAGTCAAGTTGCAACAGAGCAAGTTCCAGCAGAAAGAAAATTTTAAATTAGAAGGGATTGCAGTAGAAGTACCAGGCTACAACTAAACAGTCCTATAGTGCAGGTGTCCTGTCCACATACGCATAAAACATCCAAAGGTAAAAGATAAAATACTAGACCAAAGGATCTTACATTGGTGTCAGGCACTTCATATTCGTTGACTTCATAATATGATTTAGAAACTCCTTCTCGTCTTGAATTATTGTATTCACAGCAACCTGCAGTCGTAAAGAACCAAAATCAAAATTTATTGAATCGAATTACAATTATTTAATATCTGTAAATAGGAAAAGAAAGTTCAAGTTAAAAATCTATCTCTACAACACAAGTAATGGTGGAAGTCTTACTAAAGGATGGATACTTAAAATTAAAAGAAAAGGGAGAAACAAATTTGCACAATTATGGGGGTCTCATATGGAGTGGATCGTATCCCAAAAAGATCGAATTCTTCACTTAGGAACTAAGCTGTTCCAGCATCAATACTCACTCGGGATGTCCTTCAGAGAAAATACCCCTAGATCAGCATTTCTCCGGAATGCTGTCCTTCATATATGAGGAATATAGAAACTCAAATTCACCCATTTAGTAGCTGTCCTTTTGCAAATGATTTCTGGAGCTTTGACTTATCTATCTTTGGCTGAAATTTCATCCGTGCAGGTGAAATCTTCTCCCTACTATCTATTTTGTATTTTGCTTGGTGACCCCTTCAAAGACGACAAAAGGCCCTTTGGCTAAACTTCATGAGGGCTTTGATATGGAGTAATATGGCCTGATGCAATAATCACATCTTCAACAACAAGCAGCAAGACTCTCCGTCCTTTATTGACTCTCAATTACTATTTTAGCTTTGTCATGGAGAAAGTTAAAACAACCTTTTTGTAACTACAATTTATCTACTCATATCACAGAGAGTGGGATTTGAGGCTTAGAAGGAATCTTAAAGATGATGATATTGATGAATGCACTTCTCTTTCCCACATTCTTACATCTATTACTTTAAAAAAGCCTGTGGCTGACCTTGTGCTGGGAGGGATTTTCAAAGGAAAATTAAGTTCTTTTTATGGAAATCAGTCAGGGTAGCATTAATACGTCAGATCACCTCCAAAGGCAAACGCCTTATTTCACTCTCCCTCCTTCATGGTTATTATGAGCAAATCAAGCTCAGAATCTCATTGCCATCTTTTTGGTTCTTGCTTCTTTGCTCACATACTACTTAATTTCATTGTGAAAAGTCATGGCTGATATTTGATTGTGCCTGGCACGTGGCACCATATTTGCTCTTTTATCACTGACTTTTGAAGGACATCCCTTTAATGAAGATGGACAAACTTTATGGCTGGCCTTTAATCGTTCCTCTTTTGGTCTTTTCGGTGTGAAAGAATGGGAGGAATAGAATCCGTCAACACTCATTCCTTTTTTTTTTTTTTTGAGGACTTTCTCGATTAAGTTTTGTTTGATGCTCTTTCTTGGTGTAAATGTTCACAACCTTTTAAGAATTATGGTCTCTCTTCTTTGATTTATAATGGGCCATCCTTCTTGTAAGTTGTAACAGCCACCATTGGGGGTAATTTCATTTATATTTCAGTTTCTCCCTATTGAAAAAAACATGGTAGTTTAAAATGAATGTTATCAAGAACGAAGTGTACGTACCTTGTTTTCCCACTCAAACTCAGCCCACATTGCTCTAAATGCCACATCAGTGCAGGATGCAGGAGAAATATAATCCATGATATCTATGTGGATATCATTTAGAACTATGACTGTTCTCTCTAGCACATTAGAAGAAGTCTCATATACAATGTTACCAAAAATTACTCCTGTTTCAGTAGAAGAAACCTTGATGTTAGCCTTTATTTGTTTACTTGACTCCGGAGCAAGGGTATAGTTTTGAGGGCGTTCAACAAGTTTCAGGTCACCCATAGTGGCCAACTCTAGGCACAAATTCTGAAGAGTCTCTTTGGTTCTGTTAATCACTGTAACGTCAAGAACAATGTCATAATGATGAACAGTGACATAAGCTTCTGCATAAACAGGATCACTGAATCCAGTTAGTTGAAGAATGCGGTTGAGTTTGTTGGCATCATCCCCCTCCTTTGTAAACTCTCCAGTAGCACGCTTTAGATCATCTTGGACCTCATCTTCCAGTTCTAGCTGACTCATACCCTGAAAAATGATGCTCATAGAGTTAATGAAACAAGTGAAACCAAGAAAACCAATGATTTAGAAAATAAAAACTTGAATGCTTCTAGTATAATAACCACAGTAACTTGTTTGATCGGGAGAATTGGGACAGGAGAGTTGAGACCATCAGAAACTCGGAAATAATCATTCTCGGAGCCCCTACCTACTAAGATTGTACCATAATTTATGTCTAGAAATGGGTTTTACCATCTTATATAAATTCTTTACCATGAAAAAAAGAATAATGGAATTCAATTGCATTCAATCTCAACTCCGGGCAAAAGAAACCAGTTGGAGCGGGAAAAAGAAGAAACTTAATGATGACATGGCATTAGTATCCTATCATGAGGAGTAAACTACTCACAAATCTATGCATAATGCTAAAATTGTCAAATAAAATTCTTAAAAATGATCCGTGAAAAGCTGACATATTGTAATGAGTTCCGTACTCCATTCCTTTCAAGAAACAGAAGTTATGAAAGGGTTTCTAGAAACTTCCAGTTTAATTTTGCCTTCTTCCTATAAACATTAGCTCGAAGCATGCTTAAAAAATTGAAGCACAACTTATTGGTATTCATAGCTGCTTCATCCAATGCAAATTGATTTCAAACACATTCTAAGTCATTGCATGTCAACATTATAATACAGAACAAGGAAAACGAAAGAAAGAATGAAATGTTGTTGAAACATTTAGGTCCGTTTGGTAACACTTTTGTTTTTTGTTTTTGTTTTTGAAAATTAAGCCTATGGACACTACTACTTTCAAATTTCTTCCTTAGTTATCTATTTTCCACCAATGGTTTAAAAAACCAAACCAAATTTTGAGAACTAAAAAAAGTAGCTTTTAAAAAATTGTTTTTGTTTTTTGAATTTGACTAAGAATTCAACTATTGTACTTAAGAAATATATAAATCATGGTAAGAAATGTGGATGATATAGGCTTAATTTTTAAAAACAAACTGATTACCAAACGGGGTTTTAATAATCCACAAGAGAACATGAGATATTACATCCAAAGAAAGTTAATGTAAAAGATACCAAAAGAAATTATATTAAACTCTACACCTCAAGGACCAAAAAAAAAAAAAAATAGAAGAATAAAACGTCATAAATAAGTTTTTTTTGAAAAACAATATTCAGGAGACAACACGAATGATCTTCATCCAAAGCAAATTGAGATCAAATATATTAAAAGTTATTATACTGAACTCTTACCAACCATGATACGAATAACAATAGATAATTTGAGCCTATAGTAAACTAAGAAATATGCAGGAGACAACAGGTGAAATGTTTATTACCTTCCTGCTTTTTAAGTGGTAAAAATCAATTAGATCATCGGGCTGTGCATGGGATATTTGAGCCCTGGCTTTTATCTCTTCAGTTTCATGGCGCTGCTTTTCAGCCAGCATTTTCACAAAGCTTTGTCTGCAAGATTGCAACCATATCTTCCTCACTTCATCACCAGTATTGCTTAGCAGTCTAATACAGAGGACAATCCTATCACGTGAATCATTATCAATTGGATGCGGAAGAAATGAAGATTCACCAAGTTGCAACATAGAAACCATGATCAATAATGCCTGAGTGAAGGTCCTATTCACTTCAACTTTGGAAGGCTGAACCTCCTCTAGCCTCAAAACAAGCTTCGTAAGCGTGCAAGCCACAACTGCCCCAAGGAAAAAGTCGCCAGAAAGAATTAAGGATCTCAAATTTCCAATAGAGGATAGAGATCCTTGAACAAGGGTTGGTGGGGACATTGCAGTTTCAAGTGCAGCACTTTGGGTTGCATAGGTTCCATCTGCAAGAATGGCAGGCCTTCTAGAGGATACTGTGGTTGAGCTTACTTGTGAACTTTTTGCAGACTCTGGTGCCTCTCCTTCCTCTGAAGCTGTGTAGAAAGGAAGGTCACCAAGACAATTTTTTATGGTAGAGATTCCACTCTCAACTTCAGAGAGCGAGAGACAGTACTCTCCAATGATCCAAAGCGCACAAGAACACACCCTCGCAGCACGAATCTGATAGAATGTATCCAACAGTCGTGTGATGATAGAAACTCGCAACTTGGGATTTGTCTCAATGATCTCACGTACAAAAACAACAACATCCATTGCTGAAGCTACGTTGGTATCACTCAAGAAATCCATCAAGAGATGTACCACTGTGCTGGCGACCTCAGGGAACTTAATTGCACAAGTATGAATAGCCTGCACCAGCATTTGCCTATATTCCCCATTCTTCTCATGCTCTCCACTTTGAGTCTTCACCACCTCCTTCTTCAGCAACATAACGACTTCGTCAATATTCCTAGGAGTGATCAATTCAAGGGCAATATCGATAGTTTTCCTCCTAATATCAAGATTTGGGCTGGAAAGTGCTCGAAGCACATCCATTACTAGTTCGACCATTATCTCCCTATGAGATGCCTTAAGCTCATTGAGCCTATCAAGAACAATAAGTTTAACGTTATTATCACTTTGGGACAGCAAAAGCTGGCAGTAAGTATTTGCAGCGGCTCTAATAGCCGTGGGAGCTGAGGAAAGAGACACAAGAGTTCCAGCACACTCATAAATGACGGCAGTTGATGGGGCATTCAACAAAGAGATAATGATCTTAATATATTTGCCTTTCTCGGCCTTATTGGCCCGACAAACCTTCCTAATTAATTCTAAGACAACCATCTGAAGCTGCTCCCCCCAATCAGTCATCCTTTCGATGTTAGTAAAGAGGTAGTTGATGGCCCTTTCTTGAGCACAATTGAAGAGCATAAGAAAAGCATTTCTCTTACTGGAATTGTCCTGCTCGGAGGTCAAGAACTTTTCGATGATCTCAGGAGCACTATCCAGTAATTGCTCTCCTTGAGGAAGTTTGTAAACGGACATAACAGCAAGCACCGCATTCCGACGAACAAATGGGTGACGATGCTCCAAATTGGTGAGAATGGAAGGGATCAGCGGCTCGATGATCTCAGTCTCATTCAGACGGCAGAGAAATCGCAGGGTAACCCCACGAATATACTCGTTAGGATGCTGAAGGTTGTTGCGTAGGTTCTGGCAAATAAGGATCATCTCCGGCAGAACTTTACCTCGGGAATCGGTCTTGTCGATGATCTCCAAATAAAGAAGAAGGAGCTTCTGGATGGTGTGGTCATCAGAAGGTAGAACATAGCGTATAATTGTGATGAAAAGTTGAGGAATGGTTTCCCCATTGAGCAACAGCATAATCGCTTTTTTCAATGCTTCAATCTTGGAATCAATGTCATTCCCTTCCAAAGCTTCCTTGATCTCATTGGCCATGGCTGGGGTGCCCTTGTCGAAGTGCACCAACAGAGTGCACGACTTCTCCATATCTGCTTCCCTTTTCGGTTTGAGATCTGAAGAAAATGAAAATAGGGGAAGATAATTGAGACGAAACAGAGATTGAATTGAGAAAAATCAGATCTAGGTTGGAAGGGAAAGGGAGAATTGAAGAAAGTACCTGATTTGCTATGGAGGTTGGTCAAGGAAATTAGATCTCGAGAAGCTTGATGCGTTTGGTTGATGTGAGCGACTCTCAACCTGAAGAGAGGAAATGCAGATCTGGTCGTTTCAAACTTTCAAGGACTAAGCTCTGCTCTATAACTGTGAACAAACCAGACCGATAAAATAATCGGACATGAGAAACGTCGGCTTCGTCGTGGACCGTGGGCTTTGAAATTCGCTTCTTAGGCCCATTTCAAAGGAATTCTGTAAAGCCCAACCCATTTCATATGTATCCCAATAGTTCTAAAAAGGCTCAACCCGCTTCTTCTCTGGATAATCATCCTACGTTCCCTAATTTTATTTTGATTGGGAAGTGCAATTGTATTAGTGATTATTTTTTCAAGAGAAAATTGCAATAGATGCCCAAAATTGGAGGCATAATTTGAAAAATCATTAATTTTAGATTTCACTGCAAACTCATCCTAAAACAACTAAAATACATGATAATGTCGTTCTCCATATTTTCATTGTGAATTTAAACATAATCAAGTATTTCTTTTAGTAATATACTCATGAAACAAAAAATCACTAAATTCATTTGATTCCTTGCTAGAATAAGAAGTAGATTTTATATAAGATGCCAAGCAAGTTCTAATTCAACTATGACTTGATGGGCCACGAGTCAAGGGTTGATGATAACACTCCAAAAGTACTATTATACGACTCTAATTTAAAATAATTATTGTTAATTGCATTTTGAATTCTCTATCGTAATTACCTTTAATCATTTGGGCATTGATTGATTGTGAAAATCACAAAGAGATTTAAATTCAACACTAGTATAAAAAAGGATTGATCCACTCCACGGAGAAGATGTCAAAATTAGGCTTTTTGGATAATTTGAAGGGTAAACTACAATGATACTCACTATTAACCAATTTTATATTATTATTTGAGGTATATGCATGGATGAAGTTTTTTATTTTTCCAATTTCTTGCTTTGGTCTTTCATTCTATATAGTATTCACATGACTATGAAATTTCAAAATATTTTGGATTTTTCAATATTTCTAATATTATATTTTCTAATTTTCACTTTTATTTCTAAGTATAGTTTAGTCGATAAGATAATAGTAATTTTTTCGAAATAATAAATTTAAATTGTCACTTGCACCGAAAGTTGAAATATTAAAAGATTACAAAAATAGGTTTATCGTAATTATTTTTCTTTAAATAAAAACATATCGTAATTAGTTGAGACAAATATAATCTTTTATGTTTAGATTTTTATCTACTCAAAGAGGATATACCTCTACATTTTTTTAGCCAAAAGGCATAACTCTATTTTTTTAGTTTTTAGTTCAACAATGGTAAGAGTGAGAGATCAAACCATCTTTATAACGATGGTTTGTGTCTTATGGTATCCAAGGATCCGTTTGAGATTGATTTTGAAAGATATGAAATTTATTTTAAAATAATTCTAACCCTTTTAAGACTTTGATAAAACTAATTATATACTACTTTTTTAGAATCACTTTTTCATTTATTTTATGTGTATATTTGGGTAATTAGCAGCTTTTGAGAATTAGTTGAAAAATTTGTTGCCTCCATTAACAAACTTTCAAAATCCCAATTTGATCCTCATATATATTTTCTTCCGTTGTGATGCCAACATTCTTACGGGAAAAATACATTTGATCTTCATGTGATTGCAAAATAAGGAGAATTTAAGAATTAGTGTGGTACTTATCACAACAACCTTGGTGTTTAAGTCGGTAATAAGTATTTTAGTTCTAGCAAGAATTTTAGAGATGAGAATGAACTTTCTTTTTCTGAAGTCATAATGATGTATTTATATGAAATTCCTGACCTAATTAGGACATTCGGATCAGAGTTTTAAAGTCAAATTAATTTTATCTTCGAATCAAATAGGTTCAAACATGCATTTGGCATGTCCCATTGAACAAATAGGGATGCTCAACCTTGGTCTCAAGGTTGAGTTGGTCGATAGGCGTAAATGTGTGGGAAAATTCACCGAGTATGGCACGTTCATTAAACCAAGTTGAGCAGGTTATTTTGAGCTTTTGGTCTAATCTTTCTTCTTCTTCAGACCCTGGGATATGGTTTTTGGCTCGAGTTTTGTCATTTCCTTGATTTGACAGTATGTAGCTTGCACAAAGTCGATTATACCCTCAACTCCAAATCTACTCATCACATATGCCACTTGTTTTATGATCAACATATTACCCACCTTTAATTACATAGGTATTATTTCAACATTTTTGGGTTATAATTTACTACTCTTCTTTTCATTCTTTTTTCTTTTTGAAAAAATGTTACTACTCTCTTTTCTTCTAACAACTTCTAGTGTTAAATTAATTTTGTAACAATAAGTATGATTTTTGAATTATGTAACGGTCAAACAAAAGTTGTAAGAGCAAGATTTACAGTATCAGCTTTTATTTTTTAACCACATTTTTTTATGTTAAAAATATATAAAAAAATATTTAAAAATATTTACACTTTATAAAAAAAAAAATACTAAAAGTATAAACACCCTTAGAATTTTTTTGCTATAATGTGTAAATTTTTAGGAGATTTTTTTATTCATAAGAATTTCCCTTAAAATTAATGTTAGATATTGTTTGTTATAATAATTTCAAGTATTAAAAAAGTATTTAAAACAATATAATACATGTTATTATAGTTAAATTGCAACACTTTAGTATTAATTTATGAAATATTGTGAACTATTTTTTTCATTTCAAACTTGAAACTTACAAAAGCTTATTTTCATTTTAATGCTATTTTTTCTAAAAGCATGGTTGAAAATAATTGCTTTAAAAGCTACCTACAACAATTTCAAACTAATTCTAAATTATGTTAGGTCAAGAAAGTCATAACTTGTTTATACAAGATATATTTAAAATTGATTTTAGTTGAAATTACTACCTCTGCTGAACCATATTGGTTTCCTTATATTTGAAACATTTTTATTGACCGTCTTCTATTATTATTATTTTCCTAAAAAAGAAATTTAACCTAAAATTTGTCAACATGGTATATTGTTTTTAAGCTAGTAACTTTCATCTTTATTGTATATATAAAAAATATATTATTATTTCTATTGTTACTGTTTCAATTATTGGCTGTGATTATGCAAATGGATATAACCTTATTTAAACAAAGTTTATTTTCTCACATGAAAAAGCAAATTCCATTCTTTTAGGTCTTGTTTGGTAACCATTTGATTTTTTATTTTTGTTTTTAAAAACTAAACCTATTTCATCTAAATTTATTACTATGATTTGTATTTTTGTTAAGTATAATGGTTGAATTATTAGTCAAATTCCAAAAACAAAAACAACATTTTGAAAACTATTTTTTTAGTTTTTAAATTAAACCATTGGTGAAGTAAATAACAAATGAAGAAATTTCGAGATGGAAATAGTGTTCATAGGCTTAATTTTCAAAAACAAAAATAAAAAATAAAATGGTTACCAAATGATTTAGTTTTCAAATTTTCATTTTTTTAAAAAAAAAAATTCTTAGACACTCTCGATTGAACGAACTCGTAAAAAGTTATATTATTCAATGAAACTATCACATTAATGAAGAAGTATATTATTCAACGAGACCATCATAATAATGTAGTTGATAGTTTTACATCATTAGATGCATGAAAGCAAAAAGGTAATGAAATTTCGAATTTGCATCTAAGGTTATTAAAGGAGAGATACAAATTTTAGTATCTAAGTCCAAAGGATTGAATTATAACTTTTTAATTTGATTTAATTAAAAAAGATTTTTATTGCCCACTCTCCTTCCCCTATGTAAACCCACCAAAACCTTTCAACTCCAAAATTAAAGGTTAACTTTTTCTTTCTCTATTAGTCATAGCATATACTATATAAGAATTGAATTAGGCTCATTTTTACAATTAAATACTAATACTAATAATATTAACAATTCTCAATTTTATTCAAGCCATGAAGGAAGCTTATTTTATTACAACACACTAGGTAATTAATATGGGAAATACATTTCATTTCAAACCAAGACATTGATACATCAAGGATGCATATTTTAAGTTCATAAGATTAATAGAGTCTCTTAATTAAGCTATTACACATCTTAACAAAATTCTTAATCACAAAGAGTAAAGATGAGGAGGAAGTCTTGGGTCAGCAACAGCATCAAGTGGGAATTTCTTAGGAGTAGAAAGACCAAAAATTTCTTCCAAATTCAAATCTTCCTTCTCCATATCCCCAGGCAATTTCCAAGAAAACCCATGCAATAAATTAGCCAAACTTGACTGAATAACCTTTAAACCAAGACTATACCCAGGGCACATTCTCCTTCCAGACCCAAATGGCAGAAGCTCAAAATCTTGACCTTTCACATCAATACTATTTTCCATGAACCTTTCTGGGTCAAATGCATATGGATTTTTCCACACTGTTGGGTCTCTCCCAATGGTCCATACATTCACAAGCACCCTGGTGCCTTTGGCTATGTCATACCCTGCAATTTGGCAATCCTCTCGACACATTCTTGGCACTAACATTGGTGCTACAGGGTGCAGCCTCATTGTCTCTTTTGCAATTGCATTAATGTATGGTAGGTTAACAATGTCTTTCTCTTCTACCCATCTTTCCCTTCCGATCACTCTGTCTAGCTCTTCAGTTGCCTTGTCGAAGATCTCTGGTTGTTTTAAAAGTTCTGATATTGCCCACTCTATTGTTACTGCTGAACTCTCTGTTCCTCCTGCTATTAGATCCTGAAACGGTGAATGATTTGATTATAAGTTAACGACTTTTAATTTTGGGTCAAATAAGTCTTTGGACTCAAACTTAAATTTTCAATTTTGTATCCGTTAAGTTGTTGACTTTCTTGTTTTAAAAAGAAATCTTATAACTGCTAGATATAAAATTTAAATTTTCATTTGGGAATTACTTGAGTAAACGCCTTGACTCCATGCCTTTCAAGTTTGACTTCAAGATTAGGATCATCAGCCTGTTGCAACAAAACATCCACCATATCTTTAGCCACATAATTCTCAACTCCCTTTCTCCTTTCATTATGTTCATCCAACACATGTTCAAGAAACCTATCGAACTTCTTGCTCAACGCCTTCATTCTCTTCACATAACCCTGCAAATCCAAGAAATCAATCCATGGAATTGAATCCCCAATGTTAAGCACACCACTCAGCAAGAACAACTCATCCAACATTTTCTTGAACTCATCTGGACTAACAATCGCATTCTCTGACTCATCCGTATACTTCCTTCCCAACACCATCCGACTTATCACATTCAAACTCACTGTAGACAAGTAATCCTTAAGCTTGATCACTTGACCACGGGACTTGTAAATATCTTTAAGCAGAGCATTCATTTCCTCCTTGCGTATATACTCATAAGAATCAAGTCGTCTAGCACTGAAAAGCTCCATCAAACACATCTTCCGAGCTTGGCGCCAGTAAGGACCGTATTGAGACCAAGTAATGTCGGAATAGTTATAGGTGGTGTACTTTCCAGCGGCGGTTTTGGGACGGGACACGAAGTTGAGATCATGCGTTTTGAGGAAAATCTTTGCCATTTCGACAGAGGATCCGACCACAACAGGGAATGACCCGAAACGAAGATGCATAATGGGGCCGTATTTTTTGGAGAGTTGATGAATGGATTGGTGGGGCAGAGAGCCAATCAAGTTGAGATTTCCGATCAACGGCCACGGCCTCGGTCCCGGTGGGAGATTGAGTTTGCGGCGACAGAGGCGGCGGGAGAGGAGGAGGAGGGCGAGAGTGGCCATCCAAGCAGCTGCATAAGAAACCCAAGAAGGAAGTTGCATTTCCATGGTGAGTAAGAAAACAGAGAAGTGAAGAGTGGAAGAGGAGAATGAGATGTTCGGTGATGGTGAAAACGCAACGAATAGCTATAAATAGAAATGGAAATTAGGTAGAAACCAAGTTCAATTGTAAATTTTGTGTAAATTGTTGAGTAGTTGCAAGTTATTTTCTCGACTTTGAGTAGAAATCAACCATTATTCTTATCTCATTAATTTCTCTGAACTTTCAGCAGAAATTCTTTTGAAACACGACCACGAAACTTGATTTGGAACCGAAGTAGAGAGGACAGAGGATCGAAATTTCTCTATCGTTCAAATGATTAAACAAAACAAAAGAGGGGAAAAAACAGATAAGTTATAGCTAAACTTTCTTCTATCATTTAAAATTCTATTAAGCCCTAATTTAAATCTAAACTAATTAAGTGTAACTTTTGAATTTAACTTTATTTCTAGTATACTTACAAAAGGCCTTCATATGAATCACAATTCACAATTTGTCACTGGTTTCTTTTTACTTATCTTGTATTTGAAATAATAGATTTAATTGCAAATTTAACCCTTAAGTTTCAAAAAAATTAAAATTTAGTCCACATAATCTTAAAAACTAGAATTTAATATTTATCTTATAAATAGTCTCAATGGTTTACTAACATTTTTATAAATAGTCCTGACCATATGAACTATTTATGAGGATCTTATCAAATCATAGAGACTATTTAGTGGTAGATCTCTTTAACGCATGATAATCAATTCAGTCCTTTATCTTATTGTAATTTTTTCTGTTAAATTTAAATATCGATTGATGTACGATTCAGTCGACGTAATTTTAAAAACAGTCGATCGCCAATCAAATTATCAATATACGTTAGACAATAATTTCTTAAGAGAGATTAATTTGTTGTGGGGTAAAACTATAGTCGATACCCGTATCCAAAGGAAAGAATGAGCTAGAGGAGACCCTTGAAGCACATGTCATTATAAAAGGAAAAGAAGCCCTTGAACAATAGAACAAATGTGTCAAGCGTAAGTCCTGTTACATAGAAGAAAATAATTGAATCCAGGCTAGCTATTGTCCCAACTACGTTATTACCTTGACATCTCCATCTTTGACAGTGCCATTATTAGTATACAAGCTCCAACTACATGACAGACAAAGGAGCATGTAAATAGATCAAGTGTCATCACCCATATAATTATCCAATTAATTCATGTTTTGCGCTACTGAACACTTCATTTAATTGACTTAGTATGAGAGTATATGTAGCACGACACTATACTACACTGGTGCGACTCTTTATACAGGTAAACTCAACCTAAATACTATATTGTCATTGAGCGAGCTAATGATATTTACGCAATCAATAAAATTGTTTTTTTTAAAAAAAAATAAAATACTAAACTTCTAAAACAAGATTGTTAGAAAGTAAAATTAAGATGGAGTAAATTGAATGAAAGAAATAAAAGATTAGAAAGAAACATTGATTGGAGAGGAAGAAATTAAAAATGAGATTGGATGGCACATGGGACATGGGGCATGCCAATGTGAATAATATTCAAGCTACCAATATCATCTCATTAATAATTTCTTCGAAGTTGCAGCTGAGAATCTCGTGAACCACAAAACCTTTGATTTGATATCGAGACGGGACAAAACCATATGGGACATTTCAATGTGAAAATATTCGGGTCGTTACACTAATATTACCATAATTTCTCAGAAAGGTTCAAAACAAAAATGCCTTTTGTAATAGTGAAACACAAAATTTCCTGGAAATGCAACCATAAAACAAATTGTACACGTTCATTTCACTTGATACTTTATTGGTTACTGTACGTAAGGGATTTCTCAGCGGAAAAAAGAAAAAAAATTAGGTAGAAGAAAAAAATAGGTAGAAAATGGATAAGAGGTAGATATACAAGTTATTATCTCTTTATGGAGAATAATTAGGGAAATTAAGAGGAAAATATATTAGCTTGAAATGAAATTCATGTAAATAGATAAACTTTGCGTTCATGCGTTTACAAAACTTATTATCTTGAAAATTATAAAATCTAACATCTTTGAATGCAGAATTCTTGTGAAAAGAAGAAAAAATCAGTGGTGGATAAAGAGATCAAATCAACTTCAATCTTGTGTGCAAAGAACCATGTGTTGAGTAGAAACACGAAGAAAGGAAAACGAAAAATGCATGAGCGGTGGATGTCAAATCAAAGTACAAGTTGGTAGCTGATTTAAAGCAGTCACAACAAAACCAATGAATATGTGACTGTTGGGATTGGTGTCCTAAATCTCTCTTGTATTCTCTTAATTTGCAAACTCTGTATAAAAAATTGTTATTAATAAAATAATTATTATTTTATGAGCATATACTCAATCCAATAAACGAAGATCCTAGGTTATTTTATATAATTTAAATATGTATATAGAGACATACGGGTAAATCATGTTTAAATGATAACCTAAACGGTCTATAGTAGATGGATAAGGCTGGATCCTAGTGACACTATGGATACTGTCTGCTTTGTAGATGTTACAGGTGTTGTAAAGTGTTATTAATGATCTGATCCTAATCATTCATGTGGAGACATGCATCTGATCCTGGTCGTGTTCCCAAAAATCCTTTGAATAAAATACCCCTGCTCACATGTCTCCATATGAATGATCAAGATCATATTATTTGTAGCACCTTACAACAATTGTAACATCTACAAAGCAGGTCATACTCATAATGTTACCAAGATAAGGTATCCAGTCTTATCCATCTATTACAGACCATTTAGGTTATCACTTAAACATGATCCACCAGTATGTCTCTACATACATGCTTAAGCTACAAAATAATCTCGAATGTTAGTTTATTGGTTTGTGGATAAAATGCAACTAAATGTCAAATAAAACATCATATATTTTATTAGATAAATAAGATGTTTGTACAATACAATTACAAACTATAGGATCCTATGAGATTTAGGGAACCAATCCCAACAATCTCCCACTTGACCTAAAGCTAGTGGGGTGTACAATATAAAAGTCAAACTAATATATAAAGTACACAAACAATAAACTAGGGCATACACACCCAATACAAATCTCATATTTGCCCTAGTCTAAACGTGGCCTGTCCCATAGACCCATACTCTACAGATGACGCTCAAACACCTTAGCAGTGAGGACCTTTGTAAATGGATCAACAACGTTGTGCTTCGAAGCTATCTGCATGACGATCACGTCCTCTTGATGCACAATCTCTCGGATGAGATGTTACTTTTGCTTTATGTGCTTCCCCCACTTGTGACTCTTAGGCTCCCTGAAATTAGCGACAACACCACTATTATCACAATAAAGCGTGATGGACTTTGACATATCTGGAACCACTTCCAGATCAGTCAGAAATTTTCTAGGCGATAGCTTCCTTAGTAGCTTCACAAGCATTTTGTCAATATACGATGCTTGAAATAGAGCTAGCATTTTGTTCTTTCAATCTCTAAAGATTTGAATTCCCAAAACAAACCGAGCCTCTCCCAAATCTTTCATTTGGAATTGGGTTGCTAGCCAGTTCTTAACTTTAGCCAGTAGCTCTACATCATTCCTAATGAGTAGGATATCGTCTACATACAACATTAGAAAAACTACTGAACTGTTGATAATCCTTTTGTATACACAAGGCTCATCAACATTCTGATCAAAGCCATAAGATTTGATCGCAGTATCAAATCTTATATTCCAAGATCGAGAAGCTTGCTTCAATCCATAAATGGACCGATTAAGCCTACAAACCTTTTGCTCTTGACCTTGGATTATGAATCCCTCTGGTTGCTCCATATAAATGGTCTCCTCCAGATTGTCATTCAGAAAAGTAGTCTTGACGTCTATTTGCCAGATCTCATAGTCATAATATGAGGCAATGGATAGGAGGATCAGGATAGACTTTAACATGGCAACAAGTGAGAAAGTATCCTCATAGTCGACCTCCTCAACCTGGGTATAACCTTTTGCCACTAATCTAGCCTTGAAAGTTTGCACCTTTCTATCAGCACCCTGTTTTATCTTGTAGATCCATTTGTAACCTATAGGTTTTATCCCATCGGGTTGATCTACAAGATCCCAAACTGAATTGAAGTACATAGACTCCATTTTGAGATCCATAGCTTTGATCTATTCATCTTTGTTGATATCCTCCATTGCCTTCTTGTAAGACAATGAATCCTCAGCGTCTCTGTCAGCTACCATAATTAGGATTTCTGTTAAACCCATATAACAGACAGACGGGTTCACAACCCTCCTACTACGTTGAGGTTCCCTCAAAATTTGAGGTGGATTTGACCTACTAGATGATCCAATTTCAACAACTCTTATTGAGGCTTCAGTAGTTTCTTTGGAAATTTCATTCAACACTATTTTACTGCGGGGCCTGTGCTCCCTTATGTATTCTTCTAGAAAAGTAGTGTCTGTCGACACAAACACTTTATTTTCCTTAGGATCGAAAAAATAACCACCTCTTGTTCCTTTGGGGTAGCCTACAATTAGGCACAGTTTTGAACGAGGTTCCAATTTCTTAGGATTTGTCTCAAGCACATATACTGGACAACAATAGATTCTAAAATGATGTAAACTAGCTTTACGACCATTCCATAATTCCAAAGGTGTTCTCATAACACTCTTGGATGGAACACAGTTCAAAATATACATTGCAGTCTGTATTGCAAAACCTCAAAACGAATCAAGTAAGGAAGCGTAATTCATTATAGACCGAACCATGTCCAACAGGGTTCAATTTCTCCTTTCTGATACACCATTCTGCTGAGGTGTACCAGATATTGAGGTTTGTATTCCATGCTTTATCAAATATTTCTGGAATGTAAGATCCAAAAACTCTTCACCTCAAGATCCAAAAACTCTTCACCTCGATCAGATCGAAATGTTTTAATTGTTCTATTCAATGCATTTTCAACTTTGGCCTTGAACTCTTTGAACTTTTCAAATGATTCAGACTTATGTTGCATTAAATAAACATATACATATCTTGAATAATCATCAGTAAAGATGATGAAATATTCAAACTCTCATCTTGCTTTTACATTCACCGGATCATAGAGGTCTTAATGTACTAACTCTAAGGGTTCTTTGGCCCTCTGATCTTTTTCAATAAAGGATCTTTTAGTTATTTTGCCTTCAAGGCATGACTCACACACATGTAAAGAATTTTTTTTCTAACTCGCTTAGAAGTCTATTCTTTACCAATCTCTCAATCCTATTGAGATTGATGTGTCATAATCTCAGGTGCCAAAGTTGGGTATTTTCTTTAGGAGAAATTCTAATTTTTCTTCTTTTTATTTTGAGTTACCACAGTTTTAAACATTTCAGTGTTAAGGATAGCTTTAGTTGCTACTGGTCTTAGTACATCAAGATTGTTTTCCAACTTAGCATAACAAATATTAATACCATTATTTGAAAAAAACACTTTATTTATAGAGAATTGAATACAATAATATTGTTCTAATAAACATTTACAAAAATTAAGTTCCTCTTCAAACCAGAAACAACATATATATTTTCAAGTAAAATATATTTATTTTGTAAAGTAAATTGGAGTCCGTCCACTACCACAGTTGAGACAACGTACCCAGTTCCAACTTGCATCATCATCTCCTTAGCTTCCAGTTTCTACTAGGAACTAATTCCTTGAAATGAAGAACAAACATGATTAGTGGCATCCGAATCAATTATTCAGACTGAATCATCATTCTCCACTAAACAGGTTTCCAAAACAGGTAAATCGAATTTACCTTGTTTGGCCTTTTTCTTTTCTATCAAGTATTTGGGACAATTTCTCTTCCAATATCCCTCCTGGTTGCAATGGAAACTGATTCCCTTTGCAACCTTTGCCTTCTTGCCCTTCTCGGCAGCAACTGGTGGGTTAGCTTTCCCCTTTCCACCTTTCTTCTTCTTCCAATTTTTGGTACCGGAAGAAGAAGGCATAGACTTTGTCCCAGAGATCAAACCTCTGAAGAACTTTTTAGAGGATGAAGCAACATTTGCCTAACCCTTCTGTTCCTTGGTTTTCATCAAGGATTGAAAGGTTTGTAGCTCATTGAGTAAAGTGGTTAGGATGTAGTCAATCCTGTTCATAATAGCATTGCTACATAACCATAGGAAACTTTCAAGTAATGTTTCTAGGATGAAGCTAACCTGACTGGCTTCATCGATGATGGACCAATTCATCTCCGCCATATTGAAGTAGACCATCTGAGAACATGTTCTCTAACAGATGCCCCTTCTTGCATACAAGCATTGATGATGTATTTGAGAGCGTCATGCCTGAGCTGTACGAACGGTTGTCTGAATATTCCCCTCAGGGACTGCATGATCTCACGGGCCTTGAGCATGGACTTAGGCTTCTTAGCCAAGACTTCAGAAATGCTTGCCAAGATGTACGCTCGGGCCTTCTCATTTGCCCATATCCAACGCTCATATGCTTCTCAAACATTTCGAGCAGTATTTGGAGCTGCAATAGGATGACAGTCCTTCATTAGGACAAACTAAAGGTCATCGTTGATTAAGATAGTGTTGATTGTGTTTTTTCAAGTTGTGTAATTATTGTCCGTTAGTTTTTCTACAATGAGTAAATTAAGAGTCGTGGAAGTCATTATGAATTAATTTGCTGAAACCATATAAATTATTTATATTATTATATTTGTATTAAACCACTTAGAGAAACCAATCAATTTTAGAAAAATAATCTAATATACCCTTAGTTTTTCTACTTCATAATTAAATGATCAACCGGTTCAAAACAAGCAAATTGGGCCTTGAGCCGCTCGAAACAAACCATCCAACCTTCAAATTGGACTAGAATCAGTTTGTTTTTTCTGTCTTGGAGAGTTGCAACGTTGCGAAAAGAACACAACACTGTTTTTCATCGTAGGGTTGCAACACTGCAGTACAATCTCTAATGTATAGCTGTGTTCTCCATCGACACCAGAAAAATCACGAACGATTAAAGGACTTAAATGTATAGACTCGATCATATTTAATTGCCCCAAAACATGGGCCCTTACAAACCAATTTTGTAAATGGAAAGCAATAAACAAAAGAGCCAATCTCGAAAACATCCAACAATTTTAATCAAACAAATTTTTAAACATTCATCACATGAAAATTGGCAAGATGTAAAATCCCACTAGAAAAGTGTAAAATTAATTCTAAAATTTTGGAAAAATTTGGGCAAGAAACCCAGCTCTGATACCAATTGAAGGAACCATTGAAGGTTCTTGAGTGATGAACAGGATCAGACCCAAATCCAAAATTTATAGAATTAAATTTTACAGCAAACAAAACATACAGATTATGCATTTAAAACTAATTTACAACATGCTTGAGAAGAATTAAAGAAGCGTAAAGAGGTTTTGAAACCCTTACTTTTGATGAACCATTCTTCAAGAAAGAAAACCCTCTAACCAAAAAGAACACCACCATGCTGAAACTTCTGTATTCCTTAGGTGAGAATCTAGGAGTTTGTGTGTGCCCTGGCTATTTTGGAAGAGGGAATTGAGAGATGAAAGCAAGAGATTGGGAAAGAAAACTAGAACTTACAGAACTTTTCTGTCAATTTTTTTTAGGAAGAAGAAGATGAATCAATAAACAACGTACTGCAACCCTCTCCCACTATCACGTTGAGGAGAGAAAAGAGGGGGAGGAAGTTACAACTCCCTCCCAAAATTGATTTTTAATAAATGAATAAAATTAATTTATTTTTAATAAATCAATTAATATAGATATTTATATAATAACTAACTTATTATATAATATATATATATTAAACTATATGTTATATCAAATATAACATATAATCTATCGTTTCTATATTGTATCAAATACAAGATAAACTATAGTTCAATTCTCTCTCCCCAATGACTTTTAAAATAAATCATATTTATATTAAATTTAATTATATGAATCCAATTGACATAATTAATATTTGAATTATATTCAAATATTTATTTCCTCTCTAATAAACTTTATATTATAATGTATCAAATATATTATAGTAACTATATCATATATAATTAGATTAAATTAATTATATCACATATAATTAATTCCCTCAATAAATTTGAACAATTCAAATTAATCCAAAAATTGATTCTCATTAATTCTCGTTGAGCAACAAAGGGGACCTCATGGACCTGTAGCTTGAAGCTCTAACGATACATGAATAATTAATTAAGCTCCTTTAATTAAAGTATTCACCATCCCTTAACTGTCGGGCACTCCATTAATGACCGATAGCTGTATTCTTCGCACTCCAAATATATTTCTATGTCCATTGGATATAACCAATCAATAGTACGATGACCCTTCACAAATTGCTCGTAAGTATAGCTGGGCCAAAATTATCGTTTTGCCCCTGTAGTTACATCTAACTCCTTAAGTACCATTGATCCCTCTATTGAATAATAAATCATAGTCCAACTATGACCAAGCCCCTCTCGAGCCAAAAAATGGTGAGGTGTCATATTGTTCAAGCCCTAGAATCAACCCTTAAGAGAGCAATCTATATACTTACCCCGACATTGGGGAAAGAGTGAATTCCTTTTTGTGTAGCTGTGTTCCTAGCTCCCCAATCAGATGAATCCCCAAAATGGTAGGCTTGTTGAGTTGACGATCTGGCTACTCTCACCCATACAAATCAAAAGACCGCCTTCATAGGTAGGAGTTCACAACTTACTCAGGATTCAGGTTATGTGACCTATGGTCATCTTAGTGAAATGTAAGTCTTTATTATGAATGGCATTATATAATAAAACTAAATATTTCGGGGTCTGGTCTTATACAAACTCCTTTATATAGAACACTCCCGCTCACATATCTCCACATGAATGATTAGAATCAGATCATTTGTAGCACTTTACAACAATTGTAACATCTATAAAGTGGCTCATACTCATAGTGTCACCAATATAAAGTATCCAGCCTTATCCATCTACTATAGACCATTCAGGTTATCACTTAAACATGATCCACCCGTATATCTCTACATACTTGTTTAAGCTACAATATAACATTGGATGTTAGTTTATTGGTTTGTGGATTAATGCAACTAAATGTCAAATAAAACATCACATATTTTATTAGATAAATAATATGTTTATACAATACAATTACAAACTATAGAACCCTACGAGATTTAGAGCACTAACCCTAATAGAAAACTTGTTAGGTACAAAAATAAAGAGTACGATCTAATCGTGGTAGAGAGTATATGAACTTAAGATTCCAAAACTATATAATAGAACATGGAATTACATCCCAGCTCTCAGCCCTTGGTACACCTCAACAGAATGGTGTATCGGAAAAGAGAAACAGAACTTTGTTGGACATGGTTCGGTCTATGATGAGCTATGCTCAACTTCCTGACTTGTTTTGGGATATGCAGTAGAGACTGGTATTTATATTTTGAACACTGTTCCCTCAAAGAGTGTTTCTGAAACACCTTTTGAGATATGGAGAGGTTGTAAAGGTAGTTTACTCCCTTCAGAATTTGGGGATGTCCAACCCATGTGCTGATGACAAATCCCAAAAAGTTGGAACCTCGTTCAAGAGGATGCCTATTTGTAGGCTACCCCAAGGAAACGAGAGGTGGGTACTTCTTTGATCCAAGTGAGAATGAAGTGTTTATATCCACAAATGTTATCTTCTTGGAAGAAGACCACATAAAGGATCATAAACCACGAAGTAAAATTGTTTGAAGTGAAATTTCTAATGAATCTACTGAGACTTCAACAACAGTTATTGAAAAGGTTGATACATCAACAAGAGTTGTTGAAATCAGTTCATCTAGACATTTACATCCATCACAAGAGTTGGGATTGCCTCAATGTAGTGGGAGGGTTATGAACCCACATGTACACTACATGGGTTTAACAGAAGCCTAAGACATCATAGCTGATGATAGTTTTGAGGATCCATTGTTTTATAAACAAGCAATGGAAGATGTTGACAAGGATGAATGGATTAAAGCCATGAATCAAGAAATGGAGTCTATGTACTTCAATTCTATTTGGGAGCTTGTAGATCAACCTGATAGGGTAAAACCTATAGGTTGTAAATGGATCTACAAAAGAAAAAAAGGTGTAGATGGAAAGGTACAGACCTTTAAAGCTAGACTTGTGGCAAAGGGTTATACCCAGGTTGAGGGAGTGGACTATGAAGGAACTTCCTCACCTGTTGTCATGTTAAAGTCTATTAGAATTCTCTTGTCCATAACCACATATTAGAACTATGAAATATGGAAAATGAATGTCAAGCCTATCTTTTTTAATACAATCTTGAAGAGACCATCTACATGAATCAACCAAAATGATTCATTAAACAAGATCAAGACCAAAAGCATTGCAAGCTTAATCGGTCCATTTATGGTCTGAAACAAGCATCTCAATCTTGGAATATAAGATTTGATATAGTGATCAAATCTTATGGCTTTGATCAGAATGTTGATGAGCTTAGTGTTTACAAGAAAATCATCAATAGCTCAGTAGCTTTCCTCATGCTGTATGTGGATGATATCCTACTCATTAGGAATGATATAGTTTTTCTGACTGATGTAAAGAAATTGTTAGCCGTCCAATTCCAAATGAAAGATTTAGGAGAGGCGCAGTTTGTTCTAGGGATCCAAATTATCAGGAATCGTAAGAACAAAAGGTTAACCTTGTCTCAAGCATCGTATATCGACAAGATGTTTGTCAGATATTCGATGCACAATTCCAAAAAGAGTTTATTACCTTTCAGGCATGGAATTGTATTGTCTAAGGAGCAGTGTCCTAAGACTTCTTAAGAGGTTGAGGCAATGAGACGAATTTCCTATGCATTGGTTGTTGGTAGCATTATGTATTCAACGTTATGTACTAGACCTAACATTTTCTATACAGTAGGGTTTGTCAGTAGATATCAATCCAATCAAGGATTAGATCATTGGACAGTGATCGAACCAATCCTCAAGTACCTTCGGAGAACGAGGGACTATATGTTTGTGTATGGAGATAAGGATTTGATCCTTACAGGATACATGGACTTTGACCTTCAGACTGATTGGGATTCTTGGAAATTCACATCGAGGTCAGTGTTTACTTTAGATGGAGGAGTTATAGTTTGGCGGAGCATCAATCAAGGATGCATCACAGACACCACTATGGAAGCCGAATATGTAGCTGTTTGTGAAGCTGCTAAAGAGGTTGTTTGGCTTAAGAAGTTCCTTACTAATTTAGAAGTTATTCCAAATATGTCTTTGTTCATCACACTTTATTGTGATAACAGTGTAGTTGTTGAAAATTCTAAGGAACCTAGGAGTCATCGAAGAGGCAAACCCATTGAGCAGAAATATCACTTGATTCGAAAGATTGTGCATCGAGGTAACATGATTTTCATGAAGATTGCTTTGAAGCACAACATTGCTGATCCGCTTACAAAGGCTCTCATGACTAAAGTGTTCGATAGTCATCTAGAAAGTCTAGGTCCATAGGATATGCGACATATTGTCGAGGGCAAGTGGAGGATGTTACTGGGTATAATGTATGTCTTAGTTTATTGTATATTGTACTTTATTTGTATTGTAAATTTGGTTCTCTAAGCTTTAGAACAAGTGGGAGATTGTTGGGATTGGTGTCTTAAATCTCTTTGTATTCTCGTAATTTGTAACTATGTATAAACAAATTGTTATTAATAAAATAATTGTTATTTTATAAGCATATACTCAAACCAATAAACGAAGATCCTAGGTTATTTTATGTTGGGATTGGTGTCCTAATTCTCCTAGAGTCTCGTTATTTTGTAAAGATACACATTGTTTGATGAATAAAATAAATGTTATTTAATTATGGCATTTACTCATATCCAATAAACAAAGCTCCTCGGTTATCTTACGTGAACTTAAGCATACATATGTGATATACAAGTAGATCATACCTTAAGTGATAACCTAAATAGGTCTGTAGTATAAGGATTAAGGTGGGATACTTGATCCTGGTGACACTATGGATACGACCCGCTTTGTAGAGGCTTGCAAGTATTATAAACTACTACAGATGGTAGATCCTGACCATTCATGTGGAGACGTGCGAGCGGGGGTGTCCTATACAAAGAGTTTGTATAAGACCTGGACCACGAGATGACTAGACTCTGTATATAACGCCGTTGATACTAGAGACTTACATCTCACCTAAATGACCATAGGTGACACGACCTCAATCCTGAGTGTTTTGGGAACTCCTGCCTTTGAGGGCGGTCCTTTGATTAGTATGAGTGAGAGTGGCCAAATTGCCAACTCAACATGCCTACCTTTTTAGGGACTTGTCTGATCTGAGAGCTGGGAACTCAATCCACAAGATAGAATTCACTTCTTTCCCGAAGTAGGGATAAATAGAGAGATTGCTCCTTTAAGGGCTGATTCCAGGGCTTGAACATAGTGGCCACAGCTTCTCTTTGGAAGAGAGGACTCAGTCATAGCAGTACTATGACTTATGTTCATTAGAGGGATTAGTGGTACTTAAAGAGTTAGGATCACATCTTCTGTAGCACTTTACAATTCTTTGTAACAACTACAGAGTGGGTCGCATCCAATAGTGCTTCCAAAATAAGGCACCCAAGCCCATTCATATACTGTAGATCATTTTGACTATTTACTCGAACCTGATCCACCTTTATGTCTCCACATAAAGTTAAGTACTCATGTAATAGTCATATGACTTTTAGTTTATTGGATTTTTAAAACAAAATAAGCAATAAATATTTTCAATAATAACTTATTGAATTTTCAGAATAAATTTTGTTGTTTACAAACCACGAGTTTTAGGACATAAAACCCAACAAACTCCCACTTGGACTAAAACTCCAATGGTAACTTATATATCCGAATATATAAAACTGAGTTTCTGAGTTTACAGAGAAATATGATAAACTAGGGCATCCCATACCCATGGTACCATTCAGTATCCCATACCCAATTTTTCTCCCACTTGCCCTAGGTTATTAACCTGGTATTCCTAGTCTTACTAGGTGATTCTATAACACTTTAGCGAGAGAATCGTTGTAAACATATTAGTGTATAATAGACTTCTTATTAAACTATATGGGGAATGCATCTTATACTCATTAATGACCAGGAAGTTATACTTTCCTCCCACTACATCAAGGTACTCTCAAATCTTTGAGTAAGATGCATCTAGCTAGTCTAAACAACTCTTGTTAACAGTGTTAATTCAAAAACTCTTTATTGATTATGCAAGTTTTATGGAAACAAATAATACAAGGTGATCTGTCACAATATTCCAATAATTGGAATAATGTTTTAAGAAAACAATCTAAGGCAAGAAGAAAGTTTATCACTGGATTTCATGTTCTATCAAATAGACCTAGAAATCTTACACTTTCTATACTTTGATCCAATCAAAGTATTTTGGTTTCATTTACCTAACAAGTTTTGTACAATTTGAACGTTTTTAGTGCTCTAAACTTATCACTTAGGTTAAATAACTACTTGCCTTAATTGATTTCTAGCCGTTTTAAATATCTGAATATTTGCAAATGGCTTTTAACTAGGTTGGTTCTTTAAAAGAAGTTGCTATGAGATAGAACAAACATAATTTTCGAAAATGAACATTTCATTTACAACAAAAATATATACAATTTGTTCTTTACAAGATAACAAAAACAAATAAGATTATCATCAACCAACAACATCTCCCACTGGTTAAGCTGACAAGCAGTCCTCAAGAACTAGTTTGCCTATTTTGCTTTTTCTACTCTCTTCTCAGCAAGAAACTGAGGGCAATTCCTCTTCTAGTGCCCTTCTTCGTTGTAGTGGAAACACTTTCCTTTGTCTACAACGTTATTCTTGCCTTTTCTCCCAGCGGGTTTCTTCTTCCTTTTTCCTTTGCTCTTTTTAATAGGAATACTCTTACTTTGTGAAGAGGAAGCAACATCAGGCTTTTTGGATGATGTTTCTCTCTTCTCAGCGGCAGTAAGGTGTACTTCTGGTTCCAGACCTTTATCTCTCACTATTGTCTGGTAAGCTGTAGCTCATTCAGAAGAGTAGTCAAACTCTATTCAATTTTTTTATGAACGCGTTCATGCAGAATTGCAGAAAACTCTTTGGAAGAGATTCTAGAATAAAATCGACTTGACTTCTCTCATCAACGACAACCCTATTTACTTCTACCACATTGAAGTGGACCATCATGTCTAGGACATGTTCATGAACAGAGGCGCCCTCTTTCATACAATAGTTGTAAATGACTTAATATCATCATGCCTTAAGGAGAATGATGGTTGCCCAAACATTCCACGTAGAGATTCCATAATCTCTTTGGTAATATCTATATCCTTATGTTTCTTCGCCAAAACATCAAATATGCTGGCAAGGATATAGGCAAGGGCATTGTCATTCACCCTGATCCATCTATCGTACATCCTGAACAGTTCAGTTTGTATTAAAGCTTGGAATGAGAGGACAATCCTCTGTGAAGACAAACCGTAAATCGTCTATCATCAGTATAGTATTCAAATTTGATTTCTAGGTTGCATAATTATCCCCAATTATTTTATCAGATGCCAACAATTATACTAGTGAACTTGTCATTTTGAAAAATATAAACAAATTAGCCCTCAACAATGATCGTTTACAGCATGATCGTTTACAGCATCCTTCGTCAGCTTAGCCCTCAACAATGGTATACAAAGTTGGTTGCACAAACCCTACATACCACTTGCTATACTTAACCACAATGCCCCCTCTTTAGGCCTCTCGCCGCATCATGCAATCAAGCTAGCCATATGGCACCTACTAGTTCCAACGCATGGAACCCTCTCCTCTCTCTAGGTGTTAACTTTTTCCTACTTCACCTGAGAACCCAACATACTATACTTAACATATTTTCATGCCTTTTTCTGGCTTACCATTAATAGATTTCTCAAACTCTCTACGCATTAACTGTGTTACAACCTGAACGCATATAATCATAACATTTAAAAAAAATCCTTCTTTTACATTTCAGACGCATCATTCACTATACTTAACTTACTCTTCCCATTGACATTAATACTCATCTTTAAATCATAATTAAGAGGACTTAAACTTAATTAACTAGTAAAACAAGTTTAGTGGTTTACATTAGTAGCTTTCTTAGTGCTGTACGTAGATGATATCCTACTCATTGGAAATGATGTAGGTCTACTGACTGAAATTAACCATTGGCTGGTGACCTAATTCCAAATGAAAGATTTTGGGAGAGGCGTAGTTTATTCTAGGTATTCAAATCTTTAGGGATCGAAAGAATAAAATATTGGCCTTGTCTTAAGCATCATACATTGACAAAATGATTCTCAAGTATTTGATGCAAAACGCAAAGAGAGACTTGCTACCTTTCAGGCATGGGGTTGCTTTATCAATAGAATAGTGTCCTAAGACACCTTTAGAAGTTAAAGAGATGAGACAAATCCCATATGCATAAGCTATTGGTAGCTTGAAGTAAGTGATGTTATGTACTAGACCTGACATCTACTATGCAGTGGGGATAATTAGTAGATATCAGTTAAATCCAGGATTCGATCACTACACTGTCATTAAAATTATCCTCAAGTATTATAGGAAAACGAAGGACTACATGCTCATGTATGGGTCTAAGAATTTGATCCTTGCAAGATATATAGACTCTGATTTTCAGACTGATAGGGATTCTAGGAAACCCACTTCAGGATCAATATTCACTCTTAGTGGAGGGGTTGTAGTCTAGAGAAACACCAAGCAAGGGTGCATTGTTGATTTCACCATAGAGGTAGAGTATGTAGTAACTTGTGTAGTTGCTAAGGAGGCCATCTGGCTCAGAAAGCTCTTGACTGATCTAGAAGTAGCTTCAGACATGTCAAAGCCCATCATTCTTTATTGTGATATTACTGGTGTTGTGGCTAATTCTAGGGACCCTAGGAGTCATAAGCGCAGGAAGCACATAGAGCAGAAGTACCATATGATATGGGATATTATGCATCAAGGGATATGATCGTCACACAAATAGCTTTGGCGCATAACGTTGCTGATCTGTTTAGAAAGGCCCTCACGACTAAGGTGTTTGAGGGTCACCTGAGAGTATGGGTCTACGGACCGAGCAAGATTTAGTCTATGACAAGTGGGAGATTTTGTATTGGATGCATATTGTATGCACTAGTTTCTTGTTTTTGTGTACTTTTGTCATAGTTTGACTTTTATGAGGTACGTCTCACTAGCTATAGGACAAGTGGAAGATTATTAAGGTTGATGCCTTAAAACTCGTGGGTTCTTTAGTTTGTAATTGTAATGTATAAATAATTTATTTATCTAATAAAATAAGAGGTATTTTATTTGACATTTAGTAGCATTAACCCACAAAACCAATAAACTAAGATCCAAGATTATCTTCTGTAGCATAAACATAAATGTCGAGACATATAGGTGGATCGTGTTTAAGAGATAACCTAAATGGTTTGTAGTAGATGGATAAGGTTGGTACCTTATCCTGGTGACACTACAAACATGACCCGCTTTGTAGTTGTTACAATTTTTATAAAGTGCTATAAATGATCTGATCCTAATCATTCACGTGGCATTTGAGCGGGGGTGTTCTATTCAAAGAGTTTGTATAAGACCGGACCATGAAATGAATAGTCTCACTGTATAACACCGTTGATAAAAGAGACTCACATTTCCCCAGGATGATAATAGGTGACTTGACCTGAATCTTAAGTGAGTTTTAAACTCCTGCCTATGAAGGCGGTCCTTAGATCTGTATGGGTGAAAGTAACCAATTTTGCCGACTCAATATGCCTACCATTTTGGGGATTCGTCTAATTGGGGAGCTCGAAATGCAGCTACACAAGAAGGAATTCTCTCATTCTTAATAGTTAGAGTACGTAGAGAGATTGCTCCCTTAAGGGAGGACTTGAATAATGTGGTGCCACACCCTCTCCTAGCCCGAGAGGGGTTTGGTCATAGTTGGCCTATGGCTTATTTTTCATTAGAGGGATTAGTGGTACTTAAGCAGTTAGATGTAACTACAGAGACAAAATGGTAATTTTGACCCAGCTGTACTTACGAGCAATTTGTGAAAGGTCATTGCTCCATTGAAGGATTATATCCAATGGACATAGAAATATATCTGTAGTTTGAAGAGTACAACTGTCGATCTTTAATGGAGTGACCGACAGTTAATGGAAGTTGGTTAATTTAATTAAAGAGTTTAATTAATTAATTTAGTACCATTAGATCTTCAATCTATAGGTTTATAAGGTCTCATCGATAGCTCGACTGAGACTATTAAGAATTGATTTATATTAAATATTATAGATATAATGAGAGAATTTCAAACTATAGGTTATATTATATTTGATATAATATAACATATAAACCATAGGTTATATGTTATATTAGATATAACATGTAATATAGTATATATTATATGATAAGTTAGTTATTATATAATTATATAATATTGATTAAATAAAAATTATTTTTTAACTTCTTCTTCCTTCATTTTGACACAGAACAATCTATGCTCACCCAATCAACCACTCTGCAATTTCTCTTCCTCTCATAATTCTCTCCATCCCCCAAAGTTATTATGAAGCGCACTCCTTTCGTAGATTCTAAACCCTAAAGAGTATATGGAGGTTTCCGTTGTGGTAGTGTCCAACCAAATTAAGATTTAGCGTTGTTATGTTTTGGTGTTCGTATTTGAAGGAGATCCGTGAGATCGTGACTAGAGGATTACGTGAAGAATTTTGTGACTTTCAAGGGTTTCTAAACCCTCAATTCCTTTTTTTTTTTTTGTTTAAGCATGCGTAAATTTCTGAGTGCATATTGTTTTCATCCTCTATAATTTTAGAGTTTTGTGAAAAACTAAAAATTAGGATTCGATCACGCAGGTTTTCACAAACCATTAATTGGTATTAGAGTGTGCATTTTATGAGTCCCAATTTTATTTTTCTGAAATTAAATTCAGTGTAATGGTGGGTACTTTTTTTCTTCTGTATTTATGATTATGAATGTGCGGTTTGCATATTTTGGATTTTTTTTTTTCAGGATTGGCTTTAGTTTTTGGCTTTTTATTTTTTATTTTTTATTTTTTTATTATTTTTTACAAATTTGGTATGTAAGGGTCCATTGTTTTTTGGCATAAATTTGCTATCGAGTCTGTAAATTTATAGCCTAGGTTGTTCGTGAAGTTTTCCAACAAAGATTTGGAGGTTTCGGAGCCAAAAAAATGGAGAATAACAAAACAAAATCACCATGTACAGAAGGTTATCTGTACACCAGTGTCACGATGCTATACCCTAACGTTGCGGCACTCTGAAGCAACGTGAAGGAAAGGGTTTCTACAGCGCCGTGGCACTCCGATCGTGATGATGCATGAAGGAGATTCATTCGACCTGTGGCACACTGTTTAGTTTGTCAGACCAGTGGCTCGATTTTCCAGATGGTCCAACAACGTTTTCTTTGTATTTTTTAATTATTAAATATAATAATTAGTTTTTCTTATTAATTAAATTAATATAAAAATTATATTGTTAGGAAGCCGATCCTGGTCCAGAATGTGTTTTTTTTAATTATACATTAGATGTATGGTTTATTTAATTTTATATGTCATAATGTATGCCATATATATAAAATTTCACCATAGGTTATGCATTGTTCATGCATCCTGTTTATGATAAATGTTATAATATAGTTACATGAATTGTTAAAAGAATGCTCATGCATCATATAATATAAGAGTTATAATATATGAATACATGCATTAATAACATTACCATGCATCGATTATATTATAATTATTATAATATATAGTTAGTATGTACGGATGATTGTTATTGTTTTTCATTACTTTAGTATATAATTGTTATGTGTGGTGTGTAATGAAAAATGAGACTGCATTATGCATGCCACCACTATAGCTTAATTATAGGTGTTATAATTTTTCCAAAGTATGTCTTTTAGATGCAATCCTAGGTTTTATTTTGTTTCATTTTACTTCATAATAGTTATAAGTTTAATGAAATTAGAAATTAAAATCTATAATAAAGAGTCATTAACATAGGCTTCAAATCTTTTTTTAAATAGTTTAAAATTTGATTCATTTTAGACTTATGATCACAATATTTCAATGAGATTAGAAATAGGTTTAATCTTTTAATTAATTCTATAGGATTAAATTAGTTAATAATAAATAGTTAAATTTGAAACAAATTTATCTATAAGATACCTTTGCCAAGGGCAGTTCTATTTAAGTTGGGGTATTTAAGTTGACAGAAACGGAACATCCCTACTTGTGAATTGATCTGGAAGGTAAATTAGATAGATTTGTTACAAGCATGCAATATTTGACTAAAGTTTGTTAGATCATTTAATGAACAATAATCAATATTGTTTAACTATAAAAAATAAATGTTACATTGCGCAAAAGTTAACAAACACTTAGTAAAAATAGTTAGCCATTTTTTGAAGTTAATTAACCCTAGGTAAAACACTCAGTGGGAGGAAACTGGGGCATATGATACTTCATCTTTCCTGTCACGTTTCTCCCAAAAAGTTTACATCGTGAGACCTATACTCGGCCTCGAAGTACCTTTGCTTGTGTCTCCCTACGGATGATGTTTGTATAGGTTAATAACAAGGTGAATGGAGAGAGTGTTTATAGTAAGTGGGAGCAGGACATGTGTCAACACATTCCATGGTCTCTCTTATTAGTTTGTAGTAAACTTTCATGCTTGGCCTCGAGACACCTTTGCTTATGTCCTTCTACAGATGACATTTGCATGATTTTTTACTTAAACTCCAGAAATTGATGGGATTGCTTTAGTTTTTTCCCCAATCGATATTTCCTAAGGTTGCCTCATTAGGGCATAAATCTAGAATCTAAAATATGAGGTTACACTTACAAGAAAAATATTAAGATAGTGAACAATTTTTGGACCAAATAATGGTGACTAATAATTATAGGAACAAGAGTTGTTTTGGTGTAATTATTGGTTGAGATAGTCTCAATTCAATGAAGGGGTACCTGATTACCCTATAGTGGTTTTTACCTTGCCCAACGGAACCATCATTGCAAAATAGATGTCACATAGGATGCATTATTATTATTATTATTATTATTGCTAAAATGATTGGTTTTTTAAAATGGGTAGTTCTTGTGAAACTAATATAAATAAATTATATGTTTATGCAATATTCAAAATGGCATCCGCTACTTTGAACATGCTTGCTGGCAATAAACTTACCGACGATAGCTACGCTACATGGAAAAATACTATCAGTACAGTTCTAATCATCGATGACCTGCATTTCCTTGTTGATGAGTGTCCTCAAGTCCCACCTACCAATGCCATCCGAAATGTTTAAGAGGGGTATGAGTAATGGGTCTGGGCAAATGAAAAGGACCGAGCATACATTTTGACAAATCTATCTGAGGTCTTGGTTAAGAAGCATGAACCGATACTCACTGCCTATGAGATCATGGATGAGGGAACCTTTGAACGTCCTTGAGCAGAACATGGGATCGGAACCAAACCCAAAATTTACAGAACATAAATTTTATAGCAAATACATACAAATTATGCATTTAAAAGATAACTGCAACATGCTTTAAAACAAAGATTACATAATAGAAAATGGGTTTAAGAAACCTTACCCTTAAAGAACCATTCTTCATGAGATTCTTCTCTGAATCTTATCAGGTACAATCTCGAATCCTCTAACCATCAATGAGAACACCACCACGAATATTAACTTTGTATTCTCTGGGTAAGAATCCAAGAGTTTTGTGGGCTTTAGCTATTTTGGAAGAGAGGGATTTTGAGAGAGATGAAAAGAAGTGATGAGATTCAAATTATCTCAGAACGTTATCTGTGGATCTGTCCTCTTTTTGTGAAAACCACACAAGGAAGAAGAATAACAACTTTTTCCTGCCCCACTAGCACGTATTAGAGAGAAAAGGGGGGAGGGAGTTAGAATACCTCTCCAAAATGATTTTTAAAAGAAATTAAATTAAATTTATTTATTTTCATAAATCAATTTAATACATATTTATATGATAACTATCTTATCATATAATATATATTAAACTATATGTTATATCAAATATAACACATAACATGTAGTTTCTATATTATATCAAATACATTATAACCTATAGTTTCTATTCTCTCACCAATGGCATTTAATATAAATTCAATTTATATTACTTAATTATATGAATCAAATTCATATAATTAATATCTGAATCATATTCAGATATTTATTTCCTCTCATATAAACTTTATATTTTAACATATCAAGTACATTATAGTAATTGTATCATATATAATTAGATTAAATTAATAATATCACATATAATTAATTCCCTCAATTAGTTTGAACAATTCAAATTAATCTAACATTGATTCTCATTAATTCTCGTTGTGCTACAGAGGGGACCTCATGGACCTGTAGCTTGAAGCTCCAATGGTACATGACTAATTAATTAAACTCTTATAATTAAATTAATCACCATCCGTTAACTGTCGAGCACTCCACTAAAGACCGACAGTTGCACTCTTCGCACTACAAATATATTTCTATGTCCATTGGATATAACCAGTCAATAGTACGATGATCCTTCCCAAATTGTTCATAAGTACAACTGGGCCAAAATTACTGTTTTGCCCCTGTAGTTACATCTAACTTATTAAGTACCACTGATCACTCTAATTAACAATAAATCATACTCCAAATATGACTAAACCCCTCTCGGGCCAGGAGAGGGTGTGGTGCCACATTATTCAGGCTCCAAAATTAGGCCTTAAGGGAGCAATTTATCTACTTACCCTGACGTTGGGGAATGAGTGAATTCTTTCTTGTGTAGCTATCTTCCCAGCTCCCCAATCAGATGAATCCTCAAAATGGTAGGCTTGTTAAGTCGGCAATCTAACCACTCTCACTCATACAAATCAAAGCACTGCCTTCATAGGCAGGAATTTACAACTCACTCAGGATTCAGGTCATGGTACCTATGGTCATCCTGGTGAAATGTAAGTCTCTATTATAAACGGTGTTATATAATGAGACTAGTCATTTCATGATCCGATCTTATACAAGCTCCTTTGTATAGAATATTCTGACTCATATGTCTCCACATGAATGACCAGGATCAAATTATTTGTAGCACTTTACAATAATTGTAACATCTACAAAGTGGGTCATACTTGTAATGCCACTAGGATAAGGTATTGAGCCTTATCCATCTAAGCACCGCCTTCATAGGCAGGAATTTACAACTCACTCAGGATTCAGGTCATGGTACCTATGGTCATCCTGGTGAAATGTAAGTCTCTATTATAAACGGTGTTATATAATGAGACTAGTCATTTCATGATCCGATCTTATACAAGCTCCTTTGTATAGAATATTCTGACTCATATGTCTCCACATGAATGACCAGGATCAAATTATTTGTAGCACTTTACAATAATTGTAACATCTACAAAGTGGGTCATACTTGTAATGCCACTAGGATAAGGTATTGAGCCTTATCCATCTAAGCACCGCCTTCATAGGCAGGAATTTACAACTCACTCAGGATTCAGGTCATGGTACCTATGGTCATCCTGGTGAAATGTAAGTCTCTATTATAAACGGTGTTATATAATGAGACTAGTCATTTCATGGTCCGATCTTATACAAGCTCCTTTGTATAGAATATCCTAACTCACATGTCTCCACATGAATGACCAGGATCAAATTATTTGTAGCACTTTACAATAATTGTAACATCTACAAAGTGAGTCATACTCGTAATGCCACCAGGATAAGGTATTGAGCCTTATCCATCTACTACAGACCATTTAAGTTATCACTTAAACATGATCCACTAGTATGTCTCTACATACATGTTTAAGCTTACAAGATATCTTGGATTTTAGTTTATTGGTTTGTGGTTAATGCAACTAATTTTGAAATAAAACATCATATATTTTATTACATAAATAAAATGTTTGTACAATATAATTACAAACTAGAGGACCCTATGAGATTTAGGGCATCAATCCCAACAATGGAGTCCTTGAGGGGAATTTTTGGGCAGCCGTCTACTCAGCTCAGGCACGATACATTCAAATACATCTTTAATGCCCGCAAGCTAGAAAGAGCCTCTGTTCGAGAACATGTTCTGAACATGATGGTCCACTTTAATTTGGCAGAGGTGAATGAGTCTGCCATTGATGAAGCTAGACAGGTTAGTTCCATTTTGGAAACTTTACCTGAAAGTTTCCTTCAGTTCCTAGCAATGTTGTTATAAACAAGATTGACTACAACCTGACCGCCTTGCTCAATGAGCTACAGACATACCAATCCTTGATGAAAGTCAGGGAAATGAAAGGTGAGGCAAATATTGTCTTGTCTTCCAAGAAGTTCTACAAAAGTTCGACCTCTGGAACAAAGTCTGTACCTTTTTTTCGGTACCAAAAAGTGGAAGAAGAAGAAGGGAGAACAGGGGAAGGCTAACCCACTAACTGTTACTCATAAGGGCAAGAAGCCCAAGATTGCAAAGGGAATATGTTTCCATTGCAGTGAGGAGAGACATTGGAAGAGAAATTTTCCCAAATACTTGGCAGGGAAGAAGAAGGCCAAGCAAGGTAAATATTAATTACTTATGTTGGAAACTTGTTTAGTGGAGAATGTTGATTCAGGAGCCACTAATCACATTTGTTCTTCATTTCAGGGAATTGATTCCTGGCGAAAATTGGCAACTACTGAGATGACGATGTGTGTTAGAACTGGACATGAAGTCTCAGCTAAGGTAGTGAGAAGACTTTGACTTACTTTACAAAAATCATATATTTTGTTAGAAAATTTTTATGTAGTTCCTGATTTGAAAATGAACTTAATTTATGTAAAGTGTTTAATTGAACAATCTTATAATGTAAATTTTTCTGTAAATAATGCGTTCATTTACAAAATGGTATTGAGATATGTTCTGCTAAGTTGGAAGATAATCTTTATGCGCTAAGGTCGTTAGCAACAAAGGCCTTTATTAACACTAAACTGTTTAAAATTATGACAACCCAAAAAAAAAAAAAAGAAAAAAAAGAAAATTTCTCCTAAAGAAAATGTTCATCTTTGGCACCTAAAGTTAGGTCACATAAATCTTAATAGGATTGAGAGAGTGGTTAAGAATGAACTTCTAAATGAGTTAGAAGAAAATTCTTTACGTATATATGAGTCATGCCTTGAAGGCAAAATGACTAAGAGACCTTTTACAAGAAAAGGTCATAGGACCGAAGAACCCTTAGAGCTTGTACATTTGTGTAGAAACTATGAAGTTCCACAGCGGAAGCAAGGATCGTCCCAAATTTTATTTTCACAGAATAATAAATTACAGTACATACAATTATGCATTAATAAAGAATTTACATCATGCAATAAATTAGAGGAAGAAGAAGGGTTGGGAATTACAAAACCTTCACGAACTCCCCTCTCCAAAAGGATCATGAACAGTAAAACCAAAGGGCATCACCATAAGAATTACCTATGTATTCTCTTAAGATGAGAATTTCTCACGAGTGTGTGGGCTCTCATTTCTTTTGGGAAGAGGGAAGAAAAAAACTTGAAAAGAGAAGAAGAAAATTCTTTTTGTGTGTTCCTTTGTGGAAAAGTCAGAGAGCTCCTCTACGTAAAATGCAAGAGAGAATAAGAAGCGTAACTTCCTATCACTCCACACTACACTTCTTACTGAGAGAGAATAAGAAGCATAAAATGCCCCTGTAGTTACATCTAACTCCTTAAGTATCACTGATCTCTCTAACGAACATAACTCATAGTTGATAACAGGCAGAAATACACTTTATTACATTGCTAAGTTATTAAACAAAGAGGGTTTGTATTGATGAAATATGTTAGATTGTGTCCAAAAAGAATTAAGTTTATAACATTGCGGTCACATGCGTTGATCGCATAGAAACAGTTAACTTTTATGTTTTTATGCAGAATATGCATTGACGCAAGGCAAAAAGCACGATCACAAGAAATCAACAGAAGAGCGCAGCATTACCGCAAGGCTTTGTGGTGATTTGTGCCCGCAAACATCTGCTCAAGAAGGATTGCCACATAGAGCCGGCGCAACTAGATGGGCGCATCAGATGAAAGGCATAATTAATCACGATGGGACAGAAAGCTGATGACGGTCAAATCCAAATTAAGTTGACAGCCGCTAACGATAACGAGTACATTCAGCTTTTCGGTGACAAATATTCAGCGCATCAGTCATGGAATTAAAGCCAACCCATCTGTGAAATCATAAGAGAGAAGCCGCCCTTCACCCCAAAGCTCTATAAATACCGAAGGCATCCTTTAGAAAAAGGGTTAACAAGTTTAGCTGCTCACGAGTTCACAAGTTCTGTTCATAGTTTAGCCCTATTCTTAGATTTTATTTTACCTTAAGGCAGAAGCGAGAGAACAAGGTTGTGCGGATAGATCGTTCTGGTGAACTTGGGAGAGTGTCGGGAGTTTCAGAAAGAGGGCCAACTCCTGTGGAAGCAGGAATATCTTTTGAATCGAATAGAGATTACTAGTATAAAAGCCTCGGTTAGCAAGGTATTGCTACCAGGCTCTCTACCTTTATCTTCCATTGCTATTTTGTATTCAAACTCATTTATAAAAATGGAATTCACTTCTCTATATCTATTCACTCTCTGCTATTTATGCATGAGTAGCTAAATCTATTGAATGGGTTGAAAAGCACTTAACGAGTTTAACTGGGGATATTCATTCTATGTGATCATCTTGTATTATGTATGTTTCATTCATCCATTAGAGATACTCGGGAGGGTAGTCTAAGGATAGGATCTAGGCTTGGAAAAGTCAAGTTAGAATCTAGGCTCAGGAGAGTCAGATTAGAACACATAATCAAGAGATAGGAGCTTAGGAATAAGCACTGTTTGCTATTAACGCATTGCATGCATCCTAGAGATAGGATATGATTGTGTGCGGTCATCTTACCTTTGTGCATCTTGCATCATTGCATAGGAAAAGAGTAGAGACTTAGAAATAAGCTCTATGGACACTTTTGCACTCAACACATGCGTCCTAGACCTAGGAGCACTGCATTTGCATTGGAAAATGACTTTATGTGCATGGGTGTAGCATGATCACATAGTCTGATGCATTCCCAAGTAACGCTAGCTAAAGACCTTCTCAACCTGTTCATCCGCATACTCAGTGTATCTATCACACAATCAAACTTTTCTCAAATCCGCCACATTTATTTATTTCATTACCGCAACAAACAAAACCAACAATTGTTTGAGTTACCAGTTACTGCAAGGTTTTCCTAAAAATTACCACCACAACTTGTTTTCCTAAGTCCCTGAGTTCGACCCTGGACTTACCAGAAAACTCAGTGGGGTTTACACTTGGATTCCACTGAGAAAACTTGAGTGCTCAACGCATTTTCATCATCACATTTTATCTATAATTCAACATCATACAATAAAGCATCAATAGTCCCACTATGATTGAGTCCTCTCTTCCAGAGAGAAGCTGTGGCCACTATGTTCAAGCACCAAAATTAGCCCTTAAGGGAGCAATCTATCTACTTACCCCTGCTTCAGGGAAGAAGTGAATTCCATCTTGTGTAATTGAGTTCCCAGCTCCCAGATCAAACAAGTCCCCAAAAGGTACCAGGTATGTTGAGTTGGCAATGTGGCCACTTTCACCCATACTAATCAAAGGACCGCTCTCAAAGGCAGAAGTTCCCAAAACACTCAAGATTGAGGTCATGTCACCTATGGTCGTTTAGGTGAGATGTAATCTTCAGTATCAACGATGTTATATATAGAGATGAATCATCTCGTGGTCCGGTCTTATACAACTCTTTGTATAGGACACCCTTACTCGCATGTCTCCACATGAATGGTCAGGATCTGCCATCTATAGTAGTTTACAAAACTTGAAAACCCCTACAAAGCGGGTCGTATCCATAGTATCATCAGGATCAGGTATCTCACTTTAATTTTTATACTATAGACCTATTTAGGTTATCACTTAAGGCACGATCCACTTCTATATCTCATATACATGCTTAAGTTTACATACAATAACTAGGGAACTTTGTTTTTTGGATATGAGTAAATGAAAAATGAAATAACATTTATTTTATTCATAAATAATGTGTATAATTACAAACAACGAGACTCTAAAGAATTAAGATATCAATCCTAACAATCTCCCACTTGTTCTAATGCCTCAGGAGACTAATGTACAATAAAAGAGAAAACATGTACAATATACAATAAACTAGGGCATACCCTAGTATCATCTCCCACTTTTCCTAGACAAGATGTCGCATGTCCCGCAGACCCATACTCTCCAGGTGACCCTCAAACACTTTAGCCGTGAGAGCCTTTGTAAAGGGATCAACAACGTTGTGCTTCGACACGATCTTCGTGACTATCACATCACCGTGCTGCACAATCTCCCTGATCAAGTGGTATTTTCGCTCTATACGTTTGCCCCGATGATGACTCCGAGGCTCCTTCAAATTTGCGATAGCCTCGCTGTTATCACAATACAGAGTGATAGGTGAATCCATATTTGGAAAACCTTCCAAATCTGAAAGGAATTTCCTCAGCCAAACAACCTTCTTAGCTGCTTCACAAGCTGCTACATATTTGACTTCCATAGTGGAGTCCACGATGCATCCTTGCGTAATGCTTCGCCATACTACCGCTCCTCCATTCAGATTGAACACTGACCCCGATGTCGATTTGCAAGAATCTCTATCGGTCTGAAAGTCAGAGTTTATGTATCCTGTAAGAATCATATCCTTATCTCTATACACGAGCATGTAGTCCCTCGTTCTCCGAAGACACTTGAGGATCATCTTGACCACCGTCTAATGATCAAATCCTGGATTTGATACCAACTAACAATCCTTACTGCATAGCAAATGTCGGGTCTAGTACACAACATTACATACATTAAGCTTCCTACAGCTGAAGCATAGGGAATCCGTCTTATCTCCTCAACCTCTTGAGGTGTCTTAGGACATTGATCCTTAGAAAAAATGATTCCATGCCTAAAGGGCAACAAACCCCTCTTAGAATCCTGCCTCCTGTACCTGATCAACATTTGATTGATGTATGATGCCTGAGACAAGGCTAACCTCTTGTTCTTACGATCTCGAATGATCTGGATCCTTAGAACATATTGTGCCTCACCCAAATCTTTCATTTGGAACTGGGCAGCTAGCCACTTTTTAATGTCTATCAGATACTCTACATCATTCCCAAGGAGTAAGATATCATCCACATATAGTACAGGAAAGCTACTGATCTGTTGACAATTTTCTTGTAAACACAAGGCTCATCAACGTTCTGATCAAAGCCAAATGACTTGGCCGCAGTGTCAAATTTAATGTTCCATGATCGAGATGCGTTTTTCAGCCCATAAATGGACCTGTTAAGTCTGCAAACTTTTTGCTCTTAATCTAAAATGAAGAACCTCTCTGATTGAGTCATATAGATGGTCTCTTCAAGATTACCATTAAGAAAGGCAGACTTGACGTCCATTTGCCATAACTCATAATCATAAATGTGGCTATAGACAAGAGTATCCTGATAGATTTAAGCATGACAACAGACAAGAAAGTTTCCTCAAGTTAACTCCCTCGACCTGGATATAACTCTTTGCCATGAGTCGAGCCTTAAAGGTTTTCACCTTTCCATCTACACCTCTCTTTCACTTATAGATCCACTTACCCTAATAGGTCTTACCCGATCAGGCGGATCAACAAGCTCACAGACATTATTGAAGTACATAAACTCCATTTCCTGGTTCATGGCTTTATCCATTCATCCCTGCCAACATCCTCCATTGCTTTCTTGAAAGACAACGGATCCTTGACCTTATCATTAGAAATGACGTTTTGGGCTTCAGTCAAACCCATGTAGAGATTCGGTGGGTTCATAAACCTCCCACTACGTCGAGGCAGTCTCAACTCTTGAGCTAGTTGACTAGATGCACCGACCTCAACTACTCTTGTTGATTTGTCGACCTGTTCAACAACTCTTATTGAACCCTTAGCAGTCTCAGTCTCACTAGAAATCTCATGCAAAACGAGCTTACTTTATGGCTTATGATCCCGGATGTGGTCTTCTTCCAAGAAGATAGCATTTGTAGAAACAAACACTTTATTCTCACTCAGATCATAGAAGTATCCACCCCTCGTTTCCTTGGGGTAGCCTACAAAGAGGCAAACCTTTGAACGCAGTTCCAACTTCTTTGGGTTAATCACAAGCACATGTTTCGGATAGTCCCAAATCCTGAAGTGGCGTAAACTACCTTTACGGCCTCTCCACGGCTCAAAAGGTGTTTTAGAAACACTTTTCGAGGGAAAGTTGTTTAAGATATAGCATGCAGTCTCCATTACAAAACCCCAAAACGAGTATGGAAGTTGAGCATAACTCATCATAGACCGAACCATGTCCAACAAGGTTCTGTTTCTCCTTTCTAATACACCATTTTGTTGAGGTGTACCTGGGGCCAAGAGTTGGGATGCAATCCCATGTTCTATCATATAGTTCTGGAATTGGAGGTCCATATACTTTCCACCACAACTATCGCTGATATCCTCAATACCAAGTCACGAAGAACCTTTAGATCGTAGTGTTTTTATCTTTTTTCCTAACAAGTTTTCAACTTCATCCTTATACTCCTTGAACTTTCCAAGGGCTTCAGACTTACGTTGCATTAGGTAGAGATACCCGTACCTTGAATAATCATCTATGAAAGAGATGAAATATTCATACCTGCCTCAAGCTCTAACACTCATCGGACCACAGAGGTCTGAATGTACAAGCTCCAAGACTTCCTTGGCTCTGTAACCTTTTCCAGTAAAAGGTCGTTTGGTCATCTTGCCTTCGAGGTATGATTCACATACTGGCAAGGAGTTTTCTTCTAAACTCTTTAGAAGCCACTTTTCACCAACTGCTCAATCCTATTAAGGTTGACGTGACCTAACCTTAGATGCCAAAGATGGGCGTTTTCTTGCGGAGAAACCTTTGGTCTTTTAGTTGATGTTGCCGTACTGAACATTCAGTATTAAACAAGTTTTTTACGACTAACGGCCTTAGTACATATAAGTTATTTTCCATTGAACCAAAACCAATCTTCATTCCATTCTTGAAAATAAACACTTTATTCTTAGAAAAGAAGATGGTATACCCTTGTTCAATGAGACAAGAAACCGAGATTAAGTTCCTCTTAATATGAGAAACTACAAAAACATTATCCAGTAACAGATAATGTTTCTTGTCAACAAATAACTTCAGCCCGCCTACAGCAATAGCTGAAACAACCTTACCAGTACCGACTCCAAGAGTCATCTCTCCCTGTGGCAACATTTGCCAGGAACTGATTCCTTGGTAAGAGAAACTGATATAGTTGGTAGCACCCGAATCTTGGATCCAGAAAGAATCATCATTCTCTACCAAACACATCTTCAAGACAATAAATCAGATGTACTATCTTTCTTCCTCTTTTAGAGAGTAGTGGGATTAGGGTCAGAACAACTAACACTACTGGTTTTGTCATTCATCCCTTTGTGCTCGAAAAGTAAGAACTGACGTTCAAACAAATCTTACAACGAGTCCATGATCTTGTATGTAATGAACACGTTCTCAACCCTTTTGGCCAAAACATCAGGTATGTTAGCCAAAATGTGACTTCGGGCCAATGAATTAGCCTTCATCCACACCTCATATGCATTACCAACACTTCACGGTGCATCAAGGGTCGAGACTTGAGGACATTCCTCAACCATGACAAATTCGAGGTCGTTTACCACGAAATATGTTTTAGACGACTCTTTCCATTGTATGATATCAATCATATTAAAGGCATTAAATGGAAATACTAATGAGTTATTGAAAAAAAAAACACATTGACCTATGTTAGGTTTTAAGCAAATACCCATTGTAAAACAAACAACATCTAATAAGGTTTTAGCAAAACTAATATGAACCTCGTGTGACATCTAGTTTCGCAATGACGCTTCAAAGATTTAGAACAAAAGCCGTCGAAGAGAGGTCAATTATCCCTTCTCTAAATTGAGAAGTTCTCGATCAATCATTAATACCAAAACAACTGTTGCTTCTATAACGACTAGCCATCATTGATTTGGTCAAGAGATCTTTAACTTACTTAATAACCTCTCGTAACTGTGACCCGCCATTTTAGGCCCTAGAGATTTGCCCCAAGCAGCCAATCCGAAGAGAAAAGGTCTGATTGGGGCAAAACCTAAAGCGACCCTATCCATTTCTGGAGTTCACCTTGATCTTGACCAACTACAATAAACCCATCCGAAGGGGGACGCTTCCAGGGTGCCACGAGGGAGTATAGAATGATCTCATAGTGTGAACCAATGATAGAGACTGTAGGACGTGTTGACACACACCCTTCACCCACTTACTATAAACACTCTCTATGTCCACCTTGAAATTTACTCATGCAAACACCATCCGAAGGGAGATGCTCCCAAGGCACCACGAGGCCAAGCATGAATCTCACGGTGTGAACTTACAGGAAGAAACGTGAGTGGAATCATAGTCATATCAAATATATCTCTTCCTCCCACTGAGTATTTTATAACCTAGGGTTTAGTTTACTTAGAAAAAACACGGCTAAGGATTTTAACTAAGTGACTTTTAGGTTTTTCTAAGAGTAAATTTTACCTTGGATATTTAAACAACTTTTGATCATCATCCATTATACTCTTTAATGGAGTCTGTGACCAATTGTTGCATGCTTGTAGAAAATCTATCTAATTCACCTTTCCAGATAGGTTCCCAGATAGGGGTGTTCCGTTTTCGTCAGCTTAAGAACCTTAGCCTAGACAGAACCCGCCTTAGATAAAAGGTCCCTTATAGATAGATTTGAAACAAATTTAATCTTTTATGCCAATCAATTTAATCCTATTAAATCAGTTTTAAAAGATCAATCTAGGTTACTAATCTCATTAGAATCATTTAAATTTAGGTCTATCTCAATCCAATTTTAAAACCCTTTTAAAAAACATAAGTTCACCCTAAGTCTGCATGCAACTCTTTCTTATCGATTTTAGTTCTAATATCATTTGTAATGTTTATAAACGGAAGCAACCAAAAACACAATGCAAAGCTAACACATGCAAGACATTCATAATGAGTATAAAGAGCCTAAGTGTCATGCTCAATGCATTGTTCATTCATTGCTACTTCTTTTATATAACGCTTATACAAAACAACAACGAAACTAGCACAACATGCTTCCATACACCCTTATACTATAACACTTATAATAAAAGGATGATGCATGAATATGCTCACTGCATGCAAAATATAATTGTTATATTTCATTATGCATGCACATGCTTTTACGTAATTTCTTCATGCTAGATTATAACACTTATAATACATGATGCATGAATAATCGCACAACCTAAGGTGAGTTTCAAACTATTACAAAATTAAGGAATCTCCAGTTCAAACAGGCAAATCGGGTCTTGAACAATCCGGGCGAAGCAATGCGTCTCTACGCATCGTGTACCAAACACCCCGCGATCATCTACACGAAAGAAAAAACGCATTGCTCTATCGTTTACCAATGCTCCCATAGCTAAACGATCGTGTAGCTTTTACTAAGTGATGAAGCACGAGGTATGCGATCGTCTAGCGCGCTGTGCACAACGCAAACTCTATACGATCATCTAAATGACTACGATATGGTGAAGCACCATCGTCTAAACGATCGTTGAGCGAGCGCCTTCATAGGTAGTAAATATGTGATGAGGTATGCTAACTACACGATCATTTAGTGCGTGCCCTCTTCTAAACAATGAGCATCAAATGCTCCCACGACGATTGTCTACCTCCAGTGTCTATGCGATTGGGCAACCAACTCTACGTGATAGAGTAAATGATTTACCCCATCATTTAGCATTAGCTAAACGATCATTTAGTAAATACTATACGATGGTATAGAAAAATCTACATGATCGTTTAGATAAATCCCAACGATCATTTACCTGAGGCTACACGACACGACTAACTCTTGGTCTTCTTCTTCACTGAGAACCGCATCTCCATGCGTCGAAACTTCAACACGAACGACTCGACTAACTCAAACTCTTTGAATTACAGACTCGATAGTATGTTAATTATACCCAAAAGCACAGGAGCCCTTACAAATTAACACTTTGTAATTGAAAAAAACTTTAAACAAAGGCAATTAAACCCGTAAACATTCATCAACTCCATCCACAAAAGCATTTAACAATTAAACACAAATGCAGAAGACCCACCACGACTTTAAAAGAAGTTCAAAATAGAAGTAAAATTTGGAATATCAGAACAACCAGACTCTAATACCAATTGAAGGAAATCGAAAATGAGGACTTCCATGAGCAGTGGAAGGATCTTTCCAAATTTCAATCGTATATGAATATTACAATTACAATCACAAACAAAAACATACGGTTATGTGAAAAACAGAAATTATAACATGCTTTTCTACAGATCAAGGGAAAGATTTAACAAACCTTTGAAGACTCATCTTCAAATTCCTTGATCATGAACGCTCGAACAAACCACAACACTGCAACACTCGAACGCTCGTACAACACGACCACTACACTGCACGGTCACAGCGAACTCAAACAAAACGATCACTAAGGTCACGAACACCCCGAACACCATGAACTGCCTTCACAGAACCTCGACTATGTCGAGTTGAGTAAGACACCATAAAAAGGGTTACCTCGGTATTCTCGGTGTGAGAATCTAGAGTGTGAGCTTTGTGTGGACTTAGTTAGAGGCGAGAAACCGGAGGAAGAACAATCGTGTAAACGATTTAGCAAGAGGGAGAAGATACAACCTATCGTATAGGTCGATGCTTAATCATTTATCAAAAGCTATGCGATCGTCTAGCTCATCGTCTAGCTGAGTGTCTATCACGTAAGAACACTCCACGATCGTCTAGTCTCTCCAAGCTTTCGTTTAGTAAATCTGATTTACTTGATAACTATTCCGTAAGTAATTTTTGAGATTGGAAATCTCAATTCAACATCTTACTAAAATTAGGAAAACATTTTTCCTTTTATCTCATGGTTACCATAAAACCACCAATAACCTCCCACTCAATTGGTTATTAGAGAAAAAGAGATAATTATCCATTACTTAATATTATTATAAATATATGTGATAACCAACTTACCATATTATATTTATAACCTATAGTTTTAATATTTCATCTCATGAAACATATAAACCATAGTTCTTTTTCTATTATATGGTACTTAATGTAAATCATATTTACATTAATTCTCCACTTGATGTATCTCCCACATCACATCGATTATATCATATAGAATCAAATATCCTCTTGTCAATTTGAAATTTTCAAATCAACACCAAGAACTGATTCTCAAGTTGAATCCATTGAGCTACCAAGGGGACCTTATGGACCTATAGCTTGAAGCTCCAACGATACGTGAATAATTGACTAAACTCTTTAGTCATGGGATCCACCATCCATTAACTATCGAACACTTCACTAAATACCGACAACTGCACTCTCCTTACTACAGATATATTTTGTGTCAATATCAACCAATCAATAGTGCGATAACCCTTCACAGATCGCTCGTAAGTATAGCTGGGTCAATTATCGTTATGCTCCTATAGTTACATCTAACTCCTTAAGTACCACTGATCCCTCTAATGAACATAAGTCATAGTTCTACTATGACTGAGTCCTCTCTTCCAAAGAGCAGCTATGACCACTATGTTCAAGCCCCAAAATCAGCCCTTAAGGGACCAATCTATCTACTTACCTTTGTTTCGGGGAAGGAGTGAATTCCATATTGTGTAATTGAGTTCCTAGCTCCCAAATCAGACAAGTCCTAAAAATGGTAGGCATGTTGAGTTGGCAATCTGGCTACTTTCACCCATACTAATCAAAGGTCCGCCCTCAAAGACAGGAGTTCTCAAAACACTCAGGATTAAGGTCGTGTCACCTATGTCGTTTAGGTGAGATTTAAGTCTCCAGTATCAACAACGTTATATACAAAGACGAATCATCTCATGGTCTGGTTTTATAAAAACTCTTTGTATAGGACACTTCCGCTTGCATGTCTTCACATGAATGGTCAGGATCTACCATCTGTAGTAGTTTACAACACTTGCAAACCCTTACAAAGCGGGTCATATCCGCAGTGCCCCAGGATCAGGTATCTCACCTTAATCCTTATACTACAGACCTATTTACATTATCATTTAAGGCATGATCCACTTCTATATCTCATATACATGCTTAAGTTTACATATAATAACTTTGGAGCTTTGTTTATTGGATATGAATAAATGCAAGAATGAAATAACACTTATTTTATTCATAAACAATGTGTATAATTACAAACAATGAGACTCCGGGAGAATTAGGACACCAATCCCAACATAATTTTCAATTTCTCAAATTGAAATTTAAAATTGGAAATTAATTTGATTTTAATTAATTAAACATATTTAATTAATTAATCAATTTAATATCAAATATCAAATTAATCACACACTAAATGTAAACATGAATCTTATTCATGTAATTAATATTTAAATCAACATTTAAATATTGTATACTCTCCAATTTCATTTAATTTCAACAAATTAAACGTTAATTATATCGAATATAATCAAACAAACCCTAATTTGATTTTGAACTAATTCAAATTCAAAAACCCTAATTCCAATTTGAACATTTTCAAATTGGATATCAATTTTCATTCCAAATTCAATCAATTTAATATTCAAGGTGTTCATATTTTATGAGCTAGTAGAGGGACCTTATGGACCTACAGATCATGAGCTCCAACGATTAAGATTAATTGGCTAAACTTCTTTACACGAATTAATCATTACTCGCTAACTATCGAGTCACATCACTATAGCTTGATAGTTGCACTCTTCTCACTGTAGATATATCTGTGTCCACATGATTTAACCATAACCAGTAAGTCGACCCTTCACAGGTTGTTCGTAATACCGATTGGGTCAATGTGTTGTTTTACCCTCGATATTATGTCTTGTTCCTTAAGTTTCAACTGATTCTCTAATGAACAATTGGTTTATGATCCAATCACTAAACCGAATCGCTCTCTAGCCAGTGAAAGGGTGGGGACTCTTATTCAAGACCTGGATTCAGTACTTAAGAGAACAACCTTTCTCCTATCCCTAAATCGAGTAGGCGTGAATTTCGTCTTGTACCTTATGTCCCTAATTATCTATCCTGTCTTACCCCTGAAATGGGAGGCTTATTGAGCAGATGCTGTTGAGCCAACCCTCACCTATGCAAATCTAAGGTTAATCCCGAATAAATAGGAATTTATAGTTAGCTGAGGATTAAGATCGAGTTATCTAGGTCATCTAAGCGAAATTTTCAGTCTTAAACAGTGAACAACGTTAAAAGATAAGAGTGACTTATTTCTCAATCCGATCCTATGCAAACTTATTGCATAGGATGCCCCCACTCCTCATGTCAATACATGAACGAATCTGGATCACTTCGTTTGTAGTATCTTTACAACAACTTGTAACAGCTACAGTGTAGGCCACATCCAATAATGTTACTAGAATAAGGTACCCAACATAAATCATGTACTATAGATCGTTTTGGCTATTTACTCGAACTTGATCCATCTTTATGTTTCTACATAAAGTTCAAGTATTCATATAATAGCCATGGATCTTAGTTTATTTGATTTAGACTCTATGAAATAGATTCAATACCTTTATTGAAGATGAAGAAATGTTGAATAACATCTTTTATTGATAATAGAATATGTTTAACTTTTACAAACTACGAGTTTTAGGACATAAAACCAAACACCATTTTGCCCCTAGTTACATCTAACTCCTTAAGTACTACTGAACCCTTTAATTAACAATAAGTCCTAGTCATAGTGCAACTATGACCAAACCCCTATCGGGCTAAGAGGGTGTGGCGCCACATTGTTCAAGCCCCAAAATCAGTTCTTAAGAGAGCAATTTATCTACTTACCCATACATTAGAGAATGAGTGATTTCCATCTTGTGTAGTTATGTTCCCAGCTTCTTAATCTGATAAATCTCCAAAATGGTAGGCTTATTGAGTCGGCGAACTTGCCATTTCACCCATACAAATCAAAGGATCGTCTTCATAGGCAAGAGTTTACAAATCACTTAGGATTCAGGTTATATCACCTATGGTCATCATGGTGAAACGTAAGTCTCTGTTATGAACGATGTTATATAATGAGGTTAGTCATTTCATAGTTTAGTCTTATACAAACCTCTTTATATAGAATATCCCTACTCACATATCTCCATACGAATGATCAGGATCATATCATTTGTAGCACTTTACAACAATTGTAAAATCTAATTAACAAGCCATATTTTTAGTGTCACACGGATAAGGTACCCAACCTTATCCATCTACTACAAGCTAATTAGGTTATCAGTTAGACATGATCCACCTGTATATCTCTACATGCATGTTAAGCTATAGAAGATAAGCTTGGATGTTAGTTTATTGGTTTGTGGATTAATGCTACTAAATGTCGAATAAAACATCTCATATTTTATTAAATAAAAAAAAATTTTGTACATTACAATTACAAATTACAAGACCCACGAGATTTAGGGAATCAACCCCAACAATTTTTCAATTGTCCTAAAGCTAGTGGAGGTGTACAATATAAAAGTACACATAAAACAATAAACTAGGGCATAAAACGTGCCCAATACAAAAATCTTCCACTTGTTCTAGACTAAATGTGGCATGTTCCGTAGACCCATACTCTGCAAGTGACCCTCAAACATCTTATCCATGAGGGCCTTTGTAAATATATCAGTAACGTTGTGCTCTAAATCTATCTACGTGATGATCACGTCCCCTCAGTGTATAATCTCTCAGATGAGATGATAATTACACTCGATGTGCTTCCCGTGCATGTGACTTCTGGGCTCTCAAAAATTAGCCATAACACTACTATTATCACAATAAAGGGTGATAGGCTTTGAGATATTTGTAACCACTTCCAGATTAGTCAGATATTTCCTGAGTCACATAACTTCGTTAGCATATTCACAAGCTGCTACGTACCCAGCCTCTATAGTGGAGTCAACAATGCACCCCTACTTGGTGCTCCTCCAGACTACTACTTCTTCATTAAGAATGAACACTGATCCTGATGTGGATTTCCTAGAATCCTTATCAGTCTGGAAATCAGAGTCCGTGTATCCTATAAGGATCAGATCCTTAGAACCATACTTGAGCATGTAGTTCCTCGTTCTCCGTAGATACTTGAGGATGTTTTTAATTGTAGTTCAGTGATCAAATCCTAGGTTAGACTGATATCTATTGACTATCCCCATTGCATAGCAGATGCCAGGTCTAGTACATAACATCACATACATTAGGCTACCAACTGGCGAAGCATAGGAGATCCATTTCATTTTCTCAACTTCTTGAGGTGTCATAGGACATTATTCTTTAGATAATATAACTTCATACCTGGGAGTAAACTTTTCTTGGAGTTTTTCATCGAAAACTCGACAAGCATTTTGTCAATGTATGATGTTTGAGACAGGGCTAGCATTTTGTTCTTTCGATCTCTAGAGATCTGAATGCCCAGAACAAATTGCGCCTCCCAAATCTTTTATTTCTAATTGGATCACTAGTCAATTCTTAATTTTAGTCAGTAGACCTACACCATTCCCAATGAGTAGAATATCGTCTACATATAACACTAAAAAAGCTACTGAACTATTGATCATTCTCTTGTAAACACAAGGCTCATCAACATTCTGATCAAAGCCATGAGATTTGAATGCACTATCAAATCTTATATTCCAAGATCGAAAAACTTGCTTCAATCCATAAATGGATCGATTATACTTGCAAACCTTTTGCTATTGACCTTGCTTTATGAATCCCTCAGGCCACTCCATATAAATGGTCTCCTCAAGATTGCCATTCAGAAAAACAGTCTTGACGTTCATTTTCCAAATCTCATAGTTATAATATGAGGTAATGGATAGGAGTATTTGGATAAAATTCAACATGGCAACAGATGAGAAAGTATCTTCATAGTCAACTCCCTCAACTTGGGTATAACTGTCAACCCCGTACTCCATTTTTCCTACATAAGTGAGTAACAAGTGTGTTGAGTAAAATTATGAAAAGATGTAAAGAAAGTAGGCAGATGGAGGAAGAAAATTCTAAGTGTTAGAAATACTTAGTCAAGGGTGAGTTTTAGATAATATAACAAGTGAAAATTGGCTAAGTATGGAAGCAAAGTGTAGGCATGCATTGATGGAGAAGTGTGGACGCATAGGGTTGCGTGTGTAGCAACCAAGGCTTGTAGAGGCTAAGTGTTAAAGGAAAGGATAAACTATGCATTGGTACTAATGATGAACGCATGGGTTGAAAGGCATGATGCGTTGATAAGGCTTGTGGCAGCCTCAAGTGTGTGTGAGCAAAGGCACTGGATGATCGTGTAGCAGATGAGCAGCACTATACGATTGGGATGCGATCGTCTTGTAAGTGAACGACACTACATAATGAGGTAGGCGATCGTGTAAGCGGGCATTGAGCAATCGTGTAGTAATTACGCGGAGCTGAACGATGCGCTAGACGATACAAAAGGATCTCACTAAATGATAGCGCTATACTTTGGACGATAGCGCTAAGCGATGGGGCTTTGGCACTGCACGATTAGCATCAGCGCTAGACACTAAGCTGCACGACAAGCGCTAGACAATAGACGTTGGGCACTAGACGATGGACGTTGGGTGCTAGACGGTAGATGTTGGGCACTAGACGATGGATGTTGGGTGCTAGACGATAGACATTGAGCACTAGATGATAGGCGTTGGGCGTTAGACGATGGAGTATACAATGTACGCAAGGCGTTGAAACTCGATGCGTGCTAAATTTATATTATGAGGCGAAGGCCTAACGTGGGTTATGAAGGAAGGGAAGGAAAAAAAAATTAATTGAAGAAACTCACTAATTGGAATTTGGTCGGAAGCATTAAGTGTTGGATGAGGTGGCAGTTTGACCATTGAACAGGGGAGGCGGTAGGAAGTTTAAAAAGAAGAGGAACTTCAGAATCTAGTTTTTCGCAAATGACTTAAGCAAATTAAGTGAGATTGGTGCCATTTGAAAGCTGGGAGAACCTATATTTTGAGGTTGTTTTGTCGGAAAAAGATCTCACGGGGAGAAGAAAAAAAGTGAAGAATTTGTAGAAGGGGAGATCCTCAGATTAATCAGAGCCCGAAGTAAAGATTGGTAGCTCCAAGCCAAATTAAAAGGATTTTAGGGCCGAGATTTTAAGGTAGGAAAGATAACTCAATTCTAAAAAAGTTTGTAGAATAAAGTTTCTTAAAAAGAGTTCTAGATTTTGAGTTATGAGTTTTTGAAGTTGGAAGCGGAAATCGGTGCGTAAGCAGGCAGCTACTTGGGAAGAATAAGCAAGTAGCTCACCACAGTGAGCGAGAGCGAGCGAAAGATAAGAAAATAAGCGAGAGTGAGAGTGAGTTAAGAAAGTCACAAATCTCGCTGGAAAGTCACAAATCTCGCTGGAAGTGGCAAATCTCGCTATTGAGGATGATCTCGCTCATGATGATCATCTTACTAGTAATGTTGTTTTGTTAGTGAAAGTTCCATTAGTAAGTGAGCTCTCTAAAGCATTTTGCTGAGAATTCTAAGGAATCTAACCGAGGATTATGTCCTTTTAAGCCAAGAGGAGCTAGAAGAGGCATATAAATCATTAAGAGCCCCGATGAGTAGTGAGTGACTCTAAATGCTTTAAATGTTTTAAGTAAATTGCTAATGCTTATGAATGTCCAGCAATGTATGTTTACTGAAAGCTATTTATGACAACTGTTCTCAAATAGTTACCAGGCAACGCATCTTACATTAATGTTATGTTTATGCTATGCTTTTCAATAAATAAGAGGATGCATTAGTATAGAAAGTTTTTGGGCAACTAAGTCATTAAAAGATAAGAATAAGCAAATTCAGTGTGAGTAGCTCAGAACTGAAGGACTAGATGAGAAGGTACTGAAGCTTAGTCTTAGATTTGAATAGCTCAGTACTGAAGGACTAGATAAGAAGGTATTGAATCTTAGTCCTAGGTTTGAATAGCTCAGTACTGAAGGATTAGATGAGAAGGTACTGAAGCTTTGTTCTAGAATTTGAATAGCTTGATACTGAAGTACACGGAAAAGGTATCTAAGCAGTAGTACCTAAGGTATGACGGTACTTAAACTAGAATCACATGAATGTAAGAAAAGTTGTTATTGGTATTGTAGAGATCACTCCACACTAACTATGGATTAACTTTGAGGAATTAAGTAAAGGTTCTCTCTCAACTAAGGTTGCAAATTATGTTTTTAGGAAGAGAACAAAAGGATTCCTTCCTAGTTAAGTAGTAATGCAGTAAAGGATGATAAAGAGTGAGCAAGAGGGCCACTCTAGACTACTAAACTTAGGCATAGTCCAACAAAGCATAAAATTGTGCTATATGATGTTGATGATGACATAAATAATAGTTGCCAAGTTTTTGTTTTCAGTTAAAGCTTTCAGTTTTAATATCAAATTTATGTATGAACGTTATGCTTTAAATGTTAGTCACTCACTGGGCTTCTAGCTCATGTTTTCAAATGTTTTCCTTTCAGTTAGCGATCAGTTCCCAAAAGACTTCTCTACTGCTGCTCTGCCACTCAAAGAGTCAGGTTGAAGGAAGCTTAATTGAAGACCTGTATTAGTTAGTACACATGTGTCTATTAGATAGGGACTAGTATTCTAGATGGGGCTCACTAAGTTGTAATATTCATGTAAAACAGTGCTATGAAACTCTGTAATGTAAATGTGTTAAGTTCTGAGTTAATTAGTTCAGTATATTAATGAAATGTATGCATTCAGGGTTTGAGCAAATTTAACAGGTTAGATAGGCAATAAGTGCCAGCAAGAGGGTTGGTAACTGCTGCAGTCACCACTCCATCCAGGTTAAGAGGGTAATCTGGAGCGAGGTGTGACAATAACCCTTTTGCCACAAGTCTACCTTGGTGGTTTACACCTTCCCATCAGCATCCCGTTTTCTCTTGTAGATCTACTTGCAAGCTATAGGTTTTATCCCATCAGGTTGATCTACAAAATCCCAAACCGAATTAAAGTACATAGACTCCATTTCGAGATCTATAGTTTTGATCCACTTATCTTTGTCAACATCCTCCATTGCCTTCTTGTAAGATAATGGATCCTCAACATCTCTGTCATCTATGATAGCTAGGGTTTCTGTTAAATCTATATAATGAACAAGTGGGTTCACAATCCTCCCACTATGTTGAGGCTCCCTCAACACTTGAGGTGGATTTGACCTACTAGATTATCCAACTTCAGCAACTCTTGTTGAGGTATTGAGTTCTTCAACAACTTTTCTTGAAGTTTCAATAGTTTCATCGAAGTTCACTCAACATTTTTCTTTTTATCTCACGGTTACCATAAAACCACCAATAACCTCCCACTCAATCGATTATTAGAGAAAAATATTTAATTATGAAATAATTAATATTATTTTAAATAAATATGATAACCAACTCACCATATTATATTTATAACCTATAGTTTTAATATTTCATCTCATGAAACACATAAACCATAGTTCTTTTTCTATTTTATGGTACTTAATGTAAATCATATTTACATTAATCCTCCACTTGATGTATCTCATATATCACACCAATTATATCATATATAATTAAATGTCCTCTTGTTAATTTGAACACTTCAAACTAACTCCAAGAACTGATTCTCAACTTGAATCCATTGAGCTACCAAGGGGACCTTATGGACTTATAGCTTAAAGCTCCAACGGTACGTGAATAACTAACTAAACTCTTTAATCATGCGATCCACCATCCATTAAATGTCAGACACTCCACTAAAGACCGACAGCTGCACTCTCCTCACTACAAATATATTTCTCTATCCATATCAACCAATCAACAGTGCAATAACCCTTCACAAATCGCTCGTAAGTACAGCTGGGCCAATTTACCATTTTGCCCCTGTAGTTACATCTAGCTCCTTAAATACCAATAATTCCTCTAATGAACATAAATCATAGTCCTATTATGACTGAGTCCTCTCTTTCAAAGAGAAGTTGTGGCCACTATGTTCAAGACCTGGAATCAGCCCTTAAGGGAGTAATCTATCTACTTACCCCTGCTTGGGGGAAGGAGTGAATTCCGTCTTGTGTAACTGAGTTCCCAACTCCCCAATCAGACAAATCCCCAAAAAGGTAGGCTTGTTGAGTTTGCAATCTGGCCATGCTCACCCATACTAATCAAAGGCCCGCCCTCAAAGGCAGAAGTTCCCAAAACACTCAAGATTAAGGTCATGTCACCTATGGTCGTTTAAGTGGTATGTGAATCTCAACTATCAACGGCGTTATATAAAGAGACGAATCATCTCGTGGTCCGGTCTTATATAAACTCTTTGTATAAGACATCATGGCTCGCATGTCTCCACATGCATGGTCAGGTTCTTACCATCTGTAGTAGTTCACAACACTTGCAAGCCTCTACAAATCAGGTCGTATCCGTAGTGTCACCAGGATAAGGTATCCCTTCTTTATCCTTATACTACAGACCTTTTAGGTTATTACTTAAGGCATAATCCACTTGTATGTCTCATATACATGATTAAGTTTACATACAATAAAAATGGATCTTTATTTATTGGATATGAGTAAACGCAAAATAAAATAATTCTTATTTTATTCATAATAATATGTACAATATTTACAAACTACAAGACTCCGGGAGAATTAAGATACCAATCCCAGTAGCCTCGATGTAATGAAAGGGTTGTCATCCAACCTACTCGCTATGTAGGTTTAACTGAAATTCAGGCTGTCATGCTAGATGTTGATGTCGAGGATCCATTGACCTATAACCATGTAATGGGTAATGTGGAAAAGATGAATGGATTAAAGCTATGAATCTTAAGATGGAGTCCATGTACTTCAATCAAGTATGAGACCTTATATATCAACTTGATAGGGTAAAACCTATAAGTTGTAAATGGATCTACAAGAAGAAAAGATGTGTAGATGAAAGGGTGCAAACCTTTAAGGCTAGATTGGTGGCAAAAGAGTTATACCCAGGTTGAGGGGTGGACTATGATGAAACTTCCTCACTTTTTTTCATGTTAAAATATATCTGAATTCTTTTATCCATTGTCACATATTATAACTATGAGATATGACAAATGGACGCCAAGACTACCTTTTTCACTAGTAATCTTGATGGGACTATCAACATGAATCAACCAGGGAGATTCATTTTTCAAGGTTAAGAGAAAAAAATTTTCAAGCTTAATAGGTCCATTTATGGAATAAAACAAGCATCTCAATTATGGAATATAAGATTTGATACTGCGATCAAGTCTTATGGCTTTGACCAGAATGTTGACAAATCTTGTGTATACAAGAAAATCATCAACAGTTCATTAACTTTCATAGTATTGTATGTAGATGATATCCTACTCATTGAAGATGATGTAGGTTTATTGATTGATATTAAAAAGTGGTTGGCTTCTCAATTCCAAATGAAAGATTTGGGTAAAGCATAATTTGTGCTAGGGATCCAAATCATTATGGATCATAAGAATAAAATGCTAGCTTTGTCTCAAGCGTCGTATATTGACAAAATGTTTGTCAGGTGTTTGATGCAAAATTCCAAGAACGGTTTATTATCTTTCAGGCATGGAATAATCTTCTCTAAGAAACAGTGTCCTAAGACACCTTAAGAAATTGAGAAGATGAGACAAACTCCCTATGCATCTACAGTGGTAGCCTTATGTATGCCATATTATGTACTAGGCCAAACATTTGTCGTGCAGTAAGAATAGTCAGTAAATATTAATCCAATCTAGGATTTGATCACTGGACTATGGTTAAGACCATCCTCAAGTATCTTGAAAGAACGAGGGACTACATGCTTGTATATGGTGCTAAGGATTTGATCCTTTTTTATAGAGTTAGCATGCAATTAGTGGAAGAAATCAAAGTCATTAAGCACTCTAATTTAGGATTAAGGTCGAGTTACCTAGGTTATCACTTTGAAATAGTTAGTCTTTAGACCTAGGTAACTTAACCTGAATCCTGAGCTAACTATGAACTCCTGTTTATTCGGGATTACCCTTAGGTTTGCATAAGTGAGGGTTGGGTCAACAGGCTGACTCAATAAACCTCCCATTTCAGGGGTAAGACTGGGTAGATAGCTGGGGACATAGGGTTCAAGATAGAATCCACTCCTACCCACTTTTAGGAATACTAGAGATATTGTTCCCTTAAGTTCTGACTCCAGGTCTTGAACAGGATCACAAACCTATGAAGAGTTAACTTACTAATCATGGTTATATCGAGTGGACACAATATATCTACAGTGAGAGATGTACAACTCTGGACTTTAATGGAGTGATCCAGTAGTTAACGAATAGGGGTTAATTCGGTGTAAAAAATTTAGCCAATTAATCACGGATCGTTGGAGCCCATGATCTGTAGGTCCACGAGATCTTCCTACTAGCTCAAAAATGGATTAGCCTTAGAGTAGCATGATAAGTTAATTTGAAACGTTCGAATTAGAATTAAGGAAATTAGTAATTATATGTGATATAATTACACATTTAATTTTGGAATTAAACGAAATTGGAGAATAAATTAATATTTAAATATTATTTAAATATTAAATTCGTGAATAGAGATTCATGATGGTGGAATTAATGTTAAATTAATTTAATATTTGATATTAAATTAAATAAATTAAATAAATTGTTTAATTAATTATTAATTATTAATTTTCTTAGAAAATTAATTTTATATTTTAATTTTTGTAAAATTAAATATAATTTCAGTTTTAATTATTGAATTAAAAACTTAAACTAAGTTTTAATTTGAAAATTTTCAAATTAAAAAAAAAAAAGAAGAAAATTAGAAATGGAAAAGTTTGGATTTTCCCACTTCCATTTCCAACTTGCTTACACACTTTCCACTCACCTAATTCAGTCATTAATCCAAGCATGAGCTGCATGCAGCAATTGTTCTTGCATGATTGTTATACAATATATACTGAAGAATCTCAGTGGATTTGAGCATGAAAAGGGTTGATTTTGGCTGAAAATCTCTCTTGAAGAAGAGTTTTTCATGTTACCGTAACTAGTGTTATCTTCCTCCAAATTTTCTTAATCCAAGCTTATTTTCAGTCCCACAAGTCATTCTAAGGCACCTACAGGATAGTAAGGAAGGTCTTGAGGTGGTTCACAAGCTGATTTTAAGAAGATTGCAGTTGAGATTCAAGATTAAAGTGTTTTTTCAAAGGTATGTCTTGAAACCCTCTTCATAGTTTATGGAGCATGCTTAATTCAAAGCCAAAATTAATGAATTAGAATGTTTAATGATCCGTTTTTCTTCTGCTGCATGTTTTCTAACTCCAACAATTAGTATGAGAGCATCATTTAAACATTCAGTTTGGTTTAATTTTGGCTTGTAGGTGTTTTTTCATGAGATATATGAAAATGGTGAAGTGATATAGATTTCTGAGTTTTGGCATTAAAATTATCTTTGATTCCTTTGTTAAATTTGTAATTGGCTCTTAATTGATGAGCTTATATGTGTGCTTAAGAGTCTGTAATTTATTTGGAGTCATTAGAGTTGAAATTAAGATGTAATTAAAGAAAGAAATGAAAAAGGTTGAGCTGCTGCAAATTCCAATGGAGCTTCTGTCTAGGCAGCGTTGCAACGCTACCCTTGAGCGTTGCAATGTTGCTCATGTTGCTGCCTAGATGATGAAGAACGCCCACAGCGTCACAATGCTGGGTTAAGAGCGTTGCAACGCTGCTCACCCCAGCCCAACATGCACGCTTCAACCCAAACCGGTGGTCCAGCTAAATCGGTGCAATCGGTTTGAGTCAAGAAGGTCCCGTTTGACCTGATTCAATCTAGTTCAGCCACTTGTGAAGGTTTGGAGGTTTGATTCGAAAAAGAAAGTCTGAATTTTCCATGGAAGCCGGCTCGAAATATTTGATCTTAGGTGCATTTTTCTCTGGAATCTTACTGTTTGGGTACGACCGGATAAATCTTGATTCGGATTGCTGACTTTTCATTTCTTTGACTCTTGTCTTGGTCTTTTTTTTATCCGTAAAAAGATCCCAACTAAACAGGTATGGAAGCTATAATTGTAAACCGAAATCAAATCTATGGAAGCATTGGTTTGGGGCGGTTCGAGCGGTCCAAAAACGTTTGAAGCTAGTTCTTACTGAATTTTTTAATAGTTAGGCCTTTGTTTGCTTGAAAATGCCAAAACTAAAATCATATCAGTATGTGTTTAATTATTTATACATGTGATGTATGTTATAATTAAATAAATCTCGTATGTACATAAAGTATACCATGTAGATTTAAAATCCTACTATAGGAAGCATGTTACATGTATTGAAAGTCTGTTATAAAGTGTTATAATATATAATATGCATGTTTAGGGTTTCTTTTATTTAATATAAGTGTTATATTAAATATTGAATGCCTTTGATGTATGTTGTAGATGTTTAACATGTCTAAAATTTTGTAACCTATTATAAAATTGAGTCAGACATTTAAAATTCATAACAAAGAACAGTTGCATGCTCACGTAGGTTGATCACCTATTTTAATAGTTAATATAGGTCGACATCTTATAAAATATGGTTACAAACTCAACTGCTATATAATCTTGTCTAAGTCTAGGGGTATTTAAGTTGACGGTCAAAGGAACACCTCCTACCTGAGGATTATGGCCAAATAATTTAGCGTTGTTAATCGGTTTTATGAGCAATACGTGAGCAATGTGAGGTTTTAAAACTGGTTTATCACCTAGACATCGTAGGTTAAATCCAAATATAAACGTTATACTTGGATAAAAACCTATACTTAGGTTGTTTAATTAGCCGGAACAAGCCTAAGGAAATGTATACCCAGTTTAACGTTAGAACACTTCAGTGGGAGTTTAATAACATATTGAAGGATCTCTTAACGAAGAGCATCCATGAGCGCATTCGGATCTTTCTGATTTCATTATGACCGAAATACAACATATACATTCCATCAAACAGTCACGCAAATTACACTAATTAACGACATGCTTTGAACACTAAAAAAAAAAGGGAAAGAGTTCTCATACTAGTTGAAGACCCTCTTTAAGCTTTAAACTCATATGCAGTGGAAGAACCTCCACCCGCACTCTATCGCCCAGCAAACAAGTTGGCTGTAGCAGCACGATCGTCTACATGAATGGCAGCAACACGAACAGTCACGAACAAGTGAACAGCAGCGGGGACGACACCACCAAAATGGAACCCTTGGTATTCTCGGAGTGAGAATCCAAAGTGTGGCCTTTGGTGAATTTGGTAGAGGTTGGAGAAAGATCAAATCGTTTAGATGATAAGCAAGTGGGAGAGAAAAGAAGCTATCGTATAGCTATGTGTTTATCGTTTAGAAGAAGCTACATGATCGTGTAGGTTACTAAGCGATCGTTTAGTAAATGGTGGATGATTGTTTAGAAAATGCGGCACACTATGCGATCGTTTTGGAAAGCTAAGCGATCATTTAAAGACTAGTGTGCGATCATTTAGGTGCTGGCGTGCGATCATTTAGGCGTTGGCGTGCGATCATTTAGGCACTGACATGCAATTTTTTAGGCGCTGAATGACTATCGTATAGGCTCTCAAACTGCGATCGTAACATTTTCACACCGATTGCCAATTTTTTCGAACCTTTGCAAAATGAAACAAATTTTTATTTTATTCATCGGTTACTATAACCGAATGCGACTGCTCCCACTAACGCACGTTCGAGAGAAGTTTTAGGTCAATTATCATATAATTAACCAACTTAATAATTAATGAATATAATCATATTATATTCTTATCCTATAGTTTGATATCACATATCTACTATAGTAATTTCTCATCTACTGGATATAAATCATATTTCTCATCTACTGGATATAAATCATATTTATATATAATTTCCTCCAAAATAATGTATCTTATACATTTAGTCAATTATATCATATATAATTAACCAGTTCATTCATATCATATATAATCGAACTCCCTCTTGTCAATTTGAATATTTTAAACTGACCCAAACACTGATTCTCGACTTTATCCAAGCTACCTAGGGGACCTAATGAACCTGTGGCTCGAAGCTCCAACGGTCCGTGAATAGTTGACTAAACTCTTTAGCGACGAGATCCACCATCAGTTAACTATCAGGAATTCCACTAAAGACCAATAACTGAACTCTTCTTACCACAGATATATTTCTGTGTCCATCGGATATAACAACTCATGAGTATGATAACATTTCACAATTGCTCGTAAGAATAGTTAGGCCAATTTACCGTTTTTTCCCTGTAGTTACATCTCACTCCTTAAGTACTACTAATTCCTCTAATGAACAATACAACATAGTCCAACTATGTGTGAAAACCTCTCGAGCCAAGTGAATGTGGGTGGCGCCATATCGTTCAGGCCCTGGAATCAGCCCTTAAGGGAACTATCTATCTACTTACCCCTGCTTCGAGGAAGGAGTGAATTCCATCTTGTGTAGCTGAGTTCCCAACTACCAAATTAGACGAATCCCCAAAATAGTAGGTTTGAATCGACGACTTGGCCACTCGCACCCATATAAATCAAAGGACCACCCTCAATAGTAGGAGTTCCCAACTCCTCAGGATTGAGGTCATGTTACCTATGATCATCCTAATGAAGTGAAGTCTTTGTCATGAATGGTGTTATATAACGAGACGTTAACACTTTGTGGTCAGGTCTTATACAAACTCTTTGTATTGAACGCCCTCGCTCGCATATCTCCTATACGAATGATCAGGATCAGACCATCTATGACAAGTCACAACACTTGTGACCATTCCACAAAGCGGGCCATATCCGTAGCGTTACCAGGATAAGGTTTCCCTTCTATATCCATATAGTACAGACCATTTTTGTTATCACTCAAGACATGATCCACTTGTATGTCTCTACATACATACTTAAGTTACATATAGATAACCAGGGATTTTATGTTTATTGGTTTGTGGTAAAGCAAATAAAACATACAACTGAGCAAAAAACAAGATGTGAAGTAAATATCATACATTATACAACACAAGCGTTCGTACAAACTGTTTACAAACTACAGGACACGAGACTTTAGGGCATCAACCCCAACAATCTCCCACTTGTCCTAAAGCGAAGTGGGGTGTACATAAAACCAGTACAAAACAATAAACTAGGGCATAAAAGCCCAGTACAAGAAAATCTCCCACTTGCCCTAGTCCAACCGCGGGCAATCCTGTAGACCCATGCTCCATAGATGACTCTCAAACACCGTAGCTGTGAGAGCCTTCATAAAGGGGTCAGCAACATTGTGCTATGAAGCAATCTTTGTGACGATCACGTCCCCTCGATGCACTATCTCGCAGATCAGATGATATTTCCACTCTATGTGTTTGTCGTGCCTGTGATTCATCGACTCATTGAAGTTCTCCACTACCCCACTATTGTCATAATATAGGGTAAATGAGCCTAGACATATATGGAACAACTTCCAATTCTATCAAGAACTTTCTGAGCTAGGTGGCCTTCTTAGCAGCTTCACAAAACGCTACATACTCCATCTCCATAGTGGAGTCGACGATGCATCCCTTCTTGGTGCTTCGCCACACTACAGCTCCTCCGTTAAGAGTAAAGACTGACCTTGATGTGGACTTGCGAGAGTCCTTATCAGTCTGAAAGTTAGAATCTGTGAATCCAGTAAGGATCAAATCCCTAGAACCATACACGGGCATGTAGTCCCTCGTTCTCCGAAGATACTTGAGGATGTTCTTCACTGCAGTCCAATGACCCTGGCCTGAGTTAGATTGATACCTACTGACTATGCCTACAGTGTAGCAGACGTCTGGACGAGTACAGAGCATTGCATAAATCAAATTGCCAACGGCAGACGCATATGAGACCTGTCTCATGTTCTCAACCTCTTGAGGCATCTTAGGACACGTCCTTAGAAAAAGTGACTCCATGCCTGAACGGCAGTAGGTCCTTCTTGGAGTCTTGCATCGAGTACTTGAGCAAAATCTTGTCAATGTACGATGCCTGAGGCAGTGCTAGCACTTTGTTCTTACGATCTCAAAATATCTGTATGCCTAGAACAAACTGAGCCTCTCCCAAATCTTTCATTTGGAATTGGGTCGCTAGCTAGTTCTTAACTGCAGTTAGTAGACCTATATCATTCTCAATGAGTAGTATATCGTCTACGTACAACACTAAGAAGACTACGAAAGCGTTTATGATCTTCTTGTAGACATAAGGTTCATCAACGTTTTGGTCAAAGCCATACGACTTGATCGCAGTATCAAACCGTATATTTGTAAATAAATGAAAATTATATCTTTTTATCTATTTCTAATGCCAAAAACTTGTAATGATTTAAAATGAATGAATGAATGTTGATGGCTCTATGCACTCAAGTTGCTTTGCGATAAAGATATGTGCTACTACGTTCTGAATTGTATGCAATGATTATGATATGCTTCGTCGTATGCGTTCATGTAATGCGTGTCACAAGTTTTCTTACGCTGGAACCAAGTATAATTCCAATGCAAGTTTCTCAGAGTGATCTGAGGTCGAACACGGGGATTGTTATGTTTAAATGCGATACTAATGTGGTATATACGATCGGTTAAAATAAAGAATAATGAATGGTGTTTGCAGAAAAGTAAATTGCGATAAAGAATAAAATGTGGTAAAGTAAATTGCGGTGATAAAATAAATGACTAAACTATTAATATACAAGTTGAGGACTGGCTATGAAGTTATGCAAAGAATCTAATGAATGCGGTGGCAAGTCTTGTGAATGAATCAGAAAGAGAATGGGTTAAGGGAAAGGACATCGTAAGTTCGTCAATCTTGTTAAGGACGCAACTAAGGTTCTGCTTTCTCTTGGTTTACACCTTTCAGTGATCGGTCGCGTTCCTATATGTCTATGGTGAAACAGAGATGAACGTGATGAACACAAGGTTGTTTCCATCTCTAGAAATACTTCTCGCTTTAGTTAACACATTCTTCTAACCTTCTTTCGATAGGCGGAATAACATCTTCACTTTTGCTCTCACAGATGAAGATGTCGTCGAGCATGCTTTAGCTAAACTCAGCCGATTTCCTTAACAAGGATTAACTCTCTCGCTTAATCCTTCCCCTTTTCCTAGGGGATTAGTGACACATGATGGAGAAAATGGATGATGAATGTATGGAAAATAATAGAGAGATGATAATGATTACGATAATGATATTAAAATCTAAGGATAAGCATTTGTTACAATGATGAATGAAAGATTAAAGGTAGATGAACACAGTAGATGAATTGGAAAATAAGAACAAATACGGAAAGAGTGTCAATGTCTTGACACAGATCCCGATCAGAGACGTTGTGCTTGCCGGCGTGTGGAAGAAATGGAGTGGAAAGCTTCCCTCTCAGGCTTGCTTTCTAGGTAGAAGTGACATCTGGCACAGAGCTTCTTCTTTGGGAATGGAAATAATTTCGTGCTCGGAGACTTACCTTTCAGTCTTGTCTCGTGTTCTCCCGGATTTTCTCTGGATTGTCTCTTCAGACCAACCTACTCAACATTAAATTTGAGGAAGCTATTTATAAACCTTGGCTCCTATATTAGTGGTCCCAATTTGTAAATCTGATAATTCCTGCCAAGGTGTAGTGGAAATGTCCGCTCTGCTCCACGATCAATTTGTCAGAATCGTACAACAGAAAAGTTGTACACTTGTCAAAAGTCCATGCGAATGCGTTGCTCTTCACATCTTCGATCGATCGCCGTATGCATTGCCATTGCGTTATTCTTTCTCTATTCTTGAATGATTGCCACATGCCGTGATAATGCATTGTTCATTTTTGTCCTCGAGCGGTTATCACATCCGGTGACCTATTTCCTGCAAAATAAAGACTTGGACATTCCATTTCGCCATCGCAATGGGGTTAGTGGGTGTATTCACGACACTTTACAATTTTTGTATTTCTAAGCCAATTTCTATACTGTCGACACAACTTTTCCTTCTTTTTGCCACATAATCTAAATAAAATGGCATAAATAACTTGTATTTCTACAAGTTATCACACCCCCAAATTTAGATATATGCTTGTCCTCAAGCATATCCTCGACTAAGGCAATTTAGCTCAATTCCTATCCTAACTTTTTGTCGATCGGCTACTTCGAATGCTCTACCTCTACATAATTTTTCAACACCGCAAGTTCCTTCTGTCATTTGACAATTCTTCACATGCTTTACTTTATTCTTATCTAGAACAAACCTCTGCCCAAAGTTCCCTTCTAGTTTTGAGAAGAATGTTTTACCTCTTCTTGCAAAAACAACGAAGTGTGTCTTTATGCGGTGGCCTGGTTTGTGTCATCGTATAGAGAATGTTGATCATGGTTACACCCTTCGTTTTGGCTTACCCCCATGGGTGTCATGCGAGCATCCAACTTCGGTTGTGTACCAATCTCAACTTTAACTCTTGATCCTCAGCCAAGTTTTTCTTTTGCTGGTCAGAGGAGTTGTCTCTTTTATCCTTATTTCCTTTCTCTCTTTTTTTTTCTTTATTGTGTCGATTGGAAACCTACCTTCGTTTTGGCTTGTTCCCACGGGTGTCATGTGAACATCCAACTACGAGCAGGTTCTTTTCACGACTTAACTCTTATCAGGTTGGGATTTTTCCTTGTGCTGATAGTGGAGTTTTTTTTTTTTTTTTATGATGATGAACGCATTGCCTGCTATTACCGCATCCGCTCGATCGCATCTGCTCAGACCTTCCCCACCCCCAAATTTAGAGATGCGCAAGGTTCTCATTACGTTGTTTTGGATAGAAAAGACAAACACTTAGTCAAAATTTTGAAAAGAAGGTTTGAGCAGAATCTTGTAATAGAGAAGGTAACGTAGAGCTATTGCGATGAATTGTCTAAGTGTTAGGCAGAAAATGTAATGTATAAAGAAATTTTGCTAAGGGTATGCATACTACTCATCATGGTAGTGCAATTAAACAATGCAAAAGAAAAGACAAGAATTACCGCAATAAATTGACAAAAGATGATAAAAGTGAAGAGGTCAACGCATAAGAAAAGAATGATTACTCAGTTGTATAAAATTTGTCTAAGTACACAAATAATTATAAATATTGCAACACAAAATTGTAAGTATGTACAAAAGAATACAAGGTATAGCTTTCTAAAAAAATTGAATGGCCGCAAATAAAAATTGCAAAATTGTGGAGAAAGTGGTACACCCCCAAATTTAGAGTTGCGGTGGGGGCTCTTGATGAGGACTATATTGCGGAGGAGCTCTTTGAGGTGCTTCTTGAAATTGCTGTAGATGTGGAGGCAACCATGGGACCATGTAGATATGTTGTTAAGAAATTAAAGTACTCATGGTTGCGCTCGGCCATCTGTCGTTGATTCAGGCAAATGGTAAAGATGTTGCGTTGAATATTGACCATCACCTGTCGCACCATTGTATTGTTGTATTGCAACTCTGCATTGCTCTCCTACAACTCTGTTAATGCATGGCGGAAGAAGTTAAGCTGTTGAGATAAGAAGGCCCGCATATTGGCTAAATCAGCAGCAAGGGATGCAATGGTGGGTTGCATCGTCGATGTTTCACCAGCATCGGTTTGAAGTTGAGCAGAAGGGCTTGCTCCCAAACCGTGTGGGTCATCAACATGCAGCGATGGGGGTGAAAAGTGAATTGAAGATGGATGGTGGGTGGACGCTGCTGGAGATACAGGGTTGGAATCAAGAGCAAGGAGAAGGTTTGTGAATTGTTCGGGAAGAGGGGAAAGGGGTTCAATTGGAGGGCTTGATGGGCGAATGATTAAAGGCAAAGGGTCCAAGGGTAGTTGGGTTTGCTTTTGCGATGAACGTTCTTGGACTATCTCCTTTCCTTTATCATTGCAGCGCTGCTTCTTTGGTTTCGGTGGTTACAGCGCATTTAGATCTGTGAGGGGCCTTTTTGTTGGAAGCTCGAGGCAATGTGGTGAATCCTTGAGAAGCATTCTCAGGATCTTCATGTGGATGATGCCATGAACTTCAGGCATGGGCTTTTTGTCAATGCCTACGCCCACAGAGAGGCACAGGCTCGAAATCGTCCATGGGAAGAAGTATTGACCTCTCACACGGCTAACAAAAACTCGAATCTGCTTTGCAATGAGCTGGCCTACATCGATCAGAATGTCGCGCACTATGCAGTATGCAGCCATGACTCAATCCCTTGAAATTGTTTTGTCATGCGTCGTTGGAATGAGTCGTCATTTCATCAAATAAACCCAAAGTTGCGCCTCTAGGAGCAGCTTGTTGGAGGCGAAGGTTCTAATACCTGTTAATGACACCGACCACTTGATGCCCGGTTGCGTTAATACCTTCAGCGCATTCTCCATGTGTTCTTCTTCAGGGTCATAAATCAACTTGTTACCCAGTGCTTCTGGGAGGTTCTTCAACTTATAGAGCTCATTGATGTCCTTTGCGCTAAACAACACTACCCTCCCTTCTATGATCAACGCATCCTTCTCAGGCTTGCTTTCCAGGTAGAAGTGACCTCTGGCACAGAGCTTCTTCTTCGGGAATGGAAATAATTTTGTGCTCGAAGACTTACCTTTCAGTCTTATCTCGTCGTTCTCCCGAATTTTCTCTGGATTGTCTCTTCAGACCAGACTACTTAACATTGAATTTAAGGAAGCTATTTATAGACCTTGGCTCCTGTATTAGTGGTCCCACTTTGTAAATCTGATAATTCCTGCCATGGCATAGTGGAAATGTCCACTCTACTCCATGATCAATTTGTCAAAATCGTACAACAGAAAAGCTGTACACTTGTCAGAAGTCCATGCGAATGCGTTGCTCTTCACATCTTCGATCGATCGCCGCATGCGGTGTAGATGTTTTGATCTGTTATCGATTGCCGTATGCAGTGGAAATGCGTTGATCGCTTGAATCCATGATCGATCGTCGCATGCGTTTCCATTGCGTTGTACTTTCTTTGTTCTTAATGAATGCCGCTGCTGTGATAATGCGTTGTTCATTTTTGTCCTCGAGCGGTTATCGTATCCGGTGACCTATTTCCTGCAAAACAAAGATTTGGACATTCTGTTTCGCCATCACAATGGGGTTAGTGAGTGTGTTCACGACACTTTACAATTATCGTATATTTAATCCAATTTCTATACTGTCGACGTAACTTTTCCTTCTTTTTGCCACATAATTTAAATAAAATGGCATAAATAACTTGTATTTCTACAAGTTATCAATGTTCCAAGATCGAGACGCCTGTTTTAGCCCATAAATGGATCGATTCAGCTTGCAAACTTTTTACTCTTGACCTTGGGCTATGAATCCCTTGTGTTGCACCATGTAAATGGTCTCCTCAAGATTGACATTCAGAAAGGTCGTCTTGACGTCCATTTTTCAGATCTCATAATTATAATAAGTTGCAATGGACAGGAGGATGCGGATCAACTTTAACATGGCAACAGGCGAGAAAGTCTCCTCATAGTCGACTCCCTCTACCTCGGTATAACCCTTTTCCACAAGTTGAGCCTTGAAGGTCTGTACCTTCCCATCAACACCCCGTTTGCATTTGTAGATCCATTTACAACCTATAGGTCTTACCCCATCAGGCTGATCTACAAGATCTCATACTGAGTTGAAGTATATCGACTCCATCTCGAGATCCATGGCCTTGACCCATTCATCCCAGTTAACATCCTTCATTGCCTTTCGATAAGACAATAGATCCTCAACGTCACCCTTTGCTACCATAGCAAGGATTTTCGTGAAACCCAGATAACGAACGGGTGGGTTCGCAACCCTCCTACTACGTCGAGGTTCCCTCAACTCTTGAGGTGGAATTGACCTACTAGATGAACTCCCATCAACAACTCTTGCTGATGTAGCAGGTTCTTTAACAACTCTTGTTGAAGTTTTAGTAGTTTCATTAGAAAGCTCACGCAACACGACTTTACTTCGTGGACTGTGCTCTCTTATATGATCCTTCTCCAGGAAAGTAGCGTCCGTTGAAACAAACACCCTATTTTCTGTCGAATCATAAAAATAACCCCCTCGTGTACCTTTAGGGTAGCCTACAAAGAAGCATAACCTCGACTGTGGTTCCAACTTCTTGGGATTAACTTTAAACACATGTGCAAGGCAACCTCAAATGCAGAAGTGACGTAAACTAGCTTTATGCCCGTTTCACAACTCTAGAGGTGTTCTCGCAACACTCGAATACAGTTGAGTATGTATACCCTAGTTGCCACTGCGAAACCCCAAAATGAGTCTGGTAAGGAAACGTAACTCATCATCGAGCAAACCATGTCCAACAAGGTCCTATTTCTCCTCTCCACTAGACCATTTGCTGAGGTGTACCTGGTGCTCAGAATTGGTAAACAATTCCATGTTCTATCAAATAGTCTTGGAATGTCGAGTCCAAAAACTCTCCACCTCGATCCGATCGAAGTGTTTTAATTCATCTATCCAAATGCGTTTTCAACTTCAGCCTTGAACTCTTTGAACTTTTCAAAGGATTCAAACTTCCATTACATAAGATAAACATACCCGTACCTAGAGTAATCATCAGCAAAACTAATAAAATACTCATAGCCACCTCGGGCTCGCACATTCATAAGACCACAAAGTTCAGAATGTACTAACTCAAGAGGCTCCTTGGCTCTATAACCTTTTCCAGTAAAAGGTCGTTTAGTCATCTTACCTTCAAGGCAAGACTCGCACACTGGTAAAGAATTTTTTTCTAACTCACTTAGAAGTCCATTTTTCTCCAATCTCTCAATCATATTGAGATTGATGTGCCCTAAATGAAGATGCAAAAGATGGGCATTTTCTTTTAGATAAATACGTCGATGTTTTGTTTGAGTTACGACGGTTTTAAACAATTATGTGTTATGGAGGGAATTAATGGCTAACGAGCTTAGCACATATAAATTAGATTCCAAATTTGCTGTACAAATAATAACACCATCTTTATGAATAAACACTTTATCCACATTAAAAGAGATAGGGTATTTACATTGCAATAAACACTTTACAGAAATAAAGTTCCTCTTGAGTTCGGGAACAATATATACATCATTCAAAACTAGAAACCTATTCTATAAAGCTAATTGGAGCACTCCCACTGCCACAGCTAAGACGACGTGCCCGATGCCTACTCGCATCATCATCTCACTAGCCTCCAGCTGTCGTCAGGATCTAATCCCCTGAGAAAAAGAACAAGCGTGGTTAGTGCTGCCCGAATCAATTATCCAGACTGAATCATCATTTTCCACTAAACAAGTTTTAAGGACTAGTAAATCATATTTATCTTTATCTACTTTGGCCTTAGCCTTGGCTGCCTTCCTCTCTTTCAGATAGTGAGGATAGTTCCTCTTCCAGTGCCCATCCTGATTGCAGTGGAAATACTTTTCCTTTTCAACCGGTGGATGTCTCCTTGGGGCGATAAACGGTGGGTTAGCAGGCACCTTCCCTTTTCCCTTACCACCCTTCTTCTTCTTCCCATTTACAGAGTTAGAAGTAGAAGGTGCAGACTTTGTTCCTGAGGTCAAACCTCTATAGAATGTTCCGGAGGATGAAGCAACATTTGCCTCACCCATTTTCCTCTCCTTACTTTTCAGTAAAGATTGGTAGGTCAGCAACTCGTTGAGGAGAGTTGTAAGGTCATATTTCACTTTCTTAAGAATCACATTGCTAACAAAGTGCAAGAAGCTCTCCGACAATGAATGCAGGATTATGCTAACCTGGCTCTGATACCAATTGAAGGATCTCTTAACGAAGAGCATCCATGAGTGCATTCAGATCTTTCCAATTTCATTATGACCGAAATACAACATATACATTCCAACAAACAGTTATGCAAATTACACTAATTAACGGCATGCTTTGAACACTAAAAATACAAGGGAAAGAGTTCTCATACTAGTTGAAGACCCTCTTCAAGCTTTGAACTCAGATGCAGCGGAAGAACCTCCACCCGCACTCTATCGCCCAGCAAACAAGTCGGCTACAGCAGCACGATCGTCTACACGAACAGCAGCAACACGAACAAGTGAATAGCAGCAGGGAAGACACCACCAAAATGGAGCCCTTGGTATTCTTGGGGTGAGAATCCAATGTGTGGTCTTTGGTGAATTTTGTAGAGGTTGGAGAAAGATCAAATCATGTAGATGATAAGCAAGTGGGAGAAAAAATGAGCTATTGTATAGCTATGTGCTTATCATTTAGAAGAAGCTACACGATCGTGTAGGTTTTACTAAGCGATCGTTTAGAAAACGCGGCACACTACATGCTTAAGTTACAAAAAGATAACCAGGGATTTTATGTTTATTGGTTTGTGGTAAAGCGAATAAAACATACAACTGAGTAAAAAACAAGATGTGAAGTAAATATCATATATTATACAACACAAGCATTCGTACAAATTGTTTATAAACTACAGAACACGAGACTTTAGGGCATCAACCCCAACAATCTCCCACTTGTCCTAAAGCGAAGTGGGGTGTACATAAAACCAGTATAAAACAATAAACCAGGGCATAAAAGCCCAGTACAAGAAAATCTCCCACTTGCCCTGGTCTAGTCGCGGGCGATCCTATAGACCTATGCTCCGTAGGTGATTCTCAAATACCGTAGCCGTGAGAGCTTCGTAAATGGGTCAACAACATTGTGCTCCAAAGCGATCTTCGTGACGATCACGTCCCCTCGATGCACTATCTCACAGATCAGATGATACTTCCGCTCTATGTGTTTGTCGCACCTATGACTCCTCAGCTCCTTGGAGTTTGCTCTAAAAGTTTATGATCGAAATTCATGTTTCACTTTGTGTCACCCTGGGAATGACCTCCATTCGGAAAGTGTTTACATGAATTGAGATTCTGGTGAATAAGGGAAGTTGTTCACCATAAAATCAAATGTGACATTCCAAGATGTTCACACCGTGAGGTTCATGCGACACTTCGTGTCACCTTGGGAGTGACCTCCATTTGGAAAGTTTTTGCGTGAATCAATATCAAGGTGAATGAAAGGAAGATGTTCAATGAAAAAAAAATATACGATATATTGCTTTTAATTCTCACGTCCCTAGAAAATTCACACCGTGAGGTCCATGCAACACATCATCTCACCCTGGTAGTGATCTCCATTCAGAAAGTGATTGTCGTGAGGTTAAGATAAAAGTGAATGGGGGAAGTAGTTCGTAGTAAGTGGGTGAAAGATATGTGTCAACGTATCCTCCGGTCTCTTGTGTTTGTTTGGATTGTGAGATTCCTATATTGCTCCTGCTTGTCGTCTTTAAGTCGGCCTTGCTAGTTGTTTTAACGAACGACTATCCCCTTAAAGGGTTTTAACATAATATTCAGAAAAACTCAAACTCCAGAAATGGATAGGATTTCTAAAGTCATTTTCAACTTTGACTTTCCAATTCGGGAGCATCGTTGGAGCTGACTTTTGAGGTTTGAAAATGGAGGGTTACACTTACAGAATTACTAAAATGTTAGTAATTACCAACCAAAAACGGTAGCTAAATGACTATCGAAATATGAGTTATTCTGGGGATAATATTTAGTCAAGAATGTCTTGTTGTAGTATCGTTGCAAAAATAATCTTGGGTATTATTATTTTGCTAAAACTTGATTAAGTTTAAAAAGCAATTCACTTAAAAATTTTGTTTATATTTTTCGGAATGACGAGTTCTTTAGTACAATTATTGGCATATAATAAACTTACTGGGGATAATTATGCAACGTGGAAGTCAAACCTTAATACTATACTGGTGATAGATGATCTACAGTTCATTTTAACAGAGGAGTGTCCTCTTGTTCCTGACTCAAATACAAACTGAAATGTTTCGGATGCATACAACAGATGGATCAGGGCTAACGAGAAAGCCCGTGCCTATATTCTTGCCAGCATAACTATTGTATTGGCCAATAAACACAAGAGTATGGGTACTACCAAAGAGATTATGGAATCTCTCCTGGGATGTTTGGAATACCGTCCTTCTCCCTAAGGCATGATGCTATTAAATACGTTTACAACTACCCCATGAAAAAGGGGTCTCTGTTAGAGAACATGTCCTGGACATGATGGTCCATTTCAACGTGGTAGAAGTAAATGGTGTTTTCGTTGACGAGAAGAGTCAAGTTGGTTTTGTTCTTGAATCTCTTCCAATAAGTTTTCTACAGTTTTGTGCGAACGCGCTCATGAATAAAATAGAATATAGCTTGACTACTCTTCTAGATAAGCTATAGGCTTACCAGACTATGATGAGAGCAAAAGGTTTGTAACTAGAAGTAAATGTTACTACTGCTGAGAAGAGAGGAACATCCTCCAAAAAGCCTAATATTGTTTCTTCTTCACAAAGTAAGAGTATTCTAGTTAAGAAGAACAAGGGAGAGTATTCTAGTTAAGAAGAACAAGGGAAAAGGGAAGAAGAAACCTACTGGCAGAAAAGGCTAGGCAAATGTTGCAGATAAAGGAAACTGTTTCCATTGCAACGAAGAAAGGTACTGGAAGAGAAACCGCCCTCAATACCTTGCAGAGAAAAGAGCAAAGAAAGTAAATCAGGGAAACTAGTTCCTGAAGATTGCTTGATGTTTTCAGTTGACCAGTGGGAGATATTGCAGTTGCTGTCAGAAGATGATCTTATCTACTTTTGTTATTGTTATGAAAGTTATTTTGTCTTGTTATAAAGAACAAATTGTATAAACTTTTTGTTGTAAATGAAATGTTCACTAGCAAAAAATATGTTTGTTCTATTGCAAAGCAACTTCTATTAGAACCAACCTAGTTAAAAGCCATTTGCAACCTAGTTGCCTTAATTTTTTTTTAACATCATTTCAGTTTTAAGGTATTTTTGAAAATGCATATCGGATATGAAGAACTCGTAAAAGTTGTTTATGATATGTAAAAGTTGTTTACATAGCTCAGAAATATGAAAATATCGATATATGTGTTAATATTGAACCCTTAAGTGTTGGTATATTGTTCGAAAGGCATGTCTATCTGTAGACAAGCCAAAAGAAGATTTTTTCCATGTAAACGAAAATTAAGTATTTGTGTTGACAAATACCAAATTTTCTGGAAAAATATACGAGATCACCATGTATTATTTGTTACCATAAAAGTTTTCATATATCAATAAAGAGTTATTAATTAAAAGTTGATACTATAAACAAAATGTTGTTCAGACAGGTCAGATGCATCTTACTCAAAGAGTTGAGAGTACCTCAATATGGTGGGAGGAATGTATGACTTCCTAGCCATTATTGAGAAACAAGAGTTATGAAAAGAAGATGCATTCCCTATATAGTGTAATAAGAAGTTCATTATATACTAACGTGTTTACAACAATTCTCTCGGCTAAAGTGTTTGAGAATCTCCTAGTAAGACTAGGACTACGAGGTATATAACCTAGGGCAAGTGGGAGAAAAACCCATGGGTATGTGATGTCCTAGTTCATTGTATTTCGCCGTAAAACTCAAAAACTCAGTATTATATGTTACCACTGGAATTTTAGTTCAAGTGGGAGTTTGTTGGGTTTTATGTCCTAAAACTCGTGGTTTGTAAATAATTAAACTTATTCTACAAATTCAATAAAGTTGTTATTGAATATATGAATTGCTTATTTCACTTTAAAAATAAATCCAATAAACTAAAAGATCCACGACTATTACATGAATACTTGAACTTAATATGGAGACATAAAAGTGGATCAAGTTCAAGTAAATAGTAAAAATGGTCTATAGTATATGAATAAGGATGGATGCCTTATTCTAGTAACACTATTGGATGCGGCCCACTCTGTAGTTGTTACAAAGAGTTGTAAAGCGCTACAGACGAAATGATCCTGAATCATACATGTAATGACATGAGAAGTGGGGGCGTTCTGTGCAATGAGTTTTCACAAGATCGGACCACGAAATATGTCACTCTTATTTTATCACGTTGTTTACTATTTAAGACTGACCATTTCAAAGCGATGACCTAGATAACTTAACCTGAATCCTGAGCTAACTATGAACTCCTATTTATTCAGGATTATCCTTAGATTTGCATAGGTAAGGGTTGGCTCAACAGGTCGGCTCAATAAATCTCCCATTTCAGGGGTAAGACTGGGTAGATAGCTGGGGACATAGGGTGCAAGATGGAATTCACTCCTACCCACTTTTGGAAATAATAGAGAGGTTGTTCCCTTAAGTGCTAACTCTGGATCTTGAACAAGTGGTTCACCCTCTCATTGGCCCGAGAGGGACTCAGAATGATGATCGGATCACAAACCAATTGTTCATTAAAGGATCAGTGGAACTTAAGGAACAAAAGGTAATCTCGAGGGTAAAATATTCATTTAACCCAATCGTTATTACGAAAATTCTGTAAAGAATTAACTTACTACTCATGGTTATATCGAGTGGACATAATATATCTGCAGTGAGGGGATTGCAATATTGGGTTTTAATGGAGTGACCCAATAGTTAACGAATGAGGGTTAAATTGGTGTATAGAGTTTAGCCAATTAATCTTAGATCATTGGAGTCCATGATCTGTAAGTCCACGAGGTCCCTCTACTAGTTCACAAATGGATTAGCCTTAGAGTAGCGTGATAAGTTAATTTGAAACGTCGAATTAGAATTAAGGGAATTAGTAATTATATGTGATATAATTAAGCGTTTAATTTTGGAATTAAACGAAATTGGAGAATCAATTAATATTTAAATATGATTTAAATATTAAATTTATGAATAGAGATTCATGATGGTGGAATTAGTGTTAAATTAATTTAATATTTGATATCAAACTAATTGAATTAATTAATTATTCATTATTAATTTTATTAGAAAAAATAATTTTAAATTATTTTTTGTAAAATTAAATATCATTTGAGTTTTAATTATTGAATTAAAAACTTAAATTAAGTTTTAATTTGAAAATTTTCAAATTAAAAGGAAAAAAAAAAAAGAAAATTGGAAATGGAAAAGTTGGGATTTTCCCTCTTCCATTTCCAACTTGCTTACACACTTTCCACTCACTTAATTCAGCCACTAATCCAAATATACGTTGTAATTCATGCAGCAATTGTTCTTGCATGATTGTCATGCAATATATACTAAAGAATCTCAGTCATTAATCCACTTCCATTTCCAATTGGGCATGCAAAGGGTTGATTTTGGCTGAAAATCTCTCTTGAAAAATAGTTCTTCAAGTTATTGTAGGCTAGTGTTATCTTCCTCCGAATTCCCTTAATCCAAACTTATTTGAGTCCCACAACTCAATCTAAAGCACCTAGAGGATAGTAGGGAAGGCCTTAAGGTGGTTCACGAGCTGATTTCAAAAAGATTGCAACTAAGATTCAAGATTAAAGTGTTTCTTCAAAGGTATGTCTTGAAACTCTCTTCATAGTTTATGAAGCATGCTTAATTCAAAGCCAAAATTAATGAATTAGAATGCTTAATGATCAATTTTTCTTCTGTTGCATGTTTTCTAACTCCAACAAAAGTAGCACTAAGCAAGATTGTATTGTTTATTCTACCATGGAGCCAGAACATGTAGCTACTTGTGAAACTGCTAAAGAAGTTGTTTGGCTCAGTAAGTTTTTGACAAATTTAGAAGTGGTTCCAAATTTGTCAATGTCAATCACCCTTTATTGTGATAATAGTGGTGTTGTGGCAAACTCCAAGAAGCCTTGAAGTCACAAAAGAGGAAAGCATATCAAGTGCAAGTATCATCTCAATTGGGAGATAGTGCAACGAGGAGATATGATAATCACGAAGATCGCTTTAGAACACAATGTTGCTTATTCGTTTATGAAGGCTCTCACGACTAAAGTTTTTTATGGTCACTTGGAGAGTCTATGTCTATAGGATATGCGTCATCTTATCTAGGATAAGTGGGAGTATTATAGGGGTGTATAGTATGCCTTAGTTGCTTGAATTGTGTACTTTAATTTATATATTGTATTTGTATTGTACACTCGCATTAGGACAAGTTCTCTAAATCTCATAGATCTCATAATTTTTATTCTATAAACATGAATTATTTATTTAATAAAATAAGAAGTATTTTATTCATCATTTAGATCGCATTAACTCAATCCAATAAAATAAGAAGAGATTAACATTTCTAGAAGGACCATAAGTAACTCTATCTCAATCCTAAGTGGGTTATGGACTTTTATCTATGAAGAAAATCCTTTGATTTGTATGGGTGTGAGTGGTCCTATCGCCGACTCAATAAGCCTATCATTTTGGAGATTTGTCCAAGTAGGGAGTTGGGAACATAACTCCACAAGATGGATTCATTCCTTCTCGTTTTCAAGGAAAGTAGATGAATTGGTTTATGAAATGTTGACTCCGGGTCTTGAATAAAAGGCCTCTCCCTCTCATTGGTTCGGGAGAGATTTGTTTATGGTAGGACCATAAACAAGTTGTTCATTAGAAGATCAATGAGACTTAAGGAGAAAGATGTAATTATAGGGGCAAAAAGGTAATTTTGATTTAGTTGTAATTACGAGTAATTGATGAAGGGTCGACTTATTGATGACTGATTATATCATGGACATAGAAATATATCTATAGTACGAAGAGTGTAGCTGTAGGTCTTTAGTGAAGTGACCCATAGTTAATGAAAGCAAATTAAATTAACTAAAGAGTTTAATTAATTTAATTTTGAATCATTGGAGTTTCTAATATGTAAGTCTATTAGGTCTCTCTGCTAGCTCACTGAGGGTAAAACAAGGATAAATAATTTTGGAATAATTTGAATTATTCAAATTATTTAAGGAAATTTTATATTAATATGGATTAGTATAAAGTATAATGTATTATGACACATTATAATTAATTATAAATATGTTTTATAATTAAAACTATATAATATGAGAGAATAATATTTGAATAAGATCCGAGTATTAATTTTAATATGAATTGGATTCATATTAAAATTATAGGTCAAGAGAGATATGCATTTTATATGATTTAAATGCCCAATTAATAAATATGTGGTATTTATTAATTATTAATTGATTGTTAATTAATTCATTTATTTATTGATTTATTTATTTATTTATTATTATTATTATTATGTTTATTTATTTATACTTACTTGTGATGGCCTAAGCCTTTAGCTAAAAACAACATTATAGATATGGTACAACCACTTGAAATCAAACGACCCCAAAATGACCAAGAAGGTGACCCAAGAGAGATGCAAATGAAGTATCTATTATAAGATGTAGCAAGTGCAAGAATGTTGTGTTAGAATAAATACTATATTCTTAGGATTAATGGTGATAAAAATTTGGAAGCACATATATGATACATGTCTTAGGTTATGTGTTTGTTCTCATGAGTCGGTGGTCATGCATTAGAATGAAAAGTATGTGTTAATCTTATATGCGATGACCATGCGTTCCTATCACAAGTTTTCTTGCGCTCTCGCCAAGTATAATGAGATCGCAAGTTTCTCGAGTGATCCGAGGTCGAACTCAGGGACTTGTAGCTAAATATCATGAAGTAATGTATTTGTGGTGAAGAATAAAAGAATGTTGAGGGTTATTGGCTATGCGCTACTCCTACTCCTAACTAACAGATTAAGCAGTGGAAGTGTGACTATGAGAGATAAAGACACAGCAACTGTTAACGCGTAGTAAAAATGCTTGGAAAAATAGATGAAATGGCGAGGATGTCTTCACCACAACACTAAGCTTGACCGCAAGGGTAACCCCAGCCAATGCAAACTATGCGATCATGCTATACACACTTGACAAAGATGCATGCGATGTATCTGCGATAATGTCGAGAGGCCTTATTTCTAAGTCTCTATTCCCTCTTACGTGCTCTCACACATAAGCAAGATGATCGCACCACCTATCCTACTTAAATGGAGCATACGCTATATAGTAGCAAACGGAGCTTATTCCTAAGTCCCTATTCTTGCTTATGTGATCCAATCTGCTCTCCCGAGTCTAGATTTGGTTTTTAGACTACTCTCCCAAGTATGTTGATAACTTGTAGAAATACAAGTTATTTATATTGTTTTATTTAGATTATGCGGTAAAAAGGAAGAAAACTTGCGGCGACAGTATAGAAATTGGCTTAGAAATACGAAAATTGTAAAGTGTCCCGCTAACCCCATTGCGATGGCAAAATGGAATGTCCAAGTCTTTGTTTTGTAGGAAATAGGTCACCACGTATGATAACCGCTCGAGGACAAAAATGAACTCGACATTGCATGCGGCAATCGATCAAGAATGAAAAAGATCAAAGCAATTGCAGCGCATGCGACGATCGATCATGGACTCAAGCGATCAACGCATTTCCACCACATGCGGCAATCGATAGAAGATCAAAATAATTACACCGCATGCGGCGATCGATCGAAGATGGGAAGAGCAACGCATTCACATAGGCTTCTGACAAGTGTACAGCTTTTCTGTTGTACGATTCTGACAAATTAATCGTGGAGCAGAGCAGACATTTCCATTATGCCATGACAGGAATTATCAGATTTTCAAAGTGGGACCACTAATACAGAAGAAGCCAAGGTCTATAAATAGCTTCATCAAATTAAATTTTAAGGAGTCTGGTCTGAAGAGACGATCCAGAGAAAATTCGGGAGAACGACGAGACAAGACTGAAAGGTAAGTCTCCAAGCAAGAAATTCTTTCCATTCCCGAAGAAGAAGCTCTATGCAAGAGGTCACTTCTACCTGGAAAGCAAGCCTGAGAGGGAAGCTTTCCACTCCATTTCATCCACACGCTGGCAAGCACAACGTCTCCGATCGGGATCTATGTCAAGACATTGACACTCCTTTCGTATTTGTTCTTATTTTCCAATTCATTTACTGCGTTCATCTTTCTTTAATCTTTCATTCACAACCTGTAACAAACGTTGATCTTTAGATTTAAATATCATTATCGTATTCATCGTCATTTCTCTGGTCTTTTTCAGACATTCATCATCCATTTTCTCCATCATGTGTAACTAATCCCCTGAGTAAAGAGGAAGGATTAAGCGAGTGAGTTAATCCTTGTTAAGGATATCATGCGAATGAATGTACGGAAAAGATCAGAGAAATGACGATCAACTACTTACCCTCTCGGGCAGTTGGTTGTTGTTGATTCTGCTCATAGACAAATAAACAAGTGTTGCTACAGCTTCACACTAGGCAAATAGGATTTTCTCACAATACTCACGCAACGCACACCTCTCGGTGGTTTGTTACATGCTTCATATGTCTATGCCGCATGATTAAGTATGTGATACTCTAGCAATCTTACATAGTAGTGCAATGAAAGTAAAGGATGCTAAGTAAATGAAGATGGAGATGGAATCGACGGAAATATAAAAATGCATTGATCACAAAATGTATTAATCTCTTAAGCCACAGTGTAATACAATATAAGGATAGAAGAGAAATGGAAGGCCAGATAGAAGCAATATCTTGCTTCCATCAAATGTGTGTCAAGGCTACCGGTGGTGCCGTGGATGAGCGGTGGAGTGGATTCTCTCGAGATCTAACTTCGGCGAAGGCTCCAGTCATCACTCGGAATGGTTGAAGGGATGAAGAACTCTCAAGACTATCTTCTCATGCTTTGGTCTGGATCACAAGGATCCACCCGAAGGTAGCCTTCAGGTAGACAACCTTGGATGATTTGAAGTTGTGCTCTAAGGCTTCTATTTATAGGTCTTGATCGCCGATAGCATTTATGGACCTGCTCTGAATCTGACACCGCGGCTCGCTGGCCCTTTTCTGAATCTCTGGTACTCGTGGCGTGGTAGGTGAAATGTCAACATCATCTTTTTTATGATCCCAGTGTATGCGTTCATGTTGCATTCCACCAACCTTGTGATTGCCCTTCTATTATGGTTATTCTGTAGCTGCAACTTTCCTGTGTTGACCGCATTCACTCAATAGCTGCAACACCCATACGACTGACGCATGCGATCGTATTTGCTACAAAAATAAATAGTTGAATGTATAATAATGCATAAAAGTGGGTTAGCCGAGATTCTTAATGTTGATCGATGCAAGCTCGTTTTCTCATGAATCCTTAGTATAATCGCCGCATATTCTACTTAACAGCCCTCATAATTCTAAATAAATGCTTACAATGACATACATTTCTGCCCGTCATCAATTAACTATCCCCTCTTGTATGAATTTAGTAGAAAATTAATCAACTAGAAACAAGAATGATAATTAAGCACATGACATAAGAAATTTTAACGTGAAAAAAACCTCCTCAAAGTGAGGAATAAAAAACCATGACCTAAAATCAAACTCTCTAATATGATGATGAGTTATTGAATTTTCTCTAGTCATAACTCAAGGCATACACAATAGATATCTCAATATTAATAAATCTCGACAACAAATAACAAAAATAAAAGAGAATAAATTATAAAGATCTCACTTGAAGTGACAACAAAATATTACCCATTGTAATACGCTTGTAGGGAGTTCTAAAAGAAATCATCTCTGTCTATATTGAAGACCCTCATGTCAAAAAAACACTATGAAAATTTCGATTGGCCTACAAATCGACCTTGAAAACACTGAAAAATGTTATTGGACTTTCTTTTCTTTTTTCTTTTCATCTCTTTCTATCTTGCCTGTCACTCTCTTCTTTGGATTTGTGTGTCATGTTGCGCCGATTAGGCCTTAGATGTTGGCTTTCCACAAACATGCGTAAAATAAACCCATCATGTTCAAATCCAATTTTGTTGGACTACAGAAAATTATTAGTCCTTGCACATTGACTTTCTTTACTCCATTATGTTGGATGTAGATGCAAAGCCACTTTAACTTTTGGATATGTCACAATATGTCCTTGTATAACGACCTTACTCCCTAGGACTCAAGCTTGATCGTTACTATAAGCATGCATGCATGAAATTCAAAATGACACCTTTTCATAGCTTAATAAAAAAAATCTCATGAATGATGTAAATTAAATAATTTCATTAAAACTAAATAGTAAAGTTCCAAGTCACTAGGTACCTACAACAAAGTCATAGAACCAATCTAGAAAACTTCCTTAAAAGTCAAAAATACAAATAAAAAAACTGTGAGTTTTAAATTTCAAGACAAGAAACTAAAATATAGGAAAAATCTTAAAAACATGAGCAGAAGCATATGACTGGTCCCAGTAACTCGATCACAGATTCCACTTGTCATTCGTCGAGCGTCCTTACCCTTACCTAAAAAATAAAACATAGAAAGAATGAGCTTACTAAAGTGGTGGCTTGGTTCGAAGTCAGTTCCATAGCTCGATTTATTTGTCCAATCTGAACATACATCAAACCAAAGTACAATAACAAGGGTTTAAACAGTTACCCTTAATCCAAAAGGGCCCAAGTTACTAAAAACTTACCAAAATTTGCCAAAGCCAAAACCTTGCAACCCCGCACAACACATTTCCAATCTTCAAACTCCGCTATAACCTGAATCCATGGCCCAAACATAATGGGTTTTTATCAAAACTAACACAAAATCAAACGGTAATTAAGATTTCACAAATAAACCCATAAAATTATCAAACCTTATCCAAAACAAGGATTTTGGCCAAGATTGACATCTGAACAACGCAGGTGGGCTGAACGGCGGTTGAACAACGGCTTAAAAAAATCGACGGTTGGAGCGACTAAGGTCGAGGGAAGGGGGCGAGTGGCAGAATGGTCGGTCACTGGCAGAAGTGATGGAAGTAGTTAGGGGTGTTCATCTACAGATCTGGGTAGGGCTAAAGACTCGCAAAAGGCGTGCACTGTTAAGCTGACGGCGAGGGAGAGGCGCTCGAGTGTGGTGGTGCAAACGGAGGTGAGGGGAGAACAAAGAGTGGCGGGCAAGGACGGCGGTTCGAACGCGAAGGCTGATGGCGGCTAGGGCTCTTGGACACACGCAAGAAGGAAAAAAGAATTCCAGGGGGGGTGCTCACATGAGTGGGATGGTGATCGAGGAGAGAAAGAGTTTTAATTTTAAAAAAATAAAAGAAAAGGATTGTCTTAATAAAAGAAATAAAATAGAATAAAACTTTGTTTTATTTTATTCCATTATATTTTATCCTTTCCTTCAATACACAAATATACATTTATTTAAAATCCTTTCCTCTTCCTTTTCAAAACCCAAATTTCAAAAAAAAAAAATCTCCCAATATAACTTCATTTTTTTTTTTACATTAACTTAAAATCAAATTAATTCAACATAAAACCCAAATTTTCCATTAAACGAACTAAATTTCAACATTAAGAAAAAATTCCTTAATTATTACAAAAATGCTAAATTTAATTTACAAACGCACAGGATGTTATATTCTTCCCTCCTTGAAGGACTTTCGTCCTCGAAAGTTCATTCCTAAAAAATCTCTGGGTATTGAGCTCTCATCTCACCCTCTCGCTCCCATGTAGCTTCCTTGAACTAGTGATTCTGCCATAGAACTTTCACAAGTGTTATCTCCCTGTTGCGTAATGTCTTCACCTCCCTAATAAAAATTCTTATAGGCTTCTCTTTATAACTCAAGTTCTCATTCTACTGCAATGGTTCGAAGTCCACCACATGGGACGGATCTGTCATGTACTTTCTCAGCATCAAGACATGGAAAACGTTATGAACCAAAGAGAATGACAGTGGCATTGCCAACTGATAAGCTACAGGGCCAATTCACCCCAAAACCTCGAAAGGCCCAATAAATCGTGAACTTAGCTTTCCTTTCCTTCCAAACCTCAGAACACCTCTCATAAGTGCCACCTTTAAGAACACCTTAACACCAGTCTCAAATTCTAGGTCCTTACGCCTAACGTCGGCATAACTCATTCGTGGTTTGTACTAGCTCACGTCCTAGGAACTTCCTCTCTCTTACCTCATCCTAACATACAGAAGGCCTACAGCTCTTCCCACATAGCGTCTCAGATGGTAACTTGCTAATGGTAACTATTATTATATGAAAACTCTAATCAAATACAGGTGAGAGTCTCAACTTCCGGAAAACTCTACCGCACAAGCGTGCAACATTCTCCAACACTGGTTCAAACATTCTGTCTGCCCATCAATCTGCGGGTGAAAAGTTATACTAAAATCCAACCGAGTACCCAACATTGTTTGAAGATTCTTCCAAAAGTTGGATGTAAAACGAGGGTCTCTGCCTGACATAATAAACACAGATACTTCGTGCAATGTTACCACCTCTTTCATATATATTTGTGCCCACTTATTTATTGAGAATGTAGACTTCCCTGGTATGAAATGCACTAGCTTAGTGAGTCTGTCCACCACAACCTAAATTACAGTAAAACCCTTGGTCGTTTGGGGCAACCCACGATGAAGTCCATAGATACATTCTCCCTGCTAACTTCTGTCTCAGGGCTTTCATCTTCTAGCACACCAAGCACTTATTGACGAACTCAACTATCTCTTTTTTCATGTCATTCCACTAGTAGCAATGCTTCAAGTCCTGGTACATCTTGATACTGCCAGAATGCATCGAGAATGGGAAACTATGAGCGTCCAACAACAAACTGTTCTTAAGGTCATTGTTTTTCGGTAAGCATAAGTGTTCCTGATAGAAAAGACCATCCTTTGCGGATACAGAGAACTCACCACCTTGTCCTAACTCCACCTTGTGAACTTTCTCAACTAGGTAAGGATCACTCCTGAGCATCGATAATCCTCTATCTTAAGCTCGGTTGCACCGACAACTGCCCCAATTGTGCCATGACTTCCCCACTACTACTGCAATCTTGGCCCGTTCAAGATCCCTGCACAAATGAGTCTGTCTGGTAATGGGGGCTACTGAAGAAGCTACCTTTCTGCTTAGAGCATCTGCCACTACGTAATATTATTCCTATCTCTAGTGAACACTGCATACTTTGCTTAATGCGATCAACTACTTACCCTCTCGGGCAGTTGGTTGTTGTTGATTCTGCTCATAGACAAGCATTGTGTCCGTTTATAGACAAGCGTTGCTACAACTTCACACTAAGCAAATAGGATTTTCTCACAACACTCACGCAATGCACACCTCTCGGTGGTTTGCTACATGCTTCATATGTCTATGTCACATGATTAAGTATGTGATACTCTAGCAGTCTTACTTAGTAGTGAAATGAAAGTAAGGATGCTAAGTAAATGAAGATGGAGATGGAATCGACAGAAAATATAGAAATGCATTGATCACAAAATATATTAATCTCTTAAGCCACAATGTAATACAATACAAGGATAGAAGAGAAATGGAGGGCCAAATGGAAGTAATATCTTGCTTCCATCAGATGTGTGGCAAGGCTGTCAGTGGTGCCGTGATGAACGGTGGAGTGGACTCTCTCGAGATCTAACTCCAGCGAAGACTCCGGTCGTCACTCGGAATTGTTGAAGGGATGAAGAACTCCCAAAACTATCTTCTCACAATCATAATCCTTAACCAACTCTAACCATCTACGTTGTCTCATGTTCAACTCCTTTTGAGTGAAAAAGTACTTTAAACTTTCGTGGTCGGTGAAAATCTGTATTTTCTCTCCATATAAATAATGTCTCCAGATCTTTAAAGCAAAAACCATTGCTGCCAATTCCAAATCATGAGTGGGGTAATTTCGTTCATGGTTCTTCCATTGATGAGAGGCATAAGCAACTACTTCACCCTACTGCATCAGTACGCATCCCAACCTTTCTTGGAGGCATCACTATAAATAACGAAACCACCTGATTCGTCTGGCACAGTAAGAACATGAGCTGAAACTAACTTCTGCTCGAGATCTTGGAAACTGTCCTCACAAGCCTCACTCCAGAAAAAAGAAGCTCCCTTCCTAGTCAATTGAGTCAAGGGAGTGGCTATGCGAGAAAAATCCTTCATAAACCGCTGGTAGTAGCCTACTAACCCAAAAAAACTATGCACCTCGTTGACTGTGGTTGGACAGGCCAACTCGTAACTGCCTCAATCTTTGCAGGATCCACAGGGACTCCTTCCTTGTCCTAGAAAGGACACTTGCCTTAACCAAAACTCACATTTAGAAAATTTGATGTACAACCTATTCACCCTCAAAGTCTCCAAAACTTTTCGTAAATATTCTTCATGTTCTGCCTCGGTCTTGGAATAAACCAAGATATCATCCATGAAAACTATCACAAAAGTATCGAAGAATTCCTTGAACACCCTATTCATTAGGTCTATACATACTGTGGGAGCATTCGTCAAATCAAATGGCATTACGATGTACTCTTAATGCCCATACCTTGAACGAAAAGTTATCTTGGGTATATCACTGTCCTTTATCCTCAGCTGATGGTATCTTTACTGGAGATCAATCTTGGAGAATACCGTAGCTACACTTAATCCAAAAGGGCCCAAGTTACTAAAACTTACCAAAATTTGCCAAAGTTAAAACTTGCAATCCCGCACAACACGCTTCCATTCTTTAAACTCCGCTACAACCTGAATCTATGGTCCAAACATAATGGATTTTTATAAAAACTAACCCAAAATCAAACGGTAATCAAGTTTTCGCAAAGAAACCCACAAAATTACCAAACCTTACCCAAAACAAGGATTTTGGCCAAGATTGACGTCTGAACAGCATAGGTGGGCTAAACGACGACCTAAAAAATTCGACGGTTGGAGCGACTGAGGTCAAGGGGCGAGCGACGGACGATCGGTCTCTGGCGAAAGCGACGAAAGTGGTTGAGGGCATTCGGCTACAGATCTGTGTGGGGCTGAAGACTCATGAACGACATGCACGGCTAGGTTGGCGCGGTTGAGCTGACAGCGAGGGAGAGGCGCTCGGGCATGGCGGCACGAACGGAGGTGAGGGGAGAACGGAGAAAGGTGGGCGAGGATGGTGGTTTGGACATGAAGGCCGACAGCAGCTAGGGCTCTCAGGCACACGGAAGAAGAAAAAAGAATGGGGGGTCGCGTGAGTGGGATGGTGAAGGGGGAAAGAAAGAGTTTTAATTTTTTTAAAAAAAAAAAGTAACAGAAAAATATTATTTTAATAAAAGAAATAAAATAAAATAAAACTTTATTTTATTTTGTTCCAATATATTTTATTTCATTTTCCTTCAATACATAAATAAATAAATATATATATATATATATATATATATATATATATATATATATATATATTTAAAATCCTTTCCTCTTCCTCTTCAAAACTCAAATTTCCAAATAAAACAATTCTCCCAATATAATTTCATTTTTTTTTTCTGACATTAACTTAAAAATCAAATTAGTTCGGTAGAAAACCCAAATTTTTCTTCAAACGAACTAATATTTCAAAATTAACAAAAATGTCCTCAATTATTACAAAAATGCTTAATTTAATTTACGAACGAATGGGATGTTACACCTTGTATCTTCCATTATGCCTAACATGAGGTTCCAGTCATTGTTGGGACCCAAAAATCACTAGGTACTAACCAATAGCTAAGCCATGTTATTGGACGCTTGAGTGTTAGGATAACGGGCTTTCAGTCACAATGGTATGATGTTGTCCACTTTGGACATACACTTTCATGAATTTGCTTTTAGTTTCATCTAAAAGGCTTCACATACCATTAGAAATAGTTCTATGATGATCCCCTTATTTAATCTGATTGTATTTCCAACCATGAGGACCAACATACTGATATGTGTAAGTTTGTTAACCACAAGGTACTATAAACTTGTGGACCTAAAAATCAACAGAAATCAAGTGTGTAAAAACAGGCAGCTGAATCAATTTTCTAAACATGTTATTGGACAGTTTAGTTTTGTGGACCAAAATGTATATACTCATCAGTTGTGTAATTTTGTTCAACCATCAAGATGCTATACAAACTTGAATGTTGTGAATCCAAAAATCAACAGGCATAATTTATGGGTGGTTTGATACTTCAATAATGTTGTGTAAGTTTGTTCAATCAATATGCTAAACTAGGCTGGACACTTTAACCAAAATTAAATAGAGACCAAACGAATAATGTTCATAACAGTTTTAACACAAACTAACCAAATGATACCATAAAAAATAACAACAAAGCTACATATTGGTGTAGTCAAAAAGCTGTCATAATACATACAAACAAAACATCCATAAAATATTGGTCCAATGTCGGCTTTTTTTTTTTGTCCATGAAGTTCTCAATCAAACTCATGGACCATACAATATCGTCTCAATCATGAAAGACATGTAGATTAACAACCTCCAGACAGGAAACTTAATCCCGTAATAAATTCTCTCTCGCTCTGGTTTTGAGTAACAATGGAAACTCCTTACACTTCTTGTGTGGTCGCATGTTTCTTCCTCCTCTTCTTCCTCTTTCGTTGTCGTCATAAACTCAATCAACCACCAGGACCAAAGCCATGGCCTTTAATTGGAAATATCCATTTGATTGGCTCTTTACACACCAATCCATTCATCAACTCTCCAAAAAATATGGACCCATCATGCAGCTTCGTTTCGGCTCCTTCCCTGTCGTCGTTGGATCCTCTGTAGAAATGGCAAAGCTTTTCCTCAAAACTCATGATCTTACCTTCGTTTATCGCCCCAAAAATGCCATCGGAAAGTATGTAACCTACAACTATTCCAACATCACATGGTCTCAGTACGGCCCATATTGGCGTCAAGCAAGGAAGATGTTTATGATGGAACTTTTCAGTCCAAAAAGACTCGACTCTCAAGAGTACATAAGAAAGCAAGAAATGAATGCTTTTCTTCAAGAAATTTACAAGGCTTCTTGCCAAGGATCAAGAATAGAGCTCAAATGCTACCTGTTCAACATGACTTTGAATGTAATAAGTCAGATGGCCTTAGGGAAGAAGTACTTATCGCTGGATCAGTCCAAAGACTCCATTGTTAGTCCAAATGAGTTCAAAGACATGATGGATGAACTCTTCTTGTTAAGTGGTGTACTCAACATAGGAGATTGGATACCATGGATTGATTTCTTGGATTTGCAAGGGTATGTGAAGAGGATGAAGGCATTGAACAAGAAGTTGGATGGATTTCTTGAGCATATACTAGATGAACATAATGAGAGGAGGAAGAGAATTGAGGATTATGTGGCTAAAGATATGGTGGATGTTTTGCTGCAATTGGTTGATGATCCTAATCTTGAAGTCAAACTTGAAAGGCATGGAGTCAAGGCACTTATTCAGGTATACACTCTCCTATCCGTGTCTCTCAACTTTAAAAATGTTTAATACGTTGTTCAATTTTAATTTTGATTTATTTGTTTGATTAGATCTCTTAAATTTTAAAACTTTCTAATACATTCTTTAGCTTTCAATTTTGTGAAAATATATTTAAAAAATTAAAAATCTTTAGTATCAAGACAAACAAAGACAGAACACTAAAGGGATTTTGATTCAACTAGTAAATAAGTAATTGGTATCCATCTATGTCTTCGAGCATGAAACGCCAGTTCGTGGGCCACACTATGTTGCACTTACAAATGTAATAAAATTTAAAATTCAATTAACTTAGACCAATATGGTAATCATTTTGTTTTATGTTTTTAGTTTTTAAAAAATAAGTATACAAATACTTCTTCCACCTCTAAATTTGTTGTTATGTCATCTATTTTTTACTCATGTCTTTAAAAACCAAACCAACTTTTGAAAATTATAGTTTTTAAAAATGTTGGTAATTAAAGAATACAAAATAAACATAAAGAAAGATCGACACACAAATATACGTGGTTCGCTAACAGTGTGTTACATCTATAAGGTAGAAGGAGAACGGTATTATTAAAGAGAATATTTTCTGAATACAAAACGACACCACTAAGGTTAGAGAGTTTATAGAGCGAACTTTCTCTAGACCCTAGGGTCATCGTAAATAGTTATAAATAATTAAATATGCTAAATACGAATTTTGAACCACAAGACCCCCATACTTGGTTGAGAAGTACCATCTAACAACTTCAAGGCTTTCCAACAAAAAAAAAACATTTTTTTAAAAAAAAAAATTGGTTAAGAATTTAACTCTATTTAAGAAAAATGTAAACTATGGTAAAAAGATGAGAGGAAATGGGCTTTTTCAAAAACTAAAAATAAAAGACGGAATGGTTACTAAACGAGTCACTAACTTCCAATTAGATTGAATTGTGACACACATGACTCTTAACTTTCAATTTTGTAACTAGTATGTCTCTAATTTTTTTTTTAAAAAAAAACTATCAAATAGTTAGGCTAGAGATAAAAATGAAATTAATCTAGAGACAAACTTATTTGATACGAAACTAAAAGTTAAAAGAACGTATATATTATACGATAATTTTTAAGGTTTAGTAACCTGTTAAAAACAAATTGAAAGTTGAAAATTTATTAAAAACTTTTTATAGTTCAGAACCAATTAATAAAGAAAAATCTAAAAGTTTAGGAACTAAACTTGGCGGAATATTATCTATTTTAGGACATTATATCAGGTGGAACAGATACCTCAGTTTTGACAGTAGAATGGGCAATGTCCGAGCTCTTGAAAAAACCAGAGATTTTCGATAAAGCAATAGAAGAGCTTGACAGAGTAATTGGAAAAGAAAGATGGGTAGAAGAAAAAGACATGGAAAAGTTGGCATACATTGAAGCAATTGCAAAAGAGACAATGAGATTGCACCCTGCAGCGCCACTGTTGGTTCCAAGATTGTGTAGAGAAGCTTGTGAAGTTGGAGGTTACAATATAAACAAAGGCACTAGAGTAGTTGTGAATGTATGGGCAATTGGAAGAGACCCAACAGTTTGGGAAAATCCAAATGAGTTTCAACCACAAAGATTTGTTGAGAAAAACATGGATATAAAAGGATTGCGCAACTTTGAATTTTTGCCATTTGGTTCTGGAAGGAGGATGTGCCCTGGTTACAATCTTGGTTTTAAAGTTATATTGTCAACTTTGGCCAATCTCTTGCATGGCTTTTCTTGGAGATTGCCTGACAATATGAACAATGAGGATCTTAATATGGATGAAGTTTTTGGACTCACAGTTCCTAGGAAATTCCCTCTCATTGCTCTTGCTAAACCAAGACTCCCTCTTCATAATTATAAATTGGAATGAGAGACCAAAATCCTTTATATATCTTGGGGCTACTTTTGCTTCTTTTCCTATGATGTTGTTTTTATGTATTATTGTGTATCCTATTGTTTTGTGATAAATGTGTGGTTTTCAAGTTTCAATTTAGGTTGGTTTATGTTGTCACATCTTCACCAAACAATAAATAATATGGTATTGTCTATTTTAAGCAACTTTCTATTACTTCTACTTTTTTGTTTAATTGAAAGAAAAATCCGTGTTATTAACTTTTCACTTAAGGAACCATTTGGTTCAGGGAAATTGAGGATAAGAATTGGTAAGAGATTTTAATACTATCGAACATGATAATATTGTTGTTCCTATTACATAAAAAGAAGAGAATTGAGGAAGTATGTAATTTTACCCAATCACTTCTCACTATAAATACTAATGCTACATGCTAAAAATAGCTTAGTTATAACAAACTCTACTCACCTAACTCTATAAAAATAGCAACTAACTCCAAATATAGGTACTAATAACTTTCCTGGAAACTAGTACTTTCGACTAATTCAAAGTAACTAAAAATAGATTTGCACTTGAGTTAGTAACATAATCCTCCTAACTCAAATGTTACAAACACCTAACTTGCTTCTAAGAGCTTGAAAACGACCAACACTAAAAGACTTAAGGAAGATATCTGCTATTTGCTCCTTTGAATTGCAGTGAACCAACTGCCCTTGTCCTTCCTTTTGCATCTCTCTCAAAACATAATATTTTATTTTAGAGTGCTTGATTCTTCCATGAAAATTGGACTCAAAGAAATAGCTAATGTGGCTTGATTATCCATGAACACCTTCATACCCTATTCTTGCTTCAAATGTAAGTCATGTATCAACTTCTTCGACCAAACAACTTGGTTTACTGCTACAACAACTGCAATGATCTCCGCTTCTATTGTTGATTGAGCCACTATGTCTTGCTTTTTTTGAACATCATGAGAAACACCCAAAGCCAAGAGTGAAACAATACCTATAATTGTTCTTCATATCATCCAATGACCAGCCTAAGTAACCTCGCAACTCAAAACTCTTAACTTTGATAAATTTGGTCCTAAAAGACAATGTGCCTTTTAGATATCTTAGAACCTTTTTTGTAGCAATCATGTGATTCTTACTTCAACAATGAAGAATTCTAGATAAGACACTTACAGTGTACATTATGTCAGACCTAGTAGATGTGAGATACATGAGGTATCCAACTAGAATTCTATACACATCCTCATCTGTAGGTTCCTCTCATATCAACCTTTTGCAACTTCTCCTTTTGAATAATTGGAGTGTTCACACTCTTACAGTCCTCCATATTAAACATCTTCAATATCTCTCTCATGTACTTCTTCTGACAAATAAACACTTCATTTTGTCCTTATTGAATCTCTATACCCAGAAAGTAATGCATCGGACCTAAATTATTCATCTTAAATACCTTCACCATTTCTTGTTTGAATACCTCTATTTGAGTACCATCACATCCTGTCACTAGCAAATCATCTATATAAAGAGATAGAATCACAATATCAATAGAATCACAATATCAATATCTGATTTCTTCACATAAAGTGTAGATTCACTCAAACTCCTTGCAAAACCCAAGTTCATCAAGTGTTCATCCATCTTCCTATACCATGCCCTAAGAGCTTGCTTCAACCCATAGAGGGCCTTCTTCAACAAATAAACCTTCTACTCTTGCCTAATATGATGAACCCATGTATTTATAGCAAAACCCAAGTCCATCAAGTGCTTATAGCAAAAAGTTCCAAAAGTGCAAGCACTTTTCAAATATTTATTTCTCTCATATATATTATTAATTATAAATCATATTTATAATTACTATATATTAAAATGTATCTATATAAATTATTAATTGTATCTTATACAATTAATTTTCTTATTTAATTTGAACAATTCAAATTAATCTAAAATTAATTGACTCTTATTTTTACCCTTTGTGAGCTAGCAAGGAGACCTAATAGACCTACAGATTAGAAGCTCCAATGATATGAGATTAATTAATTAAACTCTTTAATTAACTTAATCAACATTCATTAACTGTAGGTCACTCCATTAAAGACCCACAACTGTATTTTTCGCATTGTAGATATATTTCTATGTTCATAGATATAACCAATCAACAGTAAGTCAACCCTTCACGAATTGCTCGTAAGTACAGTCGGATCAAATTATCGTTTTACCTCTGTAGTTACATATAACTTCTTAAGTACCATCGATCCCTCTAATGAACAAACAGTTCATAGTCTAACTATAAACTAATCCCTCTCAGGCTAGTGAGAGGGTAAGGCCTCATTGTTCAAGATCCAGAATCAGCTATTAAGGGAGTAATTCATCTACTTACACTAAAGACGAGAATGGATGAATTTCATCTTGTGTAAATATGTTTCCAGCTCCTTACTCGGACAAATCCCTAAAATGGCAGGCATATTAAATCGACGGATTTGGCTACTCTCACCCATATAGATAAAAGGATCGCCTTCATAAACAGGAGTTTATAACTCACTCAAGATTCAGGTCAAGTCACCTATGATTATCCTAACAAAATGTAAGTCTCTTCAAGTAACGGTGTTATAATAACAGACTAACCATTTCGTTGTTCGATCTTATACAAACTCTTTGTATAGGATACCATACTCGCATGTCTCCACATGAATAATAAAAATCAGATCATTTGTAATACTTTACAACTATTATAATAATTACAAAGTGGGTCATATCTGTGGTATCGCCAAGATAAGTAACTCAGCCTTATCCATATATTACAGACCATTTAGGTTATCATTTAAACATGATCTACTTGTATGTCAATCACATACATGTTTAAGTTACATAAAATAATCTTGGATCTTTCTTTAATGGATTATTACATATACAAAAAATAATCAACCATTATTTCAAATAACATATAACTACTAGACTTTAGGGTATATATCCAAACAATGAGTTTTATGTGAAAGCTCTCCAAAAAAAATCAATTCCCTTTTCTCTATTTCAAAAGAAAGTTCCCACAAACTGGTTACTTGTTAGAGAATAGTGGAGAAGACCCTAAGGAGGTGTCTTGATATTGTACATGGAGATCAGTTCGTTGAGGAAGGAAAAATTGCTAGAATTCTTGAAGACTAACTTCATAGGTGAGTTCTTTTTCCTTGTAGAAATTATTTCATGCTTAACTTACTAAATATTGATATATATTTTTCTCTCTTTTTTTGTCGTAATTTTAAAACAAAAATTGATGCAAAACGATCAATCGCTAGCGTTGGAGATTCGATCCCTTCAATTTTGAACGTTACAATGCTAACACTCCATCTACTATAAGATAAAATATTCAAATTAAATATTTAGTCCATAATTTTTTTTTAACCATGTGCGAGGTGAGGAACCAAACTTCTAATTATCGATATAGAAGTTTTATGCCAATTGAGCTATGCCCATGTTGGCCCTCAAACTCTAGTTTGCGACAAATAAATTGACTTGTAAAATTTGTATTTAAACAATTAATATTTATATCTATAGTATAACATAAAACATAAGTGTCGTTTTCATATATAGAAAAATATGTCAAGTTATTTACACGCATATCAAAATGACATTGTCTATTAGTGGTGTTTATCAGTGTTTATTATTATGTATCACTGATGGACAGTGACATTTTCCTATCTTTGAAAATATTTGTCATAATTTTTCCATTTAAAATAATTACCCAAATATTAATTACATATAATTTATTGGAAAAAATAAAAATGATTAATTTTTAGTTAAAAATAATTAAAATAATATGTGACTATAAACTCTTAATAATAGAATAAACTCTAGATAATATATTATAATTTAAAAATTAAAAATAAATATTGAAATATTGAAATATCTAAAAGAAAAGAATATAGAATGAAAAGGCAATTATGCAAAATGAGTCTAAACGTTGGCTAGGTTGACTTAAGAAAAGAGTGTTTTTTAAAAATCTCATTTTTTTATTTTTAATATTTTTTATAAAAAATTATTAAAATATACATGAAAAACTATTTTGAGTGATTACCAAACACTTAAATTTATTTCAAAATGACTTATTTTTTTAAAATTAAACACTTGAAAATGTGTTCAAAACACACTCTAACTCAACTAGCATAATGCTTATATTATCAACTTCGAATTTAGAGCTTCGACTTTCCTCCTTTGGTAATCATTTGGTTTTCTATTTTTCTTTTTGAAAATTAAGTCTATGGATATTAGTTTCAATCCCAAATTTTTTCATGATCTATTTTTACTAATACTTTAAAAAACCAAGCCAAAATTTGAAGATCTAAAAAAAAAGAGCTTTTAAAAACTTTTTTTTGTTTTTAAAATTTGGCTAAGAAATTGAGAGGAAATATGTTTAATTTTCAAAAACTAAAACAAAAAACGAAATGGTTACCAAATAGAACCAAAATATTTATAAGTTTTTTTAAAAAAGAAATGAATTTGATTGTCAAACACATTTAAAAAAAAAATTAAAAAAAAAAAACGAAAAATGGAAAACAAATTCGTTACGGCTCTACAGGTTTGACCATTGAAAATAACATGACTTGACAAAAAAAGGGGCCCATGAATTGTAATTTGGTCTGTTGGGCGTCTTTCAATTAAATATGGGTTGTAAAATTTAATTTATATATTACTGAGAAATTGTGTAGAATAGCAAAAATGGAACACCCAATTGAAAAATTATCATTTTTTCAATTCTCTAATTTATGGCCAAAAGGCCCCATCTCCTTAATTAGTTTTCCAGCAATACTCCAAATATGATGCTATCATTATGTACGACTGTTATATTATCCCACGATAAACTTTAAAATGTTTTTGGAATTTAGTTTTTAATTATATTTATATTTTAATTTAAAATTCAATGCTGGTTTTTTTTTCTTGCCGATGGTTTATGTTGTCCAATTCTTGTGGTGAAAATTACAGGTGACCTATTTTAGAGTTTCAAAATGGAAAATGCTCCACTTTTTTTAAAATATTGCTTATTGACTTTTTGATGACATTATAAATGAGTGAAGTCGCAGATCTACCTTTTTTTTCTTCCTCTTCTGCCGATGAATTGTGGGTTTGGGCAATTTTTATTCATCATGCTTGAGTACAATCTGACGACTCTTCTCAACAGACTCTAGATTTACGAATCTTTATTGAAAAATAAAGGTTCAGAGGTAGAAGCAAATGTTGCTTCCACCTCAAAGAGGAAACCCCAGAAAGAATCATCTTCTGGGAGTAAATCAGGTCTTTTTTTCTCCAAGAATAAAGTATTAAAAAGAAGAAGAATGAAACTGGGAAGGGGAAGGTTCTAGCTACACAGAAAGGGAAGAAGGTATTTGCTAAAGGAAAATGTTTCCATTGCATTGTGGGCATTGGAAAAGAAATTACCCTAAATATTTTGCTAAGAAGAAAGCTGAAAAAGAAAAACAAAGTAAATTAGATTTACTAGTTATTGAAACATGTATAATGGAGAATGAAGATTCTGAAGGAAATCAGACATGAAGATTTCCATGAGCAGCGGAATGGTCATTCCAAATTCCATTCGAAATTGAACATACACAATTACAGTACACAAACGGAAACTAACAGGTCATGCAACAACTAGAAATTATAGCATGCTTATAGATAATCAAGGGATAGGTATCATACCTTTGAAGACTCATTCTACAAACTCCCTCGATCACGAATGCTCGTTCAGTCTCCAAGACAGCAATACACGAACGCTCAAACACAACGACTGCAACACAACACGATCAATAACAACCACCACATGAACAAGCGAATACACAATGAACGACCTCCAAAACCTCGAACTCAATCGAGTTGAGTGAGGACACCACCACAATGGTTACCTTGGTATTCTCGATGTGAGAATCTAGAAGTTTGGGCTCTGTATGGACATGGTTAGAGAAAGAGACTGGAGGAACAACAATCGTGTAGACTATTGAACAAGTGGGAGATGAGAAGTGTCAATCGTATAGACGAATGCTCAATCGAGTGGAAGAAGGCAGCCTATCGTATAGACAATTCCCTACAATCCTTTAGCTATGACTAGCTGAGTGAACTATCGTATAGTGACACTTCACGATCGTTTAATCTCTCTATGAGCTATCGTTTAGTGAAATGACTTCACTTGATAGCATTCTGTGAGTTCCTTTCTGAATTAAGTAACTCTCCTAAAAATTAGGAAAACATTTTTCCTTTTATCTCATAGTTACCATAAAACCACCAATAACCTCCCACTCAATTTGTTATTAGAGAAAAATAGATAATTATCCAATAATTAATATTATTATAAATATATATGATAACCAACTTACCATATTATATTTATAACCTATAGTTTTAATATTTCATCTCATGAAATATATAAATCATAGTTCTTTTTCTATTTTATGGTACTTAATGTAAATCATATTTACATTAATCCTCCCCTTGATGTATCTCATACATCACACTGATTATATCATATATAATCGAATATCCTCTTGTCAATTTGAACATTTCAAATCAACACCAAGAACTTATTCTCAACTTGAATCCATTGAGCTACCAAGGGGACCTTATGGACCTGTAGCTTGAAGCTCTAACTGTACGTGAATAACTGACTAAACTCTTTAGTCATGGGATCCACCATCCGTTAACTGTCGAGCACTCCACTAAAAACCGACAACTGCACTCTCCTTACTACAGATATATTTTCTGTCCATATCAATCAATCAACAGTACGATAACCCTCCACAGATCACTCGTAAGTACAGCTTGGCCAATTTACCGTTATGTCCCTGTAGTTACATCTCACTTCTTAAGTACCATTGATCCCTCTAATGAACATAAGTCATAGTCCTACTATGACTGGGTTCTCTTTTCCAAAGAGAAGCTGTGGCCACTACGTTCAAGACCCGAAATCAGCCCTTAAGAGAAAAATCTATCTACTTACCCCTGCCTCAGGGAAGAAGTGTATTCCATCTTGTGTAACTGAGTTCTCAGCTCCCAAATCAGACAAATCTTAAAAAAGGTAGGCATGTTGAGTAGGCAATCTAGCCACTCTTGCCCATACTAATCAAAGGACCTCCCTCAAAGGCAGGAGTTCCCAAAACACTTAGGATTAAGGTCATGTCACCTATGGTCATTTAGGTGAGATGTAAGTTTGAAGTATTGACGGTGTTATATAAAGAGACTAGTCATCTCGTGGTCTGGTCTTATACAACTCTTTGTATAGGACATTTCCACTCGCATGTCTTCAGATGAATGGTCAGGATTAACCATCTGTAGTAGTTCACAACACTTGTAAACCTCTACAAAGTGGGTCGTATCCATAGTGTCACAAGGATCAGGTATCCCTCCTTAATCCTTATATTACAGATCTTTTTAGGTTATCACTTAAGGCATGATCCACTTGTACATCTCATATACATGCTTAAGTTTTCATACAATAACCATGGAGCTTTGTTTATTGGATATGAGTAAAAGCAAAATAAAATAACTCTTATTTTATTCATAACAATGTGTACAGTTTACAAACTACGAGACTCCGGGAGAATTAGGACACCAATCCTAACAGATTCTACTTGGAAATTGGATTCAGGGGCTACTAATCATGTTTGTTTTTCTTCTCAGGAAATTAGTTCCTGGAGGCAGCTTGAAGAAGATGAGATTACTCTCCGGGTTGGATCAGGGGAGCGTATCTCAGTGAAAGCAGTGAGAGAAGTTAAGTTAACTTTTGGAAATATATATCTGTATTTAGAAAATGTCCTTTATGTACCTTTTTGTAAAAGAAATTTGATATCTATTTTCTATTTGTTAGAACGTTTGTACAATGTAAATTATGGTCATAATGAAGCCCTCATTACAAAAAGAGATGTACAAATCTGTTTCACAAACTTAGAAAGTAACTTATACAAGTTAAAACCATCTAAAGTTGAAGCTGTATATAACACATAAATGTTTAAAACAATTGAAACTCAAAGAAAAAGGCAATGCATTTCTCAAAGTACCTATCTTTGGCATTTGAGACTTGGTCACATTAATCTCAATAGGATTGAGAGATTGGATAAAATTAGACTACTAAACGAGTTAAAAGATAACTTTTTGTCATCGTGTAGTCGTGTCTTGAACGAAAAATGACAAAAAGATCTTTTTCTGGAAAAGGTCTTCGAGCCAAAGAAACCTTAGAGCTCGTTCGTTTGGACCTCTGTGGACAGATGAATGTTAAAGCACGGGGAGATTATGAATATTTCATTAGCTTTATTGATGATTATTCAAGGTGCGGTTACATTTACCTAATTCATTATAATTCTGAAGCTCTTGAAAAGTTCAAAGAAACCAAGGTTGAGAACCAATTAGGTAAATCTATTAAGACACTTCGATCAGATCGAGGTGGGGAGTATTTGAACTTGAAATTCTAGGACTATATGATAGAACACGGGATTCAGTCACAACTCTATGCACCGAGAATGCTTCAGCAGAAGGATGTATATGAACGGAGAAATAAAATCTATTTAGACATGGTTTGGTCCATGGTAAGTTATGCTCAATTGCCTAACCCATTCTGGGGGTATCAGTAGAGACTGCAGCTTACATTTTTAATAGCGTTCTCTTTGAGAGTGTTTCAAAAATACCTTATGAGTTATGAACAGGGCGTAAAGCTAGTTTATGTCATTTTCGGATCTGGGGTTGCCCGACACACGTGTTGGTAAAAATCCTAAGAAATTGGAACATCGTTCAAAATTATGCCTGTTTGTGGGTTACCTTAAAGGAACGAAAGGTGGTCTGTTTTATGATCCTTAAGATGATAAGGTAATTGTATTGACAAATGCCACATTCCTAGATGAAGATCACATACGAGATCATAAACCCCGCAGTAAACTAGTATTGGAAGAGATTTCAAAAGATGTTATAGAGGATCAACAAAAGTTGTTGATCAGGCTCGCTCATCAACAAGAGTTGTTGATAGATTAAGGACATCCAGTCCATCAAATTTTACTCAAGAGTTGAGAGAGTCTCGACGTAGTGGGAGGGTTGTGAGACAGCCTGACCGCTATATAGGTTTAACTGAAACCAAAGTCACCATACATGATAATGGCTTAGAGAATCCATTAACTTATAAATAAGTAATGGATAATGTTGATCGAGATCATTGGATCGAAGCCATGGACCATGAAATAGAGTCCATGTACTTTAATTCAGTTTGGGAACTTGCAAATAAACCTGATGAATTAAAATTTATCAGTTGTAAGTTGATCTACAAGCGTAAAAGATACTATACGAGGAAGGTACAAACCAATAAAGTCTGGTTAATAGCAAAAGATTATACCCAAGTTGAGGGGGTAGACTATGAAGAAACCTTCTCACCTGTTGCTATGATTAAATCAATAAGGATACTCTTGTCTATTGTCACATTTTATAATTATGAAATTTGGCAAATGGATGTCAATACTGCCTTTCTAAATGGAAATCCTGAAGAGAGTACTTATATGGTCCAACCAGAAGGGTTCATTGAACAAGGTCAGGAGCAAAAGGTTTGCAAACTGAAGAGGTCTATTTATAGATTGAAACAGACATCCAGATTCTGGAATATAAGATTTGATACGCGGTCAAATCTTATGGCTTTGAACAGAACGTTCATAAACCGTGTGTATACAAAAGGATCATCAACTCCACTGTAGCATTTCTAGTTTTGTATATAGATGATATCCTATTTATTAGGAATAATGTAGAATACCTAACTGACATAAAAAATTGGCTAGCAACTCAATTTCAAATGAAATATTTGGCAGAGGTGCAGTATGTTCTTGGGATTCAAATAGTTCGAAACCGAAAGAACAGAACACTAGCTATGTCTCAAACATCTTATATAAACAAGGTGTTGTCTAGGTTTAAGATGCAGGATTCCAAAAGAGCTCTTTTACCTTTTAGGAATGGAATACATTTTTCAAAGGAACAATGTCCTAAGACACCTCAAGAAGTTGAGGATATGAGACAGGTTTCTTATGCATCAGTAGTCGGAAGTTTGATGTATGCAATGCTATGTACTCTATTGGGTTGATGACCTAAATCTCGTAAGGTCCTGTAGTTTGTAAATATTTGTATGAAAAAACATTTTGTGATTTTAATATATAATATTTTATTCACTCCTGTCTATGAAATATATGATATTTTAGTTGCATTAACCACAAACCAATAAACTAAGTTCCATGGTTATCATTGTAACTTAAACATGTATGTAGAGACATACAAGTGGATCATATTTAAAGTGATAACCTAAATGATCTGTAGTATATGGATAAAGCTGTGTACCTTATTTTGGTGACACTACGAGTATGGCCTGCTTTGTAGTTGTTTCAAATGTTATAAAATACTACAAATGATCTAATCCTGATCATTCATGTATTAGACATGCGAGCGGAATATTCTATACAAAGAAGTTTGTATAAGATCGGACCACGAAATGTTTAATCTCGTTATATAATGTCGTTCATAATATAGACTTTCATTTCACTAGAATGACCATAGATAATATGACCTTAATCTTGAGTGAGTTATGAACTCCTGTCTATGAGGGTGGTATTTTGATTTACATGGTTGAGAGTGGTCAGATTGTTGACTAAAAAAACCTACCATTTTGGAGATTCGTCTGATTGGGGAGCTGGGAATCAGCTACGCAAGAAGGAATTCACTCCTTCCCTAAAACAGGGGTAAGTAAATAAATTGCTCCTTTAAGGGTTGATTTTAGGTCTTGAACAATATGGTGCCACACCCTCTCTTGGCCCGAGAGGGGTTTATTCATAGTGGGACTATGATTTATTGTTCATTAGAGGGATCAGTGGTACTTAAGAAGTCAGATGTAACTATAGGGGCAAAACGGTATTTTAGCCCAGTTGTACTTACGAGCAATTTGTGAAGGGTCATCATACTGTTGATTAGTTATATCCAATGAACACAGAAATATATCTGTAGAGCGAATAGTGCAGTTTTCAGTCTTAAGTGGAGTGCCCGGCAATTAACGGATGGTGGATAATGTGGTTAAAGGATTTAATCAGTTATTCACGTATCGTTGAAGCTTCAAGCTACAGGTCCATAAGGTCCCCTTGGTAGCTCAATGGATTTAAGTTGAGAATCAGCTTTTTGGTTAATTTGAAATGTTCAAATTAATAAGAAGGAATTTGATTATATATGATATAATTCAATTATATATGATATAATTGATAATGTATTTGATACATTATTATTTAATTTGAGGAATATATATTTGATTATGATTGAAATATATTTTATATGAATAAGATTCATAGTTATTAAATTTTATATAAATATGATTTATATTAAATGCCATAAAATAGAGAAAATAACTATAGTTTATATATGGTATATGATGTAATATTAAAATTAGAGGTTATAAATATAATATAATAAGTTAGTTATCATATTTATTTATAATTTATTAATTATTCGATAATTATCCTTTTTCTCTCCAACCACCCTTAGTGGATAGTTATTTGGTTTTATGGCAAAAATGGGATAAATGAAAATTGGTTTTAATTATTCCATAGAACAAATGAAAGATAAATGAGCATACACTATCGAGTAACTACACAATTGGAGTTGAGAGCCTATGTGATAGTCTCATTTTCTCTTAGCTATATGGTAGCCTTGTGCCTACTCGATCGTCTTCCTCCTCTAAACTCTAAACTTTCCTCTAACCAAAATTAGCCAGAGCCCACCACTCCTGGATTTTCACACCAAGAATAACAAGGTCACCAAGTGGTACCGTCCTGTTTGATTCAAGGGAGTTCATGACTTGTTTGACGCATTCATGAATGAGTACGTTCGAGGGATTATCTTGAAGAATGGTTCTTCAAAGCTATAATTCTAAACTTTTTTTTTTTTTTTAGAAGCATGTTGTAATTTAGTTTCTGATGCATAATATGTTCTGTGTGACTGTAAATGTATGCATTCAATCACAATGGGATTTGGACGATTCGCTTCCGCTCAAATGTTCTCTATAAATAGAGTTCCTTCATACTCATCCAGCCATATGCTTCGCAGTAGGGATTGTCAATAGGTATTAGTCCAATCCTAGTTATGCACATTGGACTGCCATTAAAAATGTCTTCAAGTATCTTAGAAGAATGAGGAACTACGTGCTTGTATATGCAAATAAGGATTTGATCCTTATAGGATATACTGACTTCGATTTTCATACCGCTATAAACTCTAGGAGATCTACTTCGGGATCGATATTCACTTTAAATGGAGGAACAATAGTGTGGAGAAGTATAAAGCAGAGCTACATTGCAGACTCCACAATGGAAGCAGAATATATTGTTGCATGTGAAGTGATGCATTCTGTTCATGCGATGAAATAATAATGCTTATAAGAATTAACGCTTAGTTTTCTTTAGTCAAACCTAAGTGCAAATTTGACCAAAGTTCCTGGTGAGTTCAGGGTCGAATGTAGGGATTGCTTGTAAGTATGCAATGAAACTAAAAATATGATCTTCGCTTAAGTTAAAAATGTTCAAATGAGTGATTGAATAATTAAACTTAAACCTAAATATACGATGGGGATTATGTCTAAAGTGAAGCAGTGTAAGTTGGATAACAGTTATGCAATAGGAGGGTTGAGAAGAGTTTTCACTAACATTTTCTAAACAACTAAATGAAATATGCGATCAAGTTATACACTCAATGTTACGACCAGCACTTCTCAGTGTCTTTTGCCACATTATCTTATCTCTAAGATGCATGCAATAGGTGTAATATTCAGATAATGTACTTATTTATAAGGAACATTTTCTCTCGTTTTATGAGATCTTAATCTAAATTCTCTCAAACTTAGATTAGCTTTACTTAGAACAATTTCTCGATTGATTCAAACAATAAATGTAAGCATGCATAAAACAAGTTGATCGCATGATTCCTCTAGCTATTTAGTCGTGTTAGCTACAATCTTCCCAACCCATGAAGTGATTTAGCTATGCATGATATTGGTGAAAATGATAGACAAGATGTATAATAAACATGTATTCATACTGCAATTCTGAATTTTTCAATACAAGAAATACAATACAAATACACAAAAAGAGAAAAGGTCAGAGAGTCAAGTCGTAGTTCGCAATGTCTTGCTTCCTCCGGCTTGTTTTACAACTGCTTCCTTAGATAATCGAATAGAATTATCTTTTTTTTTCCTAGAGTCCTAAGCTCTTACCAAGGAGTTTCTACAAAAGAATGATAGGGATGTCAAGTAAAATCCCTTTTTAGGGTATTCTTCTTGTCTCCTACAATATATCCCCTAGTATAATAAGAACTTCGAACTCGGAATTCTAACTAACGACTAACAACTAATTGTAGACGTTTACAATTATTGCTTTTCTTATGCCCATGATTGCGTTGATGGGGTGCATAAAATTCCATATCCTGCCGCGTCGACTACAACGTGTCAGTGGTTCATTGAATCTTCAACACAACTTTTCTGTCGGCCACTAATGCAACTTGTGATGTGACACCCACCACCCATGTCATGACATGCCTCATCGCTTGCAGCTTATGTGATCGTCTTCATTTTCTTCTCAGGTCGCTTCTTGCTTTGAACACATTAATGGGCATGCAATCACGCGATCATCAGATTTGAAGGGTATACTGCACAGAAGTAGCGAAATTAGTCTAAAATTTAAGTATGTTATGCATTAGAAGTAAGTGATCACATGCTTTGCTTTTTGTATACATTTTTGGAAAAATTTATCTAAGTTACGCACCTTTGTGTATTATTTTAAATAAAAGAGATATAATAACTTGTATTTTTACAAGTTATCATGAAGCAGCCAAGGAAGCAGTATGGCTTAGGAAGTTTCTGAATTATCTGGAAGTTGTTTCAGACATGCATCTGTCAATCACTTAGTATTGCAATAGCAGTGGGGTAGTAGCGAACTCTAAAGAACCTAGAAGTCATAAGCGCGGAAAACATATTGAGCATAAATATCATCTCATTAGAGAGATCATGCTAAGAGGGGATGTTATTGTGAGACAAATAGCGTATAAGCACAATATTGTTGATCCATTTACAAAAGCTGTCCCGATTAAGATTTTTGAGGGTCACCTAAAGAGTTTAGGACTACGGGAAGAATAAATAGGGCAAGTGGGAGAAATTGTGGGTATGAGATGCCCTAGTTTATTGTATTTAGATTTCTCTCACAGTTCTCAACTTTGTTGTAACCCACCAGGAGTTCTAGTCCAAATGGGAGTTTATTAGATTGTGTGTCCTAAAACTCGTAGTTTGTAAATAGTAAACATACATGAAATTTATTCAGACAAATGTTGTTGAATGAAAATGAATTGATAATTCTAAATCCAATAAACTACGAACCTTTGGCTATTGTCATGAATACTTGGACTTTATGTGGAGACATAAATTGGATCAAGTTCGAGTATAATAGCCTAAAAAAATCTATAGTACTTGGATAAGTTTGGGTATCTGTTTCTTGATATACTATTGAATACGACCCACTTTATGATTGTTACAAATGTTGTAAAGTGTCATGAGCGGTGTGATCAGTTCATTGATGTAGAGACATGAGAGTGAGGGTGTCCTACACGATGAGATTATGTAAGACTGACCACGAAATAATCAATGTTACGTATTACTATCGTTTACTGTTAACACTAATTGATTTCACTTCTTGATGACCTAGGTAACTTGATCTGAATCCTGAGCTATCTATGAACTCCTACTTATTTGGGATTGTCCCTTGATCTGTATAGGTGAGAGTAAGCTTAAAAACGCTGCTCAATATACCTCCCATTTTAGGGATAAGACCGGGTAGATAGTTGGGGGCATAGAATTTACAAGATAGAATTCACTCCTACCCTTTTTGGGGATAATAGAAAGGTTGTTCCCTTAAAGGATGATCCCAGGTCTTGAATAAGGGGCCCTATCCTCTTGTTGGCCTGAGAGGGAATGGATTTAGTGATTAATATCCTAAATCAGTTGTTCATTAGAGGGACAATGATACTTAAGGAGAAAATATGTAACTCAGGAGTAAAATGATTATTGACCTAGCAGAGGTTACGAACAACCTGTGAAGGATCAACTTATTGATGACAGTTATATCAAATGGACACATAATATATCTACAGTGAGGGGAGTACAACTATAGGCTATAGTGGACAGTCCTGGTAGTTAACGAATGTTAATTAACTAGGTTAAAGAGTTTGACCGGTTAGTCTCTAATCGTTGGAACCCATGATCTGTAGGTCCATCGGGTCTCCTTGCTAGCTCACTACGGACAAAATTGAAGAACTAAGTGAGGTGAGAATTTGAAATGTTTAAATTTGGTCTTTAGGAAAATTTGTATTTTATATAAGATATAATTTATAATTAATTAATTTTTTTTGGAGATTTTTTTTTTTATAAAATATTAGCATGAAAGTGTTTTAAAAATTGATTAATGTGATTAATCAAAATTAAGTGTCAAAATCAATTTAATATGTGATATTAAATTATTTATTTAAAATTGTTTTAATTAAATAATTTCTAAAATTTGAAAAATGTATTTCATTTTTTAATAAAAATTAGTTAGTGGAAAAATCTAATTGTTGGATTTTTCTACTAACTAAGTGGATTATAAAGTATTTCATGCTAAGCTTGACACCTACATTATTCATGCTAATGGAGTTTGAGGTGGAAGCCACGCAAGAAGGGTTTGCATGTGTTTCGTTTATAAATAGTTATTGTTTTTCAATTGCTAAAAACTTAATACTTATTTGACTTTTGACATTTATCTTCCACAAAATCTCATTGACTCTCCAAATTAATTAGTGAAATTCCCTATTTTTAACTAATGTTTTGGTCCCACAACCGTGTTCTTCAACTAGAGAATAGGGATGATTTATCGTTGGTGGTGCCAATTGCTCATGGAGACAAAGATTCTTGTGGAAACTATAAATGTTATATTTCTAACCCTTTTGCATGCTTAATTCTTGTTTTTTTTAATGTAGTTAGAGCATTATCGATCCATTGTTCCCGTTGTGCATGCTTCTCTTTATCCATCAATAGATCCCTAGGATAAAATACCCAACCCTATCCATATACTAATAGATCATTTTGGCTATATACTCAAACTTGATCCTCGTTTATGTCTCTATATAAAGTTTAAGTATGCATGTTATAGCCATGGGTTCATTAGTTTATTGAAATCAGGAATCTATGAATGCAATTTATATATTCAATAGCAATTTTATTGAAATAATCTCAATAACATCTCTATTGTAAACAGGAATATGTTTAAAGTTTACATTCTTACAAATAATCTCAATAACATCTTTATTGTGACTGGCAGATACATATTTAGAACCACTTCCAAATCAGTTAAGAACTTTCTAAGCCATACTGCTTTTTTAGCTGCTTCACATGTAGCTACATATTCCGCTTCCTTGGTGGAGTCAACACTACATCTTTGCTTTATACTCCTCCATATCATAGTTCCTCATTTAGAGTGAATACTAATCCCAAAGTAGATTTCTTGGAATCCATGTTGGTCTAAAAATCAGAAACAGTGTATCCAATAAGGATCAAATCCTTAGAGCCATACACGAGCATATAGTCCCTCGTTCTCCAAAGATACTTGAGGATGTTCTTAACGGCAGTCCTGTTGGGATTGGTGTCCTAATTCTCCCGGAGTCTCGTAGTTAGTAAATTGTACACATTGTTATGAATAAAATAAGAGTTATTTTATTTGGCATTTACTCATATCCAATATACAAAGCTCCATGGTTATTGTATGAAAACTTAAGCATGTATATGAGATATACAAGTGGATCATGCCTTAAGTGATAACCTAAAAAGGTCTGTAGTATAAGGATTAAGGGGGGATACCTGATCCTTGTGACACTACGAATACGACTCGCTTTGTAGAGGTTGCAAATGTTGTGAACTTCTACAAATGGTAGATCCTGACCATTCATGTGGAGACATGCGAGCGGAGGTGTCCTATACAAAGAGTTTGTATAAGACCATACCACGAGATGACTGGTCTCTTTATATAACGTCGTTGATACTTGAGACTTACATCTCACCTAAACGACCATAGGTGACATAACCACAATCCTAAGTGTTTTGGGAACTCTTGCCTTTGAGGGCGATCCTTTGATTATGGGTGAGAGTGACCAGATTGCCAACTCAACATGCCTACCTTTTTTAGGCTTTATCTGATCTGGGAGCTGGAAGCTCAGTTACACAAGATGGAATTCACTCCTTCCTCAAAGCAAGGGTAAGTAGATAGATTGCTCCCTTAAGGGCTGTTCCCGGGTCTTGAACATAGCCACAGTTTCTCTTTGGAAGAGAAGGCTCAGTCATAGTAGGAGAATGCAGTTGTTGGTCTTTAGTGGAGTGCCTGATAGTTAACAGATGGTGGATCCCTTAACTAAAGAGTTCAGTAAGTTATTCACATACCGTTGGAGCTTCAAGCTACAAGTCCATAAGGTCCCCTTGGTAGCTCAATGGATTCAAGTTGAGAATCAGTTCTTGGTGTTAATTTGAAATGTTCAAATTGACAAGAGGAAATTTGATTATTTATGATATGATCGGTGTGATGAGATTTACATTAAGTACCATGAAATAGAAAAAGAACTATGGTTTATATGTTTCATAAGATGAAATATTAAAACTATAGGTTATAAATATAATATGGTGAATTGATTATCATATATATTTATGATAATAATAATTATTGGATAATTATATCTTTTTCTCTAATAATCAACCGTGAGATAAAAAGAAAAATGTTTTCCTAAATTTTGCAAGAATTTCCATTTTCAGAAGAAACTCACAGTTTGCTATCAAGTGGATTGGATTCACTAAACGATAGCTAAAAGAGAGACTTAACGATTGTGGAGTGTTTCTATGCGATAGTTCACTCAACTGGTCGTAGCTAAATGATCGCAAAGCTTTTGCTATACGATAACTTGCCTTCCTCTAAACAATTGAGCATTCGTCTATGCAATAGACTCTTGTCATCTCTCACTTGCTCAATCGTCTACACGATTGTTATTCCTCCGGTCTCTTCCTCTAACCAAGTTCACACAGAGCCCACACTTCTGGATTCTCACACCGAGAATACTGATAACGGGCAGAAATGCACGTTATCATAATGCTAAGTTCTTAAACAATGTTGGCTTGCGTTGATAAAACATGTTAAGTTGCGTCCAAAAAGCATCATATTCATAATATTGCGGTTGCATTTGTTCATCGCATTAGAACAATTGATTTTCGTATTTTTATGCAGAATATGCGATGACGCTAGGCGGAAATTGCGATCATAGAAAATCATTAGTTGAGCGCAGCATCATCACAAGGCTTTGCGGTGATCATGTTTATAAATATTTGATCGAGAAGGATTGCCGCAACTTGGTCGGCGCAACATGGTGGGCGCATCTGGGTGAAAGGCTAATTAACCGCGATGGGACAGAAAGCTGATAACAGTCAAATCCGAATTAAATTGATAGCTGATAACGATCACAAGTACATTAAGCTTTTCGGTGACAAATATTCAGCACAGTCAGGAATTAAAGTCGTCTCATCTATACAATCATGAGATAGAAGCCACCTTTCACTCTGGATGTTCTATAAATACCAAGAGCATCCTTCAGAAAAGGGGTTAATCAGTTCACGAGTTCACCATCTTACGAGTTTAGCCTGGTTCTTAGATTTTTTTTTACTTTAAGGCAGACACGAGAGAAGAAGATTGTGCTGACAGATCGTTCCAGTAAGCTTAGGAGAGCACCAGAAGCTACCAGAACAGAGAGAGGGTCGACGCCTATGGAAGCAGGAACATCTTTCGAACCAAATACAGATTGACAGTATAAAAGCCTCGATCAGCAAGGAATTGTTACCAAGCTCTCTACCCTTATCTTCCATTATTATTTTATACTCAAACTCATTTATAAAAATGGAATTTTCTTCTCTATATCTGTTCACTCTCTGTTATTTATGCATGAGTAGCTAAATTTGTTGAATGGGTCAAGAAGCACTTAGCTAGCTTGATTGGGAATCTTCATTCTATGTGATTATCTTGTATTATGTATGTTTCATTCGTCTATTAGAGACACTCGGGAGGGTAGTCTGTGGACAAGATCTAGGCTTGGAAAAGTCAGGTTAGAATCTAAGCTCGAGAGAGTCAGATTAGAACGCATAATCAAGAGATAGGCGCTTAGGAATAAGCACTATTTGCTATTAACGCATCGCATGCATCCTAGAGATAAGATATGATTGTGTGTGGTCACCTTGCCTTTATACATTTTGCATCATCGTATAGAACAAGAGTAGAGACTTAGAATAAGCTCTATGGACACTTTTGCATTCAACACATGTGTCCTAGACTTATGAGCATTTACATTGGAAAATGACTTGCTGTGCATGGTTGTAGCATGATCCATAGTCTGACGCATTCCCAGGTAACGATAGCTAAAGACCTTCTCAACCCGTTCAACGCATACTCAATGCATCTATCCCACAACTGACTTTTCTCAAATTTGCCGCATTTTTTTATTTTTCATTAACACAAACAACAATCCCAACAATTTATTTATTTATCCAGTTACCGCAAACTTTTCATAAAAATTACCAACGCAACCTATTTTCACAAGTCCCTGAGTTCAACCCTGGACTTACCAGGAAACTCAGTGGAATTTATACTTGGATTCCACTGAGGAAACTTGAGTGCACAACGCAATTTCACCATTTCATATCATCCATAATTCACTTCATAAAATTAAACATCAAATACCAAGGTAGCCATTGTGATGGTGTCCTCACTCAACACGACTGAGTTCGAGGTTTTGGAGGCCATTCTTTGGGTTTGTGATCTTGGGGATCGTTGAGTTTGAGTTTGCTGTTGATCGTGCTGTGTTGCGATCGTAGTGTTTGAGTGTTCATGTGTTGCGGTCTTGTAGACTGAACGAGCGTTTGTAATCGAGGAAGTTTAAAGAATGAGTCTTCAAAGGTTTGTATAATCGTTCCCTTGATTATCTTATAAAGCATGCTGTAATTTCGTATTGTATATGGCCAGTTAGTTTTCGTTTATTGATTGTAATTTTGTATGTTAAAATACGAATGGAATTTGGAACGATCATTCCGCTGCTCATGGAAATTCTCATGTCTAATTTCCTTCAATTGGTGTCAAAGCCAAGTTTCGACCCTGGAACCTGTGGGTTATGGGCCCACCGGATCGCTACTGGGTTTGACTGAATTCCAAAACGTTATTTCTAATGATGGGGTCGAGGATCCATTGTCTTTTAAGCAAGCAATGGAGGATATTAATAAAGATGAATGGATTAAGGCCATGAATCAGGAAATGGAGTCTATGTATTTCAATCAAGTCTGGGAGCTTGTGGATCAGCCTGATGGGGTAAAACCTATAGGGTGTAAGTGGATCTACAGGTGAAAACAAGGTGTAGATGGAAAGGTGCAAACCTTTAAGGCTAGACTCGTGGCAAAGGGTTATACCTAGGTCGAAGGAGTGGACTATAAAGAAACTTTCTCACCTGTTGTCATGCTCAAGTCTATCAGGATATTCCTATCCATCACCACATTTTATGATTATGATATATGGCAAATGGATGTCAAGTTTGCCTTTCTTAATGGTAATCTTGAGGAGATAAGGCTAAATCAGAGGAGTTCCAGATCAAGAGCAAAGAGTTTGTAAGCTTAAAAGGTCCATTTATGGGCCGAAACAAGCATCTAGATCATGGAACATTAAGTTTGACAATGCGGTCAAATCATTTGGCTTTGATCATAATGTTGATGAGCCTTGTGTTTACAAGAAGATCATCAACAACTCAGTAGCTTTCCTAGTACTGTATGTGGATGATATCCTACTCATTGGGAATGATGTAAGGTTTCTGACTGGCATTAAGAAGTGGCTAGCCGCCCAGTTCCAAATGAAAGATTTGGATGAGGTATAGTATGTTCTAAGGATCTAGATCATTCGGAATTGTAAGAACAAGAGATTAGCCTTATCTCAGGCATCGTACATCGATCAAATATTGATCAGGTACAGGATCCAGGATTCCAAGAGGGGTTTGTTACCCATTAGGCATGGAATCGTTTTGTCTAAGGATCGATGTCCTAAGACACCTCAAGAGGTTGAGGAGATGAGACGGATTCCCTATGTTCCAATTGTTGGAAGCTTAATGTATGCAATGTTATGTACCATACTCGATATTTGCTATGCAGTTGGGATTGTCAGTCATTATCAATTCAATCCAAGATTTAATCACTGGATTACGGTCAAGACAATCCTCAAGTATCTTCAGAGAATGAGGAACTACATACTCGTGTATGGAGATAAGGATTTGATCCTTACAGGGTATACAGACTCTGACTTTCAACTAATAGAGATTCTCGTAAATTGACATCAGGGTCAGTGTTCACTCTGAATTGAGAGGTTGTAGTGTGGCAAAGCATCAAGCAAGGATGCATCACCGACTCCACTATGGAAGTCGAATACGTAGCCACTTGTGAAGCAGCTAAGGAGGTTGTTTGTCTAAGAAAATTCCTTACAGATTTGGAAGTTGTTCCAAATATGGATTTCCAAATCACTATTTATTGTGATAACAATAAGGCTGTGGCAAATTCGAAGGAACCTTGGAGTCATCGTTGAGGCAAGCATATAGAACGAAAATATCAATTGATCAGAGAGATTGTGCATCGCGGTTATGTGATAGTCACGAAATCACGTCGGAGCACAACGTTGTTGATCCGTTTACAAAAACTCTCACGGCTAGTTTGAGAGTCATCTGGAATCTCTGGGTCTATGGGACATGCGGCATCTTGTCTAGGACAAATGGGAGATGATACTGGGTTATAGTGTATGCCCTAGTTTATTATATATTATACTTGTATTTATTTTGTATTGTACATTAGTCTCCCGAGGCATTAGGATAAGTCGGAGATTGTTGGGATTGGTGTCTTAATTCTCCCAGAGTCTCATACTTTGTAAAATATACACATTGTTATTAATAAGTTAAGAGTTATTTTAGTTGGAATTTACTCATCCCCAATAAACAAAGCTTCATGGATATTTTATGTAAACTTAAGCATGTATATGAGATATACAAGTGGATCAGGATCATGCCTTAAGTGATAACCTAAAAAGGTCTGTAGTATAAGGATTAAGGAGAGATACCTGATCCTAGTGACACTACGGATACGGTCCGCTTTGTAGAGGTTTGCAAATGTTGTGAACTTCTACAAATGGTAGATCCTAACCATTCATGTAGAGACATACGAGCGGAGGTGTCCTATACAAAGAGTTTGTATAAGACATTCTTCTAAACGATTTAGCATTCGTCTATGCAATAGACTCTTGTCATATCCCACTTGCTCAATCGCCTATACGATTATTATTCCTCCAGTCTCTTACTCTAACCAAGTCCACACAGAGCCCACACTTCTGGATTCTCACACCGAGAATACCAAGGTAGCCATTGTGGTGGTGTCCTCACTCAACTCGACTGAGTTCGAGGTTTTGGAGGCCGTTCGTTGGGTTCGTGATCTTGGAGATCGTTGAGTTTGAGTTTGTTGTTGATCGTGCTGTGTTGCAGTCATAGTGTTCGAACGTTCATGTGTTACTATCTTAAAGAATGAATGAGCGTTCGTGATCAAGGGAGTTTGAAGCATGAGTCTTCAAAGGTTTGTATAATCGTTCCCTTGATTATCTTATAAAGCATGTTGTAATTTTTTATTGTGCATAACCAGTTAGTTTCCGTTTATCGATTGTAATTGTGTATGTTCAAATACGAATGGAATTTGAAACGATCATTCCGCTGCTCATAGAAATCCTCATGTCTGATCTCCTTCAAGTCCAACAATTATATCTAGAATTGGACTAAAATCTGCTAACTATTACGACTACAAAACATATGTCTGGACGTGTGCACAACATGACATACATTAAACTCCTGACTACTTATGCATAAGGAATTCTTTTCAAATCCTCAACTTCTTGAGGTGTCTTAGGACACTATTCCTTAGACAGGTGAATTTCATGTCTAAAAGGTAATAAACCTCTTTTGGAATTTGCATTTTATATCTAGACAACATCTTGTCTAAATAATCAATTTTAACAATAAACGGTAATTATAAAAAAAGTGACTATTTCGTGGTCCGGTCTTATGTAAACATTTTTTGTATAGGATGCCTCCATTCACATGTCTCCACATGATCGACTTTGGGATCACATCATTTGTATCAAGATACAAAGCGTGCTGCATCCATAGTGTTCCTAGGATAAAACACCCAACTCTATCCATATACTTATAGACCATTTTTGCTATATACTCAAACTTGATCATCCTTTATGTCTCTATATAAAGTTTAAGTATTCATATTATAGCCATGGATTCGTTATTTTATTGGATTTAGGAATCTATGAATGTAATTTATATATTCAATAGTAATTTTATTGAAATAATCTCAATAACATCTTTATTGTAAATAGGAATATATTTAAAGTTTACAAACTGCAAGTTTTATGACATATAACCCAACATTTCCCTATCCCTGGCTAACTGATAATTTTGTAGATGTGAATTATTGTTTGATGGGATAATTGGTTGTTCACCCTTCAAAGGAACATCCTCCTTAATTGTTGAAGAATCAAGTTGTACATCAAATTTTTCTATGTTTGAAGTAGGAAGCAAACTTTCTGCATATCCACTACTACCAATTATTTCCTGAGAACCAATCAAATCAATTTCAAACCCATTAGTTTCAACATTTGATTTGTTTTTTTATTTTTGTGATTCTTTCCATGGCATTAGACTTTCAGTAAACAAAATGTCCCTACTGATGAATACTTTATTGTCCCCTTTTTCAAGAGATCAAAGTCTGTAACCCTTAACACCATTAGGATATCCTAGAAATTTTCATTTCTTAGCTCTAGAATCTAACTTATCTCTAGTGTGTGCATATGCTGCAAAACCGAAAGTTCTCATATGATCAAGTTTAGGTTTTTTCCATACCACAATTCTTGAGGAGTTTTGAAATTTAAAGTTATAGATGGACTTCTATTAATAATGTAAGCAACAGTATTTATAGCTTCCCCCAAAAAGCTTCTGGAAGGTTTGCATAAGACAAAATGTATCTAACCTTCTCCAAGATTGTTCTATTATATCTTTCAACAAAGGCCATTTTGTTGTGGTGTCCCCGAGACAGTTAAATGTCAATTAATGTCATATTCTTTACACAAATCAAGAAATTTATTATTCAAATATTCAAGACCTTATCTATTCTCAGAGTTTTAACTTTCTTGCTTGACAAATTTTCATTCAACAAATTTTTCAAACACCTCATCCTTTGTTTTTAACAAAAAATCCACAGTTTTCTTGAGTAATCATCTATAATGGTGCGAAAATATCGAGCTCCCCCATATATTTGTACTCTTAAAGGATCCCAAAGATCTGAATGTACATATTCTAAGACTTCAAATGTCTTACATGATCCTTTTTTAAAACTATGTTCGGTGGATTTTCCAAGTATATAATGTTCACAAAAGGATAGGCCTAATGGTTTTCCAATCAATCCTTGTTTATATAAATGATTTAAGCCATTATTACTAATATGACCTAATCAACCATGCCAAAGTTTTGTATCATCTAAAGTTGAATCAATAACAACATTAGACTCTTCATTAGGTACCCATGTTCTCCTTAAAACATACAAGCCATTTTTTCAATTTTGCAATCAATTTCACTAAAGTATCTTTACTAACAATTAAAACACCCTTTTTAGATCTATAATGGAAACCAGCTCTATCTAAAGTACCCAAGGATATCAAATTTCTTCTCAAGCCAGGAACATATTTAACAGAAGACAGAATTCTAAAAGTACCATCATATAACTGCAACTTAATTGATCCAGTACCCTCAATTTCATATTGCTCATCATTTCCTATAGTGACCTTACCCCCAACATGTTTTTGAAGATCAATAAACAAGCGTTTATAAGGTGACATGTGATATGTACAATCGGAATCCATGATTCATTCATCAATATCACAATATTCACTCATTACTAACACTTCAGCAGATTCATAACCTTCATGAACATTAATAGTGACTTTGTTTTCCTTTCTAACTGGGAGTTTTCCTTTTTTTTTCAAAATAGGGCAATCAAATTTAATATGTCCTTCTTTACAGCAGTAATTACAACTTTGGCTTTTTGGTTCCTTTTTTTATTCAACTTGGGATTGTTCTTATTTTGTTGACTGTTTTGAGGTTTAGAATTCTTACCTTTAGTAAACAGAGCTTTAAAATATTTTTTTTCTCAACTTTTAGTTCATGTTCCTTGGATATAAGAGAATTTAGAAAAATATCAAGTATCAATGCATCTCTCCCATACTTAGTTGCTAACCTAACCTCTTTATGGTTATCTAGAAGCGAGTTCAGAAGGATTACTGTTTGATTTTCACCATCTAATTTTTCTCCTGTATTATTGAGATCCAAACAAATCTTCTCAAATTCATCAATATTTTTCTCAAGACTTTTAGACTAATCTATCTTAAATCTGAATAGTTTTTTTTAAAATATATCTTATTAGTAAGCGATTTAGACATATAAAACTCACCAAGTTTAGTCCACAGATCAAATACATTCTTAATGTTACTAACACGTCTCAGAACATTATCAGCATGATGCAAAATAATGGTACTATAGACTATTTCACACGTTTCAGATTTTTCAGCATCAATCATGGTAGAAGACAACTTACCCGAATCCTCAAGAGTCTTATCAATTTTTTGTTGCACTAACAGGCCCTTCATTTTCTTTTTTCAGAGGCTGAAATCTCATCTACCATCAAATTTGTCCAGTTCGAACTTGGCTGACATGTTTGTTTGAAATCAGGAATGCAAACGAAAACAGTCGGTGAAGAAAAAAAATGTTAGAACCCTCCTACAACTGCTTCGATACCATTTGAAGGACAAATCAATAACCACAATAGCTTGTAAATCAGATTAAAATGAAGATAGTGAAACAAGAGGAAGGGAGAAGAGATTGACACATGTCTTATAATGGTTCAACCGAAGTCTATATCCATTGTGCAAATCAAAAATAGAATTCTTTATTAACAGTAATAATGCAAAAGATCAAAGAATGATGAACTCAAATCAAGCTCAAAATCAAGCTCTGAAGGAGAAAAAAAAGACCCAGATTGTAGCAATAACCTCTCTGCCCAAATTTCACTATTTTTTGTTCTTCTTTTTTTTGCTCCCCACCCAAAGTCTCTTTATTTATATAGAGAAATGACTAGGAGTGCAACAAAAAATCTAAAAAATGAAAAATCAAAACAATTCAAACAATTCAATGATTTGGTTTAGTTTTTTAGTATAAAATTAAACATCTTGGGTTTGAAGAAAACTGAAAAATATGGACTCAGATCGACTTTTTATTAGAAAAACCAATCAAAATCGAATTGATTCAATGATATATGTATATCCCTAAAAATAAACTTTATTTTAATATTTTAATTATTATGGTGCATGTATATTTATTGTTTAGAAAAAAGACCAATTATGATGGAGCGTGTATATTTTTTATTTGGAGAACTTCCATGAAAAAAAAAGTCAATTTTTAATTTGTGAAAAAAAAAAAAAGAAATAGACCCCAATTTTAATTTAACAAAAAGGACAAGTTCAGAACAAACTTCTAATAAAAAAGTAGAAGAAAAAAATATGCTAAAAATCGAGAACCAAATCGATAATAAATGGATCCAAATAAAATCAATCCAATAATTTTGTTATTTATTGGACATTGGTTTGGATCTCTTCTTTTGTAAAATCGATTGGTTTGGTTTGGTACTTAGTTGGCCTCAAAACCGATAAAACTGAATTGACTGTCACCCCGAAAAATTACAACAAGCTTACATAAGCCTAATGGGTCATAATAAAATAAAAGCTCATAAACCCAAGAAACCCACGGTAAAGATGCTGTAAATATGAGAAGCAAAAAACTAACATTCACTATTGCATCGATATATGGAGAATTAACAATGTCTTTCTCTTCCACCCATCTTTTCCTTCCAATGACTCTCTAGTTCTTCACTTGCCTTATTCAAACTCTTTGGCTTCTTCAAAAGTTCTGACATTCTCCACTCTACTGTTATTGTTGAACTCTGAGTTCCTCTTACTATAAGAACTTGAATAAATCCCTTCCCTTCACTCCTTGTCTTTCTAGTTTTACTTTAGGATTAGAATCATCACCCAATTGCAATAAAACATATACCATATCTTTAGCTACATAATCTTTAACACCCTTCCTCCTTTCATTATGTTCATCCAACACATGTTCAAGAAACCTGTCAAATTTCTTGCTCAATGTTTTCATTTTATTCACATACTTTTGCAAATCCAAGAAACTAATCTAGGGTACGGAATCCCCAATGTTAAGCACACCACTCAGCAAGAAAAACTCGTCTAACATTTTCTTGAATTTGCCTGGCGAAACAGAGATGTTTTCTGCATATGACATTCAAGCTCATTGTAGATAAATGATCTTTGAGTTGGATTTGTTTGTTACCAGAGTTATGAATTTCTTTAAGCAAAGAATTACTTTCTTCATTTCGTATGTATTCAAAGGAATCGAGATGCTTGGTACTAAAAAGCTCTGTTGAGTAAATTTTTCGAGCTTGAAGCTAGTAAGGTCCACATGGAGACCAGATAATTCCAAAGTATTTGTAGGAGAGGTACTTTCCAACCGCGATTTTGGGGCGGGAAATGAAGATAGAATTAGGGTTGTTAAAATAATCCGACAACTCGAACTATTCAACCCAAAAATGTAATTGATGGATTCGATTAAACTTTTCTATTTTTATTGGGTTTCTCTTCGTTTAAAGTTTAATTACTTTGTATGGATAAATTTGTGAGTTTTTAAATTTTTTTTTTTTTAAATTGTTATGCTATTTATCTTTGTTTAAAGTTTTAAAAAAATATCATGGTATTTAGCATTTAAATTTTATGAGATTTTAATTATTAGTCATGTGTTGTATATAAATTTACATATTTTTAATTAAAAATAAAAAAATAAGTTATAACTCGACTGTTGGGATTGGTGTCCTAAATTTCTCTTGTATTCTCGTAGTTTGTAAATTATGTATAAAGAAATTGTTAGTATTAAAATAATTGAGGATCATGTTTAAAATGATAACCTAAATGGTCTGTAGTCAACAGATAAGGTTGGGTACCTTATTCTGATGACACTATGGATACGACCCGCTTTGTAGATGTTACAAGTGTTATAAATGAGATCGATCCCAATTTTTTTTTTAATTTTACACATAACAAAATTTACCGAACAAGATTATGCAAAATACATAAATTTCTAGCATGCAATAGAGGGGAAAAAAGAAATTAGGGTTTTGAAGATACCCTTAAAGAAATCAATTTCTTCACGAAATCCCTCCTCGATCAATCCTGAATAACTGGATCACGAACACCCAATAAAGATACCACCAAGCATATTCTCTTTTGGGTAAAGAATCCTCATGAGTGTGTGAGCTCCGAAATTATGGGAAGAGGAATTGGGAAAATGAGAGAGAATTCTCTTAGGGAAAAAATCAGAATCACAACCTTGCTTCTCTGTGAAGAAGACGACCATAAAAGATGATTCCTCACAAAACTGCCCACCAAATCTCAAATATAATATATTTCTTTTTTTTTTATTCTTTATTTATCCTCTCTCAATTAATTGTTGGGTTTTCTCAAATCAAATAGTTTATTTGCACGAAATACTAAATAAAAAATCATAACTCTAGCCAAAATGAGCTTAAGGTCCATTTGGATTGATTTAAGAAAAATAAAATTTCAAAAAAATTATTTTTATTTCAACATTTTTTATCAAAACTCTTTAAAATACTTTTCGAAAGCTATTTTGAGTAATTGTCAAACACTTCAAATTTTTCTAAAATGACTTATTTTTTAAACTAAACACTTGAAAATGTATTCAAAATACATCCTAACTCAATTGACATCAATATGTGCTGAAGATCAAGAGGTCCATAGTATAAATTCTTCGTCCATTTGTACTTAACAAAAAAGAATTATAACTCCGTATTCATTATTTGTACGCACCTATAGGTATATATTTCTTTGAATGATCTTTCCATACTCTATCAATCAATTGTTTTATTTTTTTTTTCAAAAAACAAAAGAAGTTTTTACGTATTTGCATGAAACACTAAATAAAGAAAACAACTTAGAAATTCTACAAACACATATTTCAAACATATAATAAAACAATAAAGGGGCAGTTATTTCACCAAATAATATATTGTTTTATTTTTATAATTTTTATGGCAAAAAAATAACTTAAGGTGGTATGAAAAACTTTCCATAACAGCCTACTAAAAAAATTCCCTTTTAAAGTGGAGGATTTTGTAGGGTTCTCAATGATAGAGCTACTATATGTGAGTTGAACCACTCTCAGAGTGTCCTTATCCTTAAGGTTCCACATCCTACGAGAGTGGCTAATTTCAAACCTATTACCCTGCATAATGTTTCTTACAAGATTATCACTAAAGTTGTTACTAGTAGGTTGAAATTGTTTTTTAATAAGGTTATTTCTAAGCCCTAGAGTGCTTTTGTTCTTGGTAGACTTATTTCTAATAATATCCTTGTTAGCTATGAATGTATTAGTCAATCGACGCAATCTAGTTTTGTATAATTTTAAAAAGAAAAAAATAGTTCGGTTTGGTTGGGCTACCAAATCGAATCGAACAATTTTCGTCCCTACTTAATAGATATGGTCTGTCAATGATTAATAGAAAAATATTATAGTTAATTCATTTTCAAAGAAAAAAAAATTCTATCAATAATATAAAAATATCACAAAGGAATATATTAATGGTCTATTGATAGTATAGATCATTTATCGACGTTAGATATAAAAATAGTGGATATGTGACAGGTATCTATTAATAATAGAGGTTGAAAGTAGATTAATTTTTTTTAAGAATAGATGATATTATTATACAACAACAAGGAGGATCCCACAGTCCGAGATCAAGGTATCAAAGCAACAAAGCACAAGCAAAGACAGAACAACAAAACGCAAACAAAGCCAACAAGAAAAAAACTTGAACAAACCAAACATAAACGTAAAAAAAACCCCAAAACATCAGGGAGAAAGCTAGAAAAGAGAAACCAAAACCCCACAACTAGGGACAACAACAAAACAGAGAGCAACAGCAAGTTCAAAAAGAAGAAAAGCAAGCGTAAACATGCTAGATAAGACCAATAAGATCAACTCGCCAGGAAACAGCTCGAGCACGAACCATAGAGACCATAAGATGAAACAAAGCAGACACCGACTTCGGTTGACCTCCATGCAACCGCCGATTACGCTCCTGCCAGATGTAGTAAATGAAAGCACACATTAATACACGGAACAACATACTACGCATCCCCTTACCCGACCCCACTCGACACAACCAACTCAACTCGATATCCCAACCCACCACCCGAGGCGACAAACCTAACTGACGCAACACACCAGACTACACCTTTCTCTCAAACCCACACTCGAAAAATAAATGATCCCGAGACTCTATACCTTCCCTACACAGAAGACACCCCCCCCCCCTGACAACACACTCTAGCTCCTCAACCAATCCCGCGTGCCTAACTTGTCCCTCACAACTAACCACGCACAGAATTGTGGAATACCACCCCCCCACCTACAAAATACTAGCCTAAGATACCCTAGGATGACGAGGACGCAAACTCTCCCAAGCACTACCGATAGAAAACTAGCCACTAGCACCTGCTCCCAAACCCAATAATCCTCCCCCCTCACCCTAGGCCCCACTGTCTGAATAATACCCCAGATCTCAAGCAACTCCCAAGTCACTATAGGCCACCTCCAACCTCCCTCACTATCTAAGAACTCCGACAACCGTGCCTCCAAACTACTCCCTACATCATAAACCACCGTAGACCCATATGAATCTAAAATTGCACCCCTCGGCAACCAAGGATCCCACCAAACAAAATAAGACTATCCATCACCGATCATCAAACGAACCAGATGCTTGAATCTCTCTACAATGCAAGATAGCCCTCAAGCACTAAGACCTCCCAACCTCACTCCGAACAGCCCACAAAGACTGTCCACACAAAACATACACCTCCACCCACGCCACCCATAATGAACTCGATTTAATTAGAGAAACCAAAGCAACTTCATAATAACAGCCTGATTCCATGAAGCCACATGTTTCACACCCAACACCCCCTCTCCCAACGGCAAGCACACCTCAACCCATGCTATTTGCACACTACCTCGACTCACCGTACTTCCCTTCCATAAATAACTATATAATAGACGACCAACCTCATGAGTTACACAAGCAGGCAACATGAAGATGCTACACCAAAACACCTAAAAGGACTGTAAAACAGACCTAACAAGCTACAACCTTTCAGCAAAAGAGAGGGATCACGCCACCCAGCTTCTAATACGAGCTGTAATCCTCTGTATTAAAGGTGCACAATCCATAGCCCTCAACTGACCAACCAATAACGGTAACCTCAGATACCTAACATGCAGCAAACCAAGAGAGAATCCCATAAACGCAGCTAGTTCCTCTGCCTCCCCAGGCTCCATACTTGCAACAAACATGGAACTCTTCCCAACATTTGCAATTAACCCAGACAGCCGTACAAAATCCGCCAAGACCTGCCTTACAAACTCCAAGGAATCTCTCCCAGCTGCACAGAAAATCATCAAATCGTCTACAAAAGTCAAATGAGTCAGGTCGACATGCTCACATCGATCATGGAACCTAAACCACACAGGAGGTTTATTCAACAACTTAGATAAGACCTCAATCACCATCACAAACAAAAAAGAAGACAATGGATCCCCCTACCTCAACTCCTTCCTACCAGGTAAAAAACCCCTCAAGGGAACCATTAATCATCATAGAGAACGTAGGTGTCGTAACATAAGTCCTCACCCAACTGACAAACTGAAGGGGCATACCTATAGCCAGCAACACACCAAACAGAAAATCCCAATTGACTGAATCATACGCCTTCTGAATATCTACCTTTAACACATAACGGGAATTCTCTCTACTCTTCTTGTAGCCCCCCACAAATTCTTGACACAATAAAATGTTATTGAAAATTAACCTACCAGGAACAAAAGTAGACTGGTTACCACTGATGAAAGAAGGCAACCATAACCTCAATCTCTCAGCTAAGATCCTCGAGATACACTTATACACAACATTGCAACAAGAAATAGGACGAAACTCCTCCATACGTTCAGCTCCTCGTCTCTTTGGGATAAGAGTAATAGCAGCAGAATTAACTCTACCAGGCAGGTAACAGGACTAAAAAAAGTTCAGCACAGCATCACATAAATCATCCCCAACCACTCTCCAAGCAGCTCTGTAAAAATCCACAGAAAACCCATCAGGCCCAGGAGCCTTTCCAGACTTCATTAAGAATAAACCCTTTTGAATCTCATCCCGACTCACTAAACTACCAAGCACCTCCACCCCCTCCTCGAACCAATTGAATTGCACAATATCCCCAATCCGGGCAATAAAATCCCTGTACCCCACAGGCTGAGACCCAAACTACCTCGAAAGAACTCAACTGCCACCCTATCATGCACCGTCTATCGAGTCCCCCCAGCATCCATAACCGTAAATAAACCACTACAACTGCAACGAAATCGAACACAACAATGGAAAAATGACGTGTTCATATCATCTAACTCCAGCCACCTCACTCTAGTCTTCTGCCGGAGCGACACCCCCTCCAATCTAGCCACTAACCAGAACATCTCAATGGCTCGAGCCGCCTCCGCACATACCGACCCTGAGTGAGGATCCCTCTCCACCTCAACCTGAGCAGCCTCTATAATCTGCCTAGCCACCTTCACCTCTTTAGATAACACAAAGATACGCCTACCAAGCAATGCACATAAAACCGCTTCACTGCCTTCAAATTTCGCACAAAGCTAACCATGGGAGACACATCCTCTGACCTTCTCCACACTAACCTAATAGTATCAATAAAACCATCAACCTCTGCCCAATGAGAAAAATAGCGAAACGTAGGAGGCGGCCTACTCCTCGTCTCCCCTATAGAAACCAGAAGAGGGCTATGATCAGAAATCCCCCACTGACCAACCCTAACCTCAAAATATGGAAACACTACCTTCCATGCCTTATTAGACAAACAGCGATCCAACCGATGCAAGATACCATTCCCCTGAATTTTACTAGTCCAAGTAAACCAGTTACATGTCACGCCCAACTCAACCAGATCCGCCTCCAACAACGTCCCATTAAACTTTTCCATCTCCCTCAAGCTAGAGCAACCTCCAAAATCCTCTGAACTACTACGAATAGCATTAAAATCCCCCAGAACAACTCCAAGAAGCTGCCATGAGGCACATACATCAATCAACTGAGACCACAAGTTCCTCCTCTCGCTCACGTGATTAGAGGCATACACAACACCAATATGAACTCTAGCACTAGATACAATATCCACCAAAGTTCCAGAAATGAACTGATCCCCACTAACATCTATAAGAAAATCATAGACTCTCATCCGCCACATCACCCAGATCCTCTCAACTCCCCTCCCACTATAACTACACACACACCTTCAAGCATCACCAAACCTACCCACCACTATATCAAAATTTTCGTGAAGAACCCTCGTCTCAAGCAAACAACAAAAAGTAACAGAGAAGGAAGCCAGAAAGTCTGCTACCACCCTACACTTGATATGGTCATTCAATCCCCTAACATTCTAGGAACCCAAATCATGAATCTTGCAAGAAATCACATCTACCACCTCCCACTGGGCTTTTGTCCAAACTTCCAAACATCCCCTCCATAACAGACAATGGATCAGGATCTGTCTACACTAAAGTCAGTGCCAACAAGTCTCCCCCCTCATCACATAAAACTTCAAACTGATTACGTCTGTCAACATGCTTTACAAATCCCGTAATTTCAAGGGACCCATAAACTACTCTGCTCCTCAAGGGCGCCAAACCCGGTGACCCACTGCCACCCCTGTGCCCTACACCTTCTCTATCACGCCGACGACGACTAACCATAGTAAACTCATCATCACTCCCCGCACCTCTATTCCCAACCCAACACCCCTCACAACTCACATCTCTATTCTCAACCACTGGGCTAATTTCTCTCCCACCAATACCCAAATCATGCCCCTTTCTCACACTCTCACATCCCCCATTCTCCCTCAAACACCCCTTATTAATCGCCACAATACACAATTCTTGACCCTTTGCCACACCTTGTTTCTCACACACAGCCCTAGTATGCCCAAAGGAACCACACAAGCACATCTACAAGGTTTCCACTCATACACTACTGGAATAATAAACTTCTAACCTCACATTCTAACAGTGACTGAAGAGGGTAATAACGAATCACCATCCACCTGAACACAAGCCCTCGCATATGATAACCATCATTGCTCTCTTGTTGCAACATCAAATGAGATCGGTTTACCCATGACACTAGCTAACACTACTAAACCCCTATCTGTCCACAGCTCTAGGGGAACACGCTCCAGTTTAATCCAGATAGGAACAGAATAAAAAAAAAAAAAAAAGTTTCAGGAACAATACCTGGTGACCACTGTCGTAATAAGATGGGTTTGCCACCCAAGTGCCACGGACCATTCTTCAGCACCCAATCCCGTGACTCGACCTTCTAAAATTTAAAGATAATCAACCCATTTTCCAATAAGGTAATAGTTGGCAACTCTACGCGTCCCCAAATTCTCTAAATAAGGTGACATATAACAGAACACGGGAGTTTGGCATCCACAAACTGACCGCCCAAAGATTTCTCCCACAAACACACACCTGCATCAATAATCTCCTCACAAAGTTCAACAATAACTTTGTCATTTTCAACCAAAGGGGGAATAAACTCTAAATTTCCCCTCAAATTTGACCCAAAAAGGGTTGCCCACGAACTTTCTCCTTTCACACCGGAACCAAAACCAACTAAACCACCTCGTTCCTTCAACCGGTCTAACTTTAGACCAAACCCCCCAACCGAACCAGTTTTGAGAACCGACTCCTCCTTCTCATGAGAACCCCGCTTGTCCACCGACCGACCCTCGCTTTCAATAAGGCCAGCCCATGAAACCTCCCCATGGCCTAACTTCTACCACCCCCAGGCTCCCAACTCCGGCCCAACACCACGCTACCCACCCTCCAAAGCCCCCACACCTTTCGACCCTATCCCCAGCTCCCCCTATACCAGTTCACTCCCTTCACCCAGCCTCATTCCACTCCCAACAGGCCTGTTTATCCCAACTCCCTCAAGGCCCAACCCAACACCCCTCACAACCCATTTTTCTTCCGAGTTTCCAACACTCTCAAGGCTCCCAAACACACTCCTCACATCCTGGACCCCAACACCACTCGAGCCCAAACTTCTCTGCCCAACCACTAGCCCAAACCCCAGCCCATCCGGTTCATCCCTCTCAACCCGATTTTCTTCTGACTCTATGATCAACCCTTCGACCATCGTCGAATCACCCGCCATCAACCCCCTCATCCCCACTTTGGCCACACTCCTCGTATCGGACCCTTCACCCTCCTCAGAACAACCGTCAGACATCCCAAAACCCTTCACCTCTGAAGAACGAGCACCCAAACCCAATTCGATCTCCAGTCTAAGTAGACGAAAGGGATGTCGAGTAACTCGACCTTCATTCTTCTCCTTCAATCTTAAAGGTGACCGCTTACGCACCATCTAACCTCATCGTCCACAGATCTAAACTCACACCTTCCTCTGCTGCTAAAAACCCGAACGTAACCCTCACTATCCAGATTAAACTCACCGTCTGCTAAAGTCTACTACCTTCTTATCATAAACCTGCTACCTGCTACAGTAACTGACCGAACGTACCTATCGCGGAATAGACGGCGACCTTCTTACAATCGAAACGAAGATGGCAACAGCAACAGAATAGGCAAAGACGACGACGCCGCCACCGAAACGACTATCGACTACCCATGGGAGATTCAATCGTCGCTCGTCCGCAACCCTTTGAGAGTAGATTAATTAAGAAAAAGAATGATGATGAAATTAGTTTGAGGGTAAGGTCCAATATTACAATTACCATAAAATATCAACATTTATCAAAGCGCTTAATTTTCCAAGTATCTTAAATGCGCAATGAAACGCCCTTAAAACCTAAGTAGAGTGTTATTAGAGGCGGACTATTCACATCCCTTTCAAAAAGGGAATAAAGCTTTAAACAAACCAACAAAAAGCCATATTAAACCCAGCCCTCGCTGCATCAAAACCTCTCTCAATCCGAAATCGATCGAGCTTTGGCATTCAATTTCCCCCGATCAATCTCTTCTGTTTTTAGTTCCCTCCTCAAGATCATGAACGACGGTGGCCGTAGATATGCTGGAAGAGGCCATCCGAATAACAGAGGACGATCTCCTCGCTCCGCCGATAATTTCACTTATCGTCCTCGTCATGTAATCTAACTTCCTTCAAGCTCCGCAACTTTTACAAATTTTACGCATATTGGCTCTAGGCTTTACTTTTGCTTTATTCGTTTATTCATATATGTTTATTCTAGTCTTTAAACAGATCGAGTTAACTGTTCACTGAGTCCATTTCTGTTATTTATTTATTTTTAATTATTTCCTTCATGCAGACGAACGGCTGATATTCCTGTTACAATTAGAGATTCAATAGATATTGTGAAAAAAATAGAAATTTAAGTAAAGTTCAAATTGCAGGTTTTGTCCTTGAATCTTTAGTTTTATATCTAAGTTTATGAAGTTTAAAGTATCTAATAAGTCCAATATTGCGTCTATACATATTTTTAAAATTCGTAGGCAATATCCAAAGTTTAGGATCCCATTAGTCATAAAATTTAATTTTATATATTAGATCAATTAATTTTTAAAAATTTTGAATAGGCTGAGGGCCGCACACTTGAAAATTTAGGAACTTATTAGATATTTTTTAAGTTTGGTGACTTATTCGACACAAAATTGCATGTCCAACATGTTGTAAAGTTGAAGGACCAATTAGACACAAACTTAGAAGTTCGAGGACTAAACTTATAATTTATTTAATCTTTTAAGTAAATTGATCATTTGTGTTGTGTGTGTGTCAGTGGTGGATTTCAGAAAAGACCTGAGGACTTCTGGTTTACTTTTTTATGGAATTCTGAAATTTGTAGATATTTAATTTTGTTTGCAAATTTATGAAAATACAATATATGTTATGAATAGGTTGTATCAGTTAGTAAGGGAGCAGAATTGAAGGTGCCAGAGTTTAGATTTGTACTCTCATGCTTACTTCTAATCTTTCACATTCTAACAAAAAGTGCAGGCTGGAGGTGAGGGGCCTTCTGTTGCTGGTTCGTCTAACCCTGGTAATGGAACTTTCCGAGATAGAAGTTCTCAGCACATGTCGTCGAGGAATGTCGGGAAGCCTTTTGGACAAAAACAGGCCTCGAGTTCTGAACAGTGGCAGTGGCGGCCTTTAAATAGTGGGAAAGATGCGTCTTCTGCTGCCATTGATCTTCAACCGGAACATAATTCAGCTGATGATTTGAGCAATACCTCTAAACAATTATTGGGATCTATTGCATCAAATACTGACAGTAATCATATGAGCAAAAGCTCTAAACAACTATTGGGATCTATTGCATCAAATTCTAATTGCAAGGAATTCTCACCTTCTTCTGCCCAAAATGTCTCTAAGAGTTTGCATTCTGCTGTTGAAAGAATTCAGATTCGGGAATCTACAGCAGTAGGGGAAAGTTGTAGTGATTCGTTTCCTCATGATAATTGTAACAGATCAGATGCTGTTGGACAGGACCTCAAGGTTCAAGTTCTCTTGGAATCCTGTGTGAAAGATGAGAGTTCCACCAAAAAATTAAGGGAAAGTAATAATGTTTCGGGCTCTACGGACTCAAAAGACAAGAAGCCTTCAGTGAACCTCGATCCTTTTGATATATGCCTTCCAAAGACTGGGGTTGTCACACTGAATCCTTCTTTATTCGCTAAGAACAGAGAAAAGAGGAATGAGATGAAGCGTGCAATGGAGGGAAATAGTGGAATTGTGTTGAGACCAGGAATGGTTCATCTGAAGAGTGGCATTTCCCTCAGGGATCAGGTATACATTGATTTCTCTCTCTCACCTGCACAAATGGTCTATATCAAAATCTTATTATTGTAGTTAGCCTCAGACATAAACGAATCAATTCTTGAGTTAAAGATCTTTCCATATATCTCTAGGAGGGAAAGCTCACTCTCCAAGGATAGGAAAGTGCCGTATCATTTATTCTTTTTTCTTGAACCAAGTTTTCATTGAGAAAAATGGATGAATATACAAGACAAATAAAAGAAAAAGGGTCTCACAAAAGGAGTCCAAACACTAAGCACAAATGGACTAAGCTTCAGGCGATAATTACAAATATCGTGGGGAAAGATGCTTTATTATCAAGCAAGAAATGGATCTTATTAGAGGATGAGTTGTAGCTTTGACTATGGTCTTTTTTTCCTTTCATTCTAGGTTCACCATATAGGTGTTGGATGGTTTTGTTTGATTTGAGCCGCACTATTATTTTTAGCTTTGTTGAGAGCGTTTTCAAAACTCTGAATCTTCCTTGCTTTTCTTCCTCTGTTATGGTCGCCGCAGGTGATGATAGTAAAAAGATGTCGGGATCTTGGTATTGGAGCTGGAGGCTTTTACCAACCTGGTTACCGTGAAGGAGGAAAGCTACACTTGAAAATGATGTGCCTAGGTAAAAATTGGGATCCGGATAGTAGCACATATGGAGATGTTCGTCCATTTGATGATACAAAACCACCAAGTCTACCAGATGAATTTTACCAACTGGTTGAAAAGGCAATCAAAGTTTCTTATGCCATTATGGGGAAAGATTCAACAATGAAAAATCCTGAACGTGTACTTCCATGGATGAAGCCGAACATCTGTATTGTAAACTTCTACTCACAAAATGGAAGATTAGGTCTTCATCAGGTCTGCAATAACGGCTCCTATACTCTTCACTTTTTGGATCTTCCAACATTTCATAATTCTTCCATCATAATCTTTGTCTCATTTTCTTCCCATTAGGATCGAGATGAAAGTCGAGAAAGTCTCGATAAAGGATTGCCTGTTGTCTCCTTCTCCATTGGTGACTCTGCAGAATTCCTATTTGGTGATCAGAGTGACGCTGATCAAGCGGAGAAAGTTACTTTGGAATCGGGAGATATCTTGATATTTGGTGGGAAATCAAGACATGTTTTCCATGGGGTGACTGTAATTCATCCAAACACTGCTCCTAAAGAACTTTTAGAAGCAACAAATCTTCGTCCAGGTCGCTTGAATCTTACTTTCCGTCAGTACTGAAAGCTTTTTTTCTTTTTTGCTCACCAAGGGAGATATCTATGAAACAACGCCCTTGTAATACAGTCCCAAGTTTCTCTCTAGTGCTTCGGGAAGTTGGTTTTGTTTTACTTTAACTAACACATTACAAAAGCATCATCGTAATAGAGTCTTGATGCACAGAGAGGTAATTCTTAGTTGTAATCTATTATCCTATGGGAAAATTTATTGCTTTTCAAGAACTTTGTCATATTGTGCAGTTCTAATATTTTGCATTACAGTGGGGTTTTCAAGGAATTTTTGGTGTTGGTTACCCTTGGAAACAAGGGACTTAGTTGATTGTTTATAGTTTCGGGGTATTATAGTTATTTATTTTACCCTATTTTTCTTTCCTTTTTTGTATTTAGGCTTGTTGGAGCCTATAAACAAGAATCCTCTAGTATCTCTCATATTATGTAAAAATGTTTCAGGATTTTCCACGTAAATCTTGTCTCCTCTTTCTGTCTGTCTCTCTTTTTAACAGTTACCATGGAATTATCTAATTGATTGCAATTTTGTAACTGTTTCTACTATACACGTAAAGTAATATTCATAATGTATGGAAATCCTTAGAACAACCTGAACTTCCTAAACAACGGATTAAAAACAATTTTTAACTTACAAAATTTGTTAAAGAGAAACTCTTAACACAAAAGTTTCCATCTTTCGAAGCTTGTGTCCAACATTACGATTAATCTATATGGCAAGAAGAAATTGGATGATGAAATTGAACTCACTTACTTCTATTACGACAAAAACTCATGCTCGTTTAGTATGAAATTAATGCAACCAATTATGTCTCTCTTGAGAGTGCTTAACTACCTGTCATTTCGTTCAAGAGGGTATTTCTTTCGTTTTTATTTTGACATGTTGATATTAATGTGTATTTAAGAATTATATTTGACAAAGGATGTTAAATAACAAGTATTTGCAAAAATATGAAAACAAATGTTGATACAATACCAATAATGTGAACATGATACTGTCAAATCAAGTTTTTAACCGGTAATTTGAATATATCTCAATTAGTTAATCTATGATCAATAGGTTAGAGATTCAAGTCTCTACATATGCATGTCGTGTTGGGAATGTCCTAAAACTCGCAATTCATGTTACATATTCTATTTATCAATAATAACGACTTGTTGATTTTGCATCTTATTATGGAAATCTAATAAACATATCATTGGCTATAGTTTGAATACTGTAACTTTATGTAACTTTATGTAGTTTTATGTAGTGACATAAACAGGATCAAGTTGATAGTATATAGCCTAAATGGTCTAATAAGTATATGGATGAAATTGGGTATCTCATCTTGGTAACACTTTGGATGTGACCCATTCTGTAGTTGTTACAAAAAGTTGTAAAGTGCTACAAACGATGTGATTCACAAATCGTTCATGTTGAGACATGTGAGTGGAGGCATCCTATGCAATGAGTTTGCATATAGACTGGACCACGAAAATCGTCACTTTTCTTTATAATGACCATTTACTGTTAAAACTGACTATTTCATTTATTAAATAACCTAGGTTAACTCGATCTTAATTCTGAGCTAGTTATGAACTCCTATTTGTTCAGGATCTGTAAGAGTAGTCCAACAGCACTGCTCAATAAGCTTACCATTTTGGGGATAAGACCAGATGAATAGCTGGGGAGATAGCCTTGCAAGATAGAATTCACTCCTACCTGATTAAGGGTTAGCAGATAGGTTGTTCTCTTAAGTACTGATTCCAGGTCTTGAACAATCAAGGCCCCACCTTCTCATGATAGAGAAAGGATTTGAATCATAGAGATTATGAATCAGATTTGTTCATTAGAGGGTCAATAAGAACTTAAGGAACAAGATGTATTCACAGGGGTAAAACAATAATTTTGACCTAGCTATGATTACGAACAATCTGTGAAAGATCGACTTACTGATTATGGTTATAAAGTGGACTTAATATATCTACAGTGAGGAGAGTTCAACTATGGATTATAGTGGAGTATCCCATTAGTTAACGAATGGGGGTTAGATCGGACTAATGAGTTTAGCCGATTAATCTCAAATCGTTGGAGCCCATGATCTGTAGGTTCACGAGGTTCCTCTACTAGCTCGCTGGTTAAGCTTTAGAGTAGCTTGAAAAATTAATTTGAAACATTCAAATTAAACAAAATAGGAGAATATACATTTAAATATGATTTAAATATATGAAGATGATTATTGTGCAAAAATTAATTTAATATTTGATATTAAATGAATTAATATTTTAAATTAATTTATGAAATTAATTTTAGAAAATGATTTTTCAATTATTAAAATCAAAATTGAATTTTGAAATCAAATTTTGGTTTTAAAAGAAAAATGGGAAAAATCGTTTTGCATGCACCAAAATGGAAAAACTTGATTTTCCAATATCATCTTTTTCATGCTAACTCAAAGTCTACTTCTTCATTAAAGCTCCAAGCATGAGCTGCAAGCCATGCATATCTCTTCTTTGCATGTTCATCTACAATAAATAAAGAAGATAGGAGTGAATTGAAGGTATGCATAACACATAAATTTTGAGAGAAAATTTCAGTGAGAAGAAAGGGTTCTTCGAAGTGAGCTATTGTGAGTATCTCTTTGTTCTTCATCATTTCAAGTTGTTCTTGAGTCCCACAACTTAGTCTAAAGCTCCAAAAGGATAGTGGGGAAGATCTTGAGGTAGTTCACGGTGATCTTTCGTGAAGACTACTGCTGATTGATCAAGTTCTTGAAGAGTTCTTCAAAGGTATGATCTTAAAACCCTCTTATTTAGATGAGCATGCTTTAGTTTCTGCCAAAATTAGTGAATTTGAATGCTTATGGATCCTTGATACTTCCGCTGCATATTTTCTAACTCTAACAATTGGTATCAAAGCATCATTTAAGCATTCAATTTGGTTTAATTTTGGTGTGGTGGGTGTTTTTCATGAGATATATGAAACTAATACACTGATATGATTTTCTGAGTTTTGGAATTTTAATTCTCTTTAATTTATTATTTAAATTTGTAACTGGCTCTTAATTGATGAGCTTTTATGTGTTAGCAAGAGTCTGTAATTTATTTGGAGTCATTAGAATTAAAATTAAGATGTAATTGAAGAAACAAGTGAAGGAGGCCGAGTTGTTGTTCCAGTTTTTCAGCTTCTGCTCAAAATCGTTGTTAAGGTTCGGTTGCTAAGCGATCATCTAGTTCCAGGTGTTACACGATGTGAAGAAAAGCTAGACGTTCGTATAGCAATGGGCGCTGGTTGTTGTGATGTTGAACGCTAAACGATCGTGTACCTACGGGAGCTAAGCGATACGTTCGAATGAAATACAATAGCATTACGCGATCATTTAGCTTTTGGCGTGGGAACTAAACGATACGTTGGATTTGCTAAACGATGGCACTACACGATCGTGTAGTTGCAGTGTGCGCTAAGCGATGCGATGAAGTGCTACGCAATAGCATTGAGCGATCGTTTAGATCAAGTGCTAAGCGATCGTGTAGACGAAGTGCTAAGCGATGCGAAAATGTTCTATATGATAGAGCTAAGCGATCGTTTAGCTATGGCGGATACTAAACGATGACATGAAACGCTAGGCAATGGTGTTAAACGATCGTGTAGTTCTATTCGATAGAGTTAAACGATAGCTAGGCGATGGTGTTAACCGATCATGTAGCTCTATACAATAGAGCTAAGCGATCGTTTAGCTTCAGTAGACACTAAGCGATCGTGTACCTCTTCTCAACACAAGGTAATGGTGTTAGACGATTGCCTTCAACGCTACACGATCGACCTTAGCAAGACTTTGAGGTTGGACCGAGAGCAACTAGTTCGATCAATTTTCTCAAGGTCCAATTCGGTTTAGCCTCAAAGGGTTTTTGGTTGATCCGGTTCAAGATGCTTGGGTTCGGTTTGGAGCAGTTCGAGCGGTTCAAAGACAATTTTGAAGTTGTTTGTAATAGTTAGGCATCTGTTTGCTTGTTTATGCCAAAACAAAAACCATATCAGTTAGTGTTTAATTGTTTATGCATGAGATGTATGTAATAATTAAATAATTCGTGTATATGCATACAATATGCCATGTAGATTTAAAACTCCATCGTAGGAAGCATGTTACATGTATTGAAAGTATGTTATAATTGTTATAATATATAATATGCATGTTAGAGTTATGTTTAATATAATGGTTATATTAGATGCCTTTGTTGAATGTTGTGGATGTTAAGCATGTCTAAAATTTTGTAAGTTGTTATAAAATTGGTTAGACATTTAAAATCCATAACAAAGAATAGCTACATACTCACTTACTTAACAACTAGTTTTAAACGTTAAAACAGATTGTTACCTTATAAAATAAGGTTACAAATTCATATCGGTTCATAAACCCGTCTAAGGCTGGGGTACTTAAGTTGACAATTTACAGAACACCTCCTACCTAGGGATTATAACCGAACTATTGAAAGTTGTAAACTGATTTTATGAACTTGCTTGAGCGATGTGAGGTAATAAAATAGTTTATCACCTAGACATTGTAGGTTAAATCCAATTATAAGAGTTATATCTAGATAAATCACCTAGACTTAGGTTGTATAAAATTAGCCATCATGCCTAAGTAAAATACCCAAACATTTTGAACACTTCAGTGGGAGATTAACAATATATTTGATATATAGTTATTAGCTCTCATGTTCTCAAGAATTTACACTGTGAGATCCATGCTCGGCTTCATGTCGATTTTATCTCGACCGCTCTATATGAAAAATGCTTGCATGGGTCAATAACAAAGTGAATGAGGGAGGTAGTTCATAGTAAGTGGGTGAAGGAAATGTGTCAACATTGTCCTACGATCTCCTCTATTAGTTTGAACCGTGAGATTTTTATGTTGCGTCTGCTGTCGTTTTATGCGGCACTAGCTAGTCATTAACCGCAACGATCCCTATGAAGGGTTGTAACATAGGATTCGGAACAACCCAGGCTTCAATAAAATGAATAGGATCTTATAGTTCCGTCTTGGATATTGTCTTCTATCTAAGAGGTACCGTCATATAAGATCTGAAAATGGTGGGTCACACTTACAAGAATTACTAATTGTTAATAAAGATCTTGACCGAAAACGATAACCAAAAGATCTATTGGAACATGAGTTATTCTGAAAATAGTATTTGGTCAAGAATTATCTTGCTTTTGTGAAGGAATTCTTGACTGCCCCACGATAACATTTGCTCTAAATCACTTAAGTATCATTGAAAATAAATAAAGATTTATTGGGTACTTTATTAGTTTTGCTAAAAATGGATTTAGATGCATATTTAATAGAGTTTGTTTAAAATGTTTCAGCAATGTCGAACTCAATCATAAAATTAATTGCTTCTGATAAATTTAATGGAGAGGGTTATTCGAACTGGAAGTCAAACATCAATACGATATTAGTTGTAAACAATCTGAGGTTTTTGTTAACAGAGGAGTGTCCTCCAGTTCCCAGTTCAACGACCATCTGAAATGTTCGGGACGTCTATGATAGATGGGTGAGGGCGAATGAGAAAGCTCGGGCCTATATCTTGGCGAGTATATCTGATGTACTCAACAAGAAGCATAAGGTTATGCCCACAGCCCGTGAGGTATGGCATCATTACAAGAGATGTTCAGGCAACCGGCATCTTCTGTTAGACATGAAGACATCAAATATGTTTATGTAACACGCATGAAGATGGAACCAACGTAAGAGAACACGTTCTCAACATGATGGTTCATTTTAACATTACGGAGTCTCACGGGGTAATGATAGACGAGATAAGTCAAGTGAACATGATACTAGAATCTCTTCCTGAGAGTTATCTGTTATTTAGGACAAACGTTGTCATGAACAAAATCACTTATAACTTAATGACATTGTTGAATGAGTTGCAAACTTATCAATCAATGATGAAACTAAAGGAAAAAGAAATAAATGTTATTTCAAAACCAAAAAAAAATTATAAGGGGTCAACGTCAGGTACGAAACCCACTGATGATAAGAAAGTTGGTCCTTCTTCTTTTAAGGATAAAACCGTACAAATGAAGAAGAAAGGAAAAGGGAAAAAGAAAGCTACTGCAAAGAAAAACAAAACTCCCAAAGGAAAATGTTTCCATTGTGGAGAAGTTGGGCATTGGAAACGAAACTGCCTAAAATATCTGGCTAAAAAGAAAGCAGAAAAGGCTAAACAAGGTAAATTTGATTTACTGGTTGTTGAAACATGTATAGTGGAAAATTCTCACCTTACCTGGATATTGGATTCAGGCGCCGCTAATCATGTTTGCGCTTTTCTACAGAAAACTAGTTCTTAGAGAAGACTTTCTAAATATGAGATGACTTTCAAGGTGGGAACAAGTGAAGTCATTTTAGCTGAAGCAGTGGGAGATGTGAAGTTGTTTTTTTAGAGATTCTTTTGTCTTGCTCAAGAATGTGTTCTTTGTACCAAAGATGAAAAGATATCTGATCTTCATTTCCTGTCTATTAGAGAATATGTACAGTGTATCTTTTGAATGTTATGAAGTGTTTATTTATTCAAGATGTGTTCATATTTGTTTTGCTGGACTTGAAAATAACTTATACATATTACAACCAACTGAAGCAAGAGCCATTTTAAATATAGAGATGTTTAAAAGGGCTGAGACTCATAATAAAAGGTGAAAAATTCCTCCTAACGCCTGTCTTTGGCACCTCAAGCTTGGTCACATTAATCTCAACAAGATTAAGAGATTGGTAAAAAACGGTCATCTAAATCAATTAGAAGACAGTTTCCTACCTCCATATGAATCATGTCTTGAGGAAAAAATGAAAAAAAGATCTTTTTCTGACAAAGGTCTGCGTGCCAAAGAACCTCTCAAACTTATACATTCAGACCTATGTGGTCCGATGAATGTTAAAGCTCGAGGAGGATATCAATACTTCGTCAGTTTTATTGACGATTACTCTCAATATGGCTATATTTACTTAATCAATCACAAGTCTGAAACTCTTGAAAAGTTCAAAGAATTTAAGGCTGAGACTGAAAATCAGTTAAGTAAAAGAATTAAAACACTTCGATCTGATCGAGGTGGTGAGTATATGGATTTGAATTCTAGAATTATCTAGTAGATCATGGAATTCAATCCCAACTCACAGCACCTAGAACACCACAACAAAATGGTGCTGCATAAAGGAGAAATCAAACCTTGTTGGACATGGTTCGGTCTATGATGAGTTATGCTCGGTTACCTCAATCCTTTTGGAGTATGCAGTACAGACTGCAGTTTATATTTTGAATGTTGTTCCATCCAAAAGTGTTTCAGAAACACCGTTTGAATTGTGGAAAGGACGCAAAGCAAGTATACATCATTTCCGTATTTGGGGTTGTCCAACACACGTGTTGGTAGAGAATCCTGAGAAATTGGAAATACGTTTAAAATTATGCCTATTTGTAGAATACCCCATAGAAACAAAAGGAGGATACTTTTATGATCCCAAGAAGATAAAGTTTTTGTATCGGCAAATGCTACATTCTTGGATGCGGATCATATTAAAAATCATCTACCTCGCAGTAAACTAATATTGCAAGAACTTACTAAAGATACTACAGAAAGATCAACAAAAGTTGTTGATCAAACTGGTCCATCAACAACGGTTGTTGTCCCGTCACGTCCATCCCAAGAGTTGGGGATGCCTCATTGTAGTGGGAGGATTATTCAGCAACTTGAACACTACATGGGTTTAACAGAAACTCAGAACATCATATAAGATGATGTTTTAGAGGATCCATTAACCTTTAAAAAAGCATTGGAGGATATCGACAGGAAACAATGGATAAAAGTCATGGACGATGAAATGGAGTCTATGTATTTCAACTCTGTCTGGAAACTTATAGATCAACCATATGGGGTAACACCTATAGGTTGTAAATGGATCTACAAAATAAAACAAGACCAAACTGGCAAGGTACAGACCTATAAAGCCAGATTCGTGGCAAAGGGTTTTACCTAAAAAGGAGTTGATTATGAAGAAACTTTTTCTCCTATTGCCATGATCAAATCAATAAGAATACTTTTGGGCATTGTCATATATTATGACTATGAGATATGGCAAATGGATGTCAAGATAACTTCTCTGAATGACTATCTTGATGAAAGTATTTTTATGTCTCAAACAGAAGGGTTCATTGAAAAAGGACAGGAACAGAAAATCTTTAAGCTTAATCGATCTATTTATGGGTTGAAACAAGTGTCCAAATTCTGGAATATAAGATTTGACACTGTGATCAAATCTTATAGCTTTGAACAGAATGTTGATGAAGCTTGTGTATACAAGAAGATAATCAACAAAACTGTAGCATTCTTAGTTCTATATGTTGATGATATCTTGCTCATTGGGAATAAGACAAGTTTTCTTGCTGACGTAAAGAGATGGTTAGCAACACAGTTCCAAATGATAGATTTGGGTGATGCTCAGTATGGTCTAGGAATACAGATCTTTCATAACCGAAAGAATAGAACATTGGTACTATCTCAGGCATCTTATATTGACAAGATGTTGTCAAGGTATAATATGCAAAATTTCAAGAAAGTTTTATTATCTTTTAGGCATGAAATTCATTTATCAAAGGAACAATGTCCTATGACACCTCAAGAAGTTGAGGAGATTAACAAAATTCCATATGCATCTGCAGTTGGGAGTTTGATGTACGCCATGTTGTGTACACACCCTGACATATGTTTTGTAGTTGGAATCGTCAGCAGGTTGCAATCCAATCTAGCACACGGTCATTAGACCGTTGTAATAATATCCTCAAGTATCTAAGGAGAACGAGGGACTATATACTTGTGTATGGACCTAAGGATTTGATCCTTACAGGATACATCGATTCTGATTTTCAGACTGACGTAGATTCTAGGAAATCTACCTCAGGATCAGTTTTCACTCTTAATAGAGGAGCTATAGTTTGGAGAAGCATCAAGCAAATTTTTATCGCTGACTTCACAATGGAAGTGGAATACGTGGCTACATGCGAAGCTGCTAAAGAAGTAGTATGGCTACGCAAATTCTTGGGCGATTTGGAAGTCGTTCCAGATATGCACCTGCCAATCACACTATATTGTGATAATAGTGGTGTTATTGCCAACTCAAAGGAACCCATGAATCACAAATGTGAAAAACACATTAAAAGAAAGTACCATCTCATCTTGGAGATAGTACACAGAGGAGATGTGATCGTCACAAAGATTGCCTCTGAAGACAACCTTGCTGCTCTATTCACAAAGGCCCTCTCGGCTAAAGTATTCAAGGGCCACCTAGTTGGACTAGGACTCTAAGTAGTGTAATCTAGGGTAAGTGGGAGAATGTCTATGGTATTAGAAATGCCCTAGTTTATTGTATTTTTCCCATTATGTTTCTCAACATTATATTGTATATATTTGTTCTCACTGGAGTTTTAGTCCAAGTGGGAGATTGTTGGGAATGTCCTAGAACTCGCAATTTGTGTTAAACATTCTATTTATCAATAATAATGACTTGTTGATTTTGCATCTTATTATGGAAATCCAATAAACATATCCATGGCTATAGTCTGAATACTGTAGCTTTATGTAAATTTATGTAGTGACATAAACAGGATCAAGTTGATAGTATATAGCCTAAATGGTCTAATAAATATATGGATGAAATTGGGTATCTCATCCTGGTAATACTATTGGATGCGGCCTATTTTGTAGTTGTTACAAGAAGTTGTAAAGTATTACAAACGATGTGATCCACAAATCGTTCATATTGAGACATGTGGGTGGGGACATCCTATACAGTTTGCATATAAACTAGACCACGAAAATAGTCACTTTTCTTTATAACGACCGTTTACTATTAAAACTGACTATTTCATTTATCAAATAACCTAGGTTAACTTGATCATAATCTTGAGCTAGCTATGAACTCCTGTTTATTCGGGATTATCATTTGATTTGTAAACGGTGAGAGTAGTCCAACAGCACTGCTCAATAAGTTTACCATTTTGGGGATAAAACCAGATGAATAGCTAGGGACATAGCCTTACAGATAGGTTGTTCTCTTAAGTACTGATTCCAGGTCTTGAATAATCAGGGCTCTGCCTTTTCATGATAGAGAAAGGATTTGATTCATAGAGATTATGAATCAAAATTGTTCATTAGAGAGTCAGTAGGAACTTAAGGAACAAGATGTATTCACATGGGTAAAACGATGATTTTGACCTAGTTGTGATTACGAACAACCTGTGAAGGATCGACTTACTGATTATGGTTATAAAGTGGACTTAATATATCTACAGTGAGGGGAGTTCAACTATGGGCTATAGTGAAGTGTCCCCTTAGTTAACGAATGGGGGTTAGATCGAACTAATGAGTTTAATCAATTAATCTCGAATAGTTTGAGCCCATGATCTGTAGGTCCGTGAGATCTCTCTACTAGCTCGCTGATTAAGCTTTAGAGTAACTTGAGAAATTAATTTGAAATGTTCAAATTAAACAGAATACGAGAATATATATTTAAATATGATTTAAATATATAAAGATGATTATTGTGCAAAAATTAATTTAATATTTGATATTAAACTAATTAATATTTTAAATTAATTTATGAAAATTATTTTTCAGTTATTAAAATCAAAATTGAATTTTGAAATCAAATTTGGTTTTAAAAGAAAAATGGGAAAAATAGTTTTGCATGCACCAAAATGGAAAAACTTAATTTTCCAATATCATCTTCTTCATGCTCAGTTAAAGTCCACTTCTTCTTCTTCATTAAAGCTCCAAGCATGAGCTACAAGCCATGCATATCTCTTATTTGTATGTTTATCTACAATAAATAAAGAAGATAGGAGTGAATTGAAGGTATGCATAACACAGAAATTTTAAGAGAAAATTTTAGTGAGAAGAAAGGGTTCTTCGAAGTGAGCTGTTGTGAGTATCTCTCTATTCTTCATCGTTTCAAGCTGTTCTTGAGTCCCACAACTCGATCTAAAGTTCCAAGAGGATAGTGGGGAAGATCTTGAGGTGGTTCACGATGATCTTTGGTGAAGACTGCTATTGATTGATCAAGTTCTTGAAAAGTTCTTCAAATGTATGATCTTAAAACCCTCTTATTTAGATGAGCATGCTTTAGTTTCTGCCAAAATTAGTGAATTTGAATGCTTATGGATCCTTGATACTTCCGCTGCATATTTTCTAACTCTAACATATCGTTGCTATACTTGTCCCTCAATTGAACATTTGAGTAAGTTTGTAGTGAAAAGCAAGATCGAAGTGGTCATCGTACTTGTCTTCTGATCATTCTATGCAAAGATGAAAGAGTCCAAAACATTTTTTCCCTCTCACATTGTATTATAGATTTGACATTTTACTTAACTCTAATGTGATATTTCCCCCGAGAAAATTTTGAATTTATATTTTTAAAGTTGATTGGTGAAGAGATTTTGTTCAGAGAAATTGATTTATCGACTTTTGGGATAATAATTAATGTTGTGATAGGGGATTTTGGACCAAATGCATAATTTACATCAAGCAGGACGCAAACGATAGAGCCAAGAAAATAGTTGTGAAATCTTCTATTGGGAATAATCTACGTCATCTGCTTTTATAAATACATCCTTATAGTTTAGAAAAATAAGTTGATTTTCTACTTCCAAACTCTTTACTGGTAGTTGTTTACATGTGCTTTCCCCTCAAACAAATTTATCATTATACTCACGAGAAAGTTTGGAAAATTGTTAGAATTAGCCCCCTAAAGTTTCTTTAAAAAATAAACTCTTTTTGTAAACTCATTAAACTAATTTTTCTCGGTTCATCTCGGTTAATATGCAATTGATTTAGATTAAAAGAAACTAGCTTTTTCATTTTATCAATTGTTTTGAATTTTCTCGGTTAAATCTCAAGTAGATTAACAATGAGATTCTACTAATTTTTTCATAATTTTTCCAAATCTTATACAGTTCTTATATCTTTTCAAATTTTCTCTTATCTTTATCAAATCTTTCACCCAAACCCAATTGTTATTTCATATAATTATCTAAATTTTCAAATAGATTTACCACTTATCCAAATGGATTTTCCGATTGATCTTATTAGATAATTACACTATCATTTTTAAATTTAGGAAAGATCAAATTCTGCAAAACTACGTAATATTTAGAGAAATATATAGAATCTTATTATTAATCATGCATGAGATTTCACCAAAAAGTCAAAATATAGAATCTTAATGTTAATCATTATCAGATATCATCGAAAAAGTTCCAAAACAACGGATACGATGAAAAAGTTAATTTTTTAATTTAAAATTTTGATGATCGATTTTGATCGAGATAAATTGAGAAAAAAACTATTTTAACGAATTTTTTAAATGATGATGATTCTAAAATATGGAAATATGACATAAAGTTTCTTTTCCCATTTGGAAGCTTGATATAAACAAGTGTCATGGTTTAGTTTGAATAGTGGAATCACCCAATAGATAAGCAGAAGAAAAAGCAAAGTACAGAAAAACGTGGTGGGGGTGGCGCTCCCCCGACTGTGACCGTGTGAACGACGGCTCACCCAATGGCCGTCACGTGCGGCACGAGGCGGTCCTTCTGGTGGGCTGTGGACAGCGTGTAATGTCTATCTGCCCGCCACGTGTTACTTTTTCAGCCTACACAAAACTGAATCTTGGAGAACCTATTTAATTTTTAATAAATTATTTCGAATTTGTCCTTATCCCTGGATCTTCCAGAAGGCGGACCGTCATCATTACAACTCACTACTATCACAATGTCAATACTGCCCCTACTACCTACTAAAATTACTCGCATCTCATATTCATTTTGTTTCTATTATTACATATATTACAATCACATATGCATAACATTTTCATTATATATATATATATATATATATATTTTTAAATAATAACACTATTGAAAATATTTTCAGATACAGTAAAATATCATATTAATAGATATATCTATATCTTTTAATATTTATCACTAATAGACAATAATATTTTGTTATATTGAAAAATAAGTTGACTCATTTTTCTATATCTGAAAACAACCTAAAAAACTATATATGTATAACCAATGTTTAAGATGTCAATGTCAACCGAAATATTGATGTTTTAATTTTATGAAAATTTTAATAGAAATATCAATAGAATTTCGATTTCTATGGATATTTCTAGAAAAATTATTAAAAAATAAATTTAAATTAGTAAATAAATATTTTATGATTTTTAACCGAGTTAACATGTCTATTATTTATATTATATTTACATTAATGATATTTTATTACTTAATTATTATATTCCGTAGATTTTTCTATGATATTATGAAAATATTAATTCATCCTCGTGTCAATATCAAACCCATAAAAATGTGAAAATATCAACATGTTAATGAAAATTTAATATTATATATTTAACATTCTTTAGTGGAAAAAGGTAAAACGCAAAATTTAATTATATTCTGGTAAAAAAAATTATAGATGTAATGTAACTACAATAGTATATGAAATCAGAAACAAATGCACCATCTAATAAGCAATGAGAATGATCTTCAAGACGAATCTCTAAAAATTGATGCTTCAATTCAAACACGAGAAACTAATGCATGTAAAGCAATTGTATTAGATTGACAATGAAGAATCTTTAGATTGCAAGGCTTCACATATAATCATGAATAAAATCAACCAAAAATTGAACCTCATCAACAAATTTAACTTGACTTGATAAGAGATTTGAAATGATAAAATATGCCATTATGAAACGCAATTACTTCAATTAGCTCAACAAATTCAACAAGAAAGGGGAATTGTCTATAGCCATCATAGTCGCATCCATTGGCATTTGAAAATTAATATCTTTTTCATTTATGTATTAAAATTATTAGTTGACAAGAAAACAATATGATGTGTGTTCCCAACAAACTTGTATTTTTATTAACAAGGTGGTTAATGATTTGTTAGTATTGTTGATGATTGTTTCAGGCGAAGTCTAAAGCTGCGAAAGGAAAATTAAGAGACAATATGGAATTCTGTGTGTCTAAAAACGAAAAAGTCAAACTCTCAAATTCTAGGTCAACTCACTGAATAAAAGAAAGTATACTAATCATAAAAGAATTGAGCGGAGCTTGGTTCTAGAGCTCTTCAACCTCATGGGCTACAATCAACTTGACATTGTCCACGTTACACATAACCACAAGCAGGTGTTAGAGAAATAATATTATAAATAACTTCATTCTACAATATCAAAAGGGAGAAATAAGTGAATTCCAAAAGAGAATCTAGCTCACTTCTTTGTACCTAGTTAAACTAAATACTCCTAGTACTAACTTAGACACTGAAGTGTATTCGACTCAATACCAAATTATGGTGTGAGTACTTTCTGAAGAGATTGAATCTCAAGTGAAAGTATATGATCGCCTTGCAATTTTGTTTTTCGATTTTACATAAACAAAATACGGTATAAAAATAATAACATAATGGATAAACAATCAAGATTAGCATCCATTTAAGAGGGAAAAAAAAAGAGCTAACTTACCTTTGTAGATTCCCAAATTCTTCACGATTCCCACCGTGTCTTCTCCAAAACGTCCCTTCAATGGTTAATTCTTCAATTGTTCAAATATTTCTCTCTCTTAATTATAGATCACATCTATAATTAACCATATTATATTAATCTCATTAATATGCAATTGATTTGAACAATTCAAATCATTCTACTTATATATCCTTTAGGGATAACAAGAGGACCTTATGGACCTATAGATTAAAAGCTCAAATGATATAAGATTAATTAATTAAACTATTTAATTAAATTAATCAATTTTCATTAACTACCAGTCATTCCGCTAAAGATCGATGGCTGCACTCTTTGCATTGTAGATTTATTTCTATAACCAATCAACAGTGAATCGACCCTTCACAAATTGCTCATAACTATAGTTGGGTCAAAATACCATTTTACCCCTGTAGTTACATCTAAGTCCCTAAATACCACTGATCCCTCTAATGAACAAGCAGTTATAGTTTAACTACAAATTAACACCTCTTGGGTCAGTGAGAGGTTGAGACCTCAATGTTCAAGACTCGGAATCAGATATTAAATGAGCAATTTATTCACTTTCCCTAAGGTCGGAAAATGAGTGAATTTCATCTTGTGTAGTTGTGTTTCCAACTCCTTGCTCGGACAAGTTTCCAAAATGGTAGACTTGTTGACTCGGCTAATAAGGTCACTCTTACCCATATAAATCAAAGGATCACTCTCAGGAGTTCACAACTCACTCAAGATTAAAGTCAAGTCACCTATGGTCATCCTAGTGAAATGTAAGTCTATTCTAGCAACGGTGTTATATAGAGAAACTATTCATTGCACGGTCCGATCTTATACAAACTCTTTGTATTGTATAGAATACCCCTGCTCGCATGTCTCCACATGAATGATCAGGATCAAATCATTTGTAGCACTTTACAACAATGGTAACATATACAAAACAGGTCATATTCATAGTGTCATCAGGATAAGGTATCCAATCTTATCCATTTACTACAGACCTTTTAGGTTATCACTCAAACGTGATTCACCTGTATGTCTTCACATATATGTTTAAGTTTTGTAAAATAACCTTGGATCTTAGTTTATTGGATTGATTCAATGTAGTCTAAACATTAATAAAAAAAACATCTTATTTTATTAGATATATAATTTGTTTTTACAAACTATAAGATACACTCGATTTAGAATATTAACTCTAACACTTTGATGCAAGTTAGTTCAAATGACGAGACAGAACCAAAGGAGTGGATCATCAGAGCATCAAGGCTCACATCGCCACACGTGTTCGAGTTTTCCACAACAAGAAATATAATAGGAATTTCCACGCTTTTATGCTAGTGTAATACATGTAACACAAACAGGAATAAGTTTAAAATTTAAATATTTGAATCAAAAGACAAGCATTAGAGATGAAATCATTGGATTAACCTTAGGTATTGGAAATACACAACAAATAAAAAAGAATGATGGTGAGTATGAAACATCCAAAGAGAGTATATATATTTAAAAAGAAAAAAGGAAAAATGAACAAAAAGGCACAACAGGCAATAGCATCCACAAAAACAAAAGTATAAAAATATCAACTTAAAAAAAAAGATGGACCCCATTAGAACTAGTTGCATGCATATATAAGGCCACCCTTGCATATATTAATTGAGTTTAACTTTAACCTATGTGGGGAATAAATATTATTTATTATATTTACTGGATATGTTTCTTTATCAAATGGATATTTGATTGTTTTAATTCCATAAGATAATTGAGTAGATTTTGATTAAAAGTTATTATATTAAGGTAAGCATAATTTATAATATTTCAAATGAAAAGAAATTATTGGATAGGATAGCATATAAAATAGAAAATTTATTCAATAGGATGATTACAATATGACTATTTATAATAATTGTGACCTGATTAAAATGATTTGCATTCCATAACTTTATAAATTTGAAATATTTTCTTCTATACATCTAGCTAACTATATATATAACTCTTATCAAACAATTTTTTCGCCTAATAGGCTATCAAATTAATATGTGCTTATATATATAGCATCATATTATACAAATTTAAAATTTAAGGATATAGTTAATTACAAACATTTTAATTTGCGACCACTCAAACTTATTTAGTATTTTTTTTCCTGAAGTAATGAAGAAGTATAAGTAAGAACTAAAGAGTTAATAAATCACAAAACACAAAAGCACCGACCTATGACGAATGAGCTTCAAGTCGTACATCAAAGATATTTTTACGTGCATGACAAATCAGATTGTGAATTAAGGCCACATTTACAAAAGGGATATATCACAATAAATGAAAGATAATTTGAAAAGTATGACCTTTTTTTCTTTATGTTTGTCAGTGTGTATCGACGTTCTACATTCGTACTGATAGGTGGACCCAGTTGAAAATCCGTAATCAAGTAATGTAATTTAAACAATGAGCGTGAGGTGATCAATTAAATTGCATCTGAAAATTACATCATATCATTACCTTTACCATGATGATCATGATTATGGTTATCATTATTGTTACAGTTTTAGAAAAAAAAAATAATGAATTTTGACACATTTACTATTATCATTATCGTTATTGTTACGATTTGACTCTCAAAGGTAAAGATAACCATAACGTTAATAGTAAATTAGATAAAATTCTTAATTTTCGATAAACGATAAAAAGAATTTGTTTACGATTACATTAATTTTGATTATGAATCGGAAAAGGTGATGTAAAAGAAAAACTTAAGATAAGACCTCATTTATAAAAAGGTAAAATTTTATCCGGAAAATGTAAGTAAATTTCATAGAATGATGGAACCGGAATAGTTAGGACGTGGTCGGCTATCCTTTTAGTTTATAGTTTTTACGTTAATTGAGGTAAATTAAGAAGGGTAATATGGTACTTTCAATCTTTCCACTGCCAGGACGCAATGCAATGTAAGAGAACGCAGAGATTACTAGAAATTCACAGAAGCAACTCTCGCTTTCTTCTTTCTTTCTCATTTTCACTTTCTCCTCCACTTCAAGGTATGGCACCTTCTCTTCCAAAATTAGGTTTATGGCTTCCTCTTATTGATTTCTTCAATTTTAGTTCTTGCTTTAATCCCTATTTTTTTTCTTTTCTTTTCCTTTCAGTTTCGATTAATTTCTCGCTACTGTATTCCAATTTCATATTCTCCTGCAGTGCCTCTTGGTTGAATTTTGATTGATTTTTTGGTCTGTTTGCTTCTTTTCTGTACCTTTTCTGCTGAATGTTCGTCAAATTTATACTTTCTAGCAATTTCATTTGATTGCGTACAGAGAAAGCTTGGCGTCTCTCGCATCGTTTGGAAAGGGGAAGAAAATCTTAATTAGCCCGACAATTCGTCTATTCCACTTTAGCATTGGTTGTTGTTGTTGTTGTTGTTTTACTGGAATTTGTGTTGGTTTCTTGAGATAATTGGTGGTATTTCGAGTATAAAAGGTCATGGCTGTACCAACTATAGCTTTGTATACGAGCCCACCGAGTACTATTTGTTCTTCACCCCACCCTTGCCAGATGAACTCTCATTCATCATGTGATTTAGAATTTACCTCTCGGTCCTCGTCGTTGGCGTCTTCGACGGCCACTTCATCTAAAAAACCAATGGTCGGTGGGTTGTCAAGTTTGTTCTCGTCGAGTGTGCCGAGGCACTCCTCGTCGTCATCGAGCATTTCAAGTAGCGGAGATGAATTGGGTTCTTTTAGGCATGATAAAGGGGACGAGCTTAAAGAATTGAGTTCTTCGTTCCATTATTCCCCAAATAAATTCATCGGGTCATTCTTCAATCGGGATCAGAGTCCAATATCAGTGTTCCAGGGTCCGGTTTCCTGTGGCAGTAGTGGCGTTGGGTCGGCAAGAACTCCTCCATTGTGGACTGTAAGGGAAAGGAGTGGGGATGGTAGTTTTCATGGACGAGGAAGTACCAACAGGCTGTTCAATGGGTTTGTGAGAAATGCATTAGGATCATGTGTGGATTATGATTCTCCAAGATTGGAGGTGTCTAGTGATGGGCTAGATGTGGGTTCTTCTGCTTTGTTTGGAGATGAATTGACTTTCAATATGGAGGACAACGTTATGGAAGGTAATTCTGAGTCATATGCGAAGGATTTGCTTCTAAGTGCACAATCAAAGCACAAAATCTTTTGTGATAAGTTTGTGATTAAGGCTTTTTTTGAGGCCGAGAAAGCACATAGAGGACAGGTAATGTTATCTTTCGATATTGACAGTGTTGGTATTGCCTGGATTACTGATGATATTCATTAAGAAATTTCATTTTTTGGTATCTTTTGTTCTTCCTTAGATGCGTGCAAGTGGCGACCCTTACTTGGAACATTGTGTGGAAACAGCAGTGATGCTTGCGCTTGTTGGTGCTAATTCCACAGTAATTGCTGCAGGGCTTTTGCACGACACAATTGACGATTCTTTTGTGAGTCATGACTACATATTGGGGTCTTTTGGAGCTGAGGTCGCTGATTTGGTTGAGGGGGTAAGATGCTGAGCCTTCCACTTTTTCTTTGTCATCATATAGATGTCTTAGGTTTAGGTATAGAACATAACTGTAAAAACTTCTTCTGTTTTCTTGTGAGAAAGAAATTGCAAATTGCACTAGTCTCAAATTTGGGGTAAACAGTAACATTCATGCTATAGGTCTCTTATTAGAAAACTCTTTTGCATATATCATTATTTCTATACATTCTTACGTCTTTGTAGAATTACAGATCTGAATGGTTCCAAACACCACCACACCCCCCCCCCCCAAAAAAAAAAAAAACAAAAAACATTGTCTGATGAGGAATGAGTCCTCTTTTTAATTTTTTAAGTTATACCTTTGTTTTAGGTGTCGAAGTTAAGTCATTTAAGCAAGCTTGCTCGAGAACATGATACAGCTGAGAGAATAGTTGAGGCAGACCGCTTGCACACCATGTTCCTTGCTATGGCTGATGCAAGGGCTGTCCTCATTAAATTAGCAGACCGCCTACACAATATGATGACTTTAGATGCATTGCCTCTGATCAAGCGGCAAAGGTTTGCAAAGGAGACTCTGGAGATTTTTGTTCCTTTGGCTAATCGCCTCGGAATCTACAGTTGGAAGGAACAGTTAGAAAACCTGTGTTTTAAGCATCTTAACTTGGAACAACACAAAGATTTGTCCTCCAAGCTGTTGGGTTTATATGATGAAGCAATTATATTTTCTGCAACTCAAAAATTAGAGCGAGCTCTTAAGGATAAAGGAATCTCTTACCATGTTGTAACTGGGCGGCACAAAAGTGTCTATAGCATTCACCGCAAAATGTTGAAGTACGCCTTCAGCCTTCCATCTCTCTCTCATTCTCTCTTCATCTCTGCAGACTGTTATTTTCTAGAGCTTGTGTCAGGATAGTAACTTTTAGTTGAATTTTAATTTGTTTTGTAGGAAGAATTTGACCGTGAATGAAATCCACGATATTCATGGGTTGAGACTCATTGTTGAAAATGAAGGGGACTGCTATGAAGCATTAAGAATCGTTCATCAGTTATGGCCCAAAGTACCGGGAAAGTTCAAGGACTACATAAGTAAACCAAAGTTGAACGGGTATTTATCTAAAAGCAGTATTAATTGGCTTCATACTTATTCTACAATTCTTCTCTTATAGTATTTAGTGGTAATCAGGTATCAATCTATACACACAGTAGTAAAGGGTGAAGGTGATGTCCCACTTGAAGTTCAAATTCGGACGAAGGAGATGCATTTGCAAGCCGAGTTTGGGTTTGCAGCTCATTGGAGATACAAGGAGGGTGATTCCAAGCACTCTTCATTTGTGCTTCAGATGGTTGAATGGGCCAGATGGGTTCTCACCTGGCATTGTGAGACCATGAACAAAGATCGTTCTTCTATTGGTTCTGTCAAACCACCCTGCAAGTTCCCTTTTCACTCGTCTGATTGCTCTTACTCTTACAAACCTCACTACTTCCAGGATGGACCTTTGTTTGTCATAATGATTGAAAATGAAAAGGTCGACGATTATTATCCTAGTTGTTTCTGTTAAGTTTGTTATCTGTCTTTGGTGCAAGAGTACAACTTTTAACAATTGGAAAACGCTTTGTTTTGGTTATCTTCAGATGTCGGTCCAGGAATTCCCAGCTAACGCAACGATGATGGATCTTTTAGAAAGAGCAGGAAGAGGAAGCACAAGATGGGCTCATTATAGGTTCCCAATGAAGGAGGAGTTGAGACCAAGATTGAACCACGAGCCTGTGAGTGACCCCAAGTGCAAGCTGAAGATGGGTGATGTGGTGGAATTAACCCCACCAATACCCGACAAGTCGTTGATCGAATACCGGGAAGAAATCCAGCGAATGTACGAGGGAGGCTTTACTGTAGCAACTCCACAGCCCGCTGGTTGGAGGAGCTGACAGTGCCTTCGTTGCCCCTTCTCTATGATTACACTACAAATATCATGCTCAAATTGTGGATCAGATTCTCTTGTAGATAATTATAAATATTTGTACATATCTGGTATGTGTTGATTCAATGTAAACGGGTATCAACTGTTATGATATATGCTTTAGATTACTACTTGATGAACTGATTCCTAGCATTTGCTATGTTTATGTAATTTTAGTTTGCCTTTTAAAGATTTCAAAAGAAAATTCATCAGCCCCTAGTGAAGAGATAAATTTCATACTAATTTATTCTACTGTTTTGGACATCTTGAATCTATTCAGTCAGGATTTTAAAACTGTCAAATCAGCACACAACTTCATCACGCAAGCCGACTTCAATACAACCTTGTGAGTAAAAAGAAATAGAAATCTAAGTCGGTTTTGGTTCTCTATCTCCAAAGGAATTCTTGAACAGAATTTTGCCAAGAAAGCCCGAGAATCAACATCATTAAAATCCCCGCAAGGCCCCAAGAGGAGCTCCCCATTTTAAGAACCCATGAAGGATCTGTAGAGAGAATTGCAGAATCTCTCTCCCCTCTATCCTTGGGCGTGGATGAGCAGGACGATGATGTCTTAATGGCAATTATAAGTCCCAAAAGAACAAGTGGAAGAACAAATCCAGAATTCCAACTGGTTTCATTGGATCTTAATGGTGATAGGACCACTGCAGAAGCAAGAGCCAAAACAATGGCCAGTGGCCTCTGAGACGAGTTCTGGTTTGGGTAAGCGCTATAGTTACTATCCATGGTTTTGGGTTTTATCAAAAAGATTTGCTTGTTGAGCAAAAACTAGATGTGAAACAGGAGATTTATAGGGAGGAAAATGGTGGGCATGGATGAAGGAATCTATGTGGAAAGGCTGTTATCAGATGAGCGTAGCCGTCCAAAAAGTGAAAAAGTAGAAACATAAAAGAAGCATTTATCAGCAAGAATTGTGAAAAGTGTTGAAAACTGTTGCTTTGGTTTGGAAGCAAGGTATCTTTCATCTTCATGGCAATATTTTTCATATAGTTTTCACACTCGCTGTACTCCAACAAAATACAAGCTTCAACAAAAATCTACAAAAATAAAAAAATTATTTGTTGATGTGTGTATTTTGTACGACTAAGCACTTGAGATTGCATACTTTGTAAGATTAGTGCTATTTGTAAGACTAATGGTCTATCTATCATGCATTTGGGACTTGGGCATCAGCGGTATCAATGTGGGAATGTTGAGATTGTAGGATGGGATTAATGTCTTCGACTCATCCGTTTCCTTTTCGTGAACCAACTTCACAACCCTTTTCCCTACTCAACCTTCCTCCTTTTCTCAGCCGTTACACAACTGCCTCATGAGTTCCAAACCCCTGTTTTTAAAAAACAGAGAAATCTGTTTCTCTTTCCCAATTCCCATCTCTTCACAAACAGAGATGTCATAATCACAATTCCCTCTAAAGCTCAGCTTCAATGTCTTCTCCTTCTTTCTCTTCGATTTTCCATTTTCCTTTATCTCAATCCTTCTACATTCCGTCTCCTCTCTCTCCATTACAATACTTAAGACAGGGTTAGACCTCAACTTCAGGCTCTGCAACTTGTCACCAAGCAGCGTTTGGATTGACAAAGACACAAAAATGCAATTCTGGACATCCAAACAAACCCTGTCTTGTTCTAATCCATGGCTTCGGTGGGAACTCCAAATGGCAAATCTTTTTCCAAGTTAGAGACTTGTCGAGAAGCTTCCATTTGTACATACCCGACCTGTTGTTCTTTGGAGAATCTCACACCAACAAAACTGACATGTCGGATCTGTTCCAAGCGATTTGTGTAGGTGGAATGAATGAAAAGACTGGGTGTGGAGAAGTATAGCGTAGTGGGGATCAGCTATGGAGGGTACGTGGCATATCGGATGGTGTGATTTATGAGGAAGTGATGAAGGTGGTGATTGTGAGCTGTGGAATATGTAGTAATGATGATCAAAAGGTGGAGCAGCTTAAGAACATAGGAAGGGATGCAGTGGATCTTCTTGTACCAGAAACACCACCAGATTTGAAGATTCTGATGAAGTTGTCTATATACAAGTATGATCCAAGTTGGTTGCCAGATTGCTTGGTCAAACAGTTCATAAGAGTATCATTTCTGTATTCTATTCCAACTCTCCAGTGATGAACATGAGTTACTCTTTCATTAAACATCTTTGTTTTAGTTGGTTTAGAAGACCTTCTGACTCCAAACATAACTCCATCGTTCCATCTAGCAATGGTGGAATTCTCGAAAAAGATAAAGTCTTCTTCTTTTAATATATATTTCCTCTAGTTTTTTTAAAATTAAGCATATAAACATTATTTCATCTGTGAGCAATAGTTAGTTGCCGTACTTTTCTTTTTTCTATACATGAAAAATATAGAACCTTTAATCTTGAGAGTATTGTACATACTTGATATTAATTGAGTTATGTTCTTTTGATTAGGTGATGAATAACAAGCATAGAAGGGAGGAGATCCAAATCTACCCATTCTAACTCAAGTAATCAAATCAACTCAAATTTTATACATTTTTTTTTTTTTTTTTTGTTCTTATTCAATTATGAGTCTTTAAAAAAATATTAAAGAAAATCAACATTTTGGGTGATAGGAAAGTGTTATAATTTGGGGTGAGAAAGATAGAGTATTCCCTGTCTACTTGGCTCATCAATTGCAGAGGTAAAACAAGAGAATCAGAATGACTTCAGCTTTGTCATTGTGTGTGCCATTATTATTATGTTGCCTTTGTTTTAATATCATAGAAAAAGCAGTGTTTTGAGGTTGAAAATTGCAGGCATTTGGGGCACAAATCAAAGCTGCATATTTTAAAGGACACTGGACATGCTGTCAACATTGATTCACCTCAATTCATGAATGCATTTATACTCTCTTTTCATTCCTAATCTTAACTTATTCTTAAAATGGTGCTTCTTTTATTAGCTTTTTCTTTAAATGATCTCAAAGTAAACAAAATCAAATTATACAACTCTCAGAGACTGTTCTCTCTGCAAACAATCTAAAAATATCCCCAACTTGGATGCTACATGCTACAAGATTAAAGGCTGTTTCAAATAACTTCTCACTTAAAAAAGAAAAAGAAAAAAAAAAAAAAAAAAAAAAACCCTTTTTTTCTTTACTTAACCACAGTTCTCTAATCATTTTCTATAATGGTTGTGTTTCTTTTGATAGATTTATTGCTGAGAAATTTATGAATACAAATTTCTCAATGGTATGAAAGTGGATAATTTGGGTTCTCATTTCTAGAAATATATTCAAACAAGTTGCCAATGGGAGGATATTTCAAGTGGCTATGATATTTGGGAAAATTTCAACTAGGTTGTACTGTTGAGAAAAAATCAATTTATATACTGCTAAACTAGGAAAGTTGTATCACTAAAATCTCAAATTAATAAGTATCAAGTGTTAAACTTTCATCCGTGACTCAATTTGGACCAACTTTTAGGACTTTATCTTAAAGTCATTAGTACATGATACGTGTATAAAACTTCTTCAAAGTTCAAACAAAAGATTAAATATAATATTAGAGAGAAACGTTGTGAATTTTATTAGTATGAGTAGTTCATCTTCATGCCTTCCTCTACTTCTTTATTCTTATTCAATCAAAATTATGTGATTGACTACAACATATTTCTCAAGTTGATGTTATTATTAGTTTGAGATTGATATAACTACAACATTTGGAGGTATAAACTGATTTTTTTAAAAATATATTAAACTTTCTAGTGTTGGGACTTCAAAAAAAAAAAAAAAACTTTATAGAAAGAAAAATTGAGGCCACTTATATACCAAAAATATTTCTCAATTTCCAAGTGATATGGAGTATGATAGGATCCCAATCAATATGTTATGGGAAGCAAATGTGTTTGGGGGTAGAAAGTAAGCATAGAGTGAAGATTCATATTGGAAAAGAAGCAAACTCCATCTGATTTGCAAAAAGTAAAGAAAGAGACAACTTCTAAAACAAGCAAACTTTAATCTCTTTATGAAGCCAAACCAAACCCCACTTGAGCAAAAAAAAGAAAAAGGGTGTGACTGAGTCAGTTCTGAAAGCATCTCAGGGGTAGGGGTTGAGCCTTAGACTGCAGAAGAAAATGGAGTCCAAAAGGATGTATGAGAGAGTGACTGATATGGAAAGAGGTGTGACCAAAGCAAAACTGTAAATGAGGAAATTTTGGGGGTTAATGAGTGGAAAGTTGAGTTGTTTGGGAACCACAATAAAAGACACAAAGGACAACAAAAACAAGAGTGAGAAACAAGGGCATTTAGTGAGAGAAAAGAAGGGCATGTGTATTAGGGCAGACTCTTCAGATGGTATGAACAGTTTTTGGCACCTTAACAATGCACTTCCCTGACAAAAAAAAAAAAAAAAAAAAAAAAGTATCAAGAGAAAGCTTTGAATTGCTAGCAAACAAATTGGAACCTCCCACTGACCAATAGTCTCTTAGTTGGTTTGTCCTAATATCTTCACATTACTGTATGTCCTGCTTTTTCACTCAACTCTGTCCTTTCCAGTAACAAAAGAGTTACAAATGTTAATTTGGAACATATAGCTCTATCACTTTTCTGTTTTTTCTTTCTTCAAAAACAAAACCCAATTCATTAATTCATTTTTAAAGTGGTAGGACTATATGCCATAATTCCCTTTGTAATCATAACATTACACACAGATTGCGAGAAGTACAAATGTCTAACTTTTGTTAAAAGTTAACTATGAAACCTGTCAAACTGTGAATCATTTCAAAAATATATTTTGTTTTACTCTTAAACATATTAATATCAAGTAAGTTTCACTCTTTATATCATCGGATATTAAGATGTGGTTGACCACTAACTTCATAAATCGGTATCAGATAATTTAACTTCATTAACTTTAATAATATTTACTATCGAAATTTGTACATTTATCGAAAATTTTCATCTTTCATTTTTCTCTAAACATAAACTTTCTCACTCTAACCTATTAACTTTTGATTTCAAAATTCAACTCTATACTTTAAAGAGTGGTAAAGGATAAAATTACCAAGACAGTAACAATTGTATAAGAATTTAAATGTGAGTTAGGTCATTAATAAGTATAATAAAGTCTAGTGCCTAGTCCATCATGGAAGTCTTCAACTTGCATTGACCTATAGAATAGAGAAGGATTTATGACTCCAAGAGAACCCACCCAGCACAAGGAACCCAGAGGGGAAGGGTAAAATATAATATCATAAATAAATTGAGGGAAAAAAGGAAAGGGGGGGTGTGGGGGGAAGAGAAAAGGCAAAAATAGGGGAAGTTAATGTTATAAAAGGGGGGAGGGTTTTGGTAGATCCTTCAGCCTCCTGAGCGTTCAATAGGAGGAAGACACCTGCAAGAGTATTTGTTTTGTATTGATAAAGGAGTTTGTGTAGGTACATCACACCACATTGTTTCAGCAGTTTTGCAAAATCTCATGGCACTGTTTTCAAGGAATGTGATGTGGAGAGAGCAAAATCAAGGGTGTGTCTATGATATTTTGTTTCCCTTTCTCTTTCTTTTATCCATTTGTATGTGAATTTCTGCAAGCAAGTCAGAGACAAAAGCAGCAATGAAAGCAGAGGCAGAACCCAACACAGGAGTAGTCATATAACTTCAGACTGCAAGTGAGAGAGAGAGAGAGAAGGTATCAGTAAGCCATCATTTGACAGGAACAAGCTTTCACAACCTATGGACTTTGCAGAAATACCCATAAAAAAACTAGCATCCCCCAAGAACAACATACCCTCCTCTCTGTCTTTCAAGCCTTTCAAACTTGGTCCTTTTTAAACATTTTTCTTCTTTCTTTCTCTCTCTCTTTCTTTCTTTTTTTCTTTTCTTTTTTGTTCTACTTTCAAGAATAATGAATTCAAGTCCAAAGACCTGCACCTCTCCTTTCACGGCAACTCAATGGCAAGAACTGGAACACCAAGCTCTGATCTTCAAATACATGGTTTCAGGAGTACCAATCCCTCCTGATCTAATCTTCTCTGTAAAAAGAAGCTTGGATTCCTCCATTTCTGCAAGACTCTTCCCTCACCAGCCCAGTAAGTCACCATTTGCTTTACTTTAAAAACAGTTCCCTGTCTATACCATTTTTTTATCTCAGATTTCAGATGCAAGCATATTACTAAATCTAACTGTTTGATTGTGTTTTCCACAGTTGGATGGGGGTGTTTCGAGATGGGTTTTGGCAGAAAAACAGATCCAGAGCCAGGAAGGTGCAGAAGAACAGACGGAAAAAAATGGAGATGCTCAAAAGAAGCTTATCCAGACTCCAAATACTGCGAGAGGCACATGCACAGAGGCAGAAACCGTTCAAGAAAGCCTGTGGAAATCTCTTCAACGCCACCAACTCAAACCCCATCGCCTTTAATCCTCACTTCAACCAGGACCCTCTCTTCTACTCCAACCTCCTCTTCCTATCCTCTCTCTACACTTTCTTCTTCTTCTTCTTCTTCACTGACCTGTGAAACTCAATCCTATAATCAACCTCCTCCTGCTTATCATGAATCCTCCATTCATCCATTTCTGTATCATCAATCTTCTTCCAGACCTCCATGCTCTGATTTCTCTTCAAACAATACAAACCCTCAACTCTTCTTGTACTCAGGGACTCATTCTCAAGCAGATAAAGACTACAGGTCGGTGAAAATGAAAAGTTTTAAAAACGTTTCCCTTTTTTTTTATGGGTTGTTTCTCTTTTTCTTGGAGTTCGATGATTAATATTATAAATAATGTTGATACATTAAGTATACTTTAATATGGCATGTGTTTAAAACTTATTGGGTTGTGTGTTAAGTAGGGATATTAGTGGTCCAAGAGAAGGTGTGGGAATGCAGGCGTTCTTTCCATCAGTTGCAGATTCTGCAAGAAGCATGGCTGAGGTTTATAGTCAGCCAATAGGGATGGATTCTTATAAAGGATGCTCCCAATTTGTTTCTCAAAGCCATCAAATTTATAGTTCGAAACAGGCAAGGCAACAACAAGAGCAACACTGCTTTGTTTTGGGCACAGACTTCAATAAATCGTCAAGATCAGCTAAAACAGAGGAAGAAAAAGAAGATGCAGAAACCCAGAAGCCTCTACTCCACTTCTTTGAGGATTGCCCACCTAAAAACTCAGATTCCTGGCTTGATTTAGCCTCAAATTCAAGTATACAAAGTGGAAATTTTATTGGATTATGAATACTTTTCCTGCTCTGCTTACTTCTTGAGCTGTAATCTGACACTTCGCTTCTCACTTCACCTCTATCTTTTTCTCTCTTTCTGTCTCTCTGTGCAGATGGTTAAAGTCTCAATAATGGAGTTTTGGGTTATGGCCAAAAGAGTACTTGTCAGTGAGTGAAGTGCCCTCTTTTTTTCTTCCTAGTTTGTGGTCAGGGAAGCTTTTCTTTTGCTAAAGTTTTGAATGTAAAACTGCAGGATTCTCAAGAGAGGTTTTCTGTCCTTTGCTTTCTTTTCATATTTTCTTTTTTTCCACTTGCTGTCTCTTTCTGTAAGAAACATGTTTCAAAGTATGCAGCCTTGCTTATTTGATTGGAAGCATGGAGTGCACACATAAGCACTCTGACAATTTTCTCCCTAAACAAAAGAAAATTTGCTAGATTCTGTCTTCTAGCTTCATACCTAAATGCACTTTCCTTTTCCTGTCTAATAGGTTGTTCCTTAGTATTCTCAAAAACAACTTATTTGTTTAAGCTATTACTTCATTAAAGTTAGCTATTTTCTCCCATTTTAAATTGTCTCATCACAGCATTATGTTTTGTTTTTGGTATGACATGATTTCAAATACTCAGCAATCTCCAACGTTTATAAATATTAAAAGTTGTTCCTCACCAAAAGTCGGAAAATGCTTTAAGAACCGTAAACATAAAGATCAGTTGTTTTATAACGATACAAAAGTAAGGCTAAGTAAACGAAACACGTTCCCTAGTTTTTAAGAACAAAAAATTAGTTCAAGATTCAGTAATGTCTGAGGTCAAACAGAGTACAAGTCAAAGAGACAGAGTAAGCCAACACAGTACATGTTCGGATTTGACATTACTTGAATGAATCCTTCCAAACTTCACCTGCAGACAAAGTTAATACTATTGAGGTGGGTGGCTTTTCTTTCCTGTTCCAGGGTATCAAATCAATTTCACAGACTGTTCTTCACCATCTCAGTTTGATGGCTAAATTTTAACCATATCTTTCACAAAACAAGGGGAAAAAGTATAGAATTTGAAAGATCAACTGATTGAGAGAGATACCTAAACTCTTCTGTAGAATAAATGAGATGAAAATCCAATAAGCTTCTGTGGAGGAGATGGCACATGTAAAAGAATCTTGCAGCTTCACTGTTTGACAGCAGAAGGATTGACAGTCTTGCATTTTCCAGCTCTGTCAAAACTTCAAACAACCCCTTATCTCTGCTCTCTTTAATTTTTTTTATCAGCAGCTCCTACAGTCCTTTCATCTCCAATTCTAGGATATTGTTCAGTTTCTATTTTAAGGCTGACCAAATTCATCTCCAATTCTAGAATATTTTTATTTTTCTAACATATTGGTTTCAACTTCCTTATGATTTCTTTTGTAGATTATATTTATAGTGAATGAAAACTTGAGTGAAGTTGGGTCTATTTAGATTCTTTAAAAGAATGAAGTTTCATTGCGTCCTATATCATAGTAAGAGAGGAGATAGATACTTCCATAGCAAGAAACGCTACTTGCATGGAACGGAAGCAACAAATGACTTTGTGAGTGCTTAAAACCATTTAAAAAAAAAAAAAAAAAAAAAAATAGAAAGATACAAGATGGTTTCCTGTAGTAAGAGAAGCAAAATTTACGACCGTAAATGAGTTATTTGTTCTTAAAAGTACTTTACTTTTTCTCCATTTTGTTTCAGTTGGTTATCATATGGATGAACTTTATTTTCAGAATTACTGAACAAGCTTGTGAATACAAGCGCTCAGTGACTTTAAACTTTACAAGTCATTCTGCACATCTCTTTTAAGATAGACTTGAATACATATATCGAAAACTGTTTTCAGTACTACTCATGAACAACCACTTAGATTCCTTGAAAAAGTCAAACTATTTGTCCCAATGTTATTGGAGTAGGAATGATGAGCTTTCGTACTCTTTATCGTTTCTTGTTCTATTGTTCTTCAACAAGAGTAAGAATTCAAGCTCAACCACATCCTATGATCATTTTGTGGACCTCAGCTATCATGAAGAAATTGTGATATTTGAAGATAAGAAATAGCGAAATTTTTAAGACATTTTAATAGATTCTGAATCATCATATGGTGAGAAATCATTGATAAGACCTGTCGAAAGCCAAACCAAACAGAACTGAAGAGACTGAGCAAAAATGAGATCATATCATCTAACAATATGAAGTTAATGGGTTATGTTGTTCCGAATAGTTAATAGGAGAGGGAGCTGGTAAAAATAATGTCTAGAAATAAGGGTATATGGAGACAGACTCAATGCACAATTTAATAATTGCTATTTTGACCTCTCAAGGTTGATTTTTGAGACCAATAACCAATACCATTTTCAAATGCATCTATCTTACCTAAAATCTGCTCCAAGGGATTGAAATTTTAGGCTATCTATTCAACCATGGAAGATCAATCCTGATATAACAGTCTTTTCCTTCACAGTTAAACTTTTATGCAAATTAGGTCCTAACAAGTCGTATGGCCACCCATCTAATTTAAGATTCTATGATTTTTCTTAGCCACCAAATGTAGAGTAACATTGTTATACTGAAAGAACAGTAAAGGTCCGTGCAAGCTAGTTTCAACGCTCTGTGAATATCAAAATGAATGTGCAATGAAGTCAATCATTTTTCTTTCTTTCAGGTAATAGACACATAGAGGACTCTGTCCTTCACTAAATTGTTTTTGCATAGAAGGCTATTTAGGGAAAGAAATTGTAAAGATAAAACATTGATATCCGGTGAAGTGTCATGATATACATAGCTGATAAGTGATAATCAATAACTAAACTCTGAAAAACTGTATCTGGAATTAGCTTTGGTACTACCAATTTGCCAAAATCAACATTAATAAACAAAACTGCAACTACTATCAATATTACATGCTCAAGAAGAAGAGAGTAGAGGTTCAGTGCATAATTAGTTTGTGGATATTAGACAAAGACAATCTTTTACAGCCATAACAGAGGTTAGCAGAAAAAGAATTCAACAAGATGGGGGTATTTCAAGACGGTTTCTTCTGGTTTGAATTAATAAACTGTATAATCGGAAATGGACAAAAGAATGAACAAGAATTCAAAAATCACAAGGAGAAAAAGCTTAATCAAATATCATGTACCCATTTTTACACAACACCTGAGGAAAGCCTAAGAGAAGATTGCTCGCCCTTTCTATCCGCCTACTGCCTGCTTAGTTTCATCTTCTGCTTGTGCAGCCTCTTATAAACTCAAGAACAAGCTTTGTCAATCTTCTCAATCCAAGACTTGAAATTTACCCAATTGTTGGTTTTTTTTTTTTTTTTTTCATGGAGCAGGTGACTGGATCCAGTTAGCTCAATGGCCGCCATATCCTCAAGAATACTTCTACAGTCCTCGGCTCTGTTGTAAGAGGAAGAAAACAGATGCTAATGGCTTCATGAAAAGCCTTCATATCGGTCTTTGACTCTTAGGAGCTGCCTTCTCTTGAATACCAAAAATCCCACCACACAGATTTGGAGGACTGCGGCAATACCTACGAAGAACAGCCCAACTTTCTTCCCCTTATTGAGACTTCGCTTCGAGCCTTGATTAGTATTATTGATGTTCTTCGGAGGCACTGGTGGAGATTTTTTTCCATTCTCGGATGCATGAAAGGGCGGAGGACGACGACGCGGCGGAAGAGGCGATGGAAACGGAGGCGGTGGGGAAAATGGAGGTGGAGATGGCGAAAGGGGCGGTGGAGGTGGTGACAAGATTGGGGGCGGTGGCGGAGGCGGAGGCGGAGGCGGCAACGGGGATAAAGGCGGTGGTGGTGGCGGCGGAGAGGGAGGCGGTGGAGAAGGTATCGGCGGCGAGAGAGTAGGATTGGCTCCATCTTGAGTCTGAGACTCGACAAGAAGCGACAAGACACTGAAAGCAAACCCCGAAATTACGAAGATCAATGTGGTCAATGGCCGTTCCATTGCATTGAACAGTAATCAAAGAAAATCAGGATTCACGTTCAAATTACCGGAACTTCCTCGCATCTGGGTTTTCCCAAAAAAAAAAAAAAAAAAAAAAAAAAAAAAGGATAAAAAGACAAAACAGAGAATAACAACCCTGTAATTGAAATGAAACAATAAGCGATGTTCTTGCCGTTTCGTCCAAAAGGGTTCGCTCCAAAACGCTCAAATTCGCCCTTCCCAACCTCAAAATCCAAAAATCGTCAACACCCACAAAGAATCGCAACCGGATTCAAAGCGCTAGGGTTTGACAGAACTCAGAAACCCAAGTGTAATTGGATACAATAACCCCAAATTCCGAAACCATAAGTAGATAAAAAAAAAAACCCAAAATCAAAATCCGCAGAAGAAAGGAATGAAAAGAAAAAAGATGAATAAATCTGCAGAGGACATTGGGATGGCCTCGGAATCTGGGGCTTCCTCAATGTGAGGGTTTGGTAAGGGGGGAAAAGAAGAGCATAAGAAGGGGGGAAATGAAATGGAAATCGATGGCTGAGAAAGAAAGAGAAGAAGGGAAATTAAGTCAAATTTGAGATTGACTGAGTCACAGTGATGAATGATGAATGATGATGATGATGATCTTAGGTTTTTTTTTTTTTTTTGTTGAGAAAGAGAAAATTTTGAAAATAAAAATGGTGAAGAAGGAAAGATAGAGTTTACGCGGAGTTTGAAACAGTTGAAGCTATTTCGAGGAGATTGATTGATGGATTACCCATTCATACAATCTTTTCCAACCTGTTTTCAATGACAGACAACATTACTTTTTTGCAGATTCAGAGACTTTTAAACTTAATCCCACACTTAGCTGTTAAAATTCCCTAATTATATGCTTTGCTTTTCTGTTTCTCTTTCTCAACACCTCAATCTTCTTTTCCATCTACATTTTTTTTATATACCAAAAATCAATTAATTACTCTCTTTTATTAGTTTTTTTTTAAAAAAAAATTATATCTAAAAAAAATCAAATTATTTACAAAAAAAAAAAAAAAATAATAATAACCATAAAAACACAAACAAATTATTATCAATGTCTATCCGCGATAGACTTTTATCGTGTTCAATCATTGATAAACTTTTATTAGTCTTTATCAAAAAAAATTTATAATTTACTAATTTGTGTAAATAGTTTATTTATTTTTCCATTTTTGAAAATCTCTTTTTTAAAAAAAAAATTATAAATTTAGGTAGTGAAGTTTCGAATTTGTGTCTTCATCATCATCTCTAATCATTGATAGACTTTTATTAGTCTCTATCAAACAAATTTATAATTTATTAATGTGTGTAAATAGTTTATTTATTTTTCCATTTTTAAAAATCTCTTTTTTAAAAAAAAAAATTATAAATTTAGGTAGTGAAGTTTCGAGTTTGTGTCTTCATCATCATCTCTAAACTGTCTAAAATGTCTAATAGATTTTTGGGTTCTTAATTTGGATATTTGTACTTTAAAATTTTCTAATATATCTTTCAAATTTCAATTTTGTAATCGATATATTTAAATTAATTGATTAATATAATCAATATAAATTGTAATTTCATATCTAGTAGGAGCCTACATTTTTTATTTTGTTTATGGTTTGTAATCTTTAAAATGTTGAATCAATCAATGACTAATTGACAAAAAGAAATTAAAAACTAAGAGATTTAGTGGACACAAAATTAAATATTTAAGAATTTTTTAGTTACTTTTAAAAACATAAGGGCCTATAGGATAAAACAAAGTCACATGCATATTTAGCTTTCTAACAAAATTTAGAGACCAAATGGATATAAATCTTGTAATTTAGAAACTAAACTAAACTTGTAATTTAACTTTACAAAAAAATAAATAAATAAATACTGCAATACAAGGTAGGATATCGAGCCTTCAGTATTTAATATATGCTTTTATTCACTAAGTTGTGATCAAATTCAAACAAATAATTATTTCTTTTAGTTCAATAATATATAGGGTGGGAGAATCTTTAACCTCTCGGTTATCTATAAACACTTATTTCTTTTTTCCTTGTTTCTTTTTTTTTTTTTTTTGTTTATCATCAAATTATGCTTATATTGACAAACTAACCATTAGTTTTAAGTTTTGAGTCAAATATTTATTATTAAAACTATACCGTAATTATCCTTAACTCATCATTTTTAAAATATCCTATCCTAAAGTGAGTGAGATAATCCAATCTTATTTTTCCTAAACAAATGACTAATATAAGCTTTGTTCAACAACTAAAATCGATTTTTTTTTTTTTGTTAGATTAAACATTAGAATCTTCTGCATACGGGATATAATTAGAAATACAAATGTCATAATCACTAAAGTCACATATTTAAAGCTAAAATTGGTATAATTATATTGACATAAGTATATAATATCAACTTTGAGATTAAAAATTCGATTCTCATTCCACATTGTAGAAAAAAATTACATGTTTAAATATTTCAATATAATGTCTTTCGATATTTTATTTTGAGTGTAATTTTAAGAAAATGATGTCTTAATTTAAGCTTTCAATAATTAGTTTGTAGGGTAAATAAGTATTAAAGTGAAATAATTATTTAAAAGAACTCTAAATGGTATTTATAAAATCTCATAATCCATTTCATAATCATATGGGTCCCACAATGAGCTCATTATATAATACTTAGGTTTGATAAGCAAATAATTGATGGAATTTCAACCATAGTCCAAACAATATAAATTTGAGGATTTTATTTTCAAAATTGAAGACTTTATAAAATCAGAGAAGTCGAGATACGAAAAAGAAGTTTATTTTATATCAACAATGCTAAAAGATATAGTTGTGATTTTTACTCAAATTAAAGTATTAATGATTTGGGCAATTTAATAATCATTTTATAATTAGAAACTGAAACTTTGTCTGAAATTAAGTGTTTAATCCCCTTATTTAAAAGCTCAGATCTCGGCTCTTCAGTGTGCCTGAGATTTACATTGACTTTTGAATCACACCCCAATTATACAAAAAGGTTGAAAAAGTCTTCTTCCTTTTTTTTTTTTTTCTTTCTTTTTCATTTATTATTTTGTCTCTTTGTTTGGAGAAAAAATGTTGATTTTATTAGAATTTAGATATGTTACGTTTGATTTGTTAAGAGGTCCTTTCATCATAATTTGAATCCCATTTAGTAAAGTTTAATAATGATTTCGTTTTTTTGTTTTTTTATTTAAATTTGGTTATCACTCACTTTCCTTATTCTTAAACTCATCTTCTTCTCCAATTTTTTTGCAACAATTTTCACATTTTACAATCTTTCATAATTTATTAAGTCTCCATTGTTCTCTCCAAGCTTTAATTTTCTTCTTTTCATCTAATTATTTAGAGAGATGTACTATATGGTGAGAATTGATTCATTGAATGCTTAAATCTGTAAATCTACTATTTATTTAGAGAGATTTACTATATAGTGAGAATTGATTCGTTGAGTGCTTACATTTGTAAATCTACTGTTTGAGAGAGTTTTTCACATATCGTTCTTCATTTTCAAATTTATTATAAAGGGTTACTCTTAAAGTGTTGTGACGGCTTGATCTTCAATCGTTGAAAGAATCCGACTTGTTCTTGCTCCAAAAAACAAAACTTGTAATAGTTCAACTTTAAGCTGTGGAAAGAGTCAAAGACTTCTAGTAAAATACCTAATAAAAACTTAGGAAGTGGAGTAGGTTGGTCTTGGTGTCAATTTCTCTATCTCTCCCTATTTAATTTTGCAAATAATTTGTTATTATATTTTATTGTTTGTAATTAATTGCAAGTTTTGTTCTTGAATTTAATTGTTCATATTTATTTCAATTGGTAGTTCTTAAATTTCTATGTCAATTACCAATCTTTTTATTAAAATTAAATAGAGTGCTTTAAAGTGCGATTGTTAATTTCTTGCATAATTCAAAGTGTATTTATTTGCATAAAATTCTTGTTTAAACTACTTGCTAGCAAAAAGTGTATTAATTAATTTAATTGTACTCACATAAGGAAAAAGTTTTAATTAATTTGAATGAACTTTGTTCACCCTCATCTAGGATTGCCGTATCGATCCTACACTTTTCACTTCTCTTGCTCTCCTTTGATTGTTGTGCTAAATCCACTTTTTGTAGTGCAATAGTCTACAACCGGCACTGGACTTCGATCTGCCTCCTATGAAGGATTTGATTCGCCTTAAAGGTTTCTATATTTTATTGATGTTATCTCCATTTGAATCGCTTAGGAAATTACTTAAGTGTGTTCAGATGCTTTATGGAAGAGAAGGGTTTTTTTTTTTTTTTTTTTTTTTTTTTGAAATTTTTATTAAGTTTTATGTCATGAATGCACACATATCTTCTATTTGAGTGCAAATACTACAAGATATCTATGTAGTTGATCATGTTAAAATTGGTTATCCATTTTTCTTAATGTAGTATATTTGTATTCGAATGACTTGGTATTCGGGGACTAATAGTTATTTTAAATACAATATTTATATTTGTGTTTTGGTTGATCATATTGAAATTGATCGTCAGAATCCTTTGATACAATGTTTTTTGGTACATTGTATTTGTAAGGCTTAATCTTAGGAGACTAATAGTTATTTAGAAAACGTGGTATTTGTGTGTAATTGTTTATGTTGATTTTTTTTATGTTATGTAAGTTTTATTGGTGATGTAATTTCAAGTTCAAGATTTGAAAATATTCTAACTTTTAATAGTCGAATCTTGGTTTTCAAGTTTTGAATTTTATATCTTTGAATTAGTCACTCAATTTATAAGATTTTTTAAAAATTTGATCTTTTAGATCCCGTTTGATAATCATTTTTTTTTAAAAAAATTAAGTCTATGGACACGGCTTCCACCACCAAATTTCTTATTTATTATCTATTTTTCTTTAATGGTTTAGAAAATCACACTAAATTTTGAGAACTAAAAAAAGTATCTTCCTAAAAGTTGTTTATGTTTTTAGAATTTAGCTAAGAATTCAACCATTATAGTTAAGGACGATGCAAATCATTGTAATAAATTGGATGATATAAACTTAATTTTCAAAAAAAAAAAAATCAAATGATTACCAAACCGGGTCTTAATAATTAATGAAATCTTTGTTTTTACCATTTGAATTTTACATTTGGCATTTTTGGATTAATGGGTTTTTGGTATCCAATTTTCCTAATTTTGAAATCTATTTACTATTTTTCAAAAAGAGTCTTTAAATTTTGCTATTTATGAACAATATTTAAAATATCGATGTTGACGGAAATATCCAGATCTCAATTTTATAAAAAAAATTTAATTGGAAATATCGATAAAATTTCAATTTTGATGGATATTTCTGAAAAAATTATAAAAACAAAAAGTTTAAAAAATAAATTTAAATGAGTAGATAAATATTTAATAATTTTTTAACAAGTTAACATGTTTGTTATTTATATCATATTTACATTAGTGATATTTTGTTGCTTAATTATGTTTTGTAGATTTTTCTACGATATGATAGAAATATCGATTCATTCATCATATCGATATCAAATCCATAAAAATGTAAAAATATCAATAAAAATATCGAGATTTCGATGGAAATTTAATAATAGGTTTACGAAGGGTTCTAGTGTTTTGAATGAGTTGGCCACGTAGGCATGTACATTGCGTAATCATAGAGACGATAAGAATGAGAAAGGGATTGGGCTCATCAACCAAAGGCCCAAAGGTAGAAACGTTGACTTAAGTGGGCTACAAGTGGAGATACCGACAAATTCCCGGGCCCAATAGTAATATCTCAATATTTACGGGTTCAAAGTAAATTTTCAAAATTTTGTTAGCAATTAAAAGAAATTTTCTGAAAACATTTCATATTGAAAAGAAAGGGATAAAAAACTCGATCAACAAACTATATAATGAATGGTTCGACATATCTCAACCGTTCCTAATAAATTAAGCCATCGAGTGAGTAGTAGCAATTTACATATTGTTCAAATTTTCATACCACTATTTGTAATAAAAAAAAGTAATATATTATTTTCATCCATATATTTTGAGTTTCATTCCATTTTAGTTCATATACTTTCAATTACCAAATTTTTTATCTTTGAATGCTTAATAAATCTTAAATTTAGTCTTTTAAAGTTATACATAAAAAAAATTGATTAAACGATAAAAATAATTTTCATGCGAAAAAAGACTAGATATATTTTCACAAATTAAGTATAAAAACATGTTAATAGAGACAATTTTAGTATGGGTTTTAATAGTCTATATTTGGGATACAAATTATTTGAATTAGTTTTGGAGTAGGAAATAGTAAACAAAGAAGAAAAAAGTTAATGAGTAAGAAAATAGTAAACACGGTAATAAAGAATGATTTGAAATAGTAATAATGTAATTAGTGGTATGTTATAATAGTTGGAATCATCATAACTATTACAATTGGAGCTCCAAACACCGATTCCACCCATTTGAAGTTGGGAGCCCAATTACACCCTTTGTGTTCTAGGTTATCTGGATCTTTTGTTTTCTAAACTTTGTTGGATTTTGGTAAAATATTAAAAGTGAAATTGCCCCACGTCGGAAATGTTCAAGGAAGTGATGGATTCCAAATACTATAGAAAGAGCATATAACTTTGTTTTCAAATTGTCTCAGTTGGAAACACTTTAAGTTCTAGTGTGCTAATTTTAGTTTAATTTTCTTTTATATTCTTTAATTTGAGAGTGAGATAAAAGAGTGTGAGTAGTACAAAAACTTTAGAGATTGCTTTTGTAATTGAGATCGGAGAGAGAATTATTTTGAGTGATAGTAACAATTTTTCATATAGTAGATTTCTTTCTAGTGAGTCATAGTTTTTCTTCAAGTTGGAGGTTTTTTTTTTTTTTTTTTTTTTTATGTAAATTCTTGTATTTCCTAGTTTTGTTATTTTCTTTTAGTTTATCTATTTTTTTTAACTTATTCTTGCAACAGTAGTGTGAGATTTTTTTCCAACAAGTGGTATCAAAGATTTTGGTTTTTTGTTTCTTAAATTTTTGAGTATGCTACATGATTGCAATATTGTCTGTATTTTCACATTAGAAAATTGAAGAATTCTTGAAACAAGTGGCTGTAATATGAATAGTATGAGTTGTTCACCATTTGCCTGTTTGGTAAGAGTGAAACACGTGTCAAACTTTACGAGTCCAATAAAATACTATATGGAGAAATTTGATGCAATGATCAAATTCAACTTATAGTAAGTGCAAGTTAAAGATGTGTTAATACAATTTGAATTACACAAGTACAAGTTAAACGATGATATGGTGGTCTAGTGGAGTCTAGCGACGATTCTAGCAGAGATTCTAAGAATCAAATGATAGAGTGTTGGAGATACAGAGAGCATGAGCACATGAGAAACAAAGTAGGTTTGTCTTGTGATTGAGATCAAGGAGAAAATTATTCAGTGTGATTATAACAACTTTTCACATGGTAGGGTGGTAGTTTTTTACCATATTCCATGTAAATTCTCGTGTTTCCTAATTTTGTTCTTTTCCTTTAATTTTTATGATTTTTTTTCTTAATCACATTGTAGTAGTAGGAGATCTTTTTCAACATTTTTTTTTTTTTACAATTTCATTTTTCATAAGAACTAGCACAACTATCTGCTAACGATCAAAATGTCTGTAGTTAGACAAATAAAAAAATAATAAAAAAAAAACCCTCCAATCTTCAGCTTCCACATTTTTGTTGAACTACAAATAAAGATAAAAATAAGCTCCCTTAAGAGTTAAAGAGCCCCAACAATATTATCTCTGGGTTTCTCTGATGCAGAGAGTAAAGTTATGATTTGGGTTTTGTATGGGCAAAAGAAAAGTAGTTTATCTCACATCATCTCTTGAAATGGGGTTACACCAAAAAGCAAAAAAGCCCAACTTATTTTTCTCAAGATAGATGCCAAACAAACAGAAAAGTGTTGAAGTTTTTCTGACTTATACAAACCACATCAAAGGATCAAATCCAGAAACAAAATAAATAAAGAATTTAAGATATATATAAAGATGAAGACAGTGAAAATGGCAAAGACTTCTCTGTGATGGCGTGCTTCAATTTAATCAGAGAAAGAAGGCTACCCTTTGGCCCTTTTCCTTCACATGAAGCATGAAGACAGACAATTAAAAGCTACCCTTCACTGCCACCATAATGTTTACATGATATATAATTAAATTTACTTTCATCCCTCAGTTTAAGTTTTTGGGTCAATCGATGATTTAAAATCACATTAGAACGGGGTCTGAGAATGTTTAAGCCTCATTTCTTCATCAATTAATATTAATTTTCATAGCTTTTGAGTCAATCGATGATTTAAGTATAATAATAATTATAACGTTACGTTGTTAAGGACATATAGAGTAGGTTTGTTGCAATAGAAAGGGTTGTATGTCCTAAACCCTAATCCCCAAAGCTCCATGCAGAGAAGGGGCAGGGGATGGCAGTATGCCCTCTTCTTTCTGCAGTGTCCCATTACAAAATAAAATAAAATAAAAACTTAAACTCACCTCTCCTTTTCTCCCTGTTTCCTCTTGTCCTCTCGAAAGGAAATATATATATATATATATATCTACTAAATTACAAAAACATAGTTTAGATATCCTTATCATAAACGTTGAAAGTAAAAATATTTTGGCATATTATTTTAGACTAAATTGTAATTTGGAATAGGATAGTGGTGACATGGAATGAAAATTGGAACTTATAGTACTAGAAACTTTCTAGTACTATAATAATAGAAGTTTTTCATTCTATCTTCATTTATTGCTTGACACAAAAATAGCATTTAAGAATTACGTAGAGTCTATGAAATAAATCACTCAATGACATGTCAAATAATGAACGAGATGAGTATGTATTACGATATTGCTAGATATTTTCCCCATATACTATCCTATACTATTTTAGTTCACCGCCATACTTAAATAAAGTCTCTAATTCAATCCAATCCAATTCTTAAAATTCGATTTTTTTTTAATCGTGGTCGAGGTGACGGTGGGAGAAGAAGGGATGTTGGAATTGGAGAGACAGATGTAAAGGGAGGAAAAAGAAAGAGGGATGGGCCAAAAAGGGGTCCTCTAAAAACATTATTATTATAGTTTGCTTTGGAAATTGAGGCTGTTTGTTTCTTTTAATGGGTTATAAGTTAAAAACTGAGTCACTGCCTTTAACATAGCACGCTCTTACCTATATGCTATTCCCATCCCCTTCCTTCATCTTTCTTTTCAATCACTTTCTTTTTACCCTTTTCCTCTTTTTACCCTTTTCTTTTTCTTTTCTACCAATCTTATTTCAAATTATATTACTTTTTTAATGTTTTGAGACTACTTAAAATTGATAGGAGTTAAGTATATACCGCCTTTAGTTAGTATCATTCTGTATGGACATACTGACTAAATGTCTGGTTGGTAGTCTAAATTTTGGATCTATTACCAAACACATATTTGAAAACATGAATTACGACTTTATTTTCATCAAACTCTTAGTTTTCAATAATTTGATTAATTTCTTTAACTATGTATCATGCTTGGAAACATTATTCTAGTGTTCCATTCCACACATCCTTTAATTCATGTAGTTACAATTACTTATATGAAGTAAAACTTGTGGGTTTACATCGTTTTGTAGCAAAATTCATATGGAGGAAAGTGTATCAAAGTATTAAATATCATTTTTTGTTTTTCACTTTGAGTTTTATTTTATTTTAGTCATTTCCAATTTTCGAATTTAATATTTACCGTGACTCAAAAGAAGTTAAAGTGTGAATTTGTCGTTTAACGAGGTATACGACGAGAGATAAACGATAGTAGTCAAAAGGTAGACGACAACGCTAACAAGTAGACGATAGTGTCACGCGGTAAACGATAACATATAAGTGGAGGCAGGCGATAGCGTCAAGCGATAGACGATAGCGTTTAGAGGAGGTAAACGATAACGTCTGAAGGAGGTAGACGATAGCGTCAGGTGATAGACGATATCGTGTAGACGATAACGTCAAAAGGTAGACGATAGCGTCAAGTGCTAGACGACGTCGTGTAGACAATACGTCCAGAGGTAAACGATAGTATTTATACAAAGGTAACGTCAACTTTAGCTAGGTAGACAATAGTGCAGAGGGTACATGACAGTGGCAGGCCAACCTTTCCTTTATATTTTCTTATATACTGAAATGTATATAGGTGTTGTATTTATACAATATGAAATCCCTAATTTGGGAATGCAAGAATAACTCAACAAAAAAATGGTTAGACCTTTGTTGTAACCATCCTCTTCTTTGGGTAAATCCTATTCAAATGGTAAAGTGGTAAGACTGTAAATTATGAAGTCTTGCACTGCTGACAGGGCTGCTGAGTGGATTTTTCTGTGGTGACGTGGCTGGCTGAATTGGCATCCTTAACATCCCCCCTTAAACGAGAGGGTAGTTCTACTATACCGAGTTTGGATCGAAGGTGGAAGAACTGTGAGTGTGTTAAGGCCTTGGTGAAGTAGTCCGTGATTTGGTCGGAGGATGGGACATAACGAACATTAAGCTGACCACTGAGGACTTGATCACGAACGAAGTGAATGTCGATCTCAATGTGCTTGGTCCGTGCATGAAACACCGGATTGACGGCTTGAGCACCGATGCTGAAGTTGTCACACCACAGGACTGGAGCCGATTTCTGTTTGACACCAATCTCAGACAGTAGTTGCTGCACCCAGATTATTTCTGCAGAGGCATGAGCAAGAGCTCTATATTCAGACTCTATGCTGGATCGGGCTACAACAAATTGTTTCTTTGAGGACTAGGAGACAAAATTACCTCCAAGAAAGATGCAATAAGCAGCAACTGATTTTCGATCGTCTGTGTTGGCTACCCAATCAGCATCGGAAAAGGCCAAAACAGACAGGTCAGACCCATGTTGAATGTAGAGGCCAAAGTGTCGAATGCCCCTCACATATCTTAGGACTCTCTTCACCGCTTGCTAGTGAACGTATGTAGGTTGCTTTAAATACTAACTTAGATGATTAACCGCATATGTAATATCAGGTCTCGTGGTGGTTAAGTACTGTAGGGCGCCAATCGTGCTCCGATAGATATAGGGATTGTCAAGAGAAGTGCCATCGAAGATGGAGAGTTGCTTGTTTAAAACACTCGGAGAGGGTGCCGGTTTGAGATCTCGAAGGTCAAGGCGGTGGAGTAGGTCCTCGACATATTTTTCCTGATTCAGTATAACTCCTTTGGCGACAATGTGCAGTTGGACTCCAAGGAAGTAATGAAGTTAGCCAAGATCCTTTAGAGCGAACTTGGAATCCAAGGTTGTGATAAGCTTGTTGATTACTTACGGATTGGTGCCGGTGATGATTACATCATCAACATATACCAGTAAGAGTATCAAGGTAAAAGTGCTTCGATATATGAAGAGAGATGTATCAGACTTAGCATTCTGAAAGCCTCAGCTACATAGTGTTATCTTCAGTGTATTGTTCTAGGCCCTTAGCGCATGTTTGAGGCCATATATGGCCTTGTGTAAGCAACATACATGATTCAGTAGTTGAGGATGAACAAATCCTTGCGGTTGGCACATGTAAACTTCTTCATCGAGGACTCCATTAAGGAAGGCGTTATTGAAGTCTAACTGTCTCAGTTGCCACCCTTTGGATAAAGCAAAGCTAATGACAATCTGGATGGTGGACGCCTTTACCACTGGACTAAATGTCTCGAAGAAATCAATGCCCGGGTTTTTATGGAAGCCTTTTGTTACGAGTCGGGCCTTGTAGCGTAGGATAGAGCCATTAGGACTCCATTTGATTCGAAATACCCACTTATTTCCAACAATGTTCATCGACGATGACGGAGGAACTAAAGTCCAGGTCTGATTTTTCATCAGTGCTTGAAATTCATCATTCATCGCGCTGTTCCACTACTGGTTTTGAGCGCATCAGTGACTCGTGTAGGTTTGGTTAGGGACCAATCTTTGTGGGTTTGGGAGGACAGTATTTTGGGTTTGAAGATGCCGACCTTCTTACGAGTAATCATAGGATGAGTGTTTATGGGTACAGGGTGTGAGACAGCATCGGGTGAAAACTGAACAGTGGACGACGAAGGTAAATGACCGGTGGGTTGGACGACAGGTGATGAGGAGTCAGGAGATAAACGATCGGAGGGTAGATAATTGGGTTGTAAACGATCAGTGGGTAAGTGGGTGTTGGGTAAACGATCGCTGGATAAACGATCGTTGGGTAAATTATTGGTGGGTAGACGATTAGTGGGCTGGACATTACACGATGAGGGTAAACGATCGGGAGTTGAACGATCGTTGGGTAAATGATCGCTGGGTAAGCAACTGGTGGGTAGGCAATCAGTGGGCTGGATGCTAGACAATGGGGGTAAACGATTGTCGGGTAAATTATTTGTGGGTAGACGATCAGAAGAGGAAGGTGGGAAGGCTGGGCTGTCTGTAGAGGTATCAGTTGGTGATTGGGTGTGGGTTGTTCTAATAATTGGTGAGGGTGAGAATGTAGAGGGCATAGAGTCACTGTGCAGTGTGTCCTAACTGAGGGACAACAAGGAAACCGAGTGGACGACAACTGCTTGCTTGGCCAGTTTGCAAGCTGAAAGAGACACCTGACAAGGAAAATTAGTTTCATCAAACACAACATGCCGAGAGATGAACAACCTACCATTGGGGTTGAGGCATTTATAGCCTTTGTGATTCACAACAGGGCTGAGGTAGATGCACTTCTCTGTGCGATAGCTCAACTTATGTGAGTTGTACGGTCTCAGACTGGGGAAACATCCACACCCAAATATTCGAAGCTCCTCAAACTTGAGCTTCTTCTTGACCATCACTTCCATTGGAGACTGTCCATTTAGGACAGTGGTGGGAAGGCCATTAATCAGTAGAGTTGAGTATAAGAAGGCATCCCACCAATGATGTAAAGGAAGATGTGCTTGGGCTAGTAGGGTTAGCCTTGTCTCCACTATGTGCCTATGCTTCCTCTTAGCCCTTCCATTTTGTGCTGACGTATATGGACAGGTATACCTAGAGGCAATGCCATGTTGATGACAGACTTTGTGTATCTTGGCAAATTTTCCACCATTATTCGACTGTAAGGACTTGATCAGTGTATTGAACTGAGTTTGTATCATAGTGAGAAAGTGTTGAAAGGCTGCAAGAGTGTCACTTTTTAACCTCAGAGGATAGCTCCATGTGTACCTGCTGTGATCATCAACAAAGATAGCATAATATTTGTACCCATCTGTAGACAGGAGAGAAGCTGGACCCCACAAATCAGTGTGTATAAGTTCAAAGGTTGCAGATGCTCTTGAGTTAGAGTTAGGGAAGACTAAAGAGTGCGATTTGCCATAGCTACAAGAATCACAAAATTTGAGCTCTTCATTAGATAACATAGGGAGATTACAACCTTTGATAATAAATTCTAGTGTTTTTGACAAAGGATGGCCAAGTCTTCTATGTCATGTGACCTTAGACACCCTATGCTTCGAAGATATGCTAAGAGTAGATAGATCCTTATTCTTGTGCACTAGCTGCGATGGTACTCCATTTCTTACTAACTTCGAGCTTACTTCTTCACCTTCTAACTGATACAGTTCATCTTTAAGTACTCCCTTCATTACCTTTTTTTCCGTACCCTTGTCCTTAACAAGACAGTAATCCGTGTGAAATTCAATAAAGACGTTATTGTCTTTTGTTAGCTTAGATATACTGACCAAATTTTTTGTTATGGCAGGCACACATAACATATCATTCAGTTTCAAATTGCAGGCATCACTAAACAGACATGCAGTTCCAACATGAGAAATTTCGAGAGTATTACCATTAACTACAGTGGCTGCTTCAGTACCTGAGTATTCAGTCGGGTTGCCAAGATTGTTGAAGTCTGAGGTGACATGATTGGAGGTACCACTGTCAGCATACCAATTTGCATCAGTCATGTTCTCTTGTCTTGTCAGAAAGGGATTGTTTCCATAGGCAGTGGCTAGGGCTGTTGGATGAGGTTGAGTGTTTTTTGTTTGGTTGTTGGGGAAGGCTTGTCCCTTGTTTTGAGGAGAATGGGGAACAAAATCTCTGTTATACCTATTGAAATAGTAAAATTCTATGTGTTCAACCTTCCTAAAACTTGACACACAGGTTTTTTGTTATTTTTTCCCCTACCTCGACCTCTATCATGGCCACCACCACCTCGTTGTCCTCCCCCAGTAGACTGGTTGCTGCTATTGGTCTTGTTATTTTGGTTGACATGTCTAGTATTTGTCATATTCACTGACGCATTACTGACTTGGTTGAAGCCTACTATCGTCTTTTGGCTTGATTGATGTTCCAATCTTCTTTCATGCAGAAGAAGTTCTGATTGCATATCAAGCCATGACATGTCCGCTCTCCCTTGGATCGTGGCCACGATGGCATTGTCCTCTTCATTAAGTCCCAGTAGAACCTGTGAAACAAGAGCTCTTGGTGGCACAACTTACTCAAGATTGTCAGCATTCATTTTCATAGTTCGAAGGTACTCTCCCATTTTCAAAATACCTTTTTTGGTTGTTTAAAACACATGTCTCAGATAATCCTCTTCAGCCCTGGACTGAACACCAAAGAGTTGTTGAATGCTAGTCCACAGATCCCTTGCACATTCACATCCCATCACTTGAATGACAACTTCTGGTGTCATGGAGTTAAATATCCAGCCTACGAGGAGTTGATCTATAGCCACCCACGCTTCGTATTGAGGATTTACCTCAATTGTTGTCGACAAGCTGGAAGCACCACTACCGTAGCTTCCTTCTGCGTTGCGCGGAGCAACTCCTGCTCCAGTCGATCCAGTTGGTATGCTCTCACCGACTACAGGTTACAAAAACATTAGTGGACAAACTTTTTGTTCGATCAGGTACCCTTCGAGTCTGTAGCTCCGAGGATTGGAAGCACCAAGTTTTTCCATAGAAGAAAATTGCTGCAATCAAGTTTGATGGAGGTTATCTGATTGAGGAGTTGGTTTAGGGGTGGGCCGCTGAAGTTGGCTATGCCGAGGGTGGTTCCCAGATTTCCTTGATTGATGTTGGTCATTGTTGCTATGATACCAAGTTAAAGTGTGAATTTTTCATTTGAGGAGGTACACAACGGGAGGTAAACGATAGTAGTCAAAAGGTAGACAACAATGCTAACAAGTAGACGATAGTGTCATGCTGTAAACGATAGCATATAGGAGGCAGACGATAGCGTTTAGAGGAGGTAAACGATAACGTCTGAAGAAGGTAGACGATAGCGTCAGGTGATAGACGATGTCGTGTAGACGATAACGTCAAGAGGTAAAAGATAGCGTCAAGTGATAGGCGACGTCGTGTAGACTATACGTCTAGAGGTAAATGATAGTATTTAAACAGAGGTAAACAACAGCTTTAGCTAGGTAGACGATAATGCAGAGGGTACACGACAGTGGCAGGCCAACCTTTCCTTTATATTTTCTTATATATTGAAATGAACATAGGTATTGTATTTATACAATATGAAATCCCTGGGAATGCAAGAATAACTCAACAAAAAAATGGTTAGACCTTTGTTGTAACCATCCTCTTCTTTTGGTAAATCCTACTCAAATGGTAAAGTGGTAAGACTATAAATTATGAAGTCTTGCACTACCGACGGGGCTGCTGAGTGGATTTTTCTGTGGTGACGTGGCTGGCTGAGTTGGCACCCTTAACAAAAGAGAGATTAAAAGTTCAAATCCTCCAATCCATATTTTATTAATGTAATATCCCGAATTTTTCAGGTAATTTTCATTAAATTATCTTGAAATATTTGAGCGTTATTTTAATATATTATGGCTAAAAATTTAATTTAGATAGCAAGATAATTGATATATTGGAATTTTAATTTAATTTAAGGAAAAATTGGATCAATTTACTTGGGGGAAGTGTGATTTTAAATTGATTCCTCTTTAATTTTGGAGTATGATCCAAAATAGAGAAGATAATTAATTTAAATTAAGTTGATAAGAGAAATTTGAATTTAATTTAAATTAATTAGATTATGGAATTTCTAATTTAGTTAGATTGTTAAATTTCTAATTCAATTAGAATATAGATTCCCAAATTAATTAGACTATTAATTTTCTAATTAATTAAAATATGAATTTACTAATTAGAGAAAATATTTTATTCAAAAAGGAAATCTCATCTATCTACTACTTTAATTATTGATTTTTTGAAATATATATTTCCTAATTAGATAAGATGTCATATTAAAAAAGGAAAACTAATCTATCTATTACTTTTAAGTTATGAAATCCCAAATAATTTATTAATAGGATTATTTTTTCCTCTATAAATACAACTTCATTCCAAAGAGAGGTCAATTAGAGAGAAAAATCCTAGAAGACAACTTCATTCCAAAAATAACTTTTTTTTTTTCCAATAAACATTCCTAGAAGTTGGATAAGGGAGTTGATTGCTTACAAAGTTTTATCTAACTCAAGTTCTAGGTAAGTGATTTTCTACTGGAATGCCCTTGAGTTAGACGCTCAAGTTAAATAAAAATGTTAGCTAGTTGGTACCATAAAAGCATGCTAAAGATTGATTGGAAAGATTTGCTAAACTATGTAATTTTAAGCTTCATTATGAGCATGTTGGAAAGTCTTGAACTATGACTTCATGTTTAACCCTCCTTGACCGTTGTGTGCATACTAGGCTAAGGGGTGACTATTAACTCTCCTATCGGACTGTGTACATCTTATGTTAGTGAACCTTCGGGTTCACCACGTATAATTATTTTGGTGTCCCTATGGGATCACCACTATTGCTATGATTTATATTCCTTTGGGTTCACACTTATGACTGATTTGGTGTTCCTATGAGAGCACTACTTATGTCATGCTATGCTAAGCTATTCTATATTATGTACATTATGCAAATGTTAGGTTAGGTATAATAGTTCACCCAAATGGCCCTAGTAGGGGGTCATTTATTGAGTATTTTTTATACTCAACCTTTCTTAATTTATGTTTTTCAAGTAAGGATAGGTATGGATCGGTGAGTGACGAGAGGGACTCATAACTGTACTATATGGAACATATAAATCGCATCTGCTCAGTTTTCATTTTTAAGCTATTTAAAAGTTTTGATTTGAAACTCGATGTTGGTCAAATTTTTATCTGTTTAAGTGTTAATTTCCTTAGTTATTTTAGGGGTCCTGTACAAAGGTTTTACTTATTTGTTATTTATTAACTTTCTAGTTTATTTTGGAAACTATATTTATTTTTTTTAATGAATTTTACTCCAATGGTCAAAATGTTTTCAATATAAATATGTAATTATGAGTAACGACCTTTGTCAGAGTACTTGAAAGGTGTCAGAATACTCGACAGGTCGGGTCGTTATAGTTGGTATCAGAGCCTAAGTCTTAGGTTCTGTAGACTGACTTACGATGTAAGTCCAAGATGTATATATCTTATGGCCCATTCACCGATCCTTTTTCCTCGCCATGTATGTTCTATGAAAAATGTGTTTAAAAACATTCATGTTTAAGCTTTATGTATTGATTGATTGTTATTGTTGGTTTAACGACCTGAAAAAAAAGTTACTAGGAGATGACTATTTTGTTTTGGTATCATGGAAAGAAAGAAAAATAATTGTGGGGCCATTTGGTGCTAGGTTATTTCATGGAGGGACTGTTAGAGATGGACATATGTACTTGTTCAAAGATATTGAAACTTGATAAAACTATGCAGTGTTATAAACTTATGACGAGAAAGAAGGAAAAAGATGTAATTGTTTAAGCAACGATGATTCAATAAAAAAACCTTCCAAAAAAAGTTAAAAAACTCCAAATAAGAACCTTTGGACTATCACTTATTCAATGACTGAATATAATGAAAAAAAAAAAAGATAAAGAAATGTTTATCCTTTAACCAAAATAAGTACAAACGAAAGAATAATTTTTTTCGAGGTCCGGCCACGAGGTATGGTTCAGATTTCGTCGACCAATCATTCTTAATTCACATATTTGTTGAAAGAATTTCTTTTATAATTCCTTACATAAAGATTCCAAAAATATCGGATCTTCGCCTAGCGGTGGAGTGTTGCACCCTAGATCGCAAGAGTCTAGTAGCCGAAAGCATCACTAGCTTATACTCTGATCCGAGTAGAATCATTCATGTTATGATCTTCTACATCCTAGGTCTTCCCGTTCCTTCATCTGCCTTATGTTCTTCATATAGTATTCAGACCGAATGACTCTACGAAATTACGTCGATACTTCTACATATTACGGGTAACGTAGGAGACATCTCTATTTTTTCCCTCGGGAATCCTTAGAATTACCATGCTTAGCTTCCAATTTGCCTATGACCATAAAATGAAATGTGAATAACTCGTCCTGCTCTCTTTGAAACAAGGGACGCTTCTAGTTCTATCGATGCTTGAAACAATTTAGTCTTCTCCATCATAAATTTGAGACTCTAATAAACTTTGATTTTTGGCTAACTCGCCACTAACTCTTCTATATATTTCTTGTTGGAAGTATTCTTGATCCCATTGATAACGAATAGGTCTCATAGATACATATAGAATTATGTGGAAAGTCGTATTCAATGAAAGTCGTATGTACGGCTTGGGGGAGATCTTTCATATCTTTCGAGATCCACCCTACAATATGGGGTCAAAAAGCCAAAATAAATTATTTTAGCCGATGGGGCTGTAACTCAAAGAGGAAGCCCTACGCTCCAGTGTAGAATAAAACTCTGCGCAAAGTTTCCTCCCATAATATGAGTTACTACCCCTTGGTCACTTACACCACTCCAAACATTTAACTGCATTTCCAATTGAAATGGAATATTACTACCAAAATTGAATTATACATCCAAAATAGCCCTAAGAAGACATGATCCCAAGCAGATACTTGACATGTACCCCCTCTTCTGGGTCCATCAAAAGGAAAACGAAAACATGTTTTTCTCTTTTCTATGAGAAAGAAGTCATTCAATTCCTAAAAAAGAAATTGAAAGTCGTTAGAAAAAATAAAGTAAATTAACAATATAAAAATAAATAAATAAGCTAAATACAAAAATATATAAGACGAGATAGAATAAGGTAAGCGAGTTGGAAATTCACTGAGAAATAGTATTAAGTTTTGCATTAAGAGAATAAAATTTGTGGTGCTATAAGAAAACTTTATCATAAGGCACACGTTCTTAGGTACAAGATTAAAGTTGCTTTATAATATAAGAAAGTGGCGAAGAAAAGACTTTAATTCTATCAAAGAATACTAGATATTTGAGTCAAAATATGTCAAGAGAAATTTGAAATGATTAATAGGTCATGATCACTTTCATGGAGTTGAAGTTGGTGGATTGAGTAAGATATTGTACTATGGTTCTTCATGAATCATGCCTTAAAAGGGAAAAAAAAATTACTAGTCAGAGTACAAGAAATAATATGAAGAACTCTTTATAAGATAAAAGGTAATATGAATTTATCAAGGAAAGCTAAGATGATCGAAAGTGAAGTTGATTTAAATTGGATAAAGAAAAACGAGTTGTTGGATCAAATTATTCTTAAGGTGTTGGGTTTGAACTATGTTTTTGTTGCAATGAAAAGGCTCAAGTTTAATTACTTATGCCAAGAGGAAGGATAAACTTTTGAGTTTAAAGCAATGTTAAATGGTTGAAGTATATTTCACTTGTTAGTAAAAGGAATGCCAGGTATATGTGATAGGCTCGAGCATTCAACCTTTTGCCGTTGTCTTGGGCATGGGTGAGTTGGTTGGATTTGATGCCCACATGGAGGTTGTATGAAAATGAGCCTAGTTGATAGGGGATGTCCGAAACTAATCAGCCCTAAGTTGAAGAAGGAGATGGTTGTTTAGTTTTGTGATGTTGGAGGCATTGCTTGTATGAAAAGGAAATATGCGTGGGCCATGAAAATGGATGAGCTTCTCTATCACGATTGGTGAAGGTAGTTTGGGAACAAAGGTCAAGGTAAGGATTTAGTATGGAAATATTTGTTTTGATTTAAAACTTTCGAAGATAAAAATTTCTTAAGGAGAGAGGAATGTAATATCCCAAACTTTTCAGATAATTTTCATTAAATTATCTTGAATTGGGCGTTATTTTGATATAATGTGGCTAAAATTTTAATTTGGAAAGCAAGATAATTAATGATTTGTAAAGAATTAAAATTTTAATTCAATTTAAGGAAAAGTTGGATTAATTTATTTGGGGAAAGTGTGATTTTAAATTGATTCCTCTTTAATTTTGGAGTAAGGATCCAAAATCGAGAAGATAATTAATTTAAATTGAATTGATAAAAGAAATTTGGATTTAATTTAATTAATTAGATTATGAAATTTCTAATATAGTTAGATTGGGAAATTTCTAATTCAATTAGAATATTGATTCCCAAATTGATTAGATTATGGATTTTCTAGTTAGAGAAAATGTCTTATTCAAAAAGGAAATCTAATCTATTTACTAATTTAATTATTGATTTTCTAAAAAATAGAATTCCTAATTAGATAAAGTGTCATATTAAAAAAGGAAATCTAATCTATCTATTACTTCAAGCTATGAAATCCTAAATAATTTAGGATTAGGATTATTTTTTTCTATAAATACAAATATTTAGTTCATTTCAAACAATTCACTTCATTTCAAACCGAGGTCAATTAGAGAGAAAAATCCTAGAAAACAACTTCATTCTAAAGACAACAACTTTTTTTTTCCTAACAAACATTTCTAGAAGTTAGATAAGGGAGGTTGATTGCTTGCAAAGTTTTATCTAACTCAAGTTCAAGGTAAGTGATTTTCTACTGGAATGCCATTGAGTTCAACACTCAAGTTAAGTAAAAACGTTAGCTAGATGGTACCATAAAAGCACGCTAAAGATTGATTGGAAGGATTTGCTAAACTATGTAATTTTAAGCTTCATTATGAGCATGATGGAAATAGACTATGACTTTATGTTTAACCCTCTCTGACTGTTGTGAGCATGTTAGGCTAAGGGGTGACTGTTAACTTTCCTATCGAGTTGTGTACATCTATGTAAGTGAACCTTCGAGTTCACCACTTATGACTGTTTCGGTATCCTTATGAGATCACCATTATTGCTCTAATTTGTGTTCCTTCGGGTTCACATTTACGACTGATTTGGTATTCCTATGAGAGTACTACCTATGTCATTCCATGTCATGTCATGATGTGCTAAGCTATGCTATGTTATGTACATTATGCCAATGTTAGATTAGGTATAACAGTTCACCCAAATGACCCCAGTAGGAGGTCACTTATTGAGTGTTTTTTATAAACTTTTCTTAGTTTATGTTTTTCAAGTAAGGATACGAACGGATTGACAAGTGACGAGAGGGACCCGTACTCGTGCCATGTGAGATATGTAAATCGCTTCCATTCAGTTTATGTTTTCAAGTTATTTAAAAGTTTTGATTTGAAACTCGATGTTGGTCAAATTTTTATTTGTTTAAGTGTTATTTTCCTTAGTTATTTTAGGAGCCTCAAACAAAGGTTTTACTTATTTGTTATTTATTAACTTTCTAGTTTATTTTGGAAAACTATGTTTATTGTTTTGATGAATTTTACTCTGTCAAAATATTTTGAAAGTAAATGTGTAATTATGAGTAACGATCATTGTTAGAATACTTGGGGGTCGTTACAATTAAACAAAAAATAATAATAATAATAAAATTTATGCCAAAAAGACTATCTTTTTTAAAAAAAGAAAAAGTTAAAACAAATTAATTTCTAAAGACTATTTTAATATTTAGTAAAGATACAGGGACTACATATAGAGGTCTGAAAACTTTAAATCTAAAATAATAGAACAACGCATAACAGAAATTGGGTGTAAAGCAAAAAACCAACTTTAATATGTTTTCTCTCTTTATGTAATGAAGAAAGATCAAAGGGAGAGAGCTATACTATACTATATATGTATAAAGAAATTAAATTAAAGGTGTATAGGTAAAGAGGAAAAAAAAAAGGTAAATTAAAAGTTAAAACTGTGGAAACCCAAAGCTAAGAGATTCTGCAAGTAAAAAGGCTAGAGAGAGAGCAGGCAGAGGCTAAACTAAAAGCATGCAAAAGCAAGACCAACAATAAGATTTTTGGTATCCATTTCTTTTCTATTTTTTATTTTTAACTGAAAATTAAATTTATTTCCTCATTTCTATTAATGATATGTATGATTGGATTCTTAGCCAAATTTTAAGAACAAAAATAAGTTTTGAAAAACTACTTGTATTAGTTTTCAAATTTTGGCTTGACTTTTTAAACCAAACCAAAATCATTGGTAAAGAGTAAATAACAGAATAACAAATTTAAAGATAAAAGTATTGTTCATAAGATTGATTTTCAAAAACAAAATCCAAAAACCAAAAATCAAATATTTAATAAACCAAAACACTATGAGGATATTGCAAAGCATGAGTCTATGAAGCATAGATACTTCATGTGAGGCAAAGAATCAGTATCAGATATGTATCGGATAACGATACTTCCAGATACTTCCCACATACGTATCTAATACGTGATTTGACGTATCTATACTTTCAGATACTTTCCAGATACATATTTGACACACGATTTAACATATATATTTCTATGCATACTTTTTTTCTTTAAGAAAAAATACAAGTAACTCATCTAATATTTCCCAATCTAAAATTAAGCAACCTATTTAAAAAACTCACTATTCGAGTCCAAAACTAAAAGAAAAAATAAATAAATAACGGACCAAACCTAGACTAGAATCATCTAATCAATATATTCACATTTAAATCCCCATAAAGTCCACAAAAATATAAATCATTTGTATATCTTCAACAATAAGTTCTTCGTTTTTCTTCATACTTCTCTCTAATCTTCTTCTTCTTCTTTGCAATATGAGTCACTTTTCTATTATGTTTTATTAACTATTGTACTTCAACATCTTAGATGTTGTTTTTTTTGTATTGTATTTCCGTGTTTGTATTCTATTTTGTACTATTGTTATTAACTTGTATGCTAAATTTATCTATATCCTAGATTTTTTTAAAGAAAAAAATGTATTTCAACGTATCAATATCCCCGTTTTTTAGAAATATATATATTAAAAAAATATATAAAATAAATGACGCATTCTTAGACGTATCCGTATCTTAATTTTTTAGAAATTAACGAATCGTCATATCTAATTGTATCCGTATCGTGTAATCGTATTTGTGTTTGTGCTTCATAGACAAGAATTTAATTTGTATAGTATTTAGCCCTACCGTACCTAATTACAGAAAGGCCCCCCTAGTTTTGATTTTGAATCGAAAGAAGGTATGGAGTATGGAGGGGTAGAAATGGTAATTGATTGAGAAATATCACTGCTCTTCTGTTTCCCTGTAACCACACTGCTCTTCGAAGTTCGACACATTGATATGTCTGTTCTTTCTTTGAGTTTCTGAGTTCTCTGTTTATGTATTTTTTTTTTTTTTTAATTTTTATTTTATTCCCATTTTACCCCGAATCTATATCTAAATTTTCCAACCTGTGACATTATTTTCCGTACATAAAATTTCTTTGGGAGTCCAAAACCTCAGTGCTTTTTGCTGCTTTTTTACTCACACACCTCGCTGTAAAATCCTAATCAATTTTCATACATCACCTGGAGATTTCCTTTCACTTTCACCTCCCATCATTTTTTTTAATACCATTCTCTCTCTCCTTCTACTCTCATTTTTGTCTCTTTCCTATCCGTATATTTTTATGTTTTCATGAGTTCGATATTGACATGAGAAGTGAATAAAATTATGACTTCGATATTTTTGTCAACATCGACATTTTGAACCTTAATTGTATCTATTTTATACCTTGTTCGAAAAACAATATATGAGATTTATTTTTGTATTAAATTAAACTCTTAAATTATGTTAAGTTGAGTAATTTAGACTATTAATTAAAATTATCGTTGAAAATCATCCTTATATCGAGTTTTACACGTGTATAGACTTTTTCAAATATCGGATTAACAAAATGAATGATTGAAATTGAGGCATTGGCGATTTTCATATTATATCCTCATTGAGAATCTAAATTGATTCATTTAAGAAAATTTATGGGTTTAATTAACAAATTTCATGACTCAAATGATGTTTATCCACACATAATATGATAGAAGGTATAAATTGATATTTTTCTATTTTAATTTATTATAATTTTTTAATAAAATTTTAAATAACGTGGTAAAAATCTAATAGATATATGAATTTTTACAGAAAAAAAAAATGTTTAAAATGTTTCAAGTATTTTGTATATTTTTTTTTCCTTTAATGGGTCCTTGACGATGTAACATATTTATTAAAATTTTCATACTTATTAAATACGAAATTAATGTTTATATCTAATAAGTACTTGAATCTTTTAAACTAAACATAATTGAATTGATTGAGGCTCAAATAACAACGAAATGATAAGTTGAATGAATAAATGGAATATTTGAAAGTTTACAAAGTAAAATAATTAAGATATTTAGAGATAAAAGGTAAACATTTTGAAAATAAAAAATTATAATATTTCTAAAGGTTAATTAAATGATCCTAAAGTAAATTTAGTGGTAGATGATATAATATTAAATTTATATTTGATCATCAATTTAAGTTTTTGATATTTGAGTTGCGATATATTTGATAAAATTATAATTTTAAATTAAAAATAATACAACTTGATAAAATTAGGACTAAAATCATAGAATTAAATTTTTGTTGACATATTAATATTTCCATATTTTCAAGTTTCAATGGGCTCAACATCGACATGAGAGGTGAATCAATATTTTCATTATATCGTAAAAGAATTTACGAAGCACAAAAAACAAACATCAAAATGTCACTAATATAAATATAATATAATAGACATATTAAATCGATTGAAAATCATAAAATATTTATTTCAACCAAGTTAATATTAAAATGTCACTAATATAAATATAGTTTAATAGACATGTTAACTTTTTTGAAAATCATAAAATATTTATTTATTAATTTAAATTTATTTTTATTTTGTTTTTATAAATTTTTTAGAAATACCGAAATCAATATTTATTAATATTTTTATCAAAATTTTCATAAAATTAAGATTTAGATATTTCTATCGACGTGGAAAAACGTGGATTAAAATGGATCTTTTTCCTTTGTCAGGTAGAGAAGTGAATTAATTATCCAACTAAAACATATTATATATTTGGAAAGTGTATATAAATATTTTAATAATGTTGAGTTACCTTGAAACCCTCAAATTTACATATAGAATGTGTGTAGCTTGAGAGAGCAAAATGTCAAATATAAATATATTTCAGACTTTCAGTCATTCTTGTTGAGATTGAAGGTGCATGTGTTATTTAAAAAGTAAAAATAGGTTGATATATTTTTTCAATTAAATTTTAATGCACGTGCTTACTAAAAAGTAGTCTTTTTAAATATAAAAAAATATTTAAATATTTATAATAAAAAATTACAAAAATAGATAATACTTTTGAAATATTTTTTAAAAATTTTTACTTACAAAAATTTTTCATTTTTATTTATATTAGATATTTTTTGTTTTACGAATTTTATAAAAGATATCGAATATTTAATATTGATATTGGAACTTTTTTATTTAAAAAATATATATTGACAAATATTTTTATCCTAATACATAATAGATATTTATTAATTAATAAAAAAATTCTTATAAATAGAAAAATCTAAAAAATGTTTATATTTTATAGCCAAAGTTTCAAAAGTATAGCCAAAGTCTCAAGAGTGGTTTGTACTTTTGAAACTTTTTGCTATAAAGTGTAAATATTTTTTATATTTAAAAATATTCCATTAAAAATATTAATAAAATTATTTATAATTTATTTTAAGAGTAAAAATAATATAATAATTACTCTAAATATTTTTTTAAAAATTTTGACACCGATATTATTAATATATTTGTCCATATATCCATAAAACTAAAATAGTGAAAAATTCTTATAAATTTAAAAATTCAAAAAATATTTACCAAAAAGTTCTAAGAAATTTTTGTTTTTTTATAAAATGTAAATATTTTAAATATTCTTTTATATTTAAAAAGATCTCTATTTTAATCGTCGGTAGTAAATAAAATAAAATGAAAATCATATTAAAAAATATAAAAAAGGAGCGTGAGTGGACGCTCCTTGAAAGGGCGTGGGCGAAAATTTGAAATTAAAAACTGGAATATGTCATTAGAGAGAGAAAAAGAAGACAGAGGGCACGCAATTTAAGGCACCTCCTTATCACCATGGCTCAACCCTATTTTATTTACCTCTCTCTCTTCCAATACTAATAAAAAAAACTTATAATTTTATTTTATTAAACCTTCCAATATATATTTTTTTATTCTTCAAAAGAATTTTTTTTAATTAAATAAAACATTAACCTGACGCTCATATGGATATATAATCAAACCATTCAATTAACGAAAGATTTTTTCAAACAACGAAGGTAAAGATCTCTATGGCTAATCCGACTCCATTCAACAAACACAAGCTATTTGATACATGTTATAACGAAGATTTGACCCTGCATCTTTCTTAATACATAAGTTGAAAAGAACGGGTTTTAAAAACTACTTTAAATTTTAAAACGTGATAAAAAATTAGATGACGAAACAAAAAATTTGAAGGTAAAAGTAATACTATAGATTTAATTTTTTTTTTAAAAAAAAAAACGAGACCATTTTTTAGGATAATAACTTCCTCAATTTTATACTTGGCATTGCCACAAATGTTGGAAAAGAGAAAGAATCAAAATCCAACATTTTCAAAGCTTTAAACTATATTCCCAACTAATTCTATTTCCTACCAGTTGCCACCCTACCTACCATTCAACCTTTTAACTTCCATCAGCTTTCTAACCTAAAAAAACTTGGAAAACCCCATAAAAACTGATTCCAAAAAATACAATCAATAGAAGAGACAGTTTCCCTTTTCTAATTCCCCTAAGCTCATTGGTTCCATAGAGCAAACATTGGAGCATGATGATGTCCCATTGTTACATTCTCCTGCCTATTTTGATCTCCCTCCACATTCCCATCTTCATATTTTTCTCCTTGCATTGAGAAATAGCCTTGTGAATACTCCCCTCCTCCGACCCCATTCCCGAACTCTTCGTTGTTTTGTACTGGCCGAGAGCACTTCGACGATGGATCCATCGTTCTATTGCTCGACGAACCCGTCAAACTCAAGTCGTTCTCCATCTTTCCTACATTCTCGTGGTGTTGATTATTATCGTCTGCAACAGCGTTGTCACACCAAACCATGTCAACCAACTCGTGGTGGCTCTCGATACCACCATTGCCAGTTATGGCCAAGAGAGGCTGCGGGGACGATGAGGGAGAAGCACATGCAGTATAGTCTTCAGTAGTTGAGGGAGTACCGTCCTTTAATGGAGAACGTTTTGCAAGGTCACTAGCAATTAGAGTCGAGCTAGAGCAAATCCTCTTTACGTCATACCTACTAATGTCGAAATTTGTCACTGCACTCGTCCCCCTAAACTTGATTGCTGCTATGTCGTAGGCCTCCGCTGCCTCCTCTTGTGTGCCTTTAGGAACAATAATTCTCCATATATCATTTAACAATATAAAAACAAGGGAAAAATAAAGGAAAAAACATTACAATATAATACACAATTAATTAATTTAATAATTATTATACTTACTAAATGTGCCAAGGTACAAATCTTTATTTCCTGCAACCCTTCCTATTCTAGCTTGCCACCTTCCATGTTGATGATGTCTGTCCAAGAAAAAAACACATTTAAAGACAAACCAAATAATCTTAATAGACAAAGGAATGAAAAAGAAAGGAATTTTGAAGCATTCATTAAACTAATAGTAACAAACAACCAGACAAGTAAATTAATGTTAAAGGAAAAATGTTTAAATTCTTTTTTTTTTTTTTAATTATTATTTTAAAATGTTTTACCAATGATAATTGAAAGAGACTGCAGCTGGGGCAACATGCATTAAAAACAAGAGAAACTCCATTATTAAAGTTGCTTTTTTGCTTTGTGCCATACCTTGTAACTCCTCTATACATTGAGGCTCCTCTTGAGAATCCACTGCTTTTCCTGTTTACCCAAAAAAAAAAAAAAAAAAAACGAAAATGTTTACAAGATAACCTCGACGTCCTAACAACGACGATCGAACAAAACAAATTGTCAAAGAGTTTCAATATTTTTGCCTCACTAGTACCTTCTCAAATTGGCTACAAACTCTTGTCTGGTCATGTTCTTCATCTCTTCCAGCTCATTTTCATAAGTGCTCAGCTGAATCGTAAAATATTCGAACAAATATTAAGAAACGAGCATGCCAAAGAATTTAATTAAAATGGACAATATCATACCAATACAAATACTTTAAGAGTGTTTATAGTAAAATCTAAAACGTACTGGAAAATTAATATGCGTTGTTGGTCCCCAATATTTTAGTGCAGCTAAATCATATGCTCGTGCCGCTTTCTCTTCCTTATCATAACCACCTGATTAATAAACAAGATATATAATGAATCTATATTTCACTTTCTTTTCGTGTGTGTGTAGAAAAATGGAATAATTGAAATGTTATAAATGATAAATTAAATGGATAGAGATAATAATATGAGATGTACAAACTTTAATGATATGGGTGGATTAAATAACAACATAATAATTAAAAAAGGAAAATGTAGGTCCAAAAAATTTAAATAAATAATAAAGAGAAATGGTGGAAAAGGGAGCTAAGCTAGCTCTTCACCTACCAAGATAAACTGCATAATTGGACATTTGATTGATGCGACGAAACCCGGTCCGCCATCCCACCAAGAATTTTTGCAGACAAACATCAAATTTGTTAGTTTGTTTCTTCAAAATTATTGATTCCTCTATTTATTACCAAAAAAGAAAAAAATAAATAACATATTTAAAAACTTATATTTCAACTTTACTCGACTCCCAACCTCTTTAATAGTTCCCTACAATTTTAACCTATGAACTCAGGATATTTTTTTATTTTGTATATAATAGACTTATGACAATATTGAAATTTTTTTAAAAAAATTGATTCATCTATTAGATATAATTTTTTTTACAAAACAAGAGAACTAGAAGACCAACTACTCCCTCACAGCATAATTAAGAATGAGAGGAGAATAATATTTAAAAAAACATATTTCTGGATCAAATAATAACCCAAAGTAGTTATAAAATTGTATTAATATCCTATGGAATGTTAACTTTGAATATCGTATCCAGATAAATTCTCAAATTTAAAAAATTAGAAAATTTAGAGATTTCGCTTGTAATTTTGAAAGTTTAGAAACTAAATAGACAGTGAAATTTAGGATATGGAATACCTCGTGCATAATTTTTTATTTTTATTTTTTAAAAAGCCATGTTTTTTAGTGTACATATATGTAAATAATTGTTTTAAATGACAAACGGTAAGAAATATTTCAAATATAGCAAAATATCACTAGCTATTAGTGATAGACATTGATAGAAATATATTAATGTCGGTAATAAACAATGATATTTTTTATATTTATAAATAAATTGACTAATTTTCTTATACTTGAAAAACAACCCGTATATATTAAAAAGAAAACACTTTTTAACTTTTTTTTTTCTTCGTTTAGTTGTAAAAAAACACTAATGGTGGTCGATGAAATGAGTATGATTCTATTTTTTATTCCCTAAATAAATCTTAGTAAAAAAACTCAACATTAGAGAACAAGTAAGTTTTTTTCCCCTTTTATTTAGAAGTGGAAAAAGAAAAAGAAAAAAAAAACAGATGAAATAGTGAGATGTTAATTTTTGTTACCTTGCCTTCCCTTTCTTGTTTGTCCCTCTTTTCTACAGCTGTTGTCCCATAAATGTGCCTCATATCTTCCTGTCCATCTATGCCTACACCAAACTCCCCAAACAATAAATATAAATTAAATTATTCTTTTTTTTTTTTAATCTTAATATTTAAAAATAAAAAATAAAAAAAGAAGGTACCTTGTGACGCCGCGATACTGGGAGGTTCTTTGTCCAAAGGTATCGATGGACTTTCTAGGTACAGGTTCTTTAATCAACGGCTTGGCTACCGGCATGGGTCGTTTCCGGGAATCAGCTGCCATATGCGGCGGCTGGGGTGAGGGCGGTGAATGCAATGAAGCGATGTCGTTTTGAAAGTTGGGGCTCATCCCCAGAGATAGAGATTGAAACCCACTCTCATTTTGCGAAGTGGGTCCTAACCAAGACTTGTAAATTACATTAGTATTGTTTGGAATTAGAGATTGATGATCCGCCTGGTAATCGTAATTATCATCATCATCATCATCATCATCATTATTATTACTATTTGGTTGAATAAAAGCGGCGGCCGCGTTGTTAGTATGGGTCTGATCGTTCGGCGGTGAGTTTGAATAGCAATTCCCCAAAAAGTCCTCAAGCTTTGGACTTTCCTCTTCATCATTCTCATACGATCTCCAATCTAAAAACACACAAAATTAAACACAGTTTTTTTCTATGTCCCCTGTTTTTTGGTGGAATTAATAAGAAAGAAAAATACCGTGGGCGGCGGCGGTGATACAAAGAGATCCGTCGGAGCGGAGTGGCATGAGATGCGGGAAGGCGGCAGCGGCGGCGTGGTTGGGTTGTTCATCGGCGGCGGCGTCGTGGATTCTGAGATGGGGAGTAAGAGAAAAACCCAACCAATTACTCATAATGATTTGTGTAGGAAAGATTTAAGTTTAGAGAGAGGTGTGGGTTGGAGTTGGAAGGAGGCAGAGACATGAAAAATCTTGATAATGGGAAGGGGACATTGGTATTTATTTATTTATTTATTTATGGGGATTTGGATTTTTGGGCTTGGGGGGCCTGTATTGTTTTTTTTTTTTTAACAAACTAGGATGGCCAAAATTAAATTTTCCTTTTCAAAAATTATTTTTTTAAAAAAAGGGAAAATAATTGAAAGGTTGTTCTGCTCCTCTTCCTCGTCTTTATATTCTCAGCTCTGTTCTGTGTTTCTGTAATGAAAGGCAAAAACCCATTGGAATTCGTACCATTTTATTTCATTTATTTTTCTCTCCTCAAACTACTAAAACCCCACCACCCATGATCATTTTTAGCTAAAACTTGTCATATTAGTTTTTAATTCTTTCTAATAATTATTTCAAAACTAACATCTCAATAGAGAAATATACTTCAAAATACTGGATCGATGAATAATCGATATAACCATAACTTGAAACGGTGTGACGGTGATTAATATGTTTAAATTTAAGTATACTTTTCTAAAATATAATTTAACTATAAATATCTATTTATTTAAATAGGAACGTTCAAATGATTCGCCAATCTAAAAAATTAGAATTATCGATAAGAGTTGATTTGGGTTAGTTTTAATCGTTGAAATTTTTATGTTTTTTCAAACAACATATTTCTTTCTTTTTTTAAAATAAAAATAGTAAGTTTTGTTTATAAACTTTTACATCTGTCTCATAGGTCCTTATGTTTAAAAAGGTCAGATAGTTCCCTAACATATTCAATATTTTTTTATTAATTGACCTATTAAATATGTAATTGAATTTTATGTCCAAAATCGAGGTAAAAGATTCATTCAACTCTTAAAATTTAGGTTAAACTGTTAGTCGTCGTCAATTTCGGATCTCAATCATTATTGTGTTGTGGAAGATTCATTGTCTTAAAAGCAAAATCGATGCGACCTTGATGCTAAATCGCCAAAAACTAGTTGTTTTCCAGGTTAATACAACACCCTTATCAGACATGCACTCATCGAAGAAGGATTGGAATCGAGTAAAAACTTTGCTAAGAATTAAATCATTTTTAATAGAGAGAAATATCATGTCAAACTCAAATCTCACCGTGAGGACTAAAACAACTAGTTTTTTTCCTTTTTTGTAAGAATCCAATAAAAACATTTTTTCTAAATTAAATGTAGAAAACGTTTCAAATTTTAATTAAATACAAACACGTTTCATATCTAAATTAAATAAAAAAAATTCATATCTAAATTAAATACAGAAAACCATTTTCAAATTTAAATTAAATATGAAACTAGATTTAGAAATCTTCGACTAATTTTATGATAAGTCATTCTAGTAAATGACTATTTGACTAGTCATTCCCAACATAAATAAACAAGTACAAAATTAGTCAACCATAACACTAACTCAATTGTTTAATTAACACAATATATCATTAACCTTTAAAATAAGGGTATATTGAATGTCATTTTTGTATACTTTTTACTTTGAAAATTTGATTAAATCACGAGGGAAATGGGTAGAAAATGAGTCATATAAGTCCTCAAACTGTCTTAAGTCAGTTAAAACAAGTTATTGCACGTTTAGAAGTGTTTTTGAATGATTCCAACACGTTTAAGGGTAAGTTTAAGCTAAATAAATAATTTGTAATTGTGTAGTGCAACAACATTACTTCCAAGGCAAAAATACAATGTGGTCGCATTATGGCCTATGGGTCAACCGGGACTTTCACAACTAGTTCAACATTCCTTGAGTTCAGTTCTTGAGTTCTTCCACTCCGGAAACTGACTAGGGTCTCATGGGTTATGCATTTCAGCAACACTTCACCTATTTGAAGTCTATTTAAAGCACCAAAAGTCATCATTCATGGGAATCAATCCATTGAACTGAAATCTACCCTTAAAGTTGAATGAAACTTCCACTTCTTTAAGAACGAAAATTCTGCTAAAGACTAAGGTTTTTAGTTTATCCCTTATCCCAGAGACAATGTCGTAAAGTGAGATTCATTTTGAGAAAGGTTGAATATAACCCTACATGTGTATTTCTCCATTGCTGTTTTTCTTTCCTTTGTTATTTGACATTCTCATTTATTTGCCATCTTGTACTTATGAATTCTCTTTTATCGTGAGCTAAGTGTTTTGATAGATTTGGTTTTATGGATGCATCCTAAAATATAGAATAACTTGTGAGTTTGTAAAGCATTGCACCCTTTTCTAATTTCCTCCATTATTATTATTATTATTATTATTATTATTATTATTATTATTATTATTATTATTTGTTTAAAAACAATGTTATCTTGTAAATTTAAAGTGGTCCTTTGAGTAAGCATGGTGCATGTTAGTTCAGTCTCAATGTTCAAAAGGTTAAGATATAAACAAATCTCATAAAAGAATGTAGACATAAAATATCACATGATCTTAGACATAATGCACACCATAAAACTAGAAAACTGCAAGAATTTATCTAAGTTATAATCAATTATAGAAATATAGTTATGGTTACTTAGGCTTATAAGGGTATTTTAATTAAAGGCTGAATAGAAATAAATCTTGGTTCATAATAGGAAAGGCAATGTAGTGGCAAAGCTCAAGCCATTTTACCCAAGGGTTGAAACTTGACTTGAATCTCCTACTTTATATCACTTTTTAAAATCTAACACGTTTTTAAAAATTGGTGGAATAAATACTTTCATTTATATTTATAAAATATGATATTTAAGGTATTAGTATTTGTATAATATAATTAAAAAAAACTGTTTAAAAAAAAGTACCCTAAACCCATAAAAATCTTTCACGTTAAATAAATTAGCAACCCAAACACATAAACCCTAAAACTCAGACTAAAATAGTATACATCTCAAACACAGAATCAATTATCTCGTACTATCATAATCTACACTCAATAAATAGACTTTCTCATCCCAGACGAAAATAATCATTACTCCAAACACATAATAAAATAATTGCATCCTAAACATAAGTTGTTCAACTCCACATACTATTATGACCACATAAGGGGTTGTTTTGGTCCCCAACTTCAATTGGATGGGGTGAGTTAATAACTCATTCAGTGGGTGTTTGACTCACCAACATGAGTTTAATTTAGTTGGTATAATATACCAACTCAATGCTTGGTTCACCAATTTTAAATGTTGGTGGAGTTGAATTGATATATTTTACCAACTCACCCCAACTCTCCATTCTTCTAATGTTTCCAATGGCTCCACTCATCGGCTGCTTTCAGCGACTATTGCTGCCACACCCCAGAAATCAACTTTGGGCTCCAACAACTACCTCTGATGATAACTCCGGCGACCAACTTCGTTGACCAATTATGGGTTTCGACAATTGTTGGATTTGGTATCCTAAATCTCATGTATCTTGTAGTTTGTAAAAACAAATAATATATTTAATAAAATAAGAGGTGTTTTATTTACATTTAGACTGCATTAGTTCAATCCAATAAACTAAGATCCAAGGTTATTTTATGTAACTTAAAACGTGTATTTGGTTGACATACAGGTGGATCATGTTTAAGTAATAACCTAAATGGTCTGTAGTAGATAGATAAGGTTGGATACCTTTTGGTAACACTATGAATACGGTCGGCTATGTTGTTGGTACAATTGTTGTAAAATGCTATAAATGATTTGATCCTGATCATTCATGTGGAGACATGTGAGCGTGGGTATTCTATATAAAGAGTTTGTATAAGACCCGACACGAAATGAATAGTCTCTTTATATAACACTATTACTAGAAGAGATTTACATTTCAGTAGGATGACCATAGATGACTTGAATTTAATCCTAAGTGAGTTGTGAACTTCTATTTATGAGGGCAATCCTTTAATCTATATGGGTGAGAATGACTATGTTAGCCGACTTGACAAGCCTACCATTTTGAGAATTTATCTGAGTAGAGAGTTGGGAACACAACTACACAAGATGGAATTCACTCCTTCTCGACCTTAGGGAAAGTAGATAAATTTCTCCTTTAAAAGCTAATTCCAGGTCTTGAACAATGAGGCCTCAACCTCTCACTGGTCTGAGAGGTGTTAGTTTAGAGTTGGACTACAAACTCTTTGTTCATTAGAGGAATTGGTAGTACTTAAGGAGTTAGATGTAACTATAGGGGTAAAACGATAATTTGACCAAACTGTAGTTATGAGCGATTTATGAAGTGTCGACTTACTATTGATTGATTATATCTGTGGACACAGAAATATATATGCAGTGTGAAGAGTGCAGCTTGGTCTTTAGTGGAGTGACGGGTAGTTAATGAATATTGATTAATTTAATTCAAAAGTTTAATTAATTAATCTCATATCATTGAAGCTTCTAATCTGTAGGTTCATAAAGTCCCATTGTTAGCTCGCTAAAGGATAACAATGAGGAATGATTTGAATTGTTCAAATCACTTGAAGGAATTTTATATCAATATAATTAATATATAACGTGGTTAATTATAAATGTGATCATAATCTAAATTGTGTAATATAGAAATATTTGAATGAGATTCGAATATTAAATTATTATGAATTAGATTCATGTAGAATTATAATGTAGAGAGGTATATGCATATAAATATGTGATGTTTATGTGTTAATTAATTAACTATATATTAATTTGGATTTAATATATGATTATTTAATTTGTATGCTAATTAGTCATTTCATTAATTAGCTTTAAATGCGGAAAAAGAAAACTTGAATAAAGGGTTAACCCTTCCCCATATAAATACATCTTTATAGCCCATTTAGGACAAGGGTTTTCAATTGTAAAAAGAAACCTAGTCTCCACTCCAAAATCCTCTAATACTCTCTCAACAAATTCTCTCTACCTCTTACTCTTCCAAGTGTTAGAGACCACACATCTAACCCTTAGAGTCCTAGAGATAACAAGGTTACTCTTATGGTGTTGTCCTTGTTCAGAGGCGTTGGTGAGAAAAGCGAGAGGAAATACGTGAAGATCAGGATTCGACAAAGGTGAGATTCTTTTTTCCTTTACTTTTTCTTTAATAGCATGCTGAAATTTGATGTTTATCCTCTATTTTTTTTTTTGTGTAAATTTGTTTATTGTTATTGTTTCCTATAAAATCGACTTTGAAATTGCAATCATGTTTTTGCAGGATTCGATTCCCATCAACAACCACCTCTGATGACAACACCGATAACCTTAACTTCTACGATAACTTTCGTGTGACCAACTTCAATGACCAATTTTGGAATCCGCCAACAAACTCTGATGGCCAACTTCGACAACCACCTTCTAGGCTCTAACAACCACTTCCGACTACAAACTCCAACGAAAATCACCTTCGATGACCACCTTCGAGTGAGCAACTCCAAAGACAAACTCCGGGCTTCAACAAGTTCCTTCGACGATAAAACTCTAGCAATTAATTTCAATATCACCTTCATGCGACCAACTTCGAGCTCCGATAACCACCTCCAACTACAAACTCCAGCAAAAAATCATCTTTAATAATCAACTTCGACAACCACTCTCGACTATTATAAGACTGATGAATGTTAAAGTTTGTTGTAGGGTTGTTGGTTATATAAATAATAGTATTTTGTCTAAATATTTATATGTAGAAATTTGTAAAATATATTTTTATAATGCAATATATATATGTAGAAATTTGTAAAATATATTTTTATTAATTGAATTAATTGGATGATTGTTAATAATGTTTGAAAAGGTATGTATGTAGTAGAATATTATGTAACACAAAAAAAAAAAAAAAACCATAAAATGAAGATTTTTTTCCTAGAACATTTTCTAATAAGAAATTGTGAAAAATGGAGATTTGTTCGTTGATCATTCTCCAAATTTGGAAGAATTGAAAGTGAAATGGTGACATTCTATTGGCTGCTAAGATGATGAGGGAGATTCAATTAAAAAAATTCATGACATAGTAAAATACAAAGCAACAATAAGAAGAAGAAGAAAAAGATGATGATAAAATTCATGGAGAAAAATTAGGAATCCAAAGATTTTACTTCTCTTTGGTTTTCCCATTTTATCTAACTATATTTCTAACAAAAAAATAATAATAAATAAAGAAAAACTTTAAAATTTAAAAGAACAAAAATAATAATCCATATTTTATTCAATACAAAGATGGTAGAACTATTGAATAAAAAAGTTTCAAAACAAAAATAGTAATCATAAAAGCAAATTATTTAGAGTTTAAAAAACTGTACAAGATACCCTAGACATATGAGCTCAACTCTGCAACCTAAACACAAATATATGAAGTTTAGACATCATATCTCATTTCAGTGTCCCAAACAGTCTCTCAGTATTTAGACCTCCTATTATAATAATTGATGTTTCAACTATTTCTTACTTATCCCCTCTCCCCTCTTTGTTACATTGTTTACTATTTTTTATCTAGACTAAAATAGTCTACATCTCAAACACAGACTATTATAGTCATAAATAAAAATAATTACGGATTATAATAATCAATTTAGCATCCAAACGTTCCATAAATTTTAATAACTACATACACCTCAAATAGTAGACTATTTTGTTAATGGGAGTCTCCCTTTTTTTTCTTGGTTTAAAGTACTAAAATAAGATTATAAAGTTTAGTGACCGGAAAAAACTTGAGAGGACAAAACTTAAATCAAGTTCGTTCATATTTGATGCATAGATCTGGAGCGTACGATTTAACTTTCGGGTGCGCTCGACAGCTCTCGTCAGTGATGAGATCAATATGACCCAATGACTCAACGGTCGTGATTTGCTTGCAAGTTTTAAGCTGGTTCTGTTATGTAAATACGTAACTCTGTCAAACCAACCTTTTTTTATTTTTTTATTTTTACTTTTTTTCCTTTTAAAAAATACATATTTTCTTAGAATAATGCCAATATTTATTTCCCTGGAACCCGCTACCGTTTCTTTCGCCGACTCAGTTTACCAAACACCGACTTCACTTGCGGTCGTGTTAAGTGGATGTTACGCGCCTCCCCACCTGAATCCCTGTGTGATAATCTCAATCAACATATAATATTTAAAGTTAAATAACAAATTTAATTTCTAAACTTTTGATGTTTGTATTTTCAGAATTTAATTTTTTTAATGGATTAAATAGTCCTTATAGGTTGAAATGTGCCGTCAATTTATATAAATTTTCTACTATCATTTTAGATATTAAATTTTTTCACCCCACGTATTATCTTATGATCATATCATTAAACTTTCAATCATATTATATTTAAATGATGAACGACTGTATGCGCACATTATATTTAAATTGTTTAAACATTTAAATTTCATCGCATCAAATAAAAATTGTGGTAACCTTATCTTCACAAGTCTTAGAATACTTTTTCTTTGTTTATGAAATTTTTAGTAGTGAAAAACCTAGAATACTAAAAATATCAAATAAAAAATTTCGAGAACAAAGAATATACAAATTAACTAAATTGTGGGGGTTTAAATTACATCCTCGTTCTTCCATGTTGTTTTTCATCTTCCTCCTTTTCTTCTGGTTGAAATTTATATTGAATATGTCTTAAAACTTTGGAGTTGTTATGAAAATTGAGAAGCATATCAGAATATGGATATGAAAAATATAATATAATAATATTTTTATATAATAATAATAAATAAATAAACTAAAATTATAAAATAAAATAACCAAAATCATGAAATTGGATAATATGAAAATTAGTAGAAGTGGAATTCTCACCAATGTAGGCGTGTTCTTAAGATCCACCAAATGCCACTATTTATATGTAAAGTAACGAGTAGGATATGGACTTACATGGACACCAAACATGAATAACTACATGACATATGGATAACATGAATGGTGACATATGACTTTTGAGATACTAAGTAATGGACATCTATTTTCTATTATAATATTCATAATACTCCTCCTTAGATGCCTATATATATATATATATATATATATATATATATATGAAATATGCCTCATTAAAACCTTACTAGGAAAAACCCTAGTGAAGGAAAAAGAAGACATATTTCATATAATACATATTCCTAAAAAATACAATATATTTACTCTCCCTCATGAAAACATTACTTAAGATTTATGGTTCGCCACATTCCAATATTGTGCACCAATGTTTCAAAAGTTGCGGTTGGTAATGCCTTTGTAAATAAGTTTGCCAGATTAACTTTCGAACAAATTTGTTATACAGTGATGTCACTATTTTCTTCAAGATCATGAGTGTAAAAAATCTTTGGTGAAATATGCTTTGTTATATCTCTTTTAATATATCCTCCTTTGGTTTGGGCTATGCAAGCTGTGTTGCCTCCGTATAATATTGTTGGAAGGTTTTTATTAGAAGACAAGCCACACGTTTCACGAATGTGCTAAGTCATTGACCTTAGCCAAACACATTCTCGACTAGCCTCGTGAATTACAAGAATTTTAGCATGATTTGAGGAAGTGACCGTTATAGTCTATTTCACCGATCGCCATGATATATCATTTCCTCCACATGTGAACAGATAACTTGTTTGAGATCTAGCTTTGTGTGGATCAGATAAATATTCAGAATCTGCATAACCAACTAGATCAAAATATGATTTATTTGAATAAAACAAACTCATATAGATTGTTCCTTGCATGAGATCTACCATCCGTTAACTGCCAGGCACTCCACTAAAGACTGACAGCTGCACTCTTCTCACTGCAAATATATTTCTATGTCCATATCAACCAATCAACAGTGCGATAATCCTTCATAGATCGATCGTAAGTACAGTTGGGTCAATTTACTATTTTTCCCATGTAGTTATATCTAACTTCTTAAGTATCACTGATTCCTCTATTGAACAATAAGTTATAGTCCTACTATGACCGAGTCCTCTCTTCCAAAGAGAGGATGTGGCCACTATGTTCAAGACCCGGAATCAGCCCACAATGTTATTCAATAAAGTTACAACGATCACTATATGGATTGAACCAATCAGGACGAATGTGGTACAATCGCCTGAGTGGATATTTATTGAAAGAAGAATATCAAAATAATCCAATATGTCCGTGTGTTTTTATAAAGAAATCACAATCAGGATTTGCTATTATAACTGTATATGTTGATGACTTGAATATAATTGGAACTTCTGAAGAGCTTTCAAAGACAATAGAATATCTTAAGAAAGAATTTGAGATGAAAGATCTCGGAAAAACAAAATTTTGTCTTGGTTTGCAAATTGAGCATTTAGCAGATGGAATATTTATTCATCAGTCATATGAAAATTTTTTAAAAAGATTTTATATCGACAAAGCATATCCATTAAATATTCCAATGGAAGTTCGTTCATTGGATATAAAGAAAGATATATTTCGACCTTAAGAGGATAATGAAAAACTTCTTGGTCCTGAAGTACCATATCTTAGGACAATTGGTGCACTTATGTATCTTGCTAATAATACAAGACCAGATATTGCATTTTCAATAAATTTATTAGCTAAATATAGTTCTTTTCCTATAAGAAAACATTGGAACGGAATTAAGCATATACTCTCCCAGGAATTTGATGTATATGGTTCAAGTACCTTAAATCATTATGGGATTCTCATATAAATATCATTATTAAGAGATCCATGTAAATATGTTGTGACTACATCCATAAGTTGCATATCCAGACTTTTATACACAGTCAAGCCAATTAAATATCTTAATGTAATTACATCCACCACTGGAGAATACGTCTCCTCAAAATCAATACCAGGTCTCTGTGAAAAACCTTGTGCAACTAGTCTTGCTTTATATCTTGTGACCTCATGATTTTCATTTCTTTTCCTTACAAATACTCATTTGTATCCCATAGGTTTAGCATCTTCTGATGTTCGGACTACAGGTAAAAAAATCTGACTTTTTGAAAGTGAGTTTAATTATGCCCCGATTGCTTTTTTCCATTGAAGCCAATCTTTTCTATGTTGACATTCTTCAACAGATTTTGGTTAAGGATCCTCATTTTTAGATATAATATCAAGAGCAATATTATACGCAAAAATGTTGTCAATAATTATTTTAGTTCGATTCCATCTTTTTCTTGTCATGACATAGTTTATTGAAATCTCATTATTATCTTTAGGTATTTCACCTTCCTCACTAGTCATATCGATGATTTCTTTATGGGTATTTATATTCTCAACCAAATATTTTTCACTATTAATTATTTTTCATTTTCGAGGATTTTTATCTTTGGAACAATTGGTCTACTACGCTTTTGGTGTGTTCCAGACTCATTAGTGACAACTTGTTGTGTTGGGATATCAATTTTTGATGTGCAACTGGTATATGTGACTTAGTTACTTTCTTTGCATCTATAAATGCATATGGTAATTGATTTGTTATATTTTGCAAATGAATCATTCTCTGAACTCCAGGTTCACATTGTTCTGTACGGGGATCTAAATGAGACAATAACTATGCATTCTTCATGTAATTTATTTTTCCAACTTCTTAATTCCTCCCCCTAATGTTGAAAAATTTGTCTCATTAAAATGACAATCAGCAAATTATGCAGTAAATACATCACCCACTAGGAGCTCAAGATATTTAATAATTGATGGGGAATCATATCCAACATATATTCTTAACCTCCTCTGAGGACACATCTTAATGCGTTGTGTTGGAGCAATTGGAACATATACTGCACATAAAAAAAATTCTCGGAAAATATTTGGCTCATGACCACAAACTAATTATAATGGCGAGTACTTATGATAAGCTACTGGTCCAATGTGTACAAGTGACGCTGCATGCAAAATAGTATGTCTCCATACAGATGAATGAAGCTTAGCTCTCATAAGTAATGGTTTTGTAATTAATTGCAAACGTTTTATAAATGATTCTGATAAACCATTTTGTGTATGAACATGAGCTACAAGATGTTCAACACTTATCCCAATTGACATACAATAATTATCAAAAAGCTTGGGATGTAAATTCACCAGCATCATCAAGACGAATGATCTTAATTAAATAATCAGGAAATTGTGCTCTTAACTTAATTATTTAAGCAAGTAATTTTGCAAATGCAAGATTTCGACTTGATAATAAGCATACGTGTGACCATCTACTGGATGCATCTATTAGTACCATAAAATATCTAAATGGTCCACTTGGTGGGTTAATGGGTCCACATATATCATCATTAATTCGTTATAAAAATGCAGGTGATTCAGTCCCCACTTTAGTTGGTGATGGTCTAATTATCAATTTTCCTTGAGAGCAAGCATCACATGATAATTCATTAGATTGAAGAATCTTCTGGTTCTTCAATGGGTGTCCATTTAATTTTTAATAATTCTCCTTATCATTATAGATCCTGGATGACCCAATCGGTCATGTCAAATTGTAAATATGTCTAGATTCATGAACTTCAGGTTTATTGTTGCATATGTTTCAATTACTCGTATATGAGTATAATGCAATCCAGAAGATAAAGCAGACAACTCTTCTAATATACGTTTTTCATTTGAGAAAGTGGATATGATATATAGATATTTCACATTATTCTTACTATCAGTCTCAATATGATAACCATTGCAACGTATGTCTTTAGAACTTAGAAGATTTCTTTTTGATTGACTAGAGAACAATGCATTGTCAATTGAAAATTTTGTTTCTCTAGGCAAAATAATATTTGGCTTTCCAAGACCTTTAATCAAATTTGCAGAATTTGATAATGTATTTACTTTTACTTTCAGCATTGTCAATTTAGAAAAATATTTTTTATTTGTAAGTATTGTATGTATAGTTGCACTGTCTGCTAGACATAGATCTTCTTTGCTCATTTTCAAAACACCCAACATATGAAAATGATAATCCATGTTTCTTCATTAAAAGAAAATAATTATAATAAAAAAAACAACACTTCAAATATACAAAAGTTACTAAAAAAAATGAAGATAGATAAAAGAATACAACAACATTAAGTCTAGATATTCTCAAAATAAAAAGAAAACACTTGATGTGCCATCAGCTGTGCCAATCTTCTCTTCAGGAGATTCAAAGAAGTCTGCTACATCCAAATTTGTCATATGAGATGAGTCAAATATGTCATTATCCTGGTATGCAAAATTTTCTTCCATATTTTTCTCTTTTTCCTTTAGGGAGGCTTGATAGAGGTCAACTAAGTTTTGACGTACGACAGGTACGTGACCAATGCCCAGTCATTCTGCATCGGAAGCAATTATTTTCAAAACTTTTTGAACTTTTATCTTGTGGAGCTTTTCCTTTGTGGTCATCATTTTGTGTGTTTTTTTTAAAAAAATTTAAATGATTAGAACGATCACCACGAAAATAATAATTATTTATTCATCTGCCACGGTCACGACCTCGACCTCGACCGTGACCACGACCTCGACCACGATTATTATTAAAATTCACAGTATTCACTTCAAAAAATAGTGTTGTTCCGATTGGTCGAGATTCATGATTCTTCATCAATAACTCGTTATTTTGTTCAGCCACGAGAAGACATGAAATTAATTCAAAATACTGTTTAAAACCTTTCTCTCGATATTGCTACCGCAGGAGCATATTCAAGACATGAAATGTAGAAAATGTCTTCTCTAACATATCAACATTAGTAATTTTCTCTCCACATAACAATAATTTTGAGCTGATTTTAAATAATGTGGAGTTGTAATCACTTACTGATTTGAAATCTTGTAGCCTCAAATGCATCAACTCATAACAAGCTTTAGGAAGAATAACTGTTTTTTTGATGATCATACTTCTCTTTTAGATTTTATTACAAGATACAGAGATCTTTTATTGTAAGATACTTCATTTTCAACCTCTCGTGGAGATGATGACCAAGGAAAATCATAGCTTTTGCATTGTCCTAACTGGATGTCGTATTTCCTTCTTTAATTGTTTCTTCCAAGTTCATAGCATCGAGATGAATTTCGACATCGAACACCCATGACAAATAATTATTTCCATTAATGTCAACAATTGCGAATTCTAATTTTGTGAGATTTGTCATGGCAACACTATCATAAAATATTATATTTATCTTAGAAATTTAATATGTGATAAATATGCAAAATAACATTTAATTTATTAATATAACGAAGAGAGAAAAATCAACAGACTTTTAGGACCTACCTTTAGCAGAGAAAACGATAGGAGTTCATGCTAATAACGTGTGATGTTTTAGATTATCATGCGATGATGTATCGATGCGATAATGTGTGGATGCGATGATCATACAAGTTTTCCTAACAAAGCCCACTTATAAGCCTTCTTAGGGTCCTGGTAAGTCTAGGGGCGAACACAGGGATTACTAAATAGATATGCGACGGACTCTCTGATTCTATTGTGGTAGTGATAAAGGAGTAGATGGTGATTTAATTTAGCTTTTCTAATGCGATGGAATTAAACGCGGAACGATGAAAGGGTGGTGTTGTAACAAGTATGCGACGAAGGGGTTGAGAAAAGATTTAGCAAACATTTCTTAAGATTTTGTACAAGTCATACGATCATGCTATACACAAATATGAAACCCTACATTTCTCAATGTATAATGCCACAATTCCTATTTCTAAGATACATGCGATGTGTATGAGATGTAGCAGATAGAACTTATTTCTAAGTCTCTACTCTTGCTTATGTGATCTAATCCGACTCTTTCAAGCCTAGATTCTATCTTTGGATTACTCTCTCAAGCACTCCAAATGATGAATGATGCATACATAAGACAAGATGATTGCATAAAGTGCATAGCTCAAGTCATGCTAGCTAAGTACTTCTCAACCCATTCACAAATTTAGTTACTCATGCATGGTGTGGAGAGACTGAACATAAATCGAAATGAAGTTTCCATTTTTGCAAATAAGGTGTTGAGTACAAAACAATAAATGGAGTGAGAAATATCAAGTCAGGTAAGCAATGTCTTGCTTCCCGTGGCTTTATACACTACTCTTTATCACTTCAACTCTATTCCGATTTGTAGGCTCTAGCTCTCACAAGAGTTGGATGTCTTCTCCTTCGTACTATTTTCCGGCAGTCTCTCGATCTCTCCGAAAATTAATTTCTTTTCAAGGATTCCCTTCCCTCGGCTTCGCCTTGTCTTCTCGCTTTCTATGTTCTTTTTCTAGTTTGGTAACATCGGGTATTTATAGATTTCAAGGTGAAACAGCTCTTCTCACTAATGATTGCAAAGATGGGCAACATTAATTTCCATACTCTATTGCGCCATCTGAAAGTCACCAGAAGTTCAATGTATTTGCAACAGTATGGTCTTTAACGGTCATCAACTGTATTTCGAAATTGACCGTTATCAGTTTTACGTCCCATCATGATTTATTATGTTATCGCCTCTATGTAAGATCTTTATGCGATCGCTTTTGAGGTACTTCTTGCGATCGCAGGGATCGCAAACTCAAGTGCGCCATCGCGTTGTATCTTTAGATCACAATTTCATATGCGCCATTGCATTGTTCCTGCACAGAAATAGGCAAATTAACTGCTTTTATGCAATGAGCATTAGCGATCGCAATTTCTTTTAGTTTGACGTATTTAATCATAATATTGCCTATTTTACCATTGCTTTCTCCCCATTGCTTTAATAATTTAAGCTTTAATAACTTGTATTTCGACTAGTTATCAACGTGTTACGGAAATTGAGGAGCACAACGGGAATACAGATATGAAAAATAGAATATAGTAATAATTTTATATAATAATAATAAATAAATAAATAAAAACTAAAATGATAAAATAAAATAACTAAAACATAAAATAACCAAAATCATGAAATTGGATAATATGGAAATTAGTGGAAGTAGAATTCTCACCAATGTAGATGTGTTTTTAAGATCCACCAAATGCCACTATTTATAGGCAAAGTGACAAATAAGATGTGGACTTACATGGACAACATGAATGGTGACACATGCCTTTTGGGATACTAAGCCATGAACATTTATTTTCTATTATAATATTCCTAAGAGGAGAATATATTCTGTGGGATTTAACTTAGAGAGGGAAGAAATAGAATGTAATCTACCCTTTGAGAAAATATAGATCTTTTAACAAAAACATAAATTAAAATTTAAAAATTGAAATCTTTTTTTAGAAAACAGTTTAAAATTTCAAAGGATTAAAAGTAAGATTTTCAATTTGAGAAGATAAATATAATAAAACAAAGAACAAAATCAATTTCAAAATAAAAGATATTAACATATATTAGAAAAATATTGAAAGCCAAATAAAAGATCTACATCTACTCGCCCCTTCAACGTGTAGAAAGGGTAAAAAATTGGCCAAATATAAATTGTGTGAGTCCCACCTTATAATTAATTAACTATATATCTAAATAGAAAAGCCATTAGTCATATCCCAAAAATATAAGTAGAATTTAATTAGCTACTTATCTCAAATTCCTTATAATTTTTTAAGAATGTGGTCTTTGTCATAAATATTTTTTTACAAACCATGTCACATAACCATTAATAGAATCATTACATTTTGAGTATATTTCGCTTACAATATAAATTTAATTTTGTAATATATATATGAAGTTAATAGAATTTATAAAATGATTGCTTAATTTTTTTTTCAATCCAAAGATAAATCCTAAATCTCATTTTCCAAAACTCCCGAAAATTCATGTATACTTTAAAAAAAAATTAAAACAAAGTGCAGTCCATAGTTTATTAAAAGAATATGTAGAATTATTGAATAAAAAAAGTTTCAAATAGATTATTTATGTCATAAAAATTACACCAAATATCCCTAACATTTGAATCCAACATCCAAAATACATATATATGAAGTTATAAATTTCACATACATATAAACTCAATCTGACGTTCGAACCAGTCCCTCACTTTTATATGTTGATTTAATGATGTAATTAACTTTAGCTTTTATACGCCAATTTAATGATGTAATTAAACAAATAGTTTAATGCATATAAGGAGAAAAATGGGAAAAACAAATAAGACTTTAAGCCCAAGTGTGAATAGTTTTGGTGGAGAAATTCTTTCTAATCAAATTTTGCAATGTCATCACAACACAAGCCCATTTTATTAAATTTAGGGTCAATCAAACATTCACATATGCCTCATAATTAAAATTTGGAGATAAATAAAAATATTTTTAGAATCTTTTTACCACAAACCTAAAATTTGTCATACACTCAAATTTTCCTTATTTTTATTACTGACAAGAGTAAATACCATCGCGATGGAGGGAAAAGGGCCCATGTTGGAGTAAAGAAAGCCCATTGGGCTTGAAAACAGATAGGTTTCTGTGTTTCAATCAGACAGGCCAACCTAATTGAGGTAACCATTTACGCATATACAATTCGTGGATTTCACCTCCAAAATCTCTGTTTCCAAAATTTTAATTTCCACTTTAATATTATTCTTTTTTAATTTACAAAATTCTAGATTATATATAGTTTTTATTTGATTCTGAGATTTTTTTTCCCTTTCCATTACAATATTTTTTATTTGACATTAATCTTCATTGTGGAACCTTGAGTTTCTATTTACTTACAAAAACTTATAATTTTATAATATAGAGTCCTTGAGAGCCTTTGAGTACTCAACTTACACTAGGTTAAGTGAACTATTACGACCCATAATTAGTTTTAGTAAAACAATTTCAAAACTCTCACTGTCTACATTGTTTACTATTTTATAACCATCCTATTTCGTCATTTAAGATAATCATCCCAAATACAGACTATTATTGTTGGGGTTGATGCCCTAAATCTCGTAGGGTCCTATAGTTTGTAAATATTATATGAACAAACTTGTATGTGATTAATAATATTTGATATTTTATTTACTTTGTTTGTGAAATATATGATATTTTAGTTGCATTAACCACAAACCAATAAACTAACATCCATGGTTATCGTTGTAACTTAAACCTGTATGTGGAGATATACAAGTGTATCATGTTTAAGTGATAATCTAAATGGTCTGTAGTATATGGATAAGGTTGGATACCTTATCCTGGTGATACTACAAGTATGTCCTGCTTTGTAGGTGTTACAAATGTTGTAAAATGCTACAAATAATCTAATCCTAATCATTCATGTATTAGACATGCGAGCGGAGATATTCTATACAAAGAAGTTTGTATAAGACCGGATCACAAAATGTTTAGTCTCATTATATAACGCCATTCATAATAGAGACCTTCATTTCACTAGGATGACCATAGGTAACATGACCTTAATCTTGAGTGAGTTGTGAACTCCTGCCTATGAGGATGGTCCTTTGATTTGTATGAGTAAGAGTGACCAGATCGTCGACTCAACAAGCATACCATTTTGAGGATTCATCTGATTGGGGAGTTGGTAACTTAGTTACATAAGATGAAATTCACTCCTTCTCCGAAGCAAGGGTAAGTACATAAATTGCTCCCTTAAGGGCTGATTCCGGGTCTTGAACAATGTGGCGCCACACCCTCTCTTGGCCCAAGAGTGGTTTAGTCATAGTGGGACTATGATCTATTGTTCATTAGAGGGATCAATGGTACTTAAGAAGTTAGATGTAACTACAGGGGCAAAACGTTAATTTGGCCCAACTATACTTACGAGCAATTTGTGAAGGGTCATCATACTGTTGATTGGTTATATCCAATGGACACAGAAATATATCTGTAGTGCGAAGAGTGCAACTGTCGGTCTTTAGTGGAATGTCCGACAGTTAACAGATGATGGATAATGTAATTAAAGAGTTTAATTAGTTATCCACATACCGTTGGAGCTTCAACCTATATATTCATAAGGTCCCCTTGGTAGCTTAAAAGGATTTAGTTGAGAATCGGTTTTTGGGTTAATTTGAATTGTTCAAACTAATAAGAGGAAATTTAATTATATATGATATAATTAAATCTATTCAATTATATATGATATAATTGAGATAATGTATTTGATACAGTATTGTTTAATTGGAGGAATAAATATTTGAATGAGATTCAAGTAGTTGTTAAATTTAATATAAATATGATTTATATTAAATGCCATAAAATAGAGAAAAAGAACTATAGTTTATATTGTATATGATGCAATATTAAAACTATAGGTTATAAATATCATATGATAAATTGGTTATCATATTTATTGATATTATTAATTATTTGGATAATTAATCAATTTTTCTCTCTAACCACCTTAGTGGGAGGTTAGTTGGTTTTTTTTTTTTTTTTTTTAATAAAAAATGGGATAAATAAAATATGATTTTATTATTCTAAACCTAAGGCACACGATTTGTGAGTAATCTATACGATAGATTGAGAGTCTAAACGAAAGATTTCTTACTCTACACGACTGAAGCAAAAAGTTATACGATAGTCTTCTTCTTCCTCAATCGTCTTCCTCCTCCATACTTCAAACTCCCTCCCTAACCAAAATAGACAGAGCCCACCACTCCTGGGTTTTCACCCTGAGAATACCAAGGTCACCAAGTGGTAGTGTCCTTCACGTTTGGTTCGAGTGTTCTGGTTGCTGTTTGTTCGAGGAGAGTTCGTTGCTGTTCGAGGAGTTTGAGTTAGTTCGAGGGATCTACGTGAAGAAGAGTTCTTCAAAGGTATAATAACTTGAACTTTATATATTATTCAAAAGCATGCTGTAATTTATGTTATGATGCATAATCTGTACTGTTTTACTGTAAATGTTTGTTTTCAATCGAAATTAAGTTTGAACGATCCACTTCCGCTTATAGGATCTCTGTAAAACGAGTTCCTTCAATTATGACCCACATACTATAATAACCTCTGATTATGATAATCAACTCAAAATGCCCAAAATTGCCCCAACGTGTTTAGAGTTTTCACCTGCCCTAATATAGTTTATAGATATTGATCTTTGTCTTTAATGTGTTGCTTGCCTTTACCATCTCCTCAACACATCATAAAAAGCTTACAGGTATTACCAATGTTAATAAATATAAACTTTCACTACCTATATATGTTAATATATTGATTTTGTCTCATATAATTAATAGAAACTAAGGTATATGATCTCCCATTTGTGTGATGGTTGGAATATACTACACGACTCTTATTATAGGTTGCCCTAAGTGTAAGGCCTAAAGCCTACAAGCGGAACCAAACCTAAACAAGAATAGAGGCTTGCATTGGTGTCCCTGCTTCTAAAAAGGAAAATCAAACCCTCAAGTTTCGAATTGACTAGCCAAACTTGTGGAGTCCCACCAAAGGAAAATAACCAAACCGAGCTTGCCACTGACACTCTGCGACCTCAAGAGCCACGTCAATTCTGACACCATTAGTCTTGCACATATCCCCAATCAAATGTAAGAGGAAAGACATTATAAATAACTCCAAACTAACAACATTAAGGAGTAAGTAATTCTCTTTGTGATTAGTCGAGCTAAATACTTCCTATACTAGTTTAGGTATCGAAGTGTACTTAGTTCGACAACACATCGATGTGAGTACTTTTTCATATGTTAACTATAGTGATGCGTCTAGATTAGAGAAGTGGGTCAAATGAACACTCAAGGCCTATGTACGAGTTTCCCATGTAAACATTTGGCACTATTTGTGGGGATGATAGTGGTAGACGATAAGCAACTGAAATGACTAAGGTTGGTAATGGTCGACCAGAATTGGTGAAGAACTACAAGTAAGATTTCAACTGTGGAGATGGCTTAAAGGCCTTCGATTGAAAAGGAAAAGCCAAGGGAATGCGACCATTAGCGACTCTGAATAGACCATGTCTAAAACTGAGCCTAGTGAAGAAAAGCTCATTCCCCTAGTGAAAGGCACAACCAGAAGGAAAAACCTCCGTGTAGCCCCAATGTTGCAAGAAGAAGGAAAGACTTAGAGGGAAAACATTAGTTCTAACATCTTCTCCAAAGCTCAAGTGACAATAACATAATTCATGTCCTAAACGGTAGTTATGACAGAGGAAGCAATGTGCCAGGATGAGGAAAGGAAGGCCACTGACCTGATCTTGGTGCTTGACCATCATAAAGAAAAGGTGAAAGCCTCTGCCTTATAACCTGCCCTCTATCAGAGATCGCCGAGATCGACATCAAATCGGTTGTGACTAGACCTATTGTAACGCAGATTTTGATAAGTAAGATTGATGATGTTTTATGCTCGAAATGATGCGAAGCTAGATATGAATTAATGATGGATGTTCACGTAGTATGCCATGCGTTGTCACAAGTTTCCTTATGATAGAACCAAGTGTAATTCCACCGCAAGTTTCTCGGTGTGATCCGAGGTCGAACACGAGGACTGATTTAGGTGATTGTGGTATGTTCATGATATATGCAACCAGGTTTTCAATCTTTAAAAATGTATTTATACAGGTATATAAATTGCGATAAAATAAAGTAAAGCAGTAAAGATGCGATAATAAAATGAAATACAATAAATCTAAGCTAGATGATACAAGATACAAGCTTCATGTTACAAGATGCTGGGGTCAAGGCTAGCTGTGAAAGTTGTGCAAAGACGTGGAATGCGGCCGCAAGTTTTATGAACAGAACAGAAAGGGAAAGGCAAAGAATATAATAATGCAAGTTCTCAATTGCGTTGAAGCTACAAATGTTGTTCCGCTCTTCTCTTGGCGTACACCTTTCAGTGATCGGCCGCGCTCACACATGTCTATGGTGAAATAGAGACTAACGTAATGAACGCAAGGTTGCTTCCATGTCTGGAAGTACTACTTGCTTTAGTTAACGCATTCTTCAGATTTTCTCTCGATAGATCAGAATGGTATATTCACTTCTACTCTCACAGGTGAAGATGCCGTCTAGCATGCCTTAGCTAAACACATTTTATATCTTTAACATAGATTAAGTACTTAGTTAATTCATATTGCTTATCAGGGAATTAAGAAGACATCATGAAGAAAGTGATTGACGGATGAACGAAAATAGAAAGAAAATAATAAATGAAAGCTATCAAAAAGTTTAATATCTCTATTAAGCGTTTGATACATGGTGTGAATGCAGAGGAAAAGAAACAGTGAAATACAATGATGAAAGAGATAGAATAGATACAAACAAGTGCCAATGTCTTGGCACTGATTCGATAAAGATTTGCTTGTCGGATAGGATGGATTTGATGGTAGGAAGAGCTTCCCTCTCAGGCTTACTCCACCAGTAGCAGGGATCTTTGCACAGAGCTTTCAATCAGGTGTTTGGCAGATTAGTTTTGAGATTCACCTCTCGGCCTTATCTCGTCTTCTTCCCAGATTTCTTCACTTAAGCACTTAGCTCAGCCTTTTCTCTCAACAGTTTTGCAGCATTTACCCCGTATCCCATAGCATACGCTTTCTCTGAAATCTATGGGGTATTTATAGGTGCAAGTATTTGACTCCGGCCTTGTGGTCCCCACTGATGGTTATGGTAATTCCGAAGATGAAGGGATATTATTCCTTCTGTTATGCAATCAGACCGTCAATTTTGCACAACCGTTAATTGTACACGTGTCTCAATCCTCCGCTTTTGTGTTGCTCAGCTGCATCTTTCGATCATGGATTCGCATGCGGTTGCACACAGCTCTGGATCGACTGTCGCATTGCACCGTCATTGTGGTAATTGTCTCTTCATTGTTGACTGATAGGTGCAATGTGACAGAGATGCGTTGATCAATTTCTCGTGAGCCTTAAGCGCAAACGGTGACTTTGTTTCTTGAAAAACAGAGTAAAATTTGGCTTGTCTTCCATCTTTATGGTGTTAATGGGTGTAATTGCAAACATTTATAATTATTGTAATACTAGGCTAATTTTCATACAATCGGCGCATATTTACTAAATTTTGGTCGCAATATCTAGATAAAGTGGCATAAATAACTTGTATTTCTACTAGTTATCAAACCCCCAAATTTAGATATATGCTTGTCCCCAAGCATATCTTCTACTAAGGAAATCATGCTCAATTCCTATCATCTATTTTTGCGACGATTGGTTGCTCCGAATGTTGCACTTAGGCACATTACTTGACATTGAAATTTCCTTCTATCCTTGCTAATTCTTAGCAAGCCCTACTTTATTCTTCTATATGACAAAATTTTGCTCAAAGATGCTTTTCTAGTTTTCAAAATAGAATGTTTATCTCTTCTTTGTCAAAACAACTTGATGTGTCTATATGCGGTGAGCAAAACTTTGCGTCATTTATTCACTTAAAGATTGTTGATCATGATAACACTCTTCGTTTTGGCTTGTCCCCACGGGTGTCATCCGGACATCCAACTACAGTTGTGTGCCAATTTCAATTTTAACTCATGATAATCAGAGGAGTTGTCTCTTGCATTCTTTTATTTTTGTTTTTGTTTGTTTTTTTTTTTTTCATACTGCGTTGTTCTTGGAAACCCACCTTCATTTTGGCTTGCTCCTACGGGTGTCATACAAACATCCAACTACGAACAGGCTCCTTTCATAACTAAACTCTTATCAGGTTGGGAATATTTTTAAGATTTACCCTTGCGCTGACATTGGAGTTTTGCATAATTTTTTTAAAAATGAAAATGGACACATTTTCTTAACTACAGCATAATCTTGATCTCATTTGCTCAAACCTTCCTCACCCCCAAATTTAAAGATGAGCAAGGTCCTCATTGCGTTGTTTGGAGAGACTAGATAAACACTTAGAAGAAAATTTCAAAAAGAAGATTTGAGCAGAACTTTGAAAGATAAAAGGTAAAGTACTGCTAAACTAAGAATTAACTAAGTGTTAGTCAGAATTTACTAAGTATGTGAAATGTTTCTAAGTATAAACATGTAATACATCATAGCAACGCAATGAATGAAGATCGTAAAAAGAAGAGATTTAGAACATTACAAAAATTGACAAAGGAAGATAAAGAAAAAGGTACAGGCAAAAAGTGAAGTGAATATATACTCTGATTGTATTGACTATTAACAAAGTATACAAATAAATTACAAATGAATGCATTACAAAATTTTCTATTGCCTGTACAAGAGTAAAAGAATTTGATTACTTTATAAATAATAAATGAATTGAATACAATAAAGAATGGCCGCATAAAAAAAATCGTATTGAAAGAAAGTGTAAATATTAAGGTTGAGAAGCAGGGGGATCAGGCAGAATTTGAGGTGGTGCAGGAGGCGCTCCTTCGAAATTTAAGTGCCGCCGGAGATGTAGAAGCACCATTGGACCATGAAGATATGCGGTGAGAAAGTTGAAGTACTCTTGATTACGCTCCGCTATCATTCTCTGGTTCATATGAACTTTATAGATGTTGTGCTGCATGTTCATTAGCGCCTCTCTTGGTGTGGCGGCACTGCGTTGAATATCATCAATGTGCTCCATTACTACCTTAAATCGTTTGTTGAAGAAGTGTTGTTGTTGAGAGAAGAGTTATTGTTGTTGGGAGAAGAAGGATCTCATTTCTGCTAACTCAGCATCCATAGAGGTGATGGAGGGTTGTGCCTACGATGTCTTGCCAGCATCGTTTTGGGGTTGGGCAGAGGTGCCTTCACCCAAACCATGTGGGTCATCAACTTGCGGCGGTGGAATGGTGGGTTGCGGTGATGATTCTAATGGTGAAGGTGGGGTTGCTGGGTAAACAGGAGAGTTGGGGACAAGAAGAAGGTTTGTAAAATGCTCGTGTAAGGGGGAAGAGGGTTGCGCTGGCGGCCTCAGAGGGCTTGGCGGCTGGATGACTAAGGGAAGAGGGTTCATAGGTTCAAGATTTTGTGTTAGTGACTCCTGGACCTTCTCTTTTCCCTTATCCTCTCTTCGTCTTCTTTTTGGTCTGGGTTCCAGCGGGGCATTCAAATCAATCGCAAGCCTCTTTGCTAGCAGCTCGGGGCAATGTGGGGAATCTTTGAGGAGCATCCTCAAGATTTTTATATTGATGAGGCTGTGGACTTCTGGCATGGGTTCCTCATCAATGCCTACACCCATAGACAGGCATAGACTTGAAACGATCCACGGGAAGAAGTATTGCCTTCGAATGCCCCACTAATGCTCTGATCTGCCTTGCGATCAACTGCCCTACGTCGATAGGAATGCTGCGGGCTATACAGTACGCGACCATGACCCAATCCCTTGATACAGTTCTGTCGTGCGTCGTTGGGATCAACCACTTTTTGACCAAATAAACCCAGAGCATTCCCTCCGGCAGTAAGGACTTGGACTTCAGGGTGCAGATGGCTTTGAGTGAGACCGACCACTTTGTGCCCGGTTGTATTAGTATCTTCAACGCGTCCTCCATCTGCTCTTCTGTAGGATCATCAATAATCTTGTTCCCTGGCGCATCAGGGTTGTCCTTCATTTGATAAATTTCGTTGATATCCCTTGTGTTGAAGGATACTATCTCTCCCTCAAAGGTCACCGCATCCCTATTTTCATGTAAGCGCCCGCGGTAAAAGCTTTGCACTACCTGAGGCACTATGATGGATGGGCACTGGCAGAATGTGTCCCACCTATGCTCCACAATTACGTTCATGATGAGGTCAGGTAGTGGATTCGGCACAGGATAGAAGCCCATCTCGATCAACATATCATCGTTCTCCTTTTTCTTTGATGATCGTTTCTTGGCCGCTGCGGGTTCACTGCTTTCTGCTATAGCCTTGCCTTTTGCCAATGCAAGACGGGCTACTTGTCGTTCTCTCTTTTCCCGCTCTCTGCATTGCTCTTCTTTTGTGCGCTCAGTGAGCTCTTTGCCCTTGCTCTTATATAAGCGTTTCTTATTGGCTTCGCGTTTCTTCCTCTTCTCCTCCAACAACAATCTGTCATCTTCATCTTCTTCTTCTTCTCTTTCTTCTCTCGCAAACTCTTCTTCGAATTGCTCAGAGGCTAGCAACAGGCGCTGTTCCTCCTCGCACTTTCGGATCCTTTCAAGTCTGGTAAGCTCATTGTTGCGTCACATTTCTTCAAACTCCAATCTTCTTCTTCTATCCTCCTCTGCGATGATGAGCTTGCCCCTCTCCATCTTTTCTTGCTTCTCCTTTTTTTTTTTTCTTTCTTTCTCTCTCTCTCTCTCTCTCTCTTCCAATGCCAAAATTAATCTTTGAGGGTCAATTGTGGACCCTTGTGGTGCATTCTCCCTGTGACGCCGTATTAGGGGGGTTCCCTCTGCTTTTTCTTTTTCTTTGGTCGCAACTATTTGCGTTAATATAGGTTGCGCCGATTCCATTAACTGTGCTGTTTCCCCCCTATCCTCCCTTACGGAGGTTGATTCTCCATCCTTCTCAGGGCTCGCAGCCCTCTGTCTTGCTTCTTTTTCTTCATTCAGGCGCCTCTTCTCACGTCGGCGCAATCTTCTCTCCTCTTTCTCCTTCTTCTTTCTTTCCTTCTTGGCCTCTTCATCTTCATCATCATCCTTTTGCTGTTTATTCTTTCTTGCCTTGCGATGACACGAAGACTCCGCCCCTCCAGCCTTCTTTCCTTTGCTCTTCTTCTTCTTCTTATCTTCCTTCTCAACCTCTTCTGGCTGCTTCCCTCTCTTCTTATCTTCCTTCTCAGCCTTTTCTGGCTGCACATCCCTTACAACCTCCTCCATCGCAATGTCAAGGGTCACTAATGCAACCTCTACTTCCTTGGCCTCTTCGACTGCGACCTCTTCTTCTTCTCTTTCCTTGATCGCAATTTCCTCTTCTTTTCTTCTTGGAGATTCGTCATAAATTTCTGCAATGACAGTTTCCTCCTGAGTCTCCGAGACCAGAACATCATTCTTCTTTTCTTCTTCTTCAACCACCACTACTCCATCCTTCACTGGTTCATCCGCTACTACCGCCGCCTCCTCCTTCGTAGGCAGTGGTTGGTTTACAACCCCTGCCTCGGGTAGTCCACCTTCTTGCTCCAAGGTACTTAGGATGTTGCCAAACACTTCCGCATCATCTCGTCTCTTCCTTTCACTTTCAGTGGAGATGGCAGGTGTTGGCCTAGGCATGCTCTTGGTGCTTCCTCCTCTCTTTAACACAGAAGGCTTAATGGTAAAGGAATTTCTCTGGAATCTTTCGGCTAGTCTGGGGATGGTGTGGGCTTGGGCGGCAAGCCTGCGACTGGCAGCCAGGAATGCTGCCTCTCGCATGGCTACTTGATAAGGGGTAGAAGGTGAAGCGGATTGGTTTGGGGTTTGGTCAACCATGGATACGAGCTTGGAAAGGTCTGGTAAAATCTCGAGCTGCTGGGGAGAAAGAAAGGTTTGGGATGCAAGATGCTTAGGGTTTCTAGTTTGCCAAAGTGAGGTAAAGGTTTTCCAATGAAGGAGGAGGTCGTATTTATAGGTTAGGCCATGGTGAGGCCCAACGCGATTTTTGTGGCGACTGGCCTTGAGCAGCTCAACAGGCATGTCGTTCCACCTCGCTCATTTATGGAATGTCAAAAAAAGTGTCCTTTCTTCTGCCAAGTCATAATTTCTTGGGATACGAATCGATTGAACTTCTTCCCAAATTGCCAAACGAATTTTTCTTTAATATTTTATTTGAATGGATGCATGAAAAAAAATAATGCATTGTGCTTACCAATGCAATTGTATCTTTGCAGAGGATGGGCAACAACGCATATATCCCCGCAACACACCCCTTAACCAACGTTTTTCTGGAGGATACCTCAACATAGTGCATTTGGCTAAGGACGGGCAAAGGACACATGCGAGCGCTACATACCTCTCAACTCAATCCAGTTGAGTTAGGTAAACGCAAAGCATTCCTGATTGGTTTGATATGCGTCCATTGCAACCTTGTATATTTATTGTTATTTTCCTTTATTACTCAATCATTTACCAATTAAAGCACGATGCATTGATTACAAAAAAAAAGTCAAAGAATTAAAGACGAGACATAATTAAATGCAGAGAAGTGAATGAGGAAATAAATTCATAAAGCCAAAATTGAATTAAATGAAGAATTGAAAACAAAACTCAGACAGAAATTCAATAAAGCAGTAAACATAGTATTGAGATATGGATCGAAAATTGCGTTGTCCTGGGCGATCGCAATCCACATCTCCGCAGGCGGTCAAGCTTGTCTGCTCAATGTATTAAGGACATTGCTCCTTCCCTGTAGATTCCGGGGCTTCTGAGTTGCTGGGCAATGTTCCTGGTGTTCGACTTCTTAGCTCAGAGGCTAGCTGGCCCACTTGGATCTCCAGATTCATTATAGAGGACGCTTGTGCTTGCATCACTGCATCATTTTTATCCATATACTGCTTCAGCAGCGTCTCTAACGAGCCTCCCGAGGTGTTAGACGATGATGGTTGCTGGTTATGCGGTCTTGATTGCCCTTGGTTGTGGTGAAAAAGGGGATTTCCTCTACTGCCCCCTTGATGGTTCACTAGCCCCCTAGGTTGGGATTGCCTCCCCAACCGAAGTTAGGATGGCTCCTCCAGCCCGGATTATAGGTGTTGCTGAAGGGGTTGTTCTGGATAGCACACACTTATTGGAGGTTCAATGGACACACATCAGCTCCGTGAGCCCCTCCACAATTGACGCAACTGATTGTGACCACTTGAGTCGGTGCAGCGAGTTGCACTGATTGTGGAGCAATGGCTCCTTGTTGATTGCCATTGACTGAAGGATCGTCACCGTGGCCATCTGCGTGGCCAATGTGGTCATTGTCCCCGCAGGGACAATGGCTGTTTCAGTTTTCCTTCTATCGGCGCCTAAGCCTCTATAACCATCGTCGATCCAATCATCCATATTTCGTGAGATGCGGTCGAGGATGACTTTGGCCTCCGTGTATGTCTTATCCATAAAACCTCCTGCCGCGGAGGCATCAACAACAACATGCATTGCTCTATTTAGGCCATTGTAAAATGTTTCCATCAAGACACAATTGAGAATCCCGATATGCGGACAGTTTTTCACCAGTCTCTTGAATCGCAGCCAGGTGGTGCTCAGGGTCTCACTCTTCTTCTGTTCAAAGTTCAACACATCCTTTCGTTGCCTTGCGTTGACGGCAGGTGGGAAGAACTTCTTCATGAACCGCTCCACCAATTGCTCCCATGAAGTGATCTCATTTGGCTCCAATGAGTAAGCCCACCTCTTGGCCTCGTCCCTCAAGGTGTACGGGAACATATACAATCTATATTTTCTGGCGTCACGCCAAGTAAGGAAAAATTGTCGCACATCTCGACAAAGCTGGTCAGATGGGCATGTAGGTCTTCACCTTACAGACCCCCGAACTGCCTGACATTTTGAATCATTGGCAACATGACCGACTTAATCTTAAAACGCGCATTCTCCTCCATAGTCGGCCTCGAGATTCCAGGCTAAAAATCATACAAATCGGGTGCCACATAATTACGCATCAGGATGTTGCGATCAGCCACCAGGAAGACAGGATCCTGAGCCTGTCGAACAGCCTCTTGGTTCATAGCTGGTACCGCATTATCATTATTGTCTGCCATGCTGGCTACCTTCTTTTGCCTAATTCGGTTCTGACGTACCCTTGCACAGAAAGTACGCTCGATCTCAGGGTCAGTTACAAATTCCGGTTCAGCACTAGGACTCATAAACCGTCAGGCTACTCTCCACGTTGAACATCCAGTACAATGAGATCTGTCCTGCAAAATACCAAAAACACATTCAAACAATAAACCGTTAACCAAGTCCCCGGCAATGGCGCTATAAACTTGTAACACAGATTTTGATAGGTAAGATTGATGATGTTCTATGCTCGAATGATGCGATACTACCGCTAGATATGCGTTAATGATGGATGTTCACCTAGTATGCCATGCATTATCACAAGTTTCCTTACGATAGAACCAAGTGTAATTCCACCGCAAGTTTCTCGGTGTGATCCGAGGTCGAACACGGGGACTGATTTAGGTGATTGTGGTATGTTCATGATATATGCGACCAGGTTTTCAATCTTTAAAAATGTATTTGTACAGGTATATAAATTGCGATAAAATAAAGTAAAGCAGTAAAGATGCGATAATAAAATGAAATACAATAAATCTAAGCTAGATGATACAAGATACAAGCTTCATGTTACAAGATGCTGGGGTCAAGGCTGGCTGTGAAAGTTATGCAAAGACGTGGAATGCGGCGACAAGTCTTATGAACAGAACAGAAAGAGAAAGACAAAGAATATAACAACGCAAGTTCTCAATTGCGTTGAAGCTACAAATGCTGTTCCGCTCTTCTCTTGGCGTACACCTTTTAGTGATCGGCCGCACTCCCACATGTCTGTAGTGAAACAAAGACTAACGTAATAAACGCAAGGTTGCTTCCATGTCTGGAAGTACTACTTGCTTTAGTTAACGTATTCTTCTAACCTTTTCTCGATAGATCAGAATGACATATTCACTTCTGCTCTCACAGGTGAAGATGCCGTCTAGCATGCCTTAGCAAAACGCATTTTATAGCTTTAACACAGATTAAATACATAGTTAATTCATATTGCTTATTAGGGAATTAAGAAGATACCATGAAGAAAGTGATTGACGGGTGAACGGAAATAGACAGAAAGTGGTAAATGAAAGCTATCGAAACATTTAATATCTCTATTAAACGTTTGATACATGGTGTGAATGCAGAGGTAAAGAAACAGTGAAATACAACGATGAAGGAGATTGAACAGATACAAACAAGTGCCAATGTCTTGGCACTGATTCGATGGAGATCTGCTTGCCGAATAGGATAGATTTGATGGTAGGAAGAGCTTCCCTCTCAGGCTTGCTCCACTGGTAGCAGGGATCTTTACACATAGCTTTCAATCGAGTGTTTGGGAGATTAGTTATAAGATTCACCTCTCGGCCTTATCTCGTCTTCTTCCTCGATTTCTTCACTTAAGCACTCAGCTCAGCCTTTTCTCTCAACAGTTTTGTAGCATTTACCCCGTATCCCGTAGCATACGTTTTCTCTGAAATCTATGGGGTATTTATAGGTGCAAGTCTTTGACTCTGGCCTTGTGGTCCCCACTGATGGTTATGGTAATTCCGAAGATGGAGGGATATTATTCCTTCTATTATGCAATCAGACCGTCAAATTCTGCACAACCGTTAGTTGTACATGTGTCTCAATCCTCCGCTTTTGCATTGCTCAGCTGCATCTTTCGATCATGGATTCGCATGCGGTGTTGTTTTTATTACCGCATGCGGTTGTACACAGCTCTGGATCGACTGTCGCATTGCGCTGTCATTGCGGTAATCGTCTCTTCATTGTTGACTGATGGGCGCAATGTGACAGAGATGCGTTGATCAATTTCTCGTGAGCTTTAAGCGCAAGCAGTGACTTGGTCTCCTGCAAAACAGAGTAAAATTCGGCTTGTCTTCCATCTTTATGGTGTTAGTGGGTGTAATTGCAAACATTTATAATTATTGTAATACTAGGCTAATTTTCAACAATCGGCGCATATTTACTAAATTTTGGCCGCAATATCTAGATAAGATGGCATAAATAACTTGTATTTCTACTAGTTATCACACCCCTAAATTTAGATATATGCTTGTCCCCAAACAAATCTTCTACTAAGGCAATCATGCTCAATTCAAATCCTCTATTTTTGCGACGATTGGTTGCTCCGAATGCAGCACTTAGGCACATTACTTGACATCGCAATTTCCTTCTATCCTTGCTAATTCTTAGCAAGCCCTACTTTATTCTTCTATATGACAAAATTCTGCTCAAAGATGCTTTTCTAGTTTTCAAAATAGAATGTTTATCTCTTCTTTGTCAAAACAACTTGATGTGTTTATATGGGTAAGCAAAACTTTGTGTCAATTATTCACTTAGAGATTGTTGATCATGGTTACACTCTTCGTTTTGGCTTGTCCCCACGGGTGTCATGCGGACATCCAACTACGGGTGTGTGGCAATTTCAATTTTAACTCATGATAATCAGAGGAGTTGTCTCTTGCATTCTTTTATTTTTGTTTTTTTTTTTCATACTGCGTTGTTCTTGGAAACCCACCTTCGTTTTGGCTTGCTTCTACGGGTGTCATACGAACATCCAAGTATGAGTAGGCTCCTTTCACAACTAAACTCTTATCAGGTTGGGAATATTTTTAAGGTTTTCCCTTACGTTGAAATTGGAGTTTTGCATAAGTTTTTTTTAATTGAAAATGGACACATTTTCTTAACTACAGTATAATCTTGATCTCATCTGCTCAGACTTTCCCCACCCCCAAATTTAAAGATGAGCAAGGTCTTCATTGCGTTGTTTGGAGAGACTAGACAAACACTCAGAAGAAAATTTCAAAAAGAAGGTTTCAGAACTTTGGAAGATAAAAGGTAAAGTACTGCTAAACTAAGAATTAACTAAGTGTTTGTAAGAATTTACTAAGTATGGGAAATGTTTCTAAGTATAAACACGTAATACATCATAGTAACGCAATGAAGATCGTAAAAATAAGAGATTTAGAACATTACAAAAATTGACAAAGGAAGATAAAGAAAAAGGCACAGACAAAAAGTGGAGTGAATATATACTTTGATTGTATTAACTATTAATAAAGTATACAAATAAATTACAACTGAACGCATTACAAAATTTTCTATCGCCTGTACACGAGTCAAAGAATTTGATTACTTTACAAAAAATAAATGAATTGAATACAAATAAAGAATGGCCGCATAAAAAAAATCGTATTGGAAGAAAATGTAAATATTAAGGTTGAGGAGCAGGGGGATCAGACATTTGTGCTTGCAGTGATGATACTAATGGTGAAGGTGGGGTTGCTGGGAAAACAGGAGAGTTGGGGACAAGAAGAAGGTTTGTAAAATGCTCATATAAGGGAGAAGATGGTTGCGCTGGCGGGCTCGGAGGGCTTGGAGGCCGGATGACTCAGGGAAGAGGGTTCATAGGTTTAAGATTTTGCGTTGGTGACTCTTGGACCTTCTCTTTTCCTTTATCCTCTCTTCGTCTTCTTTTTGGTCTGGGTTCCACGGCGCATTCAAATCGATCGCAGGCCTCTTTGGTGGCAGCTCGGGGCAGTATGGCGAATCTTTGAGGAGTATCCTCAAGATTTTTATGTTGATGAGGCCGTGGACTTCTGGCATGGGTTCCTCATCAACGCCTACACCCATAGACATGCATAGACTTGAAACGATCCACGGGAAGAAGTACTACCTCGAACATGCCCCACTAATGCTCTGATCTGCCTTGTGATCAACTGCCCTACGTCGATAGGAATGCTGCGAGCTATGCGGTACGTGACCATGACCCGATCCTTTGATACAGTTATGTCGTGCGTCGTGGGGATCAGCCGCTTCTTGACCAAATAAACCTGGAGCCTTCCCTCCAGCAGCAAGGACTTGGACTCCAGGGTACAGATGCTTTTGAGCGAGACCGATCACTTTGTGCCCGATTTTGTTAGTATTTTCAACGCGTCCTCCATCTGCTCTTCTGTGGGATCATGAATAATCTTGTTCCCTGGCGCATCAGGGTTTTCCTTGATTTGATAAATTTCGTTGATGTCCCTTGCGTTGAAGGATACTGTCTCTCCCTCAAAGGTCACCACATCCCTATTTTCATGTAAGCGCCCGCGGTAAAAGCTTTGCACTACTTGAGGCACTATGATGGATGGGCACTGGCAGAATGTGTCCCACCCATGCTCCACAATTACGCTCGTGATGAGTCAGGTAGTGGATTTGGCGCAGGATAGAAGCCCATCTCGGTGAACATATCATCGTTCTCCTTTTTCTTTGATGATCGCTTCTTGGCTGTCGTGGGTTCGCTGCTTTCAGCCTTGCCTTTTGCCAACGCAAGGTGGGCTGCTTGTCGTTCTCTCTTTTCCCACTCTCTGCGTTGCTCTTCTTTCTTGCGCTCAGCGAGCTCTTTACTCACTTGTTTACAGTGAGGCAACAACAAGAAAAAGTCATGCGTGAGCATGAATACATTGCATGCTTCAAAGCAAAAACTCTAGAAACTGGGATGCTTGATACTAAGTAGCCAAACCTCTACCATGAAGGCTACTTCGATCAATCGACACGAAGCCTGCATTGGAAGATGACATGCTATTGTTTGTGTGTAGCATGATCACATAACTTGAACGTAATCTTAGAAAGTGTTTGCTAAACCCCTTCTCGACCAGTTCATCGCATACTCATTGTAATTCTCGATTTCATCAACTATTTACTCGAATCCGTCACATAAGAACTATACTTAAACAAATCGCCATCCAACTTATTTGTTTTCACCACCGCAAAGGAATCAAATTTATTGTCGCATATCAACTCAGTAGTCCCTCTGTTCGACCCTGGATTTATCAGGAAACCTAGTGAGATTTATACTTGAATCTTATTAGGAAAACTTGCATGTGCAACGCATAACTCATCACTGCAAATATACACCATAATCGCATCACATTTACAACGCATCATATACCTTGATGAACCAACATATCCAATAACTTGATAAGGAAAAAAGAGGTCATAGTTCTTAAATGGTTCAAGGTGAGGAGTCAGACTTGAGCAAAAAAAATCGCAATAAATATTGCTAAGGGTTCTCATGTCCCAAAAGGGAAGGTCAAATCCTTGGGTTCTAGGTCTACACTCATGGAGTTTCACCAAAGGAGAAATGATCAAGCCAAGCTCGCCTCTAGCATTCTGCGATCTCGGGGACCAAACCCATTTTGACATTGCTGGTATTGCACATATCCTCAAGCGGATGTCAAAGGAAGGGTCTTATAAATAGCCTCACACCAATAACCTCAAGGGGTAAGTAATTCTTTATGTGTTTAGCTTAGCTAAATACTTCTTATAGTAACGTAGGCATCAAACTGTACTTAGCTCAACACCACACTGGTGCGAGTACTCTTAAGTAGTTCAGCTCCAATAACGCGTCCATACTAGGTTGAGGTTGAGGTGACCTCTTAGGAGAGGTCTAGGTCGGATCATATCGTCAAGCACTACAATAAAATTGGGATTTCATGCCATTTAATAACTATTAAATTTTAAATTCATGATAATTATTTCCAGTAATTATATCGCTTGTAAAGATATGAGCATCAATGATAGGAAAAATGTCATAACTGATCTTCTCATGACGATAAATAATTGTCAACAATGAACAATTACCGACAATCATAAATTGTCATTGTCAAGCTTACTATGACATGTTATCAATATCATCAATTGGCTCAAAATTGGTTAATTGGTGTAGCATTATGGGTATTGATGATAGTTATAAAATGTCAAAAAAGAATATACTGTGACATTTTTTTTCTTGTCAAGAATGCCTTAACCATGACACTTTTTGTCAAAAATATTTGAACCATGAGAAACACTTTATGATCACAAATGTTATATCACAACACATTTTTATTGTCAAATAATTTCATATTGATTACATTTTATATTGTCAATAAAATAAATGTCTTAATAATTTATTATTTCTTTAAACCTTGTCATTACACACATAATTTCCATCGTCAACTAATATTATTTTAATAGAAAATTGGTACAAACATAAATAAAAACTTTCATATATAAGAATAAAGTCGATAAAGTTTTTATAAAGAAAATATTAAATGTCTCTAAAGAGATCAATACAAGCAAACACAAAAATTTTACAAAGAAACTAAATACTACAAGATATTATCACAAGTAACTACATTTTAACAAATTTTATCACTAACCTACCATCAATCACTTGCTTGGTAGCTTCACCACTTCAGTGGATTTGTGCAAAACCTAGTAAAAACACAACATTAGAAAGAGTTTGAAATGATCTAAGTGAAGCTTGAGCACCAAAAACTAACAAAATAATCTTACAATGTTAAATAATTGAAACCCAATTACCTGAGTTCTTATCTGATAATCCATAGTTCTGTTCCACGTCAACAATAACAAGTGAAATCTGTTATCTCCCAAAAAAATCAAAAAATCAAAATATTATGTTATGAAAAAAAAGGCGTTTAAAATTTGTGTAAAAAGAGAGAGCAAAAATAGACGAATGAGGGCATGAGCTGATTTTTCTATTCTGCGAATTAAGAAGAAGAAACAGAGCAAGAGAGTTAGAATTTGAAAGAACTGATATTGTATTTTGCCTCCATAGATTCTTCTTCCGTTGAAATGAAATTCTTCCCTAGCTGTTTTCAAAGTGGATGTAGGCACTAATGGCCGAACCACTATATTTCTATTGTTTATTTTTCTTCCTCCCTCTTCTTCATTATCATTTTCATCCGATTCTTGGTTACAGTTCTATTCTCGATTGATTTATGAAGAAATCGCTTGAGAACTTGAAGTATCTTCATCATGGTTTTGCATGTTACAGAACAAAGAAAGTAAAGCAAGAAGGAAGTTTGCCTTTACAAGTGCTCTGATGAAGCACCACGTGGAGTGAATTGTTGTCATCTATCAGATACTATCCTTACCGCACAAAAGGAATTGAAAGCTTTGGAGGATCCAAAAATCTTGCCTACTACAATTACTGATGAAGAGAAACAGTCAATGGATGAAATTGCTACTACAACATTGATCCTCAACATTTCAGATATTGTGCTCAGACAGGTAATCAATGAAACTTCAACCTTTGAAATTTGGAAGAAACTACAATCACTGTTCGATAAGAAAGATTTACCCAATAAGCTTTACATTCGAGAGAGATTATTTTCTTTCAAAATCAGTCCTGTGAAATTGTTAAAAGAAAATCTAGATGAATTTAAGAAACTTACAAATAGTTTCAATCAATCTGGAGAAAAGTTGGGGACTGAAAAGTGAGGTTGCTATGTTGATTAACTTGATTCATGACTCCTACAAAGAAGTAAAATCAGCAATGAAGTATGGTAGGGAGAATGTCACAGTAGATACAGTAATAAATGCACTTAGATGCAAGGAACTAGAACTAAAAATGAGCAGAAAGGTTCTGAAAATGGCGAATTACTCTATTCTAAAACAAAGAACTCATCTAAAAGAAATAGATCCTCTAGAGGACAGAGACAAACCAGGGAGAGAAGTGTTTTAAAATGCTTCTAAAGAAGGACATTTCAAGAGAAATTGTCTAGAGAAGGGAAAACCTTATAACAAAGACCAAAGAAGGTATAGAGACCAGAAGAGAGCGTAGCAATAATGATTTTAATAAGTACCAAAGCAATGGAAGAGAAGATCCAAGGAAGAATAGAGATTATGGTAGAGGAGATGCCACTGTTGGGGTGGATATGTATGAATTCATTGAAGTTCTCACAGCCTTAAGTCACAAAACCATGGAATCTAAAACTGAGGAAAAGGAAGACTCGGTCTTGGACTCAGCATGTACGTACCATATGGCTTCCCAAAAGAAATGATTTATAGACTACAAACCATGGGAATGAGGCTCAGTTTACATGGGAGATGACCGTGACTGTAAAGTTATGGGGATAGGACAAATGAGGCTAAAGCTCCAAGACAACGGAGAAGTGATTCTTACAGAAGTGAATGTTTCTAAGCTGAGAAGGAACTTAATTTCCCCGGGGATGCTAGCTGATCGGGGATGTGTGTTCATTAAGAATGAAAACAATGTTCAAATATGAAAGTTTAAGGAAACACACAGTTGAAGAAAACAAGATCATAAAACATTCTAATTCATCAATTTTGGGTTTGAATTAAGCATGTTCATGAGATATAAAGAGGGTTTCACACATACCTTTGAAGATCTTCTTCAAACTTGAAATTTAGCTGTAATTCTCGCTTCTTCTGGCTGTAGACCACCACTAGAGCTTCCTTATTATTCTCTAGAGCCTTAGATTGAGTCGTGAGACTCAAAACAAGCTGGAATAAAGAGAATCAAAGAGAAAAGTACTATTTTTTTAAGCTGGTTTAAGAACTTTTTTTCAACTTCAAACCTGAGGTAATCCACTAGTTTACATCATTTATCAGCTGAAAACTTTGTGTGTTTTATGTTGGTACATTATGCAATCAAATTGCCTCAACAAAACACAGCTTCTGCTTCAAATTTGAGGTGGAATTGGTTAATGAAAGATGACTAAGTAGCTCGCTTGAAAGTGGAAAAATCCCACTTTTTGGGTTTTTCCAATTTCCTTTTTAATTTTGAAAACAATTTTCAAAATTAAAACAAATTTCAGTTTTAATTCTTTTAATAAAACTGAAATTTTATTAATTTTTTACAAATTACTTCAATAATTATTTTTCTAATAAAATTAATAATTAATTAAACAATTTAATTAATTCTAATTAATTTAATATCAAATATTAAATTAATTTAACACCAATTCCACTATCATGAATCTATTCATGAAATTAAAATTTAAATCATATCTAAATATTTAATTGATTCTCCGATTTTGTTTAATTTCAAAATTAAACGTGTAATTATATCACATATAATTACTAATTCTCTTAATTCAAATTTGAATGTTTCAAATCAACTTATCATGCTATTCTAAGGCTTATTTCGTTTGTGAGCTAGTAGAGAAACCTAATGGACATACAGATCATGGGCTAACAATCCGAGATTAATTGGCTAAACTCTTTAAATAGAATTAACCCCAATTCGTTAACTACCGGGTCACTCCACTAAAACCTAGTAGTTGCACTCCTCTCTCTATAGATATATTGTGTCCACTCGATATAATCATGATTAGTACGTTAACATTTCACAGGCCAATGAGAGGGTGGGCCCTTGTTTAAGACCTAGACTCAGCATTTAAGGGAACGACCTCTCTACTATCCCTAAAAGCAGGTAGGAGTGAATTTTTTCTTACACCCTATGTCCCCAGTTATCTACCCGGTCTTACCCGTGAAATGGGAGGTTTATTAAGCTGGCGCTGTTGAGTCAATCCTCACCTATGCAAATCTAAGGATAATCCCGAATAAACAGGAGTTCATAGTTAGCTAGGTCATCATTATGAAATAGACAATCTTAAATAGTAAACAACATTATAAAGTAAGAGTGACTTATTTCTTGGTCCGATCTTATGCAAACTCATTGCACAGGACACTTCTACTCCTTATGTCACCACATGAACGAATCAGGATCACTTCGTTTGTAGCACTTTACAACTTCTTGTAACAACTACAGAGCGGGCTGCATCCAATAGTATTACCAGAATAAGGTATCCAACCTTATTCGTATATTACAGATCATTTTGACTATTTACTCGAACATGATCCACTCTTATGTCTCCACATAAAGTTCAAGTACTCATATAATAATCATGGATATTTTAGTTTATTGGATTTAGTCTTTACAATTGTAATTCAACTTTATCGAATAAATGTTGAATAACACCTTTATTAATAATAAAAAAATGTTTAACTTTACAAACTGCGAGTTTTAGGACATACAACCCAACAAAATCAACAAAGAAGGAAGAATCATTATGATAAGTGACAAAGCACATGGCTTATACCTCCTGAAAAATGTTGAACTTCCAAAATTTACTCTACTGTATTAGTCTAGAAAAGAAGAAGATATTGAAGTTTGGCATAGAAGGCTGTCTTACAAAAGTGAAAGAGGACTTTGTGAATTAATAAAACAAGGGCTCATTCAATCTAGAGGCACCAAGAGGCTTAACTTCTGCGAACATCTTGTCTATAAATTCTCAAAGGGAGAACATACTTCGAAGGAGATACTCAACTATATACATGCTGACCTTTGAGGTTCCTCAAGAACACCTTTATGAAGTGGTTCAGGTATTTTCTTTCTTTGTGGGATGATTATTCAAAGAAAGATTGAAATTATTTTCTTTTGAAAAAAAGATCAAACACGAGATAAATTTAGAGAATGGAAGAATAAAGTAGAAACTCAAACAAGAAGAAAAGTAAAATATTTGAGATCTGACAATGGAATTGAATTTCTTTCAAGTTCCTTTAACTCTTTTTGTGTTGAGTAAGGAATAACTAGGCACAAGATAGTCACCTACACCTCCTAACAAAATGGAATAGTAAAGAGAATAAACAGAACCTTTAAGGAAAGAGTTAGATGTATGATTTTCAAAGCAAATCTGAATGAAATCTTTTAGGCAGAGGCTCTGGCTACAACAACCTTCATAGTAAATAGAAGTCCTTGCACATCTATTAATCTAACCCCTGAAGAACTATGGACGAGTTTTGGAGCCCATGATCTGTAGGTCCGCTAGGCCTCCCTATTAGCTCGTAAATGGACGAGTTTTGGAGCCCATGATCTGTAGGTCCGCTAGGCCTCCCTATTAGCTCGTAAATGGACGAGTTTTGGAGCCCATGATCTGTAGGTCCGTTAGGCCTCTCTATTAGCTCGTAAATGGATTAGCTTTAGAGTAATGTGATAAGTTAATTTGAAACGTTTAAATTAGAATTAAAAGAATTAGTAATTATATGAAATATAATTACACGTATAATTTTAAGAATTAAACGGAATAGGAGAATTAATATTTAAATATGATTTAAATATATGAAGGTAGACTTGTGTAAAATTAATTTAATATTTGATATTGAATTAATTCAAATTAATTCAAATTATTTATTTAATTAATTATTATTAATTTTATTAGAAAAATTAATTATTGAATTAATTTTGTAAAATTAATAAAGATTTCATTTTTGAAAAGAAAATTAATTTTGGAAATTAATTTTGAAAATCAAATTTGAAAAAGAATAGAAAATGGAAAATCCCAAAAAGTGGGATTTTTCCACTTTCTATTCAAGTAGTATATTCATGGTTCCACCATGAATTTGAGTCAATCTTCCAAGCATGAGCTACAATACATGTAGCAATGGTGTTTGCATGATAGTCATGCAATAAATTAAAAAGATTGGGCTGAGAATCAGTGATGCCATTGATAGTTTTTTTTACTGAAAAAGCTTGAGGTTGAAGAAGGTCTTTAACTATGGTGATGCAATAACCTAATCTCCAAATTCCCTAAATCCAAGCTTATTTTGAGTCCCACAACTCAATCTAAAGTTCCAAGAGAATAGTGGAAAAAATCTTGAGGTGGCCCACAACAAGATTTGGAGAAGTTTATAGCTAAGAATCAAAATTTAAAGAAGTTCTACAAAGGTATGGCTTGAAACCCTCTTGTTATTGTATGAACATGCTTTAGTTACTGCCAAAGTTAGTGAATTAGAGCGCTTATTGATCCTTGTTTCTTCCGCTGCTTGCTGATATACTCCAAAAATTAGTATCAGAGCATTATTTATGCATTCAATTTGGTTTAATTTTGGTATGGTGGGCGTATTTCATGAGTTATATGAAAATGATGCACTTATATGGTTTTTTAAGTTTTTGCATTTAATTTCTCTTTGATTTCTTGATTAAATTTGTAATTGGCTCTTGATTGACGAGCTTATATATTTCTTAAGAGTTTGTAATTTATTTGGAGTCATTAGAGTTAAAATTAAGATGTAATTAAAGAAACAAGTGAAGAAGGCCGAGTTGCAGTTTCCAGTTCTTCAGCCTCTGCTCAAATCTCGTCGTTGAAGTGTTATGCGTTAGACGATCATGTAGCTACGAGTGCTGAACAATGTGAAGAGGTGCTAGAAGATCATGTAGCTACGAGTGCTGAATGATGTGAAGAGGTGCTAGACGATGCACTACATGATCGGTATAAATGCTAGGTGATCGTGTAGCTTCATGCGGACGCTGAATGATATGAAAAGGTGTTAGATGATAGCACTACAAGATCGGTATAAATGCTAGGCGATCGTGTAGCTTCATGCGGGCGCTGAACGATGTGAAGAGGTACTATATTATAGCACTACACGATCAATATAAATGCTAGGCGATCTTGTAGCTTCATGTGGGTGCTGAACGATGTGAATAGGCGCTAGACGATAGCACTACAGGATCGGTATAAATGCTAGGCAATCGTGTAGCTTTGTGTGACACTGAATGATGTGCAGAGGTATTAGATGATGGCACTACACGATAGTTGGAAGACGCAAGGGATGGTGCTACACGATAGTTGGAAGACGCTAGACGATCGCGCTAGACGATAGACATCAGCGCTACACGATGAACATGGAGCTGGCGAGAGTTGAACCAAACGACACCAGAGCTAGCGAGATCAGTTTTCTTGAGGTCTTGTCCGGTTCAGCCTCAAAAGGTTTTTGGCTAGTTCGGTTCAAGCTATTCTGGTTCGGTTCAAGTTTTTTGGGTTCGGTTTGGAGCGGTTTTGAAGCTGTTACTGGTTGTTTTGTAATAATTAGGCTTTTGTTTACTTGTTTATGCCAAAACTAAAACCATATCAGTTTGTGTTTAATTGTTTATGCATGTGATATATGTAATAATTAAATAAATCTTATATGAGCATACAGTATGCCATGTAGATTTAAAATCCTACCATAGGAAGCATGTTACATGCATTGAAAATATGTTATAATGTATAGAATGCACGTCTAGGGTTTGTGTTATTTAATATAACTGTTATATTAAGTTTGAATGCCTTTAAATGCATGTTGTGGATGTAAAACATGTCTATTTTTTATAGGTTGTTATAAAATTGGATTAGACATTAAAATCCATAACAAAGATAATCTGCATGCTCACGTAGGTCAAATAATTATTTTAATAGTTAAAATAGGTAGCTATCTTATAAATCAAAGTTACAAACTCAACTGGTATATAATCCTATCTAAGGTTGGGGGTATTTAAGTTGACGGTCTATGGAACATCTCTTACATGGGGATTATGGCCAAATAATTGAGTGTTGTTAAACGGTTTTATAAGTGTACGTGAGCGGCGTAAGTTAATAAAACAGTTTAATAAAACACCTAGACATTGTAGGTTAAAATCCAGTTATAAGCGTTATACTTGGATAAACCATTTAGACTTAGGGTTGTCTTGTTTAGCCAAATTGAACCTAAGTTTACCCAATTAATAAAACACTTTAGTGGGAGTTTAATAACTTCTATATGATAAAGTTATTAGAATACTTCAGTGGGAGATTAATAACATATACAATACATTATTCTTAGCTCTCACGTCCCTAAGAGTTCACAATCCAGATTTAAGCGGTACTTCGTGTTACCCTGGGAGTGACCTCCATATGGAAAGTATTTTTTAGCATAAATCTAGATTTCGGTGAATAAGGGAAGTTGTTCAAACATAAATCAATTATATCACATATATAGATTTCAACTGGCACCTCTTCACATAGTTTACACTGTGAGATTCATATGACGCTTCGTGTCACCTTGGGAGTGACCTACATATGGAAATTGTTTGTATGAGTCAATAAAAAGGTGAACGGGGGAGGTTGTTTATAGTAAGTGGGTGAAGGATATGTGTCAACATATCTAACGGTCTCTTTCATTAGTTTGAATCGTGAGATTCCTATGTTGCATCTGCTGGTTTGCTTTAAGCGACCCTTGCTAGTCGTTTAATGACGGCTATCCCCACGGAGGGTTGTAACATAGGATTCGGAACAACTCAAACTCTATAAATGGATAGGATTGAAGGATCTCATACCGAGAGTTCCATGAGCATGTTCGGATCGCTCCGATCCCACCGTGACCGAAATATAACATTATACATTCAACACATACAGTTATGCAATTAAAATTTAATTAACGGAATGCTACGAACAACAAAAACATAAGGAAAAAAGTTCCATACTAGTTAAATACTATCTTCAAACTTCAGAACTCCTACGCAGCGGAAACCTTCAACAGATCTACCAACACCCGACGGGAACGTCGATTGCAGCAGCACGATCAATGCGAACACGAACGTCGCAACGGGGACGACACCACCACTAATGAGCCATGAGTATTCTCGGAGTAAAAACCCAAAAGGTGGGCTTTGGTGAATTTGGTAGAGGACGGAGGAAAAACGAGTCGTGTAGGCGATAAGCAAGTGGGAGGGTGAAGGCGTTATCGCATAGTAGAAGTGCTTATCGCATAGAGGAGCTACATGATCGTGTAGGATTTGCTGAACGATCGTTTAGGAAAAAGTATATGATCGTTTAGCTAAATCGGCACACTATATGATCGTTTAGAGAAGCTATTCGATCGTCTAGGCGACAGTCCAATTATATCATATATAATCAAACTTCCTCTTGTCAATTTGAACATTTCAAATTAACCCAAATACTGGTTCCGAATTTATCCAAGCTACCTAGAGGACCTAATGGACCTGTGGCTCGAAGCTCCAACGGTACATGAATAGTTGACTAAAATCTTTAGCCACGAGATTCACCATCCGTTAACTGTCAGACATTCCACTAAAGACCAACAGTTGAACACTTTTTACCACAGATATATTTCTATGTCCATCGGATATAACCAATCATGAGTACGATGACCTTTTACAGATGCTCGTAAGTACAGCTGGGCCAATTTATCGTTTTGCCTCTGTATACATCTCACTTCTTAAGTACCATTGATTCCTCTAATGAACAATACAACATAGTTCAACTATGTGTGAACACTTCTCGGGCCAGGAGAAGGTATGTGGCGCCACATCGTTCAAACCCTGAAATCAGCCCTTAAGGGAGCCATCTATCTACTTACCCCTGCCTCATAGAAGGAGTGAATTTCATCTTGTGCAGTTGAGTTCCCAGCTCCCAAATCAGACGAATCCCCAAAATGGTAGGTTTGAATTGGCAACCTGGCCACTTGCACCCATACAAATTAAAGGATCACCCTCAATGGTAGGAGTTTCTAACTCACTCAGGATTGAGATCATGTTATCTATGGCCATCCTAGTGAAGTGAAGTCTCTGTCATGAACGGTGTTATATAACGAGACGTTAACACTTCGTGGTCAGGTTTTATACAAACTCTTTGTATAGAACACCCCACTCGCATGTCCCCAACATGAATGATTAGGATCAGATCATCTGTGATAAGTCACAACACTTGTGACCATTCCACAAAGCGAGCCGCATCCGTTGGTTACCAGGATAAGGTTTCCCTCCTATATCCATATACTACAGACCATTTTGGTTATCACTCAAGACATGATCCACTTGTATGTCACCACATATATGCTTAAGTCACATACAGATAACCAGAGATTTTATGTTTATTGGTTTGTGGTAAAACAAATAAAACAAGTAAATGAGCAAAAATTCAAGATGTAAAGTAAATATCATATATTAACAACACAAGTGTTCGTACAAACTGTTTACAAACTACAGGACACGAGACTTTAGGACATCAATCCCAACAATCTCCCACTTGTCCTAAAGCGAAGTGGGGTGTACAAGAAACTAATACAGAACAATAAACTAGCGCATAAAAGTCTAGTACAATAAAATCTCCCACTTGCCCTAGCCCAACCGTGGGCTATCCTGTAGACCCATGCTCCGTAGGTGACCTTCAAACACTGTAGTCGTGAGAGCCTTCGTAAGTGGGTCAACGACATTAAAATGACTTGGGTTAGACTAAATCGTCTCATCTCCTCAACCTCTTGAGGCGTCTTAGGACACATTTCCTTAGACAAAGTGACTCCATGCCTGAACAGCAGTAGGCCCCTCTTGGAGTCCTGCATCGAGTACTTGAGCAACATCTTGTCAATGTAAGATGCCTGAGACAATGCTAGTATTTTGTTCTTACGATCTTGAAAGATCTGTATACCTAGAACAAACTAAGTCTCTCCTAAATCTTTCATTTGGAATTGGGTCACTAGCCAGTTCTTAACTGCAGTTAGTAGACCTACATCATTCCCAATTAGCAGGATATTGTCTACATACAACACTAAGAAGACTACTGAAGCGTTGATGATCATCTTGTAGCCACAAAGTTCATCAATGTTTTGGTCAAAGCCATACGACATTATCGCAGTATCAAATCGTATGTTCCAAGATCGAGACGCTTATTTCAGTCCATAAATGGACTGGTTCAGTTTGCAAACCTTTTGCTCTTGACCTTGGGCTATGAATCCCTCAGGCTGCACCATATAAATGGTCCCTTCAAGATTGCCATTCAGAAAGGCCGTCTTGACGTCCATTTGCCAGATCTCATAATTATAATAAGCTGCAATGGACAGGAGGATGCATATCGACTTTAACATGGCAACAGGAGAGAAAGTCTCCTCATAGTCCACTCCCTCTACCTGGGTATAACCCTTTGCCACAAGTCGAGCCTTGAAGGTCTGTACCTTCTCATCGTTTGCCTTATAGATCCATTTACAACCTATAGGGCGAACCCCATTAGGTTGATCTACAAGATCCCATACTGAGTTGAAGTACATCGACTCCATCTTGAGCCCATGATCTGTAGGTCCGCAGATCCCCCTACTAGCTCGTAAATCGATTAGCTTTAGAGTAGCGTGATAAGTTAATTTGAAACGTTCAAATTAGAATTAAAAGAATTAGTAATTATATGAGATATAATTACATGTTTAATTTTAAAATTAAACGGAATAGGAGAATTAATATTTAAATATGATTTAAATATATGAAGGTGGATTTGTGTAAAATTAATTTAGTATTTGATATTGAATTAATTAGAATTAATAAAATTGTTCAATTAATTATTAATTATTAATTTTATTAGAAAAATTAATTATTGAATTAATTTTGCAAAATTAATAAAGATTTCATTTTTGAAAAGAAAATTAATTTTGGAAATTAATTTTGAAAATCAAATTTGAAAAAAATAGAAAATGAAAAATCCCAAAAAGTGGAATTTTTCCACTTTCTATTCAAGTAGTATATTCATGGTTCCACCATGAATTTGAGTCAATCTTCCAAGCATGAGCTACAATACATGTAGCAATGGTATTTGCATGATAGTCATGCAATAAATTAAGAAGATTGGGCTGAGAATCAGTGATGCCATTGATAGTTTTTTTTACTGAAAAAGCTTGAGGTTGAAGAAGGTCTTTAACTATGGTGATGCAATAACCTAATCTCCAAATTCCCTAATCCAAGCTTATTTTGAGTCCCACAACTCAATCTAAAGTTCCAAGAGAATAGTGGAAAAGATCTTGAGGTGATCTACAGCAAGATTTGGAGAAGTTTACAGCTGAGAATCAAGATTTAAAGAAGTTCTACAAAGGTATGACTTGAAACCCTCTTGTTATTGTATGAGCATGCTTTAGTTACTGCCAAAGTTAATGAATTTGAGTACTTATTGATCCTTGTTTCTTTTGCTGCTTGCTGATATACTTCAACATTACATTGAGATTTTCTCACCTGTTGTAAAATACACCTCCATCAAATTACTCCTAACAATTGTTGCTTGTGAAGATATGGAGCTAGAACATATGAGCGTGACCATAACATTCCTACATAGAACTAGAAGAAGAAATCTATGTGGAACAACTAAGAGGATTTGAAAATAAAAATAAAGTCCTTGTTTGCAAACTTAAACGATCTCTATATGAGCCGAAGCAATCTCAAGGTGTTGTTATAAGCGCTTTGATGATTTTATGAACATAATCAAGTTTAAAAGGAGCCTTTGTGATGCTTGTGTTTACTACAAAGAATCGAAAGATGGGTAGTATAGGTATATTATACTATGCATAGATGATATGCTTATAATAGGAAGAAACAAAAAAGATTTGAAGAATATTAAAGAACTACTCAACTCTAAATCGAGATGAAGGACTTAGGTCCAGCAAGAAGAATCTTAGGAATTGAAACTACAAGAAGAAGATTTGAAAATGAGTTATTTCTAACCTAAGAAGCTTATACTCAAAGAATCCTAGCAAAATTCAATATGAATAATGCAAAATCAGTAAGTATTCCACTTGCTCAACACTTCAAGCTCTCATCCAAAGACTCACCCAAAGATGATACTAAGAAACAACTAATGAGCAAAATCCCCTACTCAAATGCCACAGGTAGTTTGATGTATCTAATGATATGTACTCGTTCAGACTTAGCTCATTGTTCAAGTTTGTTAAGTAGTTATATGGGAAATCTGGGTAAAGCTCATTGGGAAGCTACAAAATGGACCTTCATATAATATAGTTGGCAGTTCTAATCGAAGACTCTTATACAAACCACCAAAACAACCAAAACCTATGCTAAAAGGTTTTGTTGACTTTGATTTCACTAGAGATCTAGACAAAAGAAGGTCTTTAACCAGATACACTTTCATATTTGGAGGAAATAAAATATGTTGGAAATGAAACCTACTGTCAGTCGTTGCTCTCTCAACCATTGAAACCGAATTCATAGTCACTGCAGAAGCTGTCAAGAAGCCTTAAGGCTACATGGAATAACTAGTTAGCTCGAATATCCACAAGAAAATGTTGAATGAATGTGTGATAATTAGAGTACTATACATCTTAAAAAAAAATAGCAAATTCATGTGAGATCCAAACACATTGTATGTAGAGTAACACTTAAGAGACATAGTTGAAAAAGGTAAAGTAAGTTTACAGAAAGTTAAATCTGACAATGTTGCCGATTTCCTAACAAAAGCAATGACTAAAGCTAAATTTGATCATTGCTTAGGTCTACTCGAAGTAGTTGACCAACTGAAGAAAGACTAGAAGAAAGTTGAAGACAACTAAGGTAGATTTGGTTCAAAGAGGGAGGGAGATTTGTTTAATAACTGAAACCAAACTACCTGAGTTCTTACCTGAAAATCCAAGGCTCTGCTTCACATCAACAATATCAAGTGAAATTTGTTATCTTCAAAACAAGCCCCCAAAAAAAAAAAAAAAATGTTATGAAATAAAAGAGTTTAAAATTTGTGTAAAAAAAGAGCTTAGACAAATGAGGGCATGAACTGTTTTTAGTATTTTATGAATTAAGAGGAAGAAATAGAGCGAGAGAGTTAGAAATTGAGAGAACTCATCTTGTATTTGGCCTCCATGGATTCTTCAGCCGTCGAACCACTATATTTCTGTTATTAAGTTTTCTTCCTCCCGTCTTCTTCATTATCATTTTCATCTAATTCTTGGTTACAATTTTGTTCTTGATTGATTTATGAAGAAATCGCCTGAGAACTTGAAGTATCTTCATCAAGGTTTTGCATGTTACATAACAAAGAAAGTAAAGCAAAAGAGAAGTTTTCCTTTACAAGTGCTATGATGAAGCACCACGTAGAGTGAGTTGTTGTCATCTATCAGATATTATTTCATTTTTTGCATACACCTTAATTCAAATGCTCTAATCAATTCCAAACTATAAGGAGAGAGTAAGAGTTGAACAACATACCACATTTGTACTGTGAAAGAAATTTTCACGTCTGAAAATCATATTATAAAGAATACTTGTATTGAAAAATTTAACACAGAAAGCCAAGTTTAATAAATTAGTCTTAAAAGAATGTGAAACAAAACAAAGAATAAGTATATAACACAGTGCAAAAATAGTCTCCTATATTAACATTACACTTGTGACAAACCTTGACAACTTGAAACTTATCAAATCCAAACCCTTAATAGAGCAAACTCATCTTAGAGTTCAACCCAACACATCACAAAAAAGGAGTTTAAAGTAGTTAACAACACAAAACAATCTTAAACCTCAATTCAAACACTTTGAATCAATCTCGAACTACAAACATAGAGAAACTACGATACAACCCTTACTCAGAAATATTACATCAACTCCAATATACTCACTGATAAACAGAGAAAAGGATATTGTTTACTTTCACCTTCATGAAGAAATATTTTCTAAGGTTTTGCATAAGTGCAAGGTGTAAAAAGATAATATGGCTTCATTTTTTAAAACATTCATCACATTGAGTCTTTCTAGAAATCAACAAAAATGATGAAAGAGATTATATCTCAATATTTTTCTAACCCTAGCCAAAAGAAGAGAGAAATCTAATCTACTTCAATAAATGATTAGTGCATAATATATAACTCAATACATCACAACAAAGTAACAAATATAACACACTATATTGAATGTTCAAAACCCTTTTGTTGCACTCAAACAAACATATAGAAGTTTAAAGAACCACGGCATAACATTCTTCACCATCAAATGTCAAGTTCACATGCATGTCATTTTCAAACCAATTTAGCTTGATTAGTTGATGATTTGTTTAATTAACCATCCATACTCATTAAAAAATTCATACTATTATATTAATTACCAAATAAATAGAGTGAACAATCTCAAAATTCTAACTCAGCTAAGTGTAAAATAAGTAAGAAAAACTAGAAATAAACAAAAATGGTATAATCATAAATATGACAAAGTTTACTCGAGGTTCTTACTACCCTAGCCAAAAAAAAAAAAAAAAAGAAAAGATGACATGTTTACTAAGAGACTCCACTGAAGACCAACGTCAGTGGAGAAGGTTACATCAAGAACTTCCTAAAGATATTCAACATCTAAACACATCTCAACTCATATTTTTTTAGCAACCAACAAGCATAGACATACTACGCAGATATTCATTCATAAATGAATCAAGCATTATAATTCAAGAGCCATAATATTCACAGTAAGATAAAATTTACAAATGCGCAAACAAATCAATATAATTAACATCCTTCTCGATGTCATTCTTAAAAATAAAAGTTAAGCACTCACTCAATCTACTATCTAAAAACAACTTAAGTCTACCAAAATAAGTTGAAAACTAATAGCTTACTTATAAATTCTAATAACATAAAACGAAATAATAACAAAGATTCGATAGCCAAACATTAGAAATAAAAGGAAATGGAAAAAATATATAACTTAACAAAGCTAATGATATATTAAAAAAATACATAATACATAAAAGTGCTTAAGCTCTATTTTGACTCTCAACGCCACATAAAATGTTTAAAAGGTGTCTAAGTGACATTTTAAGTATGAAAACAACATAAAATTCTTAAAAAGTATCTAAGATCAACAACTGCACTCTTCGAACTATAAATATATTTCTGAGTCTATTGGATATAATGAATCAATAGTAGTTGACCCTTCACAAATTACTTGTTGGATCAAAATCACCATTTTACTCCTGTAATTATATCTAACTCTTTAAGTACCACTGCCTTTAATCAACAATTACTTATAGTCCAATTATAAACTAGACCCCTCTCTAGGCAGTGAGAGGGTGAGGCGCCTCATTGTTCAAGACTCAGAATCAACCGTTAAGGGAACAATTTATCTACTTACCATAACAACGGGAAGGAATGAATTTCATATTATATAACTGTGTTCCCAGTTCCCCACTCGGACGAATCCCTAAAATGGTAGGCATATTGAGTCGGTGAATCTGATTACTCTCACCCATACAGATCAAAGGACCACCCTTATAGGCAGGAGTTTACAACTCACTCAAGATTAAGGTTAAGTCACCTATGGTCATCTAGTAAAATGTAAGTCTCTTCAAGTAATAGTTAGAGATGTCCACGGGGTGGGCTGGGGACGGGGAAGCCCTCCCCGTCCTCACTCCCGCCCCTTATTCCATTCACCGTCCCCACGAATTTCCCAGCAGGGAATGGGGCGAGGATTCCTCGAGGGAATTTTGCGAGAATCAGGTTCCCTGTGAGAAAAATTTCTCCACCATCTTTTTTCTAACATTTTTTTTATTTCAATTAAATATATACTTTTAACAATTCCTTAAACATATCCAATACAACTTTCATTTAAATAAAATATTATCAATTTTGGTAATAAAAAACAATAATACACGTTCAATTTAAAATGCTAAATTCTCATAATTTTTATAAATTAAAATTTAACAATTATAATATCCTATCTTAAATATTATAACATCTAAGGAATTAAAGTAATAAAGTCTTAAACGTAAATAATTAAACCTCCATAATTATCCTAACAAAGTCTACAATATTAATATATATATATATATATATATATATATATATATATATATTATAAATTTATAATTTATATACAAAAGTCAGGGTGGGGCAAGGACACGAGTAGGGGTCGGGGTCGAAGAATATATTCCCCGTTCTCAACCTTGAATTGCAAACGAGGAAAGAAAATTCCCCACTCGCTCCTGCATTCACTGCCCTCTTTGAGGAGGGTCCCCGCGGGGTCCCGACCCTATGGGTTTTATGGACATCTCTAGTAATAATGTTATAAAGAAAGACTAATAATTTCATGATCCGCTCTTATACAAACTCTTTGTATAGGATATTCCCACTCACATATTTCTATATGAACGATCATGATAAGATCATTTTCAACATGTTACAACAATTGTTACAATTACAAACTGGGTCCGTATCCATAGTGTTAATAGGATAAAGTACCCAGCCTTATCAATCTACTATAGACCATTCAAGTTATTAGTTAAATATGATCCACTTATATATTACCACATACATGTTTAAGCTACATTAAATAATCTTGGATCTTAGTTATTGGTTTTGGGTTGATGCAAACTGAATGTCAAATAAAATAACACTTTATTTTATTAAATAGATGATTTATTGTACAAATAATTTACAAATAACGAAACCACGAGATTTAGGGCATCAACCTCAACAATCTCCCACTTGTTCGAAAGGTATACAAATACAAAATATAAACAAAGTACAGTACACAAAAAATAAACTAACGTATACAATACACCCCCAGTAACATATCTCTCACTTGCCCTCGACTAGATAATGCATGCCTTATAGATGTAGACTCTCTAGCCTCAAACATTTTAGTTGTGAGAGTTTTTGTAAATGGATCAGCAACATTGTGCTCTGAAGTGATCTTCATGACAATCATGTCCCCTCGATGCATAGTCTCATGAGATGATATTTGTGCTTAGTGTGCTTCTCTCTCTTGTGGTTCCTAGGCTCCTTTGCATTAGCCACAACATCACTATTATCACAATAAAGAGTTTTGACATGTCAAGAACTACTTCTAGATTTGTCAAAAATTACTTGAGCCATACAACCTCATTGGAAACTTCACAAGTTACTACATACTCTGCCTCCATGGTAAAATGAGCAATGCAACCTTGCTTTATGCTTCACCAAACTATATTTCCTTCATTAAGAGTGAACACTGATCTTGATATGAATTTTCTAGAATCTTTATCAGTCTGAAAATAAGAGTCAGTGTATCCTATAAGGATCAGATCCTTAGCTTTATACACAAGCATGTAGTTCCCCATTCTCCGAAGATACTTGAGGATGGTCTTAATAGCTGTCCAGTGATCTAATCCTAGATGAGACTGATATCTACTGACAATCCCTACTGCATAGCAAATGTCAGATCTAGTACATAACATTGCATATATAAGGTTTCCAACAGCCAATGCATAGAAGATCCTAAAGGAACTTTAATGATGAGAGAACCTTGAGTGGAAGTGGATTGACCAAATTCCACTTGACCTAAAACTAGTGAAGTGTACAATATAATCAAAATACAAAGTACACAAATAATAAAATAGGGCATAACAACACCTAATACAATATCTCCCACTTACCCTAGTCTAGACATGACCTGTCCCATAGACCCATACTCTGCATGTGACCCTCAAACACTGTAGCCATAAGGGCCTTTGTAAACGAATCAGCAACGTTGTGCTTCGAAGCTATCTACGTGACAATCATGTCCCCTCGATGCACAATCTCTTGGATGAGATGATATTTCCGCGCTATATGCTTGCCGCGCTTGTGACTCCTAGGCTCTCGGCAATTAGCCACAACACCACTATTATCATAATAAAGTGTGAGGGGCTTTGACATGTTTGGAACCACTTCTAGATCAGTCAAGAATTTTCTGAGCCAAACGACTTCCTTAGCAGCTTCACAAGCTACATACTCAGCCTCCATAGTGGAGTCATCGATACACTCTTCCTTGGTGCTTCATCATACTATTGTCCCTCTGTTAAGAGTGAATACTGATCCTGATGTGGATTTTCTAGAATCCTTATCAGTTTGAAAATTAGAGTTCGTGTATCCTGTAAGGATCAAATCCTTAGAACTATATACAAACATGTAGTTCCTTATTCTCTATAAATACATGAGGATGTTTTAAATGATTGTTCAGTGATCTAATCTTGGATTATATTGATATCTATTGACTATCCCTACTGCATAGCAGATGTCAAGTTTAGTATATAACATCGCATACATCAATCTACCCACAACAGATGCATAGGGGATCTGTCTCATCTCCTTAACCTTTTGAGGTGTCTTAGAACACTGTTCCTTAGACAATGTAACTTCGTGCTTGAAAGGCAATAAGCCCCTCTTAGAGTTCTACATTGAATATTTAACAAACATCTTGTTAATATACAATGCCTGAGGTAGTGTTAGCATTTTATTCTTTCAATCTCTAAAGATCTGAATACCCAAAACAAACTGAGTCTCGCCCAAATCTTTCATTTGGAATTAGGTCGCTAGCTAGTTCTTAACTGTAGTCAGTAAACCTATATCATTCCCAATGAGTACAATATAATCTACATATAACACTAGAAAAACTACTGAATTGTTGATGATCTTCTTGTACACACAAGGCTCATCAACATTTTGATCAAAGCCATAAGATTTGATCGCAGTATCAAACCTTATGTTCCAAGATCGAGAAGTTTGTTTCAGTCCATAAATGGATCGATTAAGCTTGCAAACCTTTTGCTCTTGACCTTGGTTTATGAATCCCTTGGGCTACACCATGTAAATGGTCTCCTTAAGATTGTCATTTAAAAAAGCAGTATTGACATCCATTTGCAAAATCTGATAGTCATAATATGAGGCAATGGATAGGAGGATCCGAATAGACTTAAGCATGGCAACAAGCGAGAAAGTCTCCTTATAGTCAATTCCTTCAACTTGGGTATAACCCTTTGCCACCAGTCTAGGCTTGAAAGTTTACACCTTCCCATCAGCACCCCATTTTCTCTTGTAGATCCATTTACAACCTTTGGGTTTAACCCCATAGGTTGATCTACAAGATCCCGTACAGAATCGAAATACATAGACTCCATTTCGAGATCCATCGCTTTGATCCATTCGTCTTTGTCAATATCCTCCATTGCCTTATTGTAAGACAATGGATCCTTAACTTCACCATTAACTACCATAGCCAAGATTTTAGTTAAACCCATATAGCGAATAGGTGGGTTCACAACCCTCCCACTACGTCGAGATTCCCTCAACACTTGAGATAGATTTGACCTACTAGATGGACCTACTTTAACAACTCTTGTTAAGGTACTAGGTTTTTCAACAACTCTTGTTGAAGATTCAGTAGTTTCATTGGAAATGTCATTCAACACAATCCACCTCTCGTTCTTTTGAAGTAGCCTACAAATAGGCACAACCTTTAACGTGGTTCCAATTTCTTAGGATTAACTTCAAGTACATGTGTTGGGAAACCCCCAAATTCTGAAATGACGTAAACTAGCTTTACGACCATTCCATAACTCCAAAGATTTTCTGGCAACACTCTTGGATGGAACACAGTTCAGGATGTATGTTGCAGTTTCTACTGCATAACCCCAAAACGAGCCAGGTAAGGAAGCATAACTCATCATAAACCGAACTATGTCAAATAGAGTTTGATTTCTCATTTCTGATACACCATTTTACTGAGGTGTACCAGGTGCTGAGAGTTGGGATACAATTCCATGATTCATCATATAGTGCTGGAATGTTAAATCCATAAACTCTACACCTCGATCAGATCGAAATGTTTTAATCGTTCTATTTAATGCATTTTCAACTTCAGCCTTGAATTTTTTGAACTTTTCTAAAGATTTAAACTTATGTTGCATTAAATAAAATGCCCATATCTTGAATAATCATCATTAAAAGTGATGAAATATTCATAACCTCCCATAGCTTTTACATTCATCGGACCATAGATGTTTGAATGTACTAGCTCTAAAGATTCTTTGTGTTAGGGTTGATGCCCTAAAGTCTCGTGTCTTGTAGTTTGTAAACTGTTTGTACGAACGCTTGTGTTGTATAATATATGATATTTACTTCACATTTTGATTTTGCTTAGTTGTATGTTTTATTTGCTTTACCACAAACCAATAAACATAAAATCCCTGGTTATCTGTACGTAACTTAAACATGTATGTGGTAACATACAGGTGGATCATGTCTTGAGTGATAACCAAAATGGTCTGTAGTATATGGATATAGAAGAGAAACCTTATCCTAGTAATGCTACGGATGTGGCCCGCGTTGTGGAATGGTCACAATTGTTGTGACTTGTCACAGATAGTCTGATCCTGATTATTCGTGTAGGGGACATGCGAGCGGGGACATCCTATACAAAGAGTTTGTATAAGCCCTGACCACAAAGTGTTAACGTCTCGTTATATAACACCGATCATGACGAAGACTTCACTTTACTAGAATGACTATAGATAACATGACCTCAATCCTAAGTGAGTTGGGAACTCTTGCCATTGAGGGCAATCCTTTGATTTGTATGTGTGCGAGTGGCCAGGTCTCTGATTCAAACCTACCATTTTAGGGATTTGTCTGATTTGGGAGCTTCGAACTTAGTTACACAGGAATTCACTCCTTCCCCGAAGCAGGGATAAGTAGATAGATAGCTCTCTTAAGGGCTGATTCCAGGGCTTGAACGATGTGGCGCCACATATCTTCTCTTAGCCCGAGAGGTGTTCACACATAGTTAGACTATGTTGTATTGTTCATTAGAGGATTCAGTGGTACTTAAGGAGTGAGATGTAACTACATGGGCAAAACGGTAAATTGGCCCAGTTGTACTTACGAGTATCTGTGAAGGGTCATCGTACTCATGATTAGTTATATCCGATGGACACAGAAATATATCTGTGGTAAGAAGAGTTCAGCTGTTGATCTTTACTGGAATGCCTAACAGTTAACGGATGGTTGATCTCGTGGCTAAAGAGTTTAGTCAGCTATTCACGTACCGATGGAGCTTCGAGCTACATGTCTATTAGGTCCCCTGGGTAGCTTGGATAAAATTGAGAATCGATGTTTGGGTTAGATTGAAATGTTCAAATTGACAAGAGGGAGTTCGATTATATATGATATAATTGGACTAGTTAATTATATATGATATAATTGACTAAATGTATGAGATACATTATTTTGGAGAAAATTAGATATAAATATAATTTATATCAAGTGGAGGAGAAATTACTATAGTAGATATGTGATATCAAACTATAGGGTAAGAATATAATATGATTCTATTAATTAATTATTAAATTGGTTAATTATATGATAATTGGCCGAAAACTTCTCTCGATCGTGCGTAGTGGGAGAATCCAAAGTCGGTCATTGTAACCAAAGAATAAAATGAAAATTTGTTTCATTTTGCAAAAAGTTCGGAAAAATTTGCAATCGATGTGAAAACGTAAGATCGCCTAGCTTGAAAGTCTATACGATAGTAGCTCATTGTCTAAATGATCGCACACCAGCGCCTAAACGATCGAACGCCTGCCCCTAAATGATCACTTAACTTTCTTAAATGATAGCATAACGTGTTTTGTTTTCTAAACGATCGTCTACCTTTTATTAAACGATCGCTTAGTAAAATCTACACAATCATGTAGCTTCTTCTAAACGATAAGCATCCTTGCTATACGATAGCTCTTTCTCTCCCATTTGCTGATCGTCTACACGATTTGTCTTTTCTCTGACCTCTACCAAATTCACCAAAGACCACACTTTGGATTCTCACTCCGAGAATACCAAGGGCTCCAATTGATGGTGTCGTCCATGCTGTTTACTTGTTCGTGCTTGTTCGAGTTTCTGTCGTTCGTGTAGACGATCGTGCTGCTATAGCCGACTGGTTTGCTGGGCGATAGAGTTCGCGTAGAGGTGCTTCCGCTGCTTCTAAGTTCGATGTTTGAAGAAAGTCTTCAACTGGTATGAGAACTCTTTCCCTTATATTTTTATTGTCTGAAGCATGCCGTTAATTAGTGTTAATTTGCATAACAATCTATGTTGTATTTCGATCACAATGAAATCGGAAAGATCCGAACGCGCTCATGGATGCTCTTCGTTAAGAGTTCCTTTACTTTGGCCCTGTGACCTTTTCTAGTAAAAGGTCTCTTAGTCATCTTCCCTTTAAGGCATGACTCACATATAGGTAAAGAACTTTCTTCTAACTTGCTTAGAAGTCCATTCTTCACTAACCTCTCAATCCTATTGAGATTGATGTTTCCTAGTCTTAGGTGCCAAAGTTGGACATTTTCCTTAGGAGAAATTTTAAGTCTTTTATGTGAGTTACTGCAGTTTTAAACAACTCAGTGTTATGGAGGCATTTGTTGCTATCGGTCTTAGCACATACAAATTATTTTCTAGTTATGCAGAACAAATATCAATCCCATTCTTAGTAATAAACACTTTATTGGCAAGAAAGTTGATATTATAAAAATGTTCAAACAAACACTTTACAGAAACTAAGTTCCTTTTTAAGTCAGGAACTACATATACATCTTTTAATACAAGAAATCTATTATGTAAAGTCAATCGGAGACCTCCCACTGCCACAGCTGAGACAACATGGCCCCAACTCATATCATCATCTCACCAACATCTAGTTATCGCCAGGAACTAATTCCCTAAAATGAAGAACAAACATGGTTAGTGGCCTCAGAGTCAATAATCCAGGCAGAATCATCATTCTCCACTAAACAAATTTCCAATACAAGCAAATCATATTTACCTTGTTTGGCCTTCTTTCTTTCTGCCAATTATTTGGGGTAGTTCTTCTTTCAGTGCCTATCTTGGTTGCAATGGATACATTTTCCTTTGTCAGCCTTGACGGGTTGTCTACCTCTACTTGCAACAACTATGGAGTTAGCCTTTCTCTTTCCACCCTTCTTCTTCTTCCACTTTTTGGTGCCAGAGGAAGAAGGTACAGACTTAATTCTAGAGGTCGAACCTTTGTGGAACGTTTTAGAAGATGAAGCAACATTTGCTTCACCCTTCTCCTCCTTGCTTTTCAACAAAGATTGGAAGTCTGTAGCTCGTTAAGCAAGGTGGTCAGGTTGTAATCAATCCTATTCAAAACAGAATTGTTACGAAAATGTAGGAAACTTTCAGGTAAAGATTTCAGTATGATGCTAACCTGACTGGCTTCATTGATGCTTGATCCATTCATCTCCGCCACATTGAAGTGGATCATTATGTTGAGAACATGTTCTCGAACAGATGCCCTTTCTTGCATACGGGCATTGAAGATGTATTCTAGAGTGTCATGCTTGAGCTGAGCAGACGGTTGTTCGAACATTCCCTTCGAGGACTCCATGATCTCACGTGCTGTGAGCATGGGCTCATGCTTCTTGGCCAAGATTTCATTAAGGCTTGCCAAGATATACGCTCGAGCCTTTTCGTTTGCCCTTGTCCAACGCTCATATGCTTCCCGAACATTTCGAGGAGCATTGGCAGGTGGAATGGGAGGACGATCCTCCATCAGGACAAATCGAAGATTATAATAGTATTGATTGTGTTTTTCCAACTAGTGTAGTTTTTTCCCATTAACTTATCGGCGACTAGTAAACTTAAAGTTGCGGTAGCCATTTTAATGATTTTGCTGAAAAAGAAAAAACTATTTTAGTCTACTCTAATTAAATCACTTAAGAAAACCAATCAGTAGCAAAATAGTCTAATGTACCCTAAGTGACATCTATTTTGCAATGATGTTTCAGTTAGGCAGGACAAAAGTCACCGTAGGGTGATCAAGTGCCCCTTCACTGAAATGAGACATTCTCAACCATTAGACAGAAACAATACCTTGTCACTGTAACTAACAATCACCATTGTTCGGTCCAAAATTTCTTAACATCCTTAACAATTATGTGGAAGTATAACCCCTTATTTTAGGTTCTAGAGTTCTGCCTTAATGAGTCAACCGTAGGAAAAAATCGATTGGGACATGAAACTAAAGCAATCCTATCCATTTTTAAAGATCAAATGAAGCGTCATACAATACAACCATCCTTTATGGGGACACTTGTGATGCCACGAGGTGATGCATGAAACTTTATTTAACCTAATGAGAGAGAGCGAAGGATGTGCTGTCACACGTCCCACTCCCACTTACTATAAACACTCTCTCCATTCACCTTGTTATTGACCTACCCAAATGCCACCGATATGGGGACACCCATAGTACCTCGTGGTCGAGAGTACATCTCATGGTGTGAACTTTTAAGGAGAAATGTATAGAGGCTAAAATGAAGTATTAATACTCCATTTTCCTCTCACTGAGTGTTTTACCTAGGGTTAATTAACTTAGGAAAAATCCGGCTACTGATTTTATCTAAGTGTTTGTTTAATTTGCTAAAAAATAACTTTTGTCTTTGATGATTAAACAATTTTGATTGAAGTCTCATTAAACTCTTTAATAGACTTTGATCAAACTTGCATGCATGTAATAAATCTATCTAATTCACCTTTCCAGATAGGTTCCCAGGTATGGGTGTGACGTTTCCATCGATTTAAGTAACCCAACCTAGCCAAAACCCGCCTTAGACAAAATGTCTCTTATAGATACATTTGTTACATATTTAATATTTTATCAAGAATCAATTTAATCCTATTAAATCGATTAAAAGGTTAAACTTAAATTTTTAATCTCATTAGGATTGTGATCTTAGGTCTATCTCAATCATATTTTAAAATAATTTTAAAAAATGATTATAGCCTAAGGTTTGCATGCAACTCTTAATTATTGATTTTAATTCTAATTTCATTTAGTTATAACAATTATAAATAAATAAAACAATTAAAAACAACCATTGCATGCTAGACATACTTTAGTTAATTATAACATTTATAAATTAACCTAAGGTAATGTCATGCTTCATGTCATACTCATTCATTACTAATATATAATAATTATATAACTAAGTAATGAATCGTGCTATAACATACTTTCCATACATACATTCAACCATATATTATAATAATTATAATATAAATGATGCATGGATATGCTATAATGCATGTATACATATACTATAACATTTATACTATATGATGCATGAGCATGCTAAGTGCAATCTAAATCATGCATATTCATATGTTATAATATAAAATGATGCATGAATATAAATGCATAACCTATGGTGGGTTTAAAACTATATGACATACATTATCACATATAATATAAATCATACATCACATGTATAATTACACTAATAGTTGATGGACGAAGAAAGGACCTCTAAAAAGAAAAAAATAAAATAAAAGGCTATCTATTACAAAACTTGAGTCAACAAGTTCGAAACAGTTGAATCGGGCCTTGAACCGATCAAACTGAATCGCCCTTCAATGAACCACCTTGCAATTGATCGTGTAGCAAGTGAACTATGCGATCTTGTAGAAAAGGCTGCACGATCGCGTAACAAGCAACTATGCGATAAGCATCGATGCGATCTTGTATGAAAAAACAGCGTGATTGTGTAGTAAGCAACTATACGCTATACGATTGTGTAGCAAAAGCTACATGATCCCATAGGAAGAGCTACACGATCGTGTAGCTGTTGTAACACGATTTCGAATATCTGCTTCGACTTCTCCATCAAAATTGTGCTCTATAACACTTCTTTAAAGCTTCCCGGGAACAACATGAGTGACTCAAACTTATAAATTACAGACTCGATTCCAAGATTAATGCCTAAAAATGCAAGGGCCTTTACAAACCAAATTTGTAAATTAAGAAAGCCTTAAAACAGAGCGTTCTATCCCAAAATATCCATAAAAAAAATTACATCCACAACCATTCATCGCATGAAACAGAATATAGATTATAAAACCCACTATTACGTAGAACGATTTAAACAAATGAAATTTGGAATCAGAAACCTACAACCTGGCTCCGATACCAATTGAAGGAACTCTAATGGAGAGAACGTTGAGCGGAAGCGGATCGACCAAATTTCATTTTCGTTGAATATAAATTTTACAGTAAACAATAAATAAGATATGCA